>NC_059328.1:101952500-102582978 GCF_018350155.1 Leopardus geoffroyi
CTGCCCTCCCTCCTCCTTCCCTTCTTCCCTCCTTTCTCCCTTCCTCCCTCCTTCCTCCTTCCCTCCTTCTTCCCCCACTCCCTCCTTCCTTTAGCCACAGCATTTTGCTGATGATTTAGAATACTGCTCTATTTGAAGGCTACAAATCATTATTTATCAAATGAAGCAAATAATCATGGGTACCAAATTAAACATCCCCAAGCCACAACTTTTCGTTGGTGAGGAAAGCTGCCTTTATTGGAGTGCACAGACCACAAGGCATAAACGCCTTTCTGGGATTGAAGCTTCCTACAGAAACCCTACCAATTTCTTCACATCCTGGCACACGGGGTGTGCCAATTCTTTGGCTTTTGCTGACCCGACCTGTAAAACCTTCTCTAAGTGGCCTCTGTCCATCTTCAGTTTTTCAATTTCCCTCTTAATTGGCGCAAATTTCTCAATCACAGCGTCGGCCACCAGCAGCTTGTAGCGGGCCGTGTCCATGCCGGCGCCGCGGCGGAGCGCTTCCTCCACGGGGAGGCGGGTCACGGCCGCGTGGATGGCCACCAGGTTGGAGACCCCCGGCCGGCGGGCCGGCTCGTAGGTCACCTCCGACGTGAAGTCCGTCACAGCCTTGCGGAATTTCCGCACGATCTCCTCCGCGCTGTCCGTTATTCTGACGGTGGCCAGTTTATCAGGGTCCGATTTGGACATTTTGGCCGAAGGATCACGGAGGGATTTGACCTTCTTCATCGATGCTGGGGGAAAACGCCAACGCACACACACCGAAACCAAAACCAGAAGACAAAACCAAAATCAGAAAACATCACCAGGAATGTCAGTGTCTAGATCTTAAAACGTGCAGAGAATACCAAATGACGTTATTATTATTATTATTATTATTATTATTAGTGAGTAGTATGGTTGACACACAGTCGTACACCAACTCTGTCGTACAACGTAGTGATTTGACAAATGCAGACATTATGCCATGCTCACCGCAAGTATAACTACCGCCTGTCCCCTCCAATGCTATTACCCCATCTACCCCATCTAACCCTCCAATGCTATTACCCCATTCCTTACGCTGTGCCTTTTGTTCCCCCGACTCCTTCATTCCCTAACTACAAGCCTGTACCTCCCTCTCCCCTTCACCCGTTTGGCCCACACCCCCTTCCCCTCAGGGAATCATCAGTTTGTTCTCTGTACTCATAGGCCTGATTCTGCTTTTTGTTGACTCTTTTAAGATTCCGCTTATGAGTGCAATCATGTGGTAGTTGTCTTTCTCAGTCTGACTTACTTCACTTAGCATAATACTCTCTAGGTCCACCCAGCCTGTCTCAAATGGCATGATCTCATCCTTCTTTATAGTCGAGCAGTACTCCATTGTGTATATATACACCACATCCCCCTTTTCCATCACCTGTTGACAGACACTTAGGTTGTTGCTTCCATATCTTGGCTATACATAAAATAACGCTGCGATAAACACAGGGGTGCATATATCTTTTTGAATCAGTGTTTTCCTTTTCTTTGGGTAAATACCCAACAGTAAAATTATCAGATCATACGGTAGTTCTATTTTTAATTTTTTGAGGAACCTCCACACTGTTTTCCACAGTGCCTGCACCAGTTTGCATCCCACCGATCGTGCATGAGGGTTCCTTTTACTCCACATCCTCGCCAACACTTGTTATTTCTTGCCAAATGACTTTATTATTTTTATCTGATTATATAAATACCAAATACTCATAGTGAAAAATTCAAGCCATGTATATAAGCATGAAAATAAAGATCACCTGTAATATGTAATAATACTGTTAACATTTTGTTGATCATATTTTCATGCATCTCTTAATGCATATATACTCATAAAATGTATAATCGTACACAAATGAAAATATATCAATCATACTTAGCTGTGCCTACCTTTTTAAGAAGTCTGATCTATTTCTTTCCTTCTCTCTTTCCCTATTAGCTAATCACTCTCTGCCATTTACAACCACTGCCCTTCCTGCCCCCAACAAATTTTAACAATCTGTAGCAATGCTTTCATTTCTTTATCCACAGTTATATAAGTATATACAACGCGTGTGCGTGCACACGCGCACACACACACGCACACACACACACAGAGAAGTGACTCACTTACTGCTCTGATAGAATCAAGATGTTAAGCTGTGCTTTATAAACCAGTGTTTTTAATAATTGCCTATTTTATGGCTATTACAGAAACATATCAAGTTGAAATAGGAAAAACAAGGCAAAAGCATTAAAATATTACTTATTGCTAAAAGAAGGTTTCAATGCATGGAAGGCCCGGTTTTTATTTGTGCGAACCGTTGCAATAGCTTAGAAATTTATACCTGCCTTTTGCTTCTGATCAGATACTGGGCCCACGTAAATGCAGTCAGTTTAATAAACGCTCAGTTTAATTGGGCTCAGTGATCTCTGCGCTTGCCACAAATCTGCATCGCTACTGAAATATTGATAGAGATTCACAGCTTCTTTCCTCGAGAAGATTCCAGACCAGTACTACCTCACAAGCTCCAGGTGCCGTGTCAGATCCACTGGGTGGACGGTACATTCTGTCGATGTTGTGCATTTAGGAAGGGAGAGTGTGAGAACGATCAGTGCCCTCTTGTTTTATCTAGCTGATGACTCAGCAGTTCTCAGTCTTCTGACTGTTCTCTTGTGAGCAGGGAAGGCAAGGTCGACTGGCTTTGAAATCAGAAGAGTTTTCAGAACCTGGGGCCTGCTCCAGATTCTGTGTCTCCCTCTCTCTCTGCCCCTCCCCCGCTTGCACTCTGTCTCTCTCTCTCAAAAATAAATACACATTAAAAAAAAAAAAAAGAAATCAGAAGAGCTTTGCCACCAACTTGATATATGACTTGGATGCAAAATTAGCTTTGCCAACCATTAGTATCCCCATCCATAAACCAGGGAAGTATGTGTGTGCATATATATATATGTAATTCATTATAAAGTATTAAATATATAAAATATTAATATACGATATATTAATAATACAATATTAACACATTGATTAATGTTTTCAATATACATATAATATAATTTACCAAATATATATAATTGGTAAATTATATAATCCTTTTTAATAAAAATGATTATTTTCCATTTTAAGTCTTTCTCATACTCTCAAAATATTATATAATTTACCAAATATATATATATATATATACGTATTATATAATTTAATGAATTTGATTATTTTTCATTTTTAGCCTTTCCCATACTTTTCAAACTTTTTTAGTTATTTTATCCAATAATCTAACAAGGTCTACCACAGTACAGAGAAAGATGGGGATTCTAGTTACAAATCCTGAAGCCTGTCCACAAGAAAGCCGAGTTTAGCCCTGGAGAAATCCCAAGCCTTGGTCCATTATCCAGTCCTGTCTTGGAAACATGGCCTGATTTAACAGTCATATGTGTGTTACTTACTTAGGATAGATTTGGGCACCGGGAAGAACTCCCCATACTTCTTGTTAAACCCTTGTGCTAGATCCTGAACTAGCTCCATGTGCTGGACTTGATCCTCCCCGACAGGAACGTGTGTGGACCTTTAATAAAAGACAGACAGAAACACTCAGCAAGGCTCCTGCTTATACTGAGATGATATTGCAAGCAGCTGCCTTTCCTGTGCCTATTTCACTGTTGGTGTTCAACAAATGTTCACCAACTACAGAGGGAATATTGAGGCCCAAGTCTTTATCTACGTATCAGACAAATGCCAAAGAGACATTTGTCAACTCTAGTTCTGTTTCTTCCATAGCAGAAGAATACAGCCATCAACACCAGTGTGACAGGATCTTGCTGGGAGGGAGGAATGGTATCTTAAATAGCATATGCTCTAAGCATAATTGTATTTTAAAACCACTCCTGTTCCCTCGCCCAGTCAGCACATATTACCCTAGCCCTGGCCAGATGCTTTTTACTCCAGAGCTTGCGCTCACACTTGAAAGCCGCTCCAATCCACTCTTCAAATCAAAGATGGCAGAAAGCTCTTCCGGCAAGGGTTTTTCCTCCCTGTCATACAGGGAGTAACTCAAGATCTTTTTGGAATATGCTCCTTTGTTTTCCAGTGGATTGCAATCACAGCACAATTAATATGCTGCAGGGAACTTGAAATAAATGAACAAATCTATCATTACAATGCAGACAGATCTTGAAAACAATGTTGAATGAAGAAACCAAGTCGCAGAAGACACGTAGAGTACACGGACGTGCAGATCTTAAAGTACTGTCTATTGTTTACAGCTGCATATGTAAGTAGGATGACACACGGAAGCGGCCCCCACCCCTGCACAAAGCCATGACTGTAGCTGTCCCCAGAGGAGGAGGGAAGGGCAGTGGGTCTGGGGAAAAGCAAAAAGGAGACCTGAATTGTATCCCGCAATATTTTATTTTATTTTATTAAAAAATAGAGATGTGAGACAAAAATGTCAGAATATAGGAGCTTCACTAATGGTTATTTTAATCCCATATATAAAATTCGCAGTGTTGGTTCATGATGCAGCATGTCAAACAAGGGAACAATGAGCCGTTACAGAGAAGTCTTGATGGGGAAAACTCTCTCCGGAAGCATTACTAGGGAAAGAGACAGGAGATTTTAAGTCTTTATTTATTTATGTATTTATGTATTTATTTATTTGTCTGTTTTTAAATGTTTACTTGTTTGAGAGAGAGACAGGAATTGAGCAGGGGAAGGGCAGAAAGAGAGGGAGACACAGAATCCGAAGCTGACTCCAGGCTCTGAGCTGCCTGCACAGAGCCCAAAACGCAGCTCGAACCCATGAACCGTAAGATCATGACCTGAGCCGAAGTGGGACGCTTAACCGACTGAGCCACTGAGGCACCCCATAGGAGATTTTAAGTCTTTAATGCTTGGCTGGGGAGTTTACGTTTGATAATATAGATAATAAAGTGCTGTTGTTTCTTGATCAAACAGTTTTATGTTCTTCCTGTGAAAACAGCTGCCTGAAAGTGAATTTGGATATTTACACGATAATTGTACATTTTGAGTGGGAAAATAACAACTTTTTAAAACAGCCTCAGAAGAGGAAAACTATTCTCCTTTGTTATAGACAGGAAAATCTCCTATCCCTGTGGTTAAGCAGTGGTCCTTAAAAAACTGGCAGAGATCTTATGTTTCCCTTGTGAATTACTGTCCACAGGCTACTTACTGGTCTACTTCACAAAGCTGTCCAGAGCATGAGCAAACAAAGCATACAGACTGGCTACTTTAATATAGTAAAACACTGGAGAACATTTTGAAAAAATCTGAAATATCCCTCGTTTTGCAATCATTTTTATTTTTTCCAATTACTTTCTAGTCTTTGTTCTTGTCTCTATGGATGCATATTTTTACATAATTGCAGTATAATATGCATACCATCTTTCATGTTAACATAATGGGTATTTCCTATGTTTCTATGTGGTCTTCATTAATAAAAATTTTTAATAGCTGCATAAGAACATTCCTGTGCTGGGGCACCTGGGTGGCTCAGTCAGCTAAGCATCTGACTTTGGCCTAGGTCATGATCTCACAGATTGTGAGTTCCAGCCCCGTGTTGGGCTCTGTGCTGACAGCTCAGAGCCTGAAGCCTGCTTCGGATTGTGTCTCCCTCTCTCTTTGCCCCCCCCCCCCCACTCACACTCTTTCTCTCAACAATAAATAAACATTAAAAAAAAAAAAAAAAAGGAACATTCCTGTGCTATAGTTACAGAACCGTAAAGAATTTACATGATTTTGTAGCAGATTCTTTTGAATATTCATATAGTGGGAAATTTTGATTCGAGTGAAAAAATAATCTTTTACAATAACCCAAAAGTCCTGTGGAGGTAAATCTGGTGAATGCATGTTTAGTACTTTCTGGTCAACAACAAGGTATGATTGTCAGCTAATGAAACTAATATTTGTTACTGTCATAAAATAACGCAGAGTATATTTCCAAAATGAATGCTGATAACTGTTTTGAAGTTTAGAGTAAGTATAGGTTTGAAAGCAACTCTGACACTTCTTTTGCATGGAAGTAATATATTTTATTTCTTAAAAAAAAAATCTCTGAATATTAGTTGTTTTCATACAGCCCCTCAAATACCCATGCAGTTGCCCTGTGTGCATGTGTGCATGTTTGTGTGCATGTGTGTGTGTGTGGGTGGGGTGGGGTGGGAATGCAATATGGCCCTCAGAGCTCAGGCTCTGAGCTTCAAATCCTGACTCTGCCACTCTCGTTTTGTGTGACTTTGGGTAAATCATAGAATTCCTATCATAGGCAACTTTCTCACTATAAATGGGAGTAATAATATTTACCCCATACTATTGTGGAGGTGAAATGAGACAACGTGTGCTTAGTGGAGTTGCCTGAAGTCTGTAAGCCTTCGGACACCGGTAGCTATGTAGGGAATAATTCTAAAATGGTACTACACCGTATTTCAGAAGGATGCTCACGAACATTGCCTATGCAGCCAGAGGTTCGCCCGTGACCTGACTCTCATTCCAACTTCTCTCTAGCTTGGCCCCAAAGAGGGGACGTTTGTGAGGGGAAAAAAGCCCAGGGTCATCTGTTTGGCAAAGCGAATAATCAAGACCTGATGAATATTTATTTATGTATGTATAAATTTTCACAGGGGAGGAAAAAAGAAACAGAATCAACAGAGAGCAATGTGTGGCTTATTTTCTCTCCCTTTTGTCCCTTAAGTGTTGATATTTCTAAAAACATCATCTTGGCTCACTGGTTCTCTCTCATCACTAGAGAGCTCATCAGCTTTCCCCTGGGGATCTACACGTGCCTTCTCCTCTGATGATTCTGGGGCTATGCCTCTAGCTCTGCTGTGTCTCTGAAGGCTTAGGACTATATCTCTGCCTTCCTGCTAGACGTTGGCACTGACTATCCCACATTTACTCCCCAACTCAACATCGGAGAGCCAACACTGCAGGTCGGCACTATATTCCAAGAGAACCTATGTCAATTTCGTATTAAAATACCCATAAAGGCAAAGAAACTATAAATAACTTAAAACTAGCAGCAAGAGTTACACCTGAAGACGGAATTTGAGAAGACTTTTCATGAACTGTGAGGATCAACAGAAGCACTGAAAAGAGCGACTGGTGGAGCTGGTGGCCATGTAGGTTCAGAGCGAGAGCCCCCATTGCTGGAAACCCATCCCCCGTGGGATGGGGGCAGACACCCCTCTGCTGCCGCCAAGGCGGCCCTTGTCTCATCAGCCTGACTCTTTAGACACTCAGTCACGACAAGAGGAAGTAACCAGACAAGCAGCGGAGGCGGCAGGAGCAGGTCAGGGTGCATTGTATCCTCGCAAGAATGGGACAAGAGCTCCGTGAGGGCAGGGCCTTGTTTGTCTTGGCCACTGCCGGACCCAGGACACAGAACACATCCCGGCCAGCGAAGGACGGCACTCAGGTTACAGGTGTTGAATGAAAAAGGGAAGCGCAGAAGGTGAGACACTGAAGCAGAAAGCGACATGGGAGCAGTGTAACCTGGTGAAGGCTCTTTTGCATGTAATGCCTCTGTTCAGAGAGTGAAAGAGCCAGACAGGTGGTAGGAGAAAGCTCTCTCTCGGGCCAGCGGTACCAACCTAGCTGACTGGCATGTGCAATCGGACACACTGTCCTGCCCTCCTGTTGAATTCTGGGCAGGGAATTCAACTAGTGGCCAGGGAGGCAGAAGGTGGACACAAGGGCCTTTCGTAGACTGGCAGACGTTATTTGAAAGGTTCCCTTGTTCCAATATGGATTTAAAACACCCGGCCCATAAAATTCAGACAGACAAGTAAAAGAGACCAATATGGGACCGTGAAAAGTACTGTGGAACAAGGGAAGGGGGACTTTACCCTTTAGATCCTGAGGAAGATCAGACATTTGAAAGTGAGCTTTTACACGAAACAGATAGTTTTGCATTTTAAAGAAAACTGCTTGGGACGCCTGGGTGGCGTTGCTTGGTTAAGGGTTCAACTCTGTATTTCAGCTCAAGTCATGATCTCAAGGTTCGTGAGATTGAGCCCCACGTCGGGCTCCATGGTAACAGTGTGGAGCCTGCTTGGGATTCTCTATCTCCCTCTCTCTCTACCCCTCCACCACTTATGTGCTCGCTCACTCTCAAAAATAAATAAATAAACATAAAAAAAAAAAAAAAGAAAACTGCTTGGTTCCCTCGATGGGATTCAAAAAGGCATCACTGCCACAAGATAAAAGCAGGACCACGAAACGGAGAACATAGGTGGTGACAGAAAACTGATCAAATGAAAAGAAGTGAATTCATGAAATAAAGAAAACCAAACACAAAACAGAAGAGTCAGGAGCAGTAAGGAGTGAAATCCCACGAACAGGTCGTATCAGTGACCTGGGTGAGTGTGTGAGGCTCTTCCAGAATTTGGGAATGTTCCTCCCTTAGCTGCCTCAGCCTGGCTCCTTTATTTCAGGTCTCAGCCTACATATCACCTCCTCAGAGAAGCCTTCCCCAACCATACTCTCCAATGTTGATTTCTCCCTCTTGTTCTTTTCCACATATCCTATTTATTTTCTTTATAGTATTAATCCTAATCTAATTATGTTCTTTCATTTGTTTATTTAATTGTATATTGTTTTCTCTCCGGCTGAAAAATAAGCTTTTAGAAAGCTTGTTTGTCTTCTTTTTGAATCTATTTCCAGTACCTACAGGCGTTGCCTGACATATTTGAGGAGCTGAACAAATATTTGTTGAGTAAGTAATGGCTTCTCGGCCTTTTGGTTAAGATCAAGTGACAATATTTATTGAATAAATGAATGATCTTAAGAGGAGGGCACTGTGACCTATATAGATTTATACCAAGCGAAAAATCATAGTAAGATCGGTTCGTCATCAGTATAAGATAAGAGCACAGAGTCAGAAGTCAGACTATCTGAGTTCATATCCCAGCTCCACCAGCTACTAGGTGAGTTACCATAGCCAAGCTTCCTACTTTTCTGTAAATTGGGTGTCATAATGGTGCTTATTACCTCATAAGATTGTTTCAAGGATTAAAGGAGATAAGCAAGCATAATACTGGACAGTAGAGCTCAATAAACACTAGCTGTTGATATAATAGATATTCATTAATATCTGACATGATGAAGTATGAAATGGTAAAAGACTGATACTATCAGGGACCTTGATGAGAGGTACATTGTGACTTTTTTCAAGCCAGGATCACTTTCCTTTTTTGCCAGGTGATTTATACCACAAACATAAATACCAGCATATAATCCCAGAGACAGTCACAGACCTGGGCAGCGATCCTGATACATATAGAAAACAAATTTGATGGTTCACATATCTGATTAGGCAATCCCCAGGTATAAATAGCATGTTACAGGAATTCTGAGAACCCCTTTAATTTAAGCAAAAACAGAGACAGAATAATGAACGGACAGGCAAAGCACAGGGACCGTGACAATGGATCAGGAAGTGGTTTCTCTTTGTCTAAGGTCAGTAAATGAATTTAGGAAGTTCTACAAAATGCTTGCTTGGCTTTGTCCATTGTTCTCTACCACACAGAAAGTCACTGGCTTCCTAAGTGTTAAAACCAAAAATGTTCCTTTTTAGGTTTCCTTCCGTGCCCATAAGCACGCATGCGCGCCTCTCGGAGGTAAACACACACAACACCTCCCTCCTACGTTTCTCTTCTTTGACTGGACTTTGGTACTTCTGTCTTGTGATTCTAGTCAGGCTGACGCGCAGAGGTCACTTTGACTCCCCCAAACCAAATTAGCCAACAGGGCAGGTTAAAAAGCAATTACAGTAGCCCATAGGAAATCACAATGGACTGCAGCTAACATAGAAAAAGCAATTACCATAATCAATACACTTTAGGCACATCAAAATGAATATTTCCACATGTCAAAATGGTTCCAGATCCACAAAGCAACCAACCTAAACAGAAAACACATTTAGTTTTCATAATGACTCTGCATGCCTCTTGGCTTTCTGTGAGATCCGTGCCTCTTTTCTTACAATTCTGTGAGGTTGTGCTGTTTTGAAAAAAGGATTAAAAAGTTTTAATTTTTTTCACCTGGTCCTATTGCCTTGCTTGGCTTTTTCCTCTGATTTTAGTTTGTTTGTTTCTAGTCTTTTCTCCCTCTGCTCCTACTGCTCTCCTCACCTCCTATAATTTATCTTGGCCCTGACTTCTCATTCATTGGGTTCACACTTCACATTAATTCAGCCTGTCTTTGATTCTGCTCACTTATGGGCCTTATTCTCTTCATATTTTTAACCTCTGTCCTCATCATCAGATAATTTAGAGCTGCTCTTTTAAAATTTATCCCCTATATAATGATACCCATATTAATATGTCTTCTTTTTTTCCCCAGTTTTTTTTTCCCTTCTCTTCCTCCCTCCCTCCCTCCTTCCGTCCTTCCTTCCTCTCTCTCTCTTTTTTTTTTTTAACTTATCCTGATTGTGCTTCCTTAGATACAACAGAAAACAAAAGCCTTTCATAATTTTGATTGTTATAACTTCTGTCACATAATAATGTGTCTGATCTTCTTCTCTGGTGACTAACTCATGTTTTTTCCTTTTGTTCGGTTCCTAGTTGTATCCACATTTATTCGGGATCCACCCACCCTCCAGCAAAATTAGTGTCCAGATGAATAATCATTGCCTACATATATCTGCTCACAGAATTTTGTCCTCCTCTCTTTTTTTCCTACTTTGGTTATGTTGGTGAGTTTTCAGTGATGTTGCCTCTAACCAGCCTGGGTGGGGTGGAGTTTGGTGCTGTTTTTCCTTTTGCAAAGGATGAATTCACCATCACTGGCTGCTTGTTGGATATACTGTAATGATGTCTAATTCAGGGATTCTTTCCCGACTTCGGGACTATGATGTGCATGGCCTGGTGCTGGGTCTTGTGAGAGATACAATGAAGATTTTTACCTCTAGTGAAGTTGAGGAGAGAAAACACCACGTGAAGTTATAAATTCCTCTGGCTAGTCCACTTACAGTATTCCCAGTCTCCATGGATGGCGACACCATCCATCCAGCTGCATGAGTCAGAAACGTGGGGTCACCGAGACCCCCTTCTCATACCCACCACTCCATTGGGAAGCTCTATCCCTCTTTCCTCCCCAAATCTAAATTTGCCTACTCTCTTCATCTTCACCGACACCATCACGGTCCAGACAGGCTAGTGAAAGAGCCCCGAACAGACTGTCCCGGCCGCTCTTGGCCCCTGCAACTCACTCTCTGTACTTCCATCAGTTGACTTTTAAAAGTATACATCAGATCATCTCACGCTGTCCTGAACATCACAAAGAGCTTCCTGTTGCTTTCAAGGAGAGTGTCCTGGGTTATCTGTTGACATCTCAGCCCCACCCTCTCCCTTCTATGCAATTTCTCTATTTCCAGGGGCTAGCAGCCTGCAAGCCACATTTCCAGAGGCTTCTGGTTTACCGCAGGCACTTGCCGCAGAGCTGGAAAGTGAAAGACCAAGAGGAGACACTACTGCTTGGCAGTTGTGGGTGAGGATGTGGCCGGCAGCTTTCAGGATGTCATACAAATTGGGGGCAGACCGGCCTCATAGAGAAAGGATGTAGTTCAACAGCCAGAAGTCTCCAAAGCAGTTTCAGGAACTGATTATCTCCGCTGTCCTCAATGGCAGTGGTCGGATTCTGATTCTCAGACATTAGGGCTGACTACGCTCTTCTCTGGAATATTACCAAGGGTGACGTTTCTGACCAGTCATCAGACTCTGTATACTCTGTTCCTGGTGGGTCTTGGTTCTGTTGACTCACAGTTCCTGAGGCCTCTGTTTCCCCATTTTCCTATGTCGTGTCAGCTTTTGCTTTCACTATCTTCTTAGCTTCTTCCTGTATTTCTCTGTTTGCATTCTTGAGAAAGAGAAACCGATTGGCCCAGGTAACCACTGTCATCTCTATCCGAGCAGACTTCGTGGCACCGCTCTAAAATTTCACTTCTTTATCTGTGAAACGGGGATAATATCACTTACCTACCTTACAGAGCTGTCCCAAACTCTGAATACATGACAGGTGTGCTGTGGCTAGTACAGTGACTGCCAAATAATGCCCCCCTCATGTTGATTCCTTCTTTCCCTCTGCCTCATGTCCATGCATGGTGCCTTTCTCTGGGTTAGCAGCAGTACAAGTACTTAACATGTATTTGCTGTATGTTCATTACAACTGTGTGTGTGTGTGTGTGTGTGTGTGTGTGTGTGTAGAGAGAAAGAGAGAGAGAAACATTTACTCAACAGATAGCTAGTTATTTGAAATTGGATATTCAGAAAAACAATGCAGATGCAAAATAATACTACGAGCAAATGCTACTTTTGGGTATTTTGTCTCTCTTCAAATATCCGCTATTTTAATATTTTTAATCTTTATTTTTGAGATGGAGAGAGAGAGAGAGACAGAATGCAAATAGGGGAGGAACAGAGAGAGAGAGAGAGAGAGAGAGAGAGACGGAGGGAGACACTGAATCCGAAGCAGGCTCCAGGCTCCGAGCTGTCAGCACAGAGCCCGACGCGGGGCTCGAACTCATGAACCACACCACGAGTTCATAACCTGAGCCGAAGTCGGACGCTCAACCAACTGAGCCACCCAGGCGCCCCTGGATCAGAAGTCAAAAAAGGAATATTTATAAATAGTATGATAACTTCTTTGCTTCCAGGGAGTGGGCTGGAGGGTAGCTGAGGCTAGAAAGATATTATTTATCCTTGGAAGCATTAACTATGAGAACCTGCTAGTGTCAGGGCAAAGTGAGGCAGGAAGCTACTGAAAGTTCTTCAAGTATACCAGCCACATCTGAAATACTTATTGTTTTCTGTAAGCGAAGAAGACACCCACAAGCTTAGGCAGAATGTGTGTCAGATTTGGGGACCTTGGGCTACTTTTGCCAATGTCAGCCTTTTAAAATGTTGCTTGTACTTTTAAAACGTGTGTAGTGAGCATATAGTAGGTGATGTCAACTCACACATGATTTGTTTAATCACCCCTGAGCTACGTCCCATTGGCCCACTTTATAGATGAAAGAAACTGCAGGATTTTATCATCCTGCCAATTGTCTTTGGGGCAACTGGTAAAAATAAATTTGTCCTCACTTCAGTATATATGACCTTGTATTGTCCTAGTTACTTATATGATGATCTTGCCCCCTAATATAACTGTTGACTCCTTAAGGAGGGTCAGCACAGGCCTCAGGAGGCCATAATCATGCTCTGATGCTTCCCTGTCCATTGACAGGCTGTGCAGCTTTGGATAAACTGCTCAACCTCACTGGGTTGTATCTGTAAAGCTAGGAAAATGAAAGAGAGCCCTGCAAAGTTCCCTCCCTCTCTGTGCTCCCTGGTATCACAAAGGAGGCAGTCACTTTTGTTCAAGTTTATTCTTTTTTCACAGCCCTGAGCTTAGAGGACTTTTACATTGTAGTTCTTGAACTGTTAAGGAAATCAACTGGCTCGATATCCTGGTGCCAAAAAATCTCAGCCTTTGCTTCTATACAGAAGACCCCCTGGGAAGTGAAATTTCACATGAGTTTATAATCCTTAAAGACAATCATCACTAGTTATGACCAACTGACAGATCCCAGGCACAGCACTTCCTGGCCCATATTTCATGTTAATCCCTTAATAATCCTGTGCATGATAATCATGATTCCCATTTTACAGGTGAGAAAACATGCCACTTTGCTGGAAGATTTGTTAGATCTTTATTAGACTTTCATTTTGCTACTCCTGGAGAAAAGTGTTCTGGATTTTTCAGGCTAAGTCAAAAGTTTACTATAAGTAGTAAATGCTGTTGGGAATCCAGCATTCAAGTTAATACAACAAACAACACACAATCCTTATGTGTACGTTTTAAATGGAGTTAAAGATAGCCTGCGTGTAGTAAACGACACTCCTTATTTGTAAAGCTAAGGGGCTGTTCTTCTGGCTGTTTCCATCTTAATTGCACAAGGGCTCTGGGGTCATAGTACAAGGTACATATCCAATCATCTCCATGCTGTTATCATAATTACATGCAAAGAATTCTAGTTTTCCTGGGGAAGGATCAAGGCCGTAGAGGGGGGAAAAGATTCACGGAGTTTCTCTTTTTCGTCAGAAGTGTTCATAGTAGCAAGGCTTGGCTATGCGCGTGCTGATTGGGAAGTTTTCTCTCTAGAAGGCCAATTGGAGGGCCGAGGGAGGTGACTTGGGGATGGCAGGGAAGAACTGGGAGAGGGATGAGGTCAGAAGCTCTGGCCAGCAGTCAGAGAGGGCAGGCCTTGGTGGCCTCTGGTGGTAGGGTTTGAGGCCATAAAGGACAGCACTGGCTGACTGCATGGACTGTGGGTCCAGGACAAGCAGAGCATGTCTACATCATGCTGAAAAACTCGCACAGGTGGCCATTCAAACTTAAATTAATTACACTGAAACACAATTCAAAATTCAGTTCCTCTGTCAACAGTCCATGCGGCTAGCCGCTAAGGTCTTGGAAAGCATGGGTTGACTGCCATAATTGCAGACAAGTTGTATTAAACTGCCTTGCTTGAGAGTCTAGATTGTAGAAGTCAACACTTAAAACCCCCGAAGTTTAATTATTACCAGGGAAGTAGATATTACAGAGTGGTTAAGAGCACAAAAACTCGGGGTGTCTGGGTGGCTCAGGGGGTTAGGCATTTGACTTCGGCTCAGGTCATGATCTCGCAGTTTGTGAGTTCGAACCCCGCTTTGAGCTCCATGCTGAGAGCCTGGAGCCTGGAGCCTGCTTTGGATTCTGTGTCTCCCTCTCTTTCTGCCCCTCCTCCATTCACAATCTGTCTCTCCTTCTATCTCTCAAAATACAAAGAAACATTGGGGTGCCTGGGTGGCTCAATCGGTTGAGTGTCCAACTTCAGCTCAGGTCATGATCTCATGGCTCAAGAGTTTGAGCCCCGTGTCTGTGCTGACAGCTCAGAGCCTGGAGCTTGCTTAGGACTCTGTGTCTCCCTCTTTCTGCCCCTCCCCTGCTTGCACTCTGTCTCTCAACAATAAATAAATGTTAAAAAAAATTTTTTTTTTTAAATATAAAGGAACATTAAAAAAATAAAAAAAAAAAAGAGCACAAAAACTCTGCACTCAAACTTTCTACACTCGAGTCCTGGGTCCAAGCTTTGCTAGCTACATGATTTTGGGCAAATCACTAACTTAATTTCCTCATCTGTAAAATGGGGATGATAGTCGTGCTATCTTTACAAGGTTTGGTGAAGATTCAGTGGGCTAATGCACATAAAGCACTTATGACAGTTTTGAACATGTAGCCAGTGCTATTTAGGTGTTAGTCCTTAACGTTACTCGTTCCACATGGAAACATACTTCTATCATTTTGTACCTCCTACTGGGGAATAGATGCGAACTGATTCACACAATCCTTTCTATGTCCCCTTGCCCCACCAACCAAATCTTTTCGGGATCGGTTCACTCTCCTGTCGGCATGAGTACGTGTGAGACCAGAGGTAAGCTCTGCTCCTTACTTGTACAGCAGAATGTCAGCGGCCTGGAGCACTGGGTACGTGAGCAGGCCCGTGGTTCCGCCATGCTTCTGGGTGGCAGTCTTTGCCTGTGCGGTGAAGAGAGAGGAGAGAATGAAATCCGACATGCACCTAATTATACTGCTAAATAAATCTTTAAAGCACGCAAAAGGTAATCTGAAGCTACCAGGACTAGCATTATATCTCAGTTCCTTTTAGCAACACTAGCCATGGGGCTGGCTTGTCTTCATGCTGCAGGCTCAGGCAGGAATAAGGGACATCTACTTCACCACTGCCCCTCTAACGGGTCCTGCACGGCCACTATTTCTTATCCTAAATGGATAAGAAACAAGCATATAAATGGATTAAAACAAGCATATAAGAGTTTCTGGTTTTTGGGGAGCCCTGGGGGCTCAGTCAGTTAAGTGTCTGGCTTCGGCTGAGGTCATGATCTCACGGTTCTGGGTTCGAGACCCGCGTCAGGCTCGCTGCTGTCAGCACAGAGCCCGCTTTGGATCCTCCGTCCCCCTCTTTCTCTGCCCCACCCCCCTGCTTGCACTCTCTGTCTCTCAGAAGTAAATTAAAACATTAAAAAATACATAAATAAAATGAAAAAAAAAAAGGGGGGTTTCTAGTTTCCAAATCAGATGAACTCTGTATTTCACAAGTAAGGTCAGAAAATATAATGAAATTAGATTCCTGCAAATTAATTAATTTGATAAGTTAACATCAAACACCATATCGTGTCTGTGGAAACCTCCCAGAAAGTCTCACCCTGTGCTGTTGACCAAAATGCAAGGTCCCCCTTAAAATCACATTTAAAAAACCAAGCCAAGGGGCGCCTGGGTGGCTCAGTCGGTTAAGCGTCCGACTTCGGCTCAGGTCATGATCTCACGGTCTGTGAGTTTGAGCCCCGCATCGGGCTCTGTGCTGACAGCTCAGAGCCTGGAGCCTGCTTTGGGCTCTGTGTCTCCTTCTCTCTCTGCCTGTCTGCCTCTCATGCTCTCTCTCTGTCTCTCTCAAAAATAAATAAACATTAAAAAAAAAATTCTTTAAAAAACCAAGCCAAACCAAACCAAAAACAAAAAGTTGTGGCATTTAAAAAACGAAACTAAGAGAAAATTTTAATCTAACCAATTGTGAACCTGTCTTGATCTGTAGGCACTGAAAACTAGAGGGCATAAAGTGATTCCAGTGTACAAGACAGACTGTATAGACGAAAAGTGTTTCCTTAATGGGGAAGCTGATAGTAACACCAGAAGAGATACGAGAAGTATTTAATTAATGGATACCAACCACAAGCTACGAGTATGTACCCACCGAACATAAGCCCTAGTGATAGCATTTCTCTTACCACAGCTAAGCATTGATAACAGGTAATTTGGGCAGAACATTTGGTAACAGTGCTCTGGGCAGAACTACTTAATAGGGAATATTGCGTACAGTTTACTGGTCATTGCATCTCTCTTGTAGAATGATACATGGTTATTTTGGTGTACAGACATTATTCATTTAGTTAATATGAATCACTTCCCTGAGGTCTGATTATTTCTGAATGAACTGAACAACTGAATATATATACACTTGCATGATTCTGAGGACCAAGTTCATGGGCTCACCACTCGGGCTTCCCCAACCAACATGCAGATATACCCTTTGAGTCTGGGTTTGAAAAGCAACAGCTCCTCTTTAACCCTCTTAATGTCAATGTTCCACAAGCCAGGTACAAAGTTAACTCTTTAGGTTACTTCAAGTAGTTTCTGGCTTATAGCATCTAATGCTATAAGGCATTCAAAGGAAACTTGAAAGTTTGAACGTATAATTCCTTCAGTACATCTCTTGATTACAATGTCCACTACAAAGCCCAGTTTGCAATGATCACTGGGTAAAGATAATGAAAGCTCAATTTGGAAATGAGCAAATGGGAAAAGAACCCAGTTTTTAAAAACTGTTACTGTATTAGCTTCAGAGTCTTTCTATATTAGAACACTGGATCTCGAAATTACAAAGGAAGGGGGAGATGTGGAGAGCATGAATATTTATTGAGTGTCTATTATGTGTCTCAGATGCCTTACATCTGTGTTACCCCCTGTAGAATCTTCTAAATAACCCTGACCTCAAGCAACACTGAGAACTTTCAGTGTTCTTTCTACCTTTCTACCCTACTATCCCCCCTAATCAAAACCAAGCTAGGTGCTCAGAGATCCTTCTACAGTCCTGGAACTCTCCCCTCTGATCAGTGTTCACACTTTCTGATGGCTTGTGTAATTGTCTCTGCCCAAATAGACGACAAGCCTCATGAGAGTGGCTCTGTCCCTCCTGTTGACTGCTGTAACCCCAGCGCCTAATGTGATACGAGACTTGATGGTATTTGTTAATGAAGGAATGACCAGAGAAGGCAGGAACACGCTCTAGGATAAGGCTGGCATTTGAAACCCATGTTTTTCCCCACAAATAAAATATCACGGACTGGAGGGAAGGCTTCTCCAGAATATAGGTTTCCCCTGCTACCTGAAAGTTCTCATTATGCCACTTTGCTTTTGCAAAAGACTTACAGTAGTGCCTGCTTTTGATAACTGGAAGAAATCGGAAAAGGATTTTCACCTTTATGAAGTAGTACTTGCTTCTTGGTTCTACTCCACTGTGGCTTATGAAAGAGGAATGTTCTAGTTTTGGGTAGTGGGGGAAACCGTCTTGGGCATTCACTAGTAATGTGTTATCAGGAGCTCCTCGGACACGATTTTAAAGTGGGAACATTTCCCATTAAGTTAGTATTCAGTTCTTATAAAACGGATTGCAGTATTCAACTTAGAGTATGATGATCAAATGGCAAAGTCTTGCCTAAAACCAAGATATGGTGGAAAACGTTAAAAAATTTTGTTTCTAATTCCTGGAAGGTAATGATTCTACAGTATTAACTCTACCTCTTATTTAGGCGCAGCCACTTGAAAGCTCTGATTCTTGCTGAGACTCAACGTGGAGGTTTCTGGACCAGCTTTTGAAGAAACCAATGGCCCTGAAAATATGCTGGAAAGAAGCTTGAAACTGAAATTGAAGGCTGACGTACATGGGGGCTACCTACCCTCAGGTTATGCAACTGCAAAAATAAATGGGAGTGAAGTACTATGAATTATCCACTTTATCTTTCTCAGTTGAGCTTCCTAGAAAAAGTACAGCCTTCATTTTTCTGTGGGTTTGAACTGTTGCCTGGACTCAACCTGTATAAATGTTAAATAAAATATGTTGTTTCTTCTCCCCACAATGGAAACATTTGAGCCTGACTGCCAGTTAACTACAGTGGAGATGGGAGGCAACTTCAGAGCCCAGTAACCCAGAAATTGTGACTGTCTGTTAATTATAATGTTCTAAGTCATTACCAAATCTATCCAAAGATCGCTCTGATTCAACCTACACAGATAAAATCAAATAGTTAATAAGTTGGACATTTTTATCCTGTTTTTTTATTAAGAAAAAATTTTAAGTGTTTATTTTTGAGAGAGAGAGAGAGAGAGAGAGAGAGACAGACAGAGCACAAGCAGGGAGGGGGGCAGAGAGGGAGACACAGAATCCAAAGCAGGCTCTAGGCTCTGAGCTGTCAGCACACAGCCCGATGCGGGGATTTGAACCTACCAACCGTGAGATCATGACCTGAGCCGCAGTCGGACGCTCAACCGACTGAGATACCTCGGCTCCCCTATCCTGTTTTTAAGTTGAAATTTTGGAGAACTCTCTTACTTCCCATTTAGGACCCTGAGGCAGAGAGGTTAAAATGCTGTTCTAGCCACTAGTGAGTAACAGACCAGGGAGGCCAGTAAATGCAGGATTCCCAGAGCCGAACACAAATATAAACAGGAGAAAAAAATAGCTTTGAACTCCTTATTTATTAATCAGATCACCAGCATTTACCTTCCACTGGTGTAAATGCTGTAACCGGGGCAGTCTGACCAGGCAGGTAAGGATCCAACTCAACTGTGTGTGTTCAGACACCTAAAGAAATAAAACAGAACATTAGCGAAGGTGGTCAACGTTTTCTTGCATATAAGGCAAAAGTAAACAGGTGTTACCTCAAGTGATGGAAAGTGCAAATCAAGGTAATTTAAAAAATGACAGGCAAAGGGGGCTGATTCATAATGCACAGCATTTGAGATGAAGAAGAAAATTTTAAAACTAACCAATACAATTACTATTCTAGTGTTTAGATCTTCACGACATCCCTAGCAAGTGGCTGGCCAGACTCTGCTTCAACGTCGTCGTCAGTGAAAGGGCTTCATTATGTCCGACGCATCCTTTCCATCTTTAAAAAGCCAGGAAATTGACACATGCATGCACACACACACACACACACACACACACTCAAATCCTCTTTAAATAACTTATAAATATGTGAAAAGCAACTATAATACCTTACATGTAAATAGTATTAGGAGAGGAAGGTTCTGTCCTCAAAATCAGTGATTGAATCTTTTAGATCTGGAGTAATTAGAAATTTGCTAATCACTTCATCATTCCAAAGGTGTTTTGTTTTGTTTAGTTTCCATTTTTCTCCTCCTTCCTTCTTGTTTTGTGCTCCATTCTCCCTCTCCTCCTCCCTCCATCTTCTTTTTAAAAACAGCTGTAGTCAACAAGAGAATATAACCTTTTCTCAATTTGTTTTAACCAAATTTAATCAAGTAACCAAACCTGGCAACAGCTGGGATGATTCCTGGGTCCAGGCCAGGTTCCAATTGATGACTTAGAATTTAAGGGCTAAGTATCCCATTTCTGGACTCTGGGGATTCCGAGCCCTTCATCCACTGTGGCTTTTTTTGGTGTCCATATGATTTCCTTAAAAAACAGAGACTGTTGCCAACTCTGAAAAGTGGCCCCAAATGTGTTCTTTGTGGGTTTTGCAAAGGGAACATGAAGCACTGGGGCCCAGTCAGCCCCGGCCCATTTTACTAGCAAGGAATCACCATCTGGTGTAAGATAGTCTCTCATTTTTTTCCTCGAGTCACGGAGAGGGAAGAGTTGTTTTTCACATGTTTGACAAGGAATTGCTTTTAAAGTTTTGCAAGTCACTGGGCTGAATCCGTCATCTTTCTTCCAAGAGGCATTTGGGTTTCATTGAGAACAGCACTGTCCATACAAATTGCTAACTGCTGCTGTAAACAAACAGCTAACAGACAAAAACAGTAACCCTGCATGGGAGCAGGAGGATTATAGTTGCTTCCAATCATCAAGCAAAACACACTCCCATTAGAACTAATAAAACAAGAGTTGTTTTCTTGGCATGAAGAAGTAGGAGAAAATTTTTTTTCTCCTTTACTGAATTAGGGAAAGGAATGAAAATACAGAAAAATAACCATGCATATGTAGAAAGACACAAGACGACTGACTCCTTTCCTTCAACTTGGCCTTCAATGCTCAGTTTTGATGATATGCAAAAAGCTTCCACCGTGTTTTCATGAAATCAAGTATTTTCCTTGGAGTGGCTTTTTTATTTGAACATATGGAATGAAACCTACTTAATATTATACAGTGATCTTCCTGGTATTTCCATATAAGGGGCATAAGAATAATTAATCCAAATTATTCTTATACAGAAAAAGGTAGGTAAAGAGTCAAAGGCAACTTTCAGATCATTTGTATCATTAATCATTTATCATTAATAATTATATAAGAAGGGGTAAAATACTTCAGGATTTGGCTCTCTTAATGTATCCATATTCACAACAACTGCTTGGAAAGGTTCAGATTTCTGTCTGGGGAGAAGTGGAAACAGTATCTAAATATAGTCATTCCCACTAAATGTTGTGAAACAAACAAAACAACAATCTGATCTGTTTTAGCTACAGAAAAATAAAAGCATGGGACACAGAAGGTGGCTTGTCAACCACCCACAAGCAAGTCAGCAGGGCCCGAATATTCTGATCCCCGAGTTGTAACAAGTGAAGATACATACATCCTTCAGCTGTAGCAGAAAAGCAGAGTCTGGCACCCTGTGCTCAGTAAATACTGGCTGAATGCATGAACAATACCAAAGGCTTCGGGAAGAAAGGTAAGGGCCCAGAAGAATCCATTCCATTTAGTAACAGACTTGGTGGTCCAGGCAAAGCAGTTTCAGCCGAGTGACTGGGATGGGAGCTAAATTAAGGAGGGGTGGGTTGAAGTGTGACAAGGTGGCAGGAAGGCAGATACACAATACGTGTAGCCGAATGAAGAGCTCTACCTTTGCAACGAGGCTGCCCGGATCTGAATGCTAAGCTCTGCCACGTGTGAGCTGGGTGACCCTGTGTAAGTGATGTATAAAATGAGGTTAGCGACAGTATCCGCCTGACAGTGCTTAGAACAGTACCTAGCACACAGCAAGCACTCAATAAATGGTAGTTACTCTTATGGATAAGTTTCAGAAAGACTTTTGTTTTAACTTTCTATTTTGAGATAATTGTAGATTCACATATAGCTGTAAAAAAAATAATACAGTGCAACCCAATACACCTTCACCCAATTTCCCCCAATGGCAACATCTTGCATGACTAAACTACAATATCACAACCAGGAAATTGAATTGGATACAATCCATCTACCCTACTCAGATTTCACCAGTAGTATACTCACTCATTGTGTGGGTATATTTAGTTCCGTGCAATTTTATCACATATGTAAGATATTCCTTCTTTAAGGAAGGAGAGAGATGGGAATAATAACTAGTAGGGGTTAGAGAATACAAATTTTATTTTGTTTTTTAAGGTGGGATAGACCCACTTTCTATGAAATGTCTTCCACTGAAGCAGGAAGAGGGGAAATAAATACAGATGAGGATCTATTTTATGGGATAGGAGTGGAGAGCAAAAAGTTAGAGAATTTCACATCTAATAGGCTCTGTTATCTCTGAAAATAGAAGACAGTCCAGTAGAAACAAATGGGATGAGAAAATATACTCAATGGAATTGCTGGGTTTGATTGGAAAGAACAAAAAATCCTAAGGCTTGATGTGATATGGATGCTTTTGTGAATGAAAGAGGACAATCGTTCATAAAATACACTCTTGGGAAAGCACTGTTGTTCTTCAAGGTAGACTAAAATATTCTTCATAAATCATAGGTGCTTTTAAAACTTTGCAGAAAAAAATAAATCAGTTGATTGCATTTGATTTCCTTTAGCCAGCAAAAAATCTTAACAGGATCCGATAAATACTAAACGTAAATAGCAAAGAATACTGATAAATTAAACAACATCAAGTTTACTAAAATTTTCTTTATCAAACACTACCATTTATTTTTTTTTATGAAATTTATTGTCAAATTGGTTTCCATACAACACCCAGTGCTCATCCCAAAAGATGCCTTCTTCAATACCCATCACCTACCTTCCCTTCCCTCCCACACCCCATCAACCCTCAGTTTGTTCTCAGTTTTTAAGAGTCTCTTATGCTTTGTCTCTCTCCCACTCTAACCTCTTTTTGTTTTCCTTCCCCTCCCCCATGGGTTTCTGTTAAGTTTCTCAGGATCCACATAAGAGTGAAAACATGGTTTCTGTCTTTCTCTGTATGGCTTATTTCACTTAGCATCACACTCTCCAGTTCCATCCACATTGCTACAAAGGGCCATATTTCATTCTTTCTCATTGCCACATAGTACTCCATTGAAACACTACCGTTTAAAGAGGGAAAAGACATGGGGCACCTGGGTGGCTCATTTGGTTAAGTGTCTGACTCTTGATTTCAGCTCAGGTCATGCTTTCATGTTGTGAGTTTGAGCCTTGCATCAGGCTCTGCACTGACAGTGTGGGGCCTGCTTGGGATTCTCTCCCTCTCCCTCTCTCTTTCTGCCCCTCCCTCACTTCTACTTTCTCTCTTGTTCAAAAATAAATAAATAAACTTAAAAAAAAAAAAAGAAGGAAAAGACAAGTCACAGAGTGGAAGGAGATATTTGTAAATCTACACAGAATATATTGATATACAAAATATAAAGGATTTCTACAAATTAATTAGAAAAAAGCAGATAACACCATAAAAATGGACCAAATGCATTAAGTTCAAATTAAAGTCATAATGTGACCCCATACATGCACATCAGAATGATTAAAATGAAAAAGTCAAATAATACCAAGTATGGCAAGGATACTGGGTACATTTAATACTTTTCACTACTGTGAGAATGTAAATTGGTGTACCAACGTTGAAAACTGACTGCATCCACAGTTAACATTCATATAACAAACGGCCCAGTTGTTCCATTTCTAGGTATATATCTAACAACAATATGCACATATGTTTGCAAAAATATATGTGCAGAATGCACTGTAACAACCCCAGATTGTAAGCGATCCAAATGTCCACCTACATAGGATTGATAAATTGTGGTATATTCATACAATGAAATACTATAGCGATGAGGATGAATGAACTATTGCATTCAACAACATGAATGAATTTCATAAATATAATGTTGAGTGAGAGAAGCCAGACACAAAAAAGTATATACTAAATAAGTCAAATTATATCAAGGTTTAGAAACAGGTTATTTGGAAAGGGGCATGAAGAACATTCTGGGTACAAGTTCATGGGCGTGTTCAGTTTACAAAAATAGATAAAAAGCTAGCAAGTCTACATTTGTTCTTGAATAAGATAAAATTAAAATTTTTGGTGTTTCACTCAACATTATGTTCATGAAATTCATTCATGTTGTTGAATGCAATAGTTCACTCATCTTCATTGCTATAGTATTCCATTGTATGAATATACCACAATTTATCCTACGAAGGTGGACGTTTGGATTGCTTACAATTTTTGGTGTTTAAAATAAGGTGGAGGGACTTCTGGAATGGCAGAGGAATACCCTCTGACAATCTGCTCTTCCATAAAAGCAATGAGAACACCAGCACAAATTGTCAAAGGCAATTTTTATAGAATTCTGGAAAAGGAACCAAAGGCTTGCCATAATGGCAAGAGTACCTACTTCAGAAATAATCTGAATCTCAGTGAAAACAGAGTTATGCAGCATTTAAACTCATCCTATTCCCGTCACCCCTGCCCATGTCTGTGGTGGCTCTGAAAACCAGCAGCCTAGCAACCACTGGAAGGGAAAGACTGGGTTAGGAGCTTCTCGAAAAGTCAATTCTCATCCGCATACAACTGTCACTCCTTGAGCTGTCTGACAGCTCTGTGGAAAAACCTCACTGGCAGGGCTTGCTGTTAATCAACCTCACTGGGAGCCCACTCAGTGGTAAAAACCCTATCTGTAGGACATTTTCCAGAAATAATCGGCAGCAATGATTTAATACTGCAGCTGTCTGAGGTGCTGATACCAGTAGGGGAAAACAAGAGGCTAGCTAAAAACTAGGAAAAAGCTGGGAAATAATATGGCCATGGGGTACTGGGGAAAGATCTGACTGACATATTCGAGGGCATCTAAAAGGACACACGCACGTGCAGGACACACGCACACAGGGCTCTGCACATATCCAGAAGAGATCCTAATCCTTCACCTCTGCCCCACCTTCAGACCCTGTATAAATCCCTCGGCAAAGGGTCAAGAATACAGGATCAAGGCATTTGGAAATGTCTGTTCAATTTTACCTGAACACTAAGCTAACCCAACAGAGACTGCAGTGGCTAGACATGGCAGTGTAGACAGGCTTTACGGAATTGATGCAGGAAAGTCAACAAACAAACAGCAATGACAAAAGTGAACCCTAAATGTGTGAGGATTTCATTAGAGAATTCTTACAAATTTAAAGATAATAAATACCAATTCTTCATAGTCTCTTCCAGAAAATGAAAAAAGCGTGCTTCCCTACTCATTCTAGGAGGCCAGTATTATCTTGGTATCAAAGTCGGGCAAAAGCATCACGACAAAAGACGACCACAGACTGATAGCCTTTACAAATATAGATGCAAGAATCCTAACAAAATACTAATGAACCAAATCCAGCAACATAGGTAAAGAATTACACAACATGATCAAGTGGGATTTGTTCCAGAAATGCAAGCTTGGTTTAACATCCAAAAATCCGTCAATGTAATACTACAGTAATCGAACAGTGCAGTACTAGTATAAGGTTAGAATATATAGACCAATAGAATCGAGAGCCCAGAAATAAATCCACACATCTACAGCCCACTGATTTTCACCAAGGGTGCTGAGACAATTCAATGGGGGCAAAGAATAGCCTTTCAACAAATGGTGATGGGATAAGTGAATATCTACATGCAATGTTTACATGCACAAGAATGATATTGGACCCTAACCTCTCATCATCTATAAAAATCAACTCAAAATGGATCACAGACCTAAATGTTAACAGCTGAAACTATAAAATGTTCAGAAAAAAAACATAGGAGTAAATCTCCATGGCCTTGGGGTAAGCAGTGGCTTGTTAGATATGACACCAAAAGCATAAGCAACAAAAGAAAAAAAATCAACAAACTGGACTTCATCAAAATTAATAACTTTTGTGTTTCAACGGACACCATCAAGAAAGTGAACGATGATTCACAAAATGGGGAAGATATTTGCAAATCATACATCTGATAAGAGAACTGTATCCTGAATATATAAGAAAACGCTTTATAACTCAACAATAAAAGACAAATAAATCCAAGTAAAAAATGAGAAGGATTTGAAAAGATATTTCTTCAAAGAAGATAAACAGCCAATAAGCATATGAAAAGAAGGTCAACATCATTAGTCATTAGGGAAAGATAAATCAAAACCACATTGAAATACCACTTCACACTCACTAGAATAGCTAAAATAAAAAAAGACAGACCATAACAAGTTTTGGGAAGGAAATGGAGAACTTGGAATCCCTATACATTGGTGGTGGAACCCTCGTACACAAAGTGATGCAGCCACTTTCAAAACAGTTTAACAGCCCCTCAGAATGTTAGATATAGATTTACCTACCCTATGACTAGCAATTTCACTCCTAGGTGTATCCCAAGATAACTGAAAACATATATCCATACGAAAAGCTTTACACAAATGTTCATGGCGGCATTATTTGCCATAGCTAAAAAGTGGTTACAACCCAAATGTCTGTTGACTGATGAATGAACAAATTGTGGAATATAATTCAACAATAAAAACAAATGAAGTACTGATAATGCTAAAACATGGATATACATCGAAAACATTATGTTAAATGAAAGAAGCCAATCACAAAATAACACACGCTGTATGATTCCATTTTTATGAAAGGTTCAGAAAAGGCAAATCCACAGAAGACAAGGTTAAGAGTACTGGTTGCCAGGGAGTGGGTAGAGAGGGCAACGTTTCTTTCTAGAGTGACAAAGTGTTGTAAAATTGATTGTGGTGATGGATGTACAACCCTGGAAATATACTATTTTAAGTTTATTTTATTTTTGACAGAGAGACAAAGAGAGCATGAGTGGGGGAGGGGCTGAGAGAGAGAGAGAGGGAGAGAGAATTCCAAGCAGGCCCCACACTGTCAGCACAGAGCCGAACGCAGGGCTCAGACTCACGAACCATGAGATCAGATGACCTGAGCTGAAAGCAAGAGTCAGACACTTAACCAATTAAGCCACCCAGGCGCCCCTGTAATCATAGTTTTAAATACAATCTATATAACTGATGACCTTTGAATTTGTACCTTCAGCCAGACCTCCTTGCTGAACTCCAGACTTATATAGTATTGAGCATCTTTACATAGATACCTAACGGACACCTCAAACTCAACACATCCCAAACCGACTTCCCACTCTTCCATCCTGCACCTGTTCTGTCCACAGTTGTCATCTCTGTTGGTGGCAACTCCATCCTTGCAGTGACTTAGGCAAAAACCTTGGAGATATTCTCACACCTCATTTTCTCTCACGCTCCACATCTAATCCATCTGCAAATCTCGTTATTTCTACCTTTAAAATATATTCAGAATCTTACCACTTTTTAACACTTCTGCTAGCACCCTGGTCCAAGGCACCATCAACCCTCACCTAGATGACTGTAATAACGTGCTGATTGGTCTCCATGCTTCCACCTGACTGCTCATACAATCTATTCTCAACACAGCTGAACTGATCTTTTAAAAACATAGATCATGCGACTTTTCTGTTCAAAACCCAGCACTTCCCATTTCCTTTGAGTGAAAGCCAAAGTCCTTATAATGGCCTACATGACCAGGCACGATCATCGGCTCCTATTCAACCCTGTAACATCTGTGATTCCAGTCCTCCAGCCCTCCTCCCTCTCTGCTCCCTCTTCTCCAGCCATGCTGGCCTTCTTGGGTTCCCAGAACACACCAGACATGTTCCCACCCTAGGGGCTTTGCAAGAGCTCTTTTTTTGTGATAGGAATTCTCTTCTCCCAGATAGCCACCTGGCTGACTCCTTCACTTTAAGTTTTTCCTAAAATATCATTAAGGAGGCTTACCAGACTGCACTGTTTAACATAACAATCTGTCTCCCTCAGTGACACTCCTAATATCCCTTAATGTTTTTCTGAATAACCTATCACCTCATATACCTTATGTTTGGAAAATTTACTATAGTTATGAGTACCATGGTGGTAAAGCAATGGGAATACCTAGCAGAGTACCAAGAACACAGTAAGTGCTCAATAAATATTTGTTAAATGAGTACATGAATGAAATTAAAGATTGATTAATGGGGAAATGTCTAAATAAAGTGTGGCATATTTATATAATAGCACACTATACAACACATAAGAGAAATGAACTAGATTTATATGTATAAATGTGAGATCACAAAAACATACTGCTGCATGAAAAAAGAAAATTGCTACAAGTACCCCAATATGGCATTACTTATATAATTTTTAAAAACCATACAAATAAAAATATTATATATTGGTCATGAAATTATATGTGAAAACCAGTATGAAAGATTGGCTAGATTGACACACACCAAATCTATGATTTTGGTTGCCTGGGAAGAGAGAAAAGGGATGCAGGGAGGAGGGGTATGGGGAGTGGCAAGGGGAAGAATTAAAGGGGACCTCAACTTCATAATCATTTTTTTAATATAAGAAAGTCAAGCAAATATGACAAAATGTTAACAATATTCACCCTTGCTGTTGGAAACATGAATGTTTGTTACATTATTCTCTAAAAATACTAATTAACAAAAAGAACATAGAATACCATGATTCCCAAAGCTATAGCTGTTAGGTAGCAATCAAATGCATTCAAGCAATTAGCTGGTTCAGTAAATAGTGGATCAAATGTCTAAAATACCCTCAGTGTCCCTCAGGATTTTACTATTTCCCATAGAAACACTATCTTCCCAGGAATCAGGCCCTGTAAATTTTGGTTAGAACACTTGGAAGATCATTCAGACTCACAAATTCCCATTTATCATATCTTCTCAAAACCAACAATTTCAGGCTGAGTATTTTTATTGGACTCATCATCCCCATGACAAATCCCCTTCACAGAACCTTGTTTGGGGATCTGATCTTAATTAAAAGCAGTATGTTATCAATGATAAACTCTCACTCACTCTCTTCAACTGTCAGTATTTATGTGTACACATTTGGATTTTTTCTATACGTTTTCTAGTCCAATATTTCCAAAGCTAAATAAACAGTTTCTATCAGCCTGCAGTTGAGTTAAAAGTCATCCCCATCTAAACTGTATTGCTTATTGTGTATATGTATGTATGTGTGTATATATGGATTTAAAAAAACCTATTGCATTATATTAGCCAGCTATTTCTTGGCTATGCTGAGTAACAAGTAACCCCCCAACATAAATGGCTTATAGCAATGGCTTCTTTCTCATACACATTATATATTGGTAGCTGAAGGCTGGCTGTAGCTCTATCTTATACACCTTCTCATTCCAAGACCCAAACGGAAGGAGTATTCCCTATCTGGAACATGCTATTCTCAAGTTAGAAGAAAAGAGCAGCAGAGTTATAACAAACAGGAAATTGCTTTTAAAGGTTCTGTTTAGGCATCATGTATACAATGCCCACTCACTTTTTACTGTCATATGGAGGAACCCAACATCAGTGGAGTAGGAATAGACACTTCTCCTATAGGATGCACTCATAGTCACATGCCAGTGGATAAGGGCACTTAATCCTCATACTACTAGCAAACTATTGCTAGGGTTAGCAAACTACTGCTCACAGGCCTTTGGCCTGTGGACTGTGTTTGTTCAGTCCATGGGCTAAGAATGGTTTCTACATTTTTAAAGGGTAATCAAATAGGGGCACCTGGGTAGCTGAGTTGGTTAAGCGTCCAGCTCTTGACTTCAGCTCAGGTCATGATCTCAGTTTGTGGGGTCGAGCCCCACGTCAGGCTCTGGCTGACAGCACAGGGTCTGCTTGGGATTCTCTGTCTCCCTCTTCTGCTGCCCCTCCCCTGGTCTCTCTCTTTCTCAAAAATAAATAAAGGATAATCAAATAAAAAAGAGAGTGAGAGGGAGGAGAAGGCAAAATAGGAGGAGGAAAAGGAGAAGAGGTGGTGGTGATGGCAGGGGTGACAGAGACTGCATGTGGCTTGCAAAGCCTAAAATATTTACTATCTGTGCCTTTCCAGAAAAACTTGACTGATCCCTGTTCTTACAGGAAATGAACATGAATAATTAAAACAGTAACAATCTACCACAAGCAACTCTCAAAATTGGCTACCTTGAGGAAGGAAGAGTGTTAGCTATCCTGTACAGAACTTGATGGCAGACAGTTTGCTTATTTTGTAAATAAAATCCAATTTTGGGGCACCTGGGTGGCTTGGTCGGTTAAGCGTCCAACTCTTGGTTTCGGCTCAGGTCAAGATCTCACATTTCTGGAGTTTGAGTGCTCCATCAGGCTCTGAGCTGACAGTACAGAGCCTGCTTGGGATTCTCTCTCGAAATGAATAAATAAAAACTTTTAAAAAAATTAAAAAAATAAAATCCATTTTTTAGTAGCTTCTATTTTAAATTTCTGTGTGGGCATGTCCAATAGCCCTGGGAATTTAGGTCCAACAAAATAATGGAGGTTTTTTGGAGTACATCAAAATTAAAACCTTTTTTTCATCAAGTATATACAATCAAAGTGTAAAGGCAACCTACAAAATGGGAGAAAATAACTCCTACAACTCAACAAACAAACAAACAGTCTGATCTAAGAAAATGGGCAAAGGACTTGAATAGACATTTCTCCGAAGATATACAAATGACCAACAAGCATATAAAAAGATGCTCAACACCACTAATCATTATAAAAATGCACATTAAAACCACAATGAGGTATCACCTCATATCCATTAGATGGCTGCTATCAAAAACAAACAAACAAAAAGCCCAGAAAATAACAAGGGCTGGTGAGGACAGGGAAATTGGGACCTTTGTTGGTGGGAGTGCAAAATGGTCCAACTACTATGGAAAACAGTAAGGTGGTCCTCAAAAAATTACAGATAGAATTACCATATGATCCAGCATACTTCTGGGTATAGATATAAAAAATTCAAAGCAGGGTCTCAAGCATTTGTGCCCCCATATTCACAACAGCCAATAAGTGGAAGAAACACAAATGTCCTTTGGCAGACAAATGGATAAATAAAATGAGGTATATGCATACAACAGAATATTATTCAGCCTTAAAAACAAAAACATTTCTGACACATGCTATAACACAGATGAGCCTTGAGGACATGAGGCTAAGTGAAATAAGACAGTCACAAAAAACAAATACTGTATGATTTTACTTACACGAATTACCTAGACTAGTCAAACTCATAGAGACAGAAAGTTGGTGACCAGGGACTGGAGGAGGTGGAGAATGTGAAATTGTTGTTTAATGGGTACAGAGCTTTAGTTTTCTAAGATGAAAAGTTATGGAGATTGGTTACACAACAGTGGAACTGTATTTAACATTTTTGAATGGTACACTTAAAAATGGTTAAGATGATAAATTTTATGTGATGTGTATTTTACCACTATTTTTTAAAAATACTGTGTAAAGAAAAACATACAGATTAAACCTATTTCTCAAGTTAGGAAAAATGGCTAATTTTATGTTACATGAATCTCGCCTCAAATTATTTAAAAAAATCAGGTGGAGGGACTGGTCAGAGGCAAAAAGGAAAGCCCTGGCTTCCGGTATGTTGAAGTTGAGATTTGGGAAAGTAATCCAGATAGAGATGCCTGGAAGGTAGCTAAAAGTGCAAGTGTAGAATTAAGAAGAAAGGTAGGCACTGGCAGCAAAGACGGGAGAGAAAATGGCTGAAAGTTATAGAAGGAGGTAAGACTTTAGGAGGGCAGAATATATATGGAGAGATTTTTATCTCAGGACAGAACTGCGGATTCAAGAGAGTCAGTAAATGAAACAAATGATTAGAGGAGTAGAAGAAAAATACATTACTGCCCTATCATTAGAGTCAAGAGAAAATCCTAAAAGGAAGAAGTGGTTATGTATCAGTGAATCAGAGAAGTAAAGAAGTATAAGAAGTAAGAACAGACTAAGCCCAGGTAAGGGGTCACGTTGCACTTCATTAAAAACACAAACACTTCGTTGTGTTTGCAATCCTGTGACGTAACGAAGTAGAAAATATGTTTGTAGGGGCGCCTGGCTGTCTCATTTGGTGGAGCGTGCAACTCTTGATCTTGGGGTTGTAAGTTTGAGCCCCACATTGGGTGTATTGATTACTTAAAAATAAGGTCTTAAAAAAAAGAGAGAAAATATGTTTGTAAAAGATGGCTCTCCCTACATATTTTTTGTTTGCTTTGATTTGGATAATGTTTAGACAAGGAAACACATCAATTTCAAAGCAAAAATAATGAAAATCTTAAATTATAAGATGGTTTTCATATTCTTATTTTAAGCTCTTTTCAGTTTTTGACTAAAATTTCCCGAAATTCTTGGCAGTTAAAATCCCTTCAATCTAGGGGCGCCTGGGTGGCTCAGTTGGTTAAGCATCCAACCTCGGCTCAGGTGGTGATCTCATGGCTGTGGGCTCAAGCCCTGCACCAGGCTCTGTGCTGACAGCTCAGAGCCTGGAGCCTGCTTTGGATTCTGTGTCTCTCTTTCTCTGCCCCTCTCCAGCTCGCATTCAGTCTCTGTCTCTCTCAAAAATAAATAAGCGTTAAAAAAAAAATTAAAAAAAAAAATCCCTTCAATCTAATTCTAAACACTGTCCTAATAAGCACATTGCTCTCACACTTTCCCTGGAGGGATGCCAATAGTTGTAACACTTGGTTTCACAGTGCTTCTGGCTGGTTTACAAGCTGTACCATTTGAAGAAGTACAAGGAACATGTTACCTCAACAAATCAAATAATTTGTTTAGTTACTAAATCTGTGAGCAGGTTGATTCTTGGCTTCACTGTGAATGGATGACTCAAAGATTGGATGACATTTTCATGCCATATCTGTTTTGTCTGCGCCATTTTAAATGTCTGAACAACAGCTACATTGAAATACCTGTAGTGTTCGTACACAATTCCATGGTTCTTTTTTCTTTTGACTTATATAACAACATCCAGAGTGTCTACTTATTTCAAAAAAAATTTTTTTATATTAAATCAACTTTGGTGGGGCATAATTTATACACAGTAAGATGTACCTATTTTAGCTGTTCAGTCCAATGAGTTTTGACCAATTTACACGTGTAACCACCACACCCATCAAGACACAGAATATTTCAATGTCCCCCAAAAGTTCCCTCATGCCCCTTTGCAACAAATCCCTCACCTCTGCTCTTGGAAACCACTGACCTGTTTTCTGTTATTATGGATTAGTTCTGCCTATCCTAGAAAAGCCTGTAAATGGAATTATATAATATGAACTCTTCTGTGCTTGGCTTCTAGCAACATAATATTTCTGAGACTCCTCCACAGTGTGATATACTCCTTTTCGTGGTTGAATAGTATTCCATTAATTGAATATTCTACAATGGTTTATCTATTTACTCGTTGATGGGTGTTTAAGATTTTGGGGGACTATTATAACTAAAATACTATGAACATTTGTGTACAAGTCATTTTGTAGGCAATGTTTTCATTTCTCTTGGGAAAATACCCAGGACTGGAATTACTGGGTCATTGGGTAAACATATGTTTAATTTTGTAAGAAACTGCCATTTTGTGTTTTTGCTAGCAATGTATGAGAGTTCAATCTGCTTCATAACCTACTGAAATTTAGTATTGCCAGTATTTTTAATTTTAGTCAACCAAGTGGGTTGGAAATGGTATATCCCTGTGGTTTTATTTTACATTTCTCTGACAACCATGATGTTGAGCTTTTCACGTGCTTACTTCTTCATTTGTGAAATGTCTGTTCAAATATAGTGTCCAATTACAAAATTAGGCTGTCTTACTGAGTTAAGAGTCCTGTATATATTTGGCACAGAGTTTGTCAAATGCATGTATTAAAAATATTTTCTCCTACTTTATGGCTCACCTTTTCATTTTCTTAATGGTGTCTTTCAAAAAATAGAAGCTTTGGGGCGCTTGGGTGGCTCAGTCGGTTGAGGATCTGACTCTTGATTTCGGCTCAGGTCATGATCCCAGGGTCAGGGGATTCAGCCCTGCATCAAGCCCATCAGGCTCCGTGCTGAGCATGGAGCCTGCTTGGGATTCTCTCTCTCCCTCTGGCCCTCTCCCCTGCTCACACACTCTCTAAAATAAAAATTAAAAAAAAAAAAAAAATAGAAGCTTTATCTTTTCAGGAACTCAAACAAGTATCAACATTTTCTTTTAAGTTAAATGCTTTTCTTGTACTTTCTAAGAAGGCTTTGCCTACCCTCAAGGTCTGGAAGATTCCCCCCCCCCCCCCCATGATTTCCTCTGGAAGTTTTATAGTTTTCACATTTACATTTAGGTCTATGGTAGTTTTAGGTTGATGTGTTGTGAATGGTGTAAGATAAGAGCCAAGGTTCATTCCCCTCTCCCCATATGGATATCCAGTTGGACACCTAAAACCATTTGCTGAAAAGACTATCTCTCTCCCACTGAAATGGTTTGACACTTTTGTTGAAAACATTTGGCTTCTGGATGTGGGTATACTTCTGGATTCCCTATTCCTTTGCATTGATCTATTAGTCTATTCTTATCTCAAGACCACACTCACTTGATTATTGTAGCTTTAGAGTAAGTCTTAAGGAAAGGTGGTATCAGTCCTCCAACTGTGTTTTCTCTTTCAAAACTGTTTTGGGTATTCTAAGTACTCTGTATTGCTATATACATTTCAAATTCAATTTGTCAGTGTCTACAACATCTCAATTAGGATTGCAATGAATCTATGGATCAAATTAGAGAGAACTGACATGTTAACAATATTGAATTTCCTATCCAAGCACAAGCCTTCCACTTATGGTAATGGCTAAGTAGCTCTGTATTAATATGCTTGGCTGTCATAACAAGATACCCCACATTGGGTAGCTTAAACAACAGAAATTTATTGTCTCACATTTTTGGAGGCTGGAAGTCCAAACTCAGGGTGCCAGCAGGGTCAGGTTCTGGTGAGAGCTTTCTTCCTGGTGTGCAGATAGCTGCTTTCCACTGCGTGCTCACACGGTAGACAGGGAGTAATTTCTCTTTTCCTTTTCTATTGGTAGGAATATAAACTGGAATGCCAATTTGGAGAGCAATCTGGCTATATCCAGTAAAGCTGATGATGTATGTCACACATTGTCATGATCCCACTTTAGGTATGCATACCTAGAAAACTCTTTCAGGCGTACACATAAGGCATATACAAGCATGCTATAGTATTGTTTATAATAACAAAAAACTGGAGAAAAAAATCTAAATATTCTTTACTGGGGAAATGGATAAATTGTGATAGAGCTAGACAGTGGAATATCGAGAGCAGTCAAAATGAACAAATCTCAGCCCAGTAATGCTGCACAGAAAACTAGAGATGCAGGAAGCTATGTGCATACCACCACCTATATAAAGTTTTAAAACATGAAAAATTAATAATATGGACTGTTACGGCTAAAGCCTATGCAATAAAAATATAAACACATACATTGGAATGATGAATATCAAATTCAATACAGTGGTTACCTCTGGGGAGGCAGCAAGTGGAATGGGATTAGAGGGAGCTAAACAGAAAGTTTTTACTATACTCCTAATATCTTATTTCTTAAAAAACAAAAAGCATTAATAAGTAAGTATGCCCAAAGGTTAGCATTGCAAAAAGCAACCATTCATCTTCCTGCTTTTTTGAATATCTGAACTCTTTTTTTTTTTTAATGCTTGTTTATTTTTGAGAGAGAGAACTTGAGCAGGGGAGGGGCAGAGGGAGAGGGGAGACAGAGGATCTGAAGCAGGCTCTGTGCTGAGAGCAGAGAGTCCAATGTGGGGCTCGAAATCACGAACCGTGAGACCACGATCTGAGCTGAAGTCGGACGCTTACCTGACTGAGCCACGCAAGCACCCTGAACTATTTAAGAAGCTCCCCCAAAACCTTCAACAATAAACTTTTCAGAAAATATTTGATTACTGAGTATGAAGATAGGTACTATCATTCATTTGAGCTGCGCTTTCCAATTCCACTCCACCCTTAAATCTTCACGGTATCAAGAAGCCTCGGTGGGAGCAGTATTGTGTGTAGTGGGGTAGGGCAAGAAAGAAAGTTAACACTTACCAGGTATGATATGTCCTATTATTTATTTATTTATTTATTTATTTATTTATTTTTAATTTTTTTTTAACATTTATTTATTTTTGAGACAGACAGAGACAGAGCATGAACGGGGGGGAGGGTCAGAGAGAGGGAGACACAGAATCCGAAACAGGCTCCAGGCTCTGAGCTGTCAACACAGAGCCTGACGCGAGGCTCGAACCCACGGACCGCGAGATCATGACCTGAGCCGGAGTTGGCCGCTCAACCGACTGAGCCACCCAGGCGCCCCATGTCCTATTATTTAAATATCCCTCTTCTAGACATTAAAACAGGGGATCAGAGAACTTGCCCAGCATGTGACAACAAAAAGAGGTCACAGTGCGATTCAGGCGAACTATAGCTGGCTGTAAAACCTGTACTTTTTCCACTATTGCTATGATAGTAAAATAGAACTCTTCCTGAAAGTATCATTATGATACGACTTAATCCTGTGGTCCAGGATGGAGGCAGCAAAACTACTGTAGCTTGCTCATGACGTCACAGGGAGTATCAATCCAGGCGAGCAAGTGGTACCAGTGGAAACTTCTTAGACAAAGAAATACTTGGGGAGTTTGGTTGTGTAATCTTCCTGACTTCTCTCTATTATGTATACCATGAGCCATTCAGATCCTTTGTCTCTCCCTAGAAACTTTGGAGGTAATGGCAATTTCATAAATTGATTTCTCAAGTCCATTAATCTTTACGGATGTTTGTTTGCTTTCTTTCTTTTTTAAAAAAACCTACATATTTTTTAAGTGATCTCCACACCCAACGTGGGGCTCGAACTCACAATCCTGAGATCGAGGGTCGCGTGCTTTACCGACTGAGCCCGCCAGGGGCCCCTACTTTCTTTCTGAGTTGTATGTTGCACCTGTTGTTGGTAGCCTAACAACTTTGAGAGTTCAACAACTATAAATATGTATTGTCAAATAGGCTTCCAAAATTCCTGGGTAAGTGAAAACATGAGACTGTCTGTTCAAGTTTAAGTGTTGGGGGTCTCACACCTCTGAGATGAGGGACAGTGGGTCAGGTACACCTTTTGTTTGTGTACGTGAGCCAGGATACATGTGAGAGCTTGGTTACTATTTACTATCCTTTATTATTATTATTATTATTATTATTATTATTATTATCATTATTATTACTATTATTGATTTTAGTTTCCTGGAAAACAAAACATAACTCTAATTAGAGACTGAAGCCACATTCCAAAGCTGTAGATTCCACTCTTCTCCCTCAACACTTCCCTGGACAGTGCTGGAGCTCTCTGTAACATACTGTCTGCTGGCCGAAACTGTCCTTTTCTCCTGGCTCTGGCAGAAAGCCAGCGCCTAAAGCTATGAACTCCAGCTTTTATCTTCCATCCGCAGGGTGATTAGTTCGCAAGGAAAGTAACAACTAAAGATGTGGAGAGGTGCACCTCAGAAACAGCTGTGGGAATCAGACTGGATGTGCACTCAGGCCTGCTGGAAATAAAAGACCATTGATTTTGGCATTGGGATGGAAACTTCTGCCAAACACACACACAAGTGGGCTTGCTTGCTCTCTCTCCTTCTCAGTCTCTCTCTCTCTCTCTCTCTCTCTCTCTCTCACACACACACACACACACACACACACACACACACACACACACACACACCTTTCAGAAGAGAGGCTCTGTAAAATTCCCCACATATGGCAAACATATTTTAGGGGAAGCACCATGACTAGAGGCCACTGGGAGAGAAAGAAAAAGAAAATAATGAGAAAAATCTTCAATAAGTCTAAATTGTTTCAGTCAGACTGCTGAGAAAGAATGCAGAGGATTGGAAATGAAAATTATTGGTAAAATAAGCATTATAGCACAGCTAAATTCCTTCCCTACTTCCAATGATTGCTAGAACTTACTCCCATGTACAACAATAGCACCTGGGGAACGAGTCTTGGATTTAGCTTCAAGTACTTTGCTTAACACAATGGATAGATAATACACGAAAAGAGGGTGCTATATAATTAAAATTTTTTCTCTAGTTCGCAATTTCAAAAATTCTTTTTTTAGAAAGTTTATTTAGTATAGGAGAGAGAGAGAGAGAACACATGCAGGAGTGGGGGAGGCGCAGAGAAAGAGAGGGAGAGAGAGAATCCCAAGCAGGCTATGTGCTGTCAGTACAGAGGCTGATGTGGGGCTCGATCTCACGAGCTGTGAGATCATGACCTGAGCCGGAACCAAGAATCAGCCACTCAACCGACTGAGCCACTCAGGCGCCCCCAAAATTCTTAATTTTATTTGTAAATAACAGTGTATGGGGAGGGTAATGAAGGTATATCTAATTTTAGCTGGCATTGGCTTGAAGTATAATTGTTTTCTAAATCCCTACCCTCTTGGTTACATGTTTCATGATCAATTAAATGCTTGAATGCATTATAAAACTCCCAAAGAAAGGACCTAACAAAAACCCTTGTTAAATAGACAACTGACCTCTAAGTTATCTGCTTTGAAAGTTAAGAACTGATTTATCAAATTTTCTCAAAATAAAACCAGAACCTCCCCAACTCTTGCTTTAAAGAGTTATTAGTAAAAGCTAATCAGATCATCTGAACAAAAACAACCTGATGAATGAAAAGTGGTAGAGTGGAAACAACACCGGACTGATGTTCTTAGGGGCCTTGTTCTTTTTTTTTTTTTTAATTACGTTTTTAATTTTAGTTCTAGTATAGTTAACATATAGTGTAATGTTAGTTTCACGTGTACAATATGGTGATTTATCACTTAACATACATCACCCGGTGCTCATCACAAGGGTACTTACTCCTTACTGCACACCACCTACTACACCCATCCCTCCATCCCCTCCCATCTGGTAACCACTAGCTTCTCTATAGTTAAGAGTCTGTTTCTTGGTTTGTCTCTCTCTCTTTTTTTTTTTTTTTTTTTGACTTTGCCCCTTTGTTTTGTTTCTTAAATTCCACATGAGTGAAATCATACAGTATGTCTTTCAGTGACTTACTTCGATTAGCATTATATGCTCGAGGTCTATCCATGTAGTTGCAAGTGGCAAGATTTCATTCCTTTTTATGGCCGAATAATATCCCCTTATGTATATAAATTATATAGATTATTTTATAATAAATATAATGTATAAAAATATGTAAAAATATTTTATAATATATAAATACAAAATATGTAGGTATATATTTTTTTAATTTTTTTACATTTATTTATTTTTTGAGAGACATAGAGAGACAGAGCACAAGTTGGGGAGGGACAGAGAAAGAAGGAGACACAGAACAGAAGCAGGCTCCAGGCTCCGAGCTGTCAGCACAGAGTCCAACACGGGGCTCGAACTCACAAACCGTGAGATCATGACCTGAGCCGAAGTCGGACACTTAACCGACTTGAGCCACCCAGGCGCCCCATATGTAGGTATATTTTATAAATACATATCAGGGGCCTCATTCTTGAAGGGCTTTCTAGAAATTGAGTTTAGATTAAAAAAAAAATTTTTTTTTAATGTTTATTTTTGAGAGACAGACACTTGTGAGTGGGGGAGGGGCAGACAGAGAGGGAGACACAGAATCTGAAGCAGCCTCCAGGCTCCAGGCTATCGGCACACAGCCAGATGCAGGGCTTGAACCCACAAACCGTGAGATCATGACCTGAGCCAAAGTCGGACGCTTAACCAACTGAGCCACCCAGGGGCCCCTTGAGTTTAGATTTTTAACCTGAGGATAGGAGAGAGGTGCTGAGATATCTGAAGTAGAAAGATGACCGTGGCTGCAATGTGGGGGAAGGATGGCTGATATGAGGGCCTGAGGCAGGAATGGAAGGGTGATATGACTGTCCAAGCAAGAAACAGTGAGGACCTCGAGGTCAGCCCTGGCTCTCTGCTGTCCCCCAGACGCCAGCTACTGAGGCAAAGGCATGGTGGGGGCAGAATAAGGTTCTCTCCCATGAGAATACCTTCCAAAAGTGGTGCCTTAGGAGGAAAAAAAGAGTCCTGGATTTGCCACCTGTATGACAGGTCAAATTAAGAAGCTACATTTGTTAAACATTTACTAGGTATCAGGCACCTCTCAGAGATGATTCTGAGGACATTTTATAATTTACTGAACATTTTCATACCTTAATGTGAAACCTGTGAAAGAACAGTAATCCCTGACTCATGTGCTCTTTTGAGGATTAAAAGAGATATCATACACATGAAAAGGCTTTTCCAATCTTATATATCTAAAAATATTAGTTTTCTTTTTTTTTAAAAAAAAATTTTTTTTCAACGTTTATTTATTTTTGGGACAGAGAGAGACAGAGCATGAACGGGGGAGGGGCAGAGAGAGAGGGAGACACAGAATCGGAAACAGGCTCCAGGCTCTGAGCCATCAGCCCAGAGCCTGACGCGGGGCTCGAACTCCCGGACCGCGAGATCGTGACCTGGCTGAAGTCGGACGCTTAACCGACTGCGCCACCCAGGCGCCCCTAAATATATTAGTTTTCTAATAAACATGACTTCCAATTTTTTTCCTAAATGCTATGAGCATTTTCTTTTCAGTCTCCATCTATTGGAGACTCCACAGATTGATAAAGACAGCTGTTAATTATTGATTTTTGTATGGTAAGACATAAAACATGAACACCATGAGGATTCTTTCACCTAATAGAACACTGCAAATATGGGGCCACGTGTCTAGAATAATAACTATTTCAGGGAGACTAGCTTGTTCGATTATACTTCTATTTGAGAATGGTTCTAAGAAGCAAATCCAATACATGCCTTCATACTTTCAAGATAAAGCATGAGGAAGAACTTCCCATCCTCCTCCATGAACAACTAGAAGCTTTATGGCCATTCTGAGGGAACTGACCTCAGGCATTCTACGGGCACTAGACAAGCATAGTTTCTATTCCAACCATTAAAAACGGTGATGAGCAACTTCACGAATCATGGTGGATAGCCACTAAACATGAGCTAATACACATTCGAGCAAAGAAAAAGCAACAACAAAAAATAAGGCTTATTTTTGTGCTCAAAAGAGCTAATTTTATAGCAAATAAAGGAAAGGCTGATCAACATATCAAAGTCATGAAAAAAAGTGGGAGTCTAAAAAAACCTAAGGTTTTAATTCTTTTTAAGTGGAGGATTAACTCTATGAGAAATAAAATAAAATAAAATTTGAACAACAAATCAAAAGATACAAAAAAAATGTAACGTGTGGACCATTATTCAAACAAGCCAAATATAAAAGACATTTTGGAAGACTCAGCGTAATTTGAATATGGACTGCGTAGTAGATGATCATATGGAATTATCATTAGCTTTGTTGGGTGTGATGACAGTATTGTGGCTATGGAAGAAAATATTCTCAGTTTACAGACAGGCACACTGAAATATTCAGTGGCTGCGATGCCATGATATGTGTTATCTGCTTTAAAATACTTCAACAACCACAAAAAACCACCTTGATGAGACAAATCACAAAAGGCTACTCTTCTATACATATTGAAATTTTTCTTTATTAAATATTTAAACAAGGAAAGAAAACCTGATAAAACATCCAGTCCATCCACTCAGTTGTACTAAGGTGGGTTGTCTGAGTTAAAGAAGGAAACGGCCCAGACCAAACATGTCTTGAGGTTAGAAAGACACTTGAGGAAGTCTTCTCATATTGTCTTTGTGGGACGAACTGTGGACTATGGGCTGATGAGTACTTCCCTCACATTTTACTGGCAGGCTACCCAAATTCCCCGGAGGGAGCTGCAGTCAGGGATGGGAGAAGGGGAACTTCGAGGCACTGTGAGGCTGCATCGAGGCCAATGAGGAAATAGCCAACACCATGACCTGCAGTCTCTGACATAGACCCACCACCACTATTAGAACCAATGAGCGTATCACATGCCGTACAAGAATCACAAGGAAGGTGACTTTCATTATCCCTCACTTATGGGGGAGTTCTCACAAAGTCTCCCATACTGTGGGCTGCTCTTTCTATTACAACAAAGTATCATGTTGAAGAAGAGACCTTAATTATCACAAATTTTAGATGCTTACAGATATCACTGCCAAACATCCTTTAAAAAGAAGGAAAAAAAAATTATAATGTGATCATTCCTGGGGGTATGAGCTCAAAGTGCAAGCACTGGATGTGGTTGTAAATGAGCCTTTAATTTTAAACATCACTTAACAAGGCAGTCTGGCAAGTGGTTACTTTGTGGAGACATAGACATTTTCGCCTTCCAGAAGTATGGAAGTAGGTACTGGGAATACCATTTTTAGAAACAGTGTCACATAAGGATCAAAAGGGAGCTTTTATCAAAAATAGCTTAGATGGAAAAAACATAGCTTAGATGAACTTAAGGTGTATCAAGTAACTTAAAAAGTGGCTCTAATGATGGTCAGCAGTATAATGTTGGAGACAGATGTGAAGAGTTTGAATAAACATTGTTTCGTGATACAGGACAGGCACGTTCCTTTCAGAGAGACAGACTGTTCCCGAGATGGGACCCCTAGCGTGAAGAAGGTTAAGACCTATGGGGTAAGGATCTGTAGGGTAAAGAGATTGCATAATAAAGGTCTCTGAGTATTTGAAAAGCAGCCACGTGGAAGACAGAGTTGATTTATTCTGCATTTTTAGAGAGCGTAAGTCAAATGAGTGGATGGGAATTATAGGGAGGCAGGTATATGCTCAACATAAGCAAGTACATTTATATTCTTATAACAATTAGATCAGTCCAAGATTGACTTTGAAAAGTTATGTGTAACTAAAGGCCAACTGTGAGGAATGAAATTGAGACAAGTTCCCTTTACGGATATTTTAATGATTAGATGCTATTATTTTATCACATTATCTCCAAGCTGGAAACACATTTTAAGCTGATAAATCTATTTATTTTTTGAAGATATTCATTTATTACATATTATTTATTCATTTTTATTTATTTTTAATTTTTTAAGTGTTTTTATTTATTTTTGAGACAGAGAGAGACACAGCATGAGCAGCGGAGGGTCACAGAGAGAGGGAGGCACAGAATCTGGAGCAGGCTCCAGTCTCTGAGCTGTCAGCACAGAGCCCGACGTGGGGCTCGAACTCACAGACCGCGAGATCATGACATAAGCCGAAGTCGGACACTTAACCGACTAAGCCACCCAGGCGCCCCTATTACATATTTTTAAAATGGTCACTGTGAATTTTTATACTAAGTTTTGCAGGTGATAAAACGTACATAAAAATGATGATTGTCAGGGGCTCCTGAGTGGCTCAGTTGGTTCAGCGTCCAACTCTTGATTTTGGCTCAGGTCATGATCTCACAGTCATGAGATAGAGCCCAGCACTGCTCTCCAGGTTGAGCATGGAGCCTGCTTAAAATTCCCTATCCCTCTCCCTCTGCCCTTCCCCTGCTGATATATCTCTCTCACTCTGTCTCTCTCTCTTTAAAAAAAAATGATGATTGTCTGAAGTTTATGATCAAGGAAGGAGATATCCACATGTATAACACATCATACACACATATATATACCATACATGTATACATGTTAACATGTGCCAAAACATGTCTAACACACTGTTCTTGGGCTGGGGCTTTGTCATAACGTTAAAGTGGATATGTAATGAGGGCATGATCCAGTTAAATTTTTCATCTTCTTTGCTAGGGAGTCTCTTGAGTGCCCTGTCTCTGGTCCAGGCTATCTGCCTGTCCAAGAGTAAACTGATTCATCCATAGTGACGATATGAGTCAAATATTTTGGCTTTGTTCTGAAGCCTTTCTTGGCTTGGACTCAAGAGAATGGACATGGTCTTCCAATTTCCCAGCCAGTTCTCTCAAATCTTCTCAAAAGCTATTATACAAAGAATGAACAATGGGAATTATCCAATAGGCCTTCCAAATGCAATACCCAGTAAAGCAAAATGGAATTATGCAAAACCACTGGTTGCTAAATTCTATCCTTGATCACCAGGAGATTAGTCAACAGTATGAATTCATCAATTTGAATTCAACCCAGGATAGAAAAACAATTCCAGAGTTACAAGTACTAATGAGATGCAACATTATACGAAGCAAGTAAAGTATAATGGAGGAAAAGGTGAAAAACACTATTGCCTCATGATGACATTTAAAGATATGAATGCAGGGTAAACATTAAAATTAAATCATTGCGGGGCACCTGGGTGGCTCAGTTGGTTGAAACTCTGACTCTTGATTTGGGCTCAGGGTATGATCCCAGGATAATGGGATTGAGCCCGTGTCAGGCTATGCCCTTAGAGCAGAGCCTGCTTAAGATTCTCTCTCTCTCTCTCTCTCTCTCTCTCTCTGTCAATCCCTCCCTCCCTCTCTCTCTGCCTCTCTCCCCTGCTCACGCTCTCTCTCTCTCAAATCAAAAATAAAAATAGGGGTGCCTGGGTGGCTCAGTTGTTGGGCATCCGACTTTGGCTCAGTTCATGATCTCACGGCTCGTGAGTTCGAGCCCTGCGTCGGACTCTGTGCTGACAGCACAAGAGCCTGGAGCCTGCTTCAGATTCTGTGTCTCCCTCTCTCTCTGCCCCATCCCCACTCGTGCTCTGTCTCTCCATCTCCAAAATAAATCAAGATTAAAAAATAAAATAAAATAAAAATAAATACAATGAAATCTTTGCATCTGATGAAGTCACTTCAACAATTTAAAAAGAATCATTAATAGGAGCTATATAAACCATTCACATTTTTCCTCAAATAATTTGAAAGTACAGGTTTTCTTGGTTCTCATCTGAGAAGCTGACCTGAGATTGCTGGAAAAGGATGCTTTTCTCTGGGTTTATGCCACAGGCGAGAAGAACAGCGGTCATGTCCAAGATGCTCTGCCGAAGGACAGCCGGGTCTTGGGGGACAGTGATGGAATGTAGGTCAACAATGCTGTACAGCACTGAGCCACGCTCCTCCTGCAATCTCACCCAGGTCTCAATGGCTCCCAGGTAATTGCCGAGGTGGGGGATTCCTGTAGGCTGAATGCCAGAGAACACTCGCTTTACCGCTTCTTTCTGGAACAGAGGAAGAGAGACATTTGCTTTCGAGGCAGAATCCATGGATCCTATGCCCGTGTTACCATAGCTATGACTCGTTCTATTTTTTACAACTGCAATCTGATGGTCGTCATCCTTATGCATTTATTTTGTGCCTGTGCAAAGCACTATGTTAGGTGTTGCTAAGGACAGAAAATGATATTTAAAATGTGGGTAGGGTTTTTTTTTTTTTTTTTTTTTGCACTCAAGAACATACAAAGGCACATAAGAAAAGGTCTGGATCCCCAGGAGATGCAAGCTAATTGGAGATAGAGGATATGTTTACGAAGAGATATGTAATGGTACAACATGGCAATATGATCGTAATCTGTTTGCAACCATAAATAGTGGGGTATGGGCAGGAGTTCTCAAGAGGAAAAGATGACTGTGGGTCTGGGGGTCAGTGAGAAAGACTTCAGACACAGAACCAAGTTTCATTGGAGATTAAAGGGATTTTAATGCGATTTCAAAGGTTTTTCATGTGATTTCATTCATTTTGTCGTTCAGGCAAGGAAGGCATACCGTTAGAGCTAAGAGCTAGTGCTATTTAATTAATTCGGTTTTCTTTAAAAATAACTGCTGATATTACAACTCAGTGTGCAGGATCTTGGGCCAGAAATGAGAAAACCTACACACTATTTCTAATGTTGCTTCTTGATAAAGTTATGTAACTTTTTTTGTGCTTCCATTTCCTTTTATTTTTGATAAAATCATACTTTTATTTCTTCAAAAGTAGTTTTTAATTCTATATATTATTTGAAATTATAAAAACATTTTTGTTAAGGGCATGTATTCTCACTGGTTTGCACTTTCTAATATTGAAGTTGTAATAGGAAAATGAGAAAGAAAAAAGTAAAAGAGGATGAAAAAAAGGCTATTTTTCTCTGGAATAATTTTGCATTCTGTAGTGAAACACGAAAAATGAATACATGTCAGTAAATGTGCTGTCATTAAAAGGTTCTGAAAAAAATAAAATGTGTCATTATCACTTTTAACAACAACAAAATATTAATAACAGCAGCCATAACTTGCTGGGCAACTATGTTATAGGCATTTATGCTCAGGGCTTTATATACATTAATGCATTTAATTCTTACAATACCCAACATGGCAGGCATTTTATTGCTTCCAATTTACGGAGGAGGTAACTGAGGCTCACAGATCTTTACAGATTGCCCACACAGCTACTAAGTGAAGTTGGGATATCAAGGCAAGTATCACTTACTTCTTTCCACTAGCTGCTATCCAGGGAGACTTCATCACATTCATTGTATTAATATTGCAACTTTTCTGTAGGCTTGCAAGTTTCCAAAAATTAAGTTACGGAGAAAAAAAAAAAAAACCACACCTTTGTGTTCTGTGTGCCAACATTCTCTAGGGTATATACCTAACTGCTGCGTCATAAGGTAGGCATTATGGCTCTTCAGGTGTACTACAGGGTATTAAAACTACTCCTAACTATGTAACATATTGCAATTTCTATCGTCAATTTCTGTCCCTCTCCATCCTCATTAACACTGCCAGTATTTTTTTTTTTTATATTTTTATTTTGAGCTTAAGGTGATGGCTATGAGGTGGAATCTCATTATGGTTTAATTGCATTTCTTTGGTTGTTAAGGAAATTGAGAACTCTTACGGTTATTGGCTATTTTCATTTCCTCTTCTGTGGAGAGCCTATTGAGGTCATTTTGCCTATTTTTCTCAGAATGGATGGTCTTTTACTGATTTAAGTATTTTTATATATTCTGGACACTAATATTTTATCAATTACATGTATAGCCAAAATGTTCTCTCATTGTGTAGCTATGTGTCTTCCTTATGTTATCTTTTGATGAAGAGATATTCTTCATTTTACCAAATATATGATTTTTGACTACAGATTTTTATGGCATATAAGAAATCTTTCAATACCTTGATGTCATAAAGGTATGAGTGTGTATACATATATAAAGCATATACATATGCATGTGTGAGTATGCTTTGAAGTTTCATCTTTTACAAACTCCATTTGGAGTTTTTTGCATATGGTGTGAGGTAGGCATCCAATTTCTTTTAACCCCCCCCCCCCCCCATGGATATATCAGACTGGTCCAGTACCTTTATGGAAAAGACTGTCTTTGACCATTACTCTGGAATGCCACTTCTGTCATAAATTAAGCACCTTTTTATGCTTGTGTCTATATCTGGTCTTTCCAGTCTGTCCCATTGGTCTATGTGTCTATCTCTGGTCAGCACTACAGTGCCTTTTTAGTAGGTCTTGGCACACAGTGGAGAGAGTCTTTTTACCTTCTTCTTCAAGAGTTATTTTACTCATCTTTGGCTTTTTATATTTCTCAATACATTTTAGAATCACCTTGTCCAGTTCCAAGAGAAAAAAAAACACACTGTTGGGGTTTGTGATTGAGATTGCATTGAGTCTATAGATTGCTTTGGGGAGAAGTGATGTTTTTATAATATTAGGTCCTCCAATCCATGAAACCATAATGTGTGAGGATCTAAGGTAAAACATGATGATTATACTTGATAATGCTGTATGGTATAACTGTAATTTGTTAAGAGAGTAGAACTTAAATATTCTCAACAAAACAAACAAATAAAAATAAACATCTGAGGTGATGGTAGGTTAATTCACCAGGCAGAGGAAGTCCTTTCACAAGGCATGTGCATATCAAATCACTGTGATGTTCACTTTAAATATCTTACACTTTCACTTATCAATTATACCTCAATACAGCTGAGATATTAAAAAAAAAGTGATATAAGAAAAAAGTCTATATACCTAACTAGTTTTTAAGAGCTAATCTGCTTTAGATATGTGAGGGCCAAGGCTATTTAAACTTTGCCCTTCTCTTTCCTCAAGAATTCTACATCCTACAAATACAGTCTGCTTTCCCTGTATGTCATTATTTTCCCATCTACTTCTGAGATAACAGCTCTACGACAGAATGCTACATTCTACTGATGTGTCATAGTTCTGTGGTCCAGAATTGCATTTGATCCAAGCACTCAGGAGACCTGAAAGATTTGTGGCTCCAAGGATATGAAAAATATCTTTTAAGTAACTGAGAACAAATATAATCTTACCACTTAAAACCATATGCACACACGCGCACACACACACACACACGCAGCCCTCAGATGACTGATATGAGTAATTCCCTATATCATAATTTAGAAACATTTTTGTCGAAACAGTTTGTGGTTGTGAACCGAGGCTGGGGGTGGGGGTGAGAGAGAGAGAGAGAGAGTGAGTGAGTTAACATGGAATAAACACATATCAGTGAGGCTTCTTCAGTACCTTGGGATCTTAACCAGCCCTGGGTTCCTGATATGGGAATAAGCAAAGGAGCTTTCAGTGAGGTAAAAAAAAAAAAAAAATGATTAATGGGCTTTAGGGACTGATTGATGAAGAGAGAAAGCAAAGCAGAAAAACAAGCTCTGAACTTAATAAATGGAAGAGGAAAAGAAATACCATCCAGAAATACTTGACTTAGGATAAAGAGGGGCTGTTTATGCTAATGTAAAGGGCTATGAAGAGTAGGAATATCAAGCTGAAAAAAAAAAAAAAAGACTATGAATATTTGCACATACATTCCTCCATGGTCAAACTCAGGAATCCTTCCCCCAGGAGAAATGGAGAAACTAATTCTTGAGAAAACTAAAAGAGAAAAGCACTAGAGGACAGACTGTGGGAAAAAAGAACTGTAACCAGCGGGGATGGGTCAGACAAGATCTAATGTATCTTCTCCATTCTCCAGTTTCTGTGATTCTATATGTCTACACAGAGGGAATGATGTTATCAAGAAATAAGAGCAACAAGAAAGGTTTTGTTCAATTTTCAAGGAGCTATTAAAAAAATACAGCCTCTAAATGAGAACTGGATTCCTGGTCTTAAAAATATACAGAGAGCATCCTGCTCTTGCGGGCGAGTTTATGTTCCCATCTGCTCCCCCTGCAAGAGTCAGCAGGCAGCCTGCCGGCATGGCAGGGGAGCTCTGCCGGGTACCATGAGATCACGGGGCTGGAATGTGGAGGCTGGGTGGCTGGAGGATGGGGGTTCTGTGTTCAAAAGCACTAGAGCTGGAAAAGAATGAAAATGAGAGGAGCGTGGGCTCCCCAGCGGACAGGAGGCAAGCCACAAAGAAAACAGCTTCAGGACTAGCCCACAGGCTCTCATGGGGAGTCTGGAGCATCGGGCTGCCATCCCATCGCAGTGTGCAGAGGATAAGCAAGGAGCTTTGTACAAAAGAGGGTTTCATTTTTATCTCAGGTGTTATTTCCTTAACAAATGCCACTTCCAATCAATATCTTCACTGGCTCATTTTGTAGCAGAATCGGTGTTACTGATGGGCAGCTTCAGCCCCGGGATTTGGTATCTTCCAGAGGAGAGGCTGGGTGTTCAAATCAAAGGAAGAACATACTTACCAATCTGACAGACGTAGCTAACACCACTCCTGTCTTAAGGTACTGAGCGTATCCAAAATTCATGGCCATCTTCGTGTTAATTACCGTACCCAAAAGCAATTGAAACATTGGAAGCTGCCAATTATTGCAAAAGAATAGTTTTTGCAATTAGCTAAAAAGAGCTTCTGTCTTTAATTCCAAGTGAATAAAACCCATGCAAAGGAGGCTGCCTACTAGCTTTGACTTGGGTATGGTGTTGGGAACCAAGGGCTTCTAGTAAGAATTTCAAGATTCTTATAACCAAGAACTGCTTGTAGCCAGCTATAATAGCAATCATTCATTCACCTCATCTGTTTTAGCTATAGTCAACACCAAAACCTTGGGGAACAACCACTGTGTCTAACCGGGTCTGTAAAGGGCATGTTATCACAGAGTATGATAAAAAAAGTCACCAACATTATTAACTAACTGGGTTAAAAGTCTCTTTCTGTAAGTCTATATGTGCTTCTAATTGTGTATAAAGAAAAATACATCTTAAGATTCTCAACTCCTTGGCTCTCTGTCAGTGTTTCTCAATTCTATCCTATACATCACCCTACTATTTCAATCTTCGGCTCCTTGAACATCTCAACATTTTTTTTTTTTTAAAGATCTCTACTAACAATTAGTGATTTAAGAGCTGAAACAGGAGACTCGGCACAGAAACACAGTATCTCAGCCGTGGCCGGGAAAAGCCAGGTGCTCCTCTGAAGCTTTCTTTGGCCATAGCTCACTGTTCGGCCACAGTCGGTTCTTCCAGAATGTCCAGAGAACCCAGGGTCTGGGGAGGAAATGCTGACTCAGCACCAAGAAAAATGGGTTCATTTCTGCTCAGAAGTGAAGCCAGATGCTCAGACCTGGGAATCAATATAGTAAATATTAATTCAGTGTAAGAGAAAGCATGTCTTACGTCACCCCCAAAGTTCCTTAACTCACCCCCGTGAGTTCCTTAACGGCATAGATGATAAACACTTCATGTGTATTGTTCGGCTATGAAAGAGTCTAAAAGGAATAAACTTGACTTTTAACAAGTCTCCTGCAGACTTACTTAAGCCTCTTCCGAATTTCAAGAGCTGCGCATCTCTTTTCCCTGTGTGCTCTGTGCAGTCCCCAGCCTGGGATGGAAGGCTTATGCGCATACATGTTCCTTCTTGTGATGAGCGTACTTCCTGGTACTCATGCATACCTTATGTCCTTGATGGAGTTGACATTAGTGGCCACACTTTCTAGGGAAGGACACTGTGGGGGGAAATCACTGGCAGGGAGGTCAGTCCCAGAGCTGAGCTCTGAGTTTGGTCCCTCCCTCGACACTGGGCTGTGACCCGTTTAGAACTTCTTCACCTCTGGGGTGGCCCGGCCTTCGAGCACCCTCAGCCACCAACACCTGCCTCCACACACAGGCTTCTCAGAAGGACAAAGTGTGTCACAGCCATGTTTACCAAAAGGCCATGGACACACTGGCAGACAGCTGGGACCAGAATCCAGAACCCCAGAGCCCAGCCGCAGACCACAGGACACTCTGCCTCAGGTTGGGACACTGACTGTGTTCTTTTCTTCTGTAGCGATTTCTTTTGTACTTCAACAGCTCTCTGGGCTTATATTCTTCAGGTCTTTCTTCTCTGTTTTGTTTCCTACATGTTAAACAGCAACGCAGCGAATGTCTCCCCATCAGAGACAGATGATAAAATACAAGGTCTGGGACTCCAGCTCCCAAGAAAGACTGCATTGTCACCTCAGGGCAGCTAAGTTATATTTCAATGCAAAGCTTATATGGGGTCATCTGGGTAGCTCAGTCGGTTGAACATCTGAGTCTTGGTTTCAGTTCAGGTCATGATCTCGTGGTTTGCAGGTTCAAGCCCTGCGTCAGGCTCTGTGCTGATGGTATGGATCCTGCTTGGGGTTCTCTCTCTTCCCCTCTCTCTGTCCCTCCCCCATGCTCTCACTCTCTCTCTCTCTCAAAATACATAAACTTTAAAAAATAGATTAAAACATAAAAATAAATGCAAAGGTTATATGTAGGTACAGAATAAACCAGTCTCTTTAATTTTCATAGCAAAGGTGATCAAAACTAAATTAACATACTATATGAAGATGACAAATAATTATAATGTAACATGGTATGTGGTGAGAAATACTTTTAACTCCTAATGATGACACCACTTGCTAAACCAAATCAGCAAGTGTCAAATTCTTGACATAAATGCCTCAATGACCACCGCACATTGTATTTTTATGTTGAATGGAACAGTTAACACAGGCAAGGGATCGAGAAGTCCTCAACTTTTAAAAGTGTAAAGAATAATCTGAGATGCTTACAAAAAAGTTAGTTTTTCCTCATAAGAAAATTCAAACATTGATCTTAAAGTATTAGATCATTCTGGGGACAAATGATTTTGTCATTACCTCTTGTGGCCAACTAAAGGCTTACCCTCCTAACCACTGTCACCGGTCACACATCGGCCTCAGTGCCTGCCTGATGTCCCGCCTTCAGCTGATGGTCTGAGAACCACAGTTGAGAGATTTGGCTATGCACACCAAAGTCCTCAAACTATTACTAAGCGTGTGAGAATTAGATTACAGTGGTTTTAAAACCTTTCTTAGTTACATACCCATTTTCAAGTGCAATATTCTCACTAGATATGCCCAACATGTAAAGCAGTCCAAAGGAAAGCTTGGTAGGTGGGTGGATAATGGGAGAGTTAGGGAGGGAGGCCCTCCCTGCTCTTTTACCCTCACCCCACCCAGCCTCTGAGGGGGTACCCAGAGCACAGGTCTGAAAACTGCTTGATTCAAGACATTTTCTAAGTATCAATATTTTGTTGGGAAAAAAAAAAAATGTCTTCCTGAGGGTAGTGGGACACATACAGAAGAAAGTTCTTTAAAAAGAAGGTCTGAGATAACAATGCAAACACCATATATGCTGTGTGTATAAATCTCCTTTCTTCTTCTGGGTTAAGGTCCAAACTTCGTGTGGCCAGTAATGGCCTTCCCAGGCATCCTCCATCATCTTATGTGAGGAGCTGACCTGGTTACTGCCGGTCCTGTAGAGCTCATTCCTGTCCGCATTCAGACTGTTCCATTGTCCTGTATGCCCTAATCCCCTTCTCTGCTGGGCAACTCCCTTGGGTCTTCAAGGTCTAACAGTCTCTCCCTGATTCTAAACCTCTTAAACATGTCTTCTTCTCTCCCGCACGTGCGCGCACACACACACACACACACACACACACACACATAGTCACCCATCCTCCCTTCCCCTCTTCCTCTCTCTTTCTCCTCCCCTACCCAGTCTCTCCCCCACACCCACCATACCCCTCTCCCTGCCCCCAGGGCAGAACAGATCCCTCCTTCATTAGTTCATTATTGCACATATCACACTGGCAACTTGGTAAATATTTTCTTATTTGCTTAGAAAATATTTTCCCTCTAGAATATGAGCTCCTCTAGGGCAGAAGTTGTCTTTTTCATCTTTATATTCCCAGTACAGGGCAGTGCCAGGTACATTGTGAGCACCTAATAAATGTTAGTGGAATGAATGACAAATCTTCCCCCACCCCACTTTGGCTCCAAAATGTAAAGGGCAAAATAACTATAAACAAAATGAATCAAATGTTCCAGTTATATGTAGTTCCTAAACAAGTTACGTTCTACGAGTTTGTTTGAAAATTGGTTTTCTGAAACTCAGAAACTCAGTTCTTTAAATGGTGGTTAAGTTCCTGGAAGGCAGTCCATTGAAGCCTCATTGAGCCCACAATATTCTTGATGAATGGTTTTAACATCACCGTTTCAGCTGTACCTACACACCATTCATAAAATTGTTTCTGTGGGAAAGTGAAATCCAAGTTCCATACTGGGACACCAAAACCCTCAGCGGTGCCTCTGATTCTGATGTATAAAAGGTTTAAGAGGGTGATCTGGAATGAGGAGGAAGTTGCACTCAACTACCCTATAAGGAGTAGACTTTTAAAATTCGATTGTGTGCTCACTGGAGGCGGTGTGGTAGGTGTGGTATTCTCAAGTATCCCTTTCCTAAGGTGGATATTGACAGCACAGGCGGCCCTGGGGACAGGTGCCCTGGCCAGCCCCTGCCGGCAAAGAAAAGAGCAGAGGGAAGGTGGAAGGAAGGCACTGGAGCAGATGTTCTCACAACGTGTCCCCAGTACCGGCAGCATCGCCATAACAGGGAACTTGTTATAAATGCAAACTCCTGGGTCCCAACCCAGACCTACCAACTCAGAAATTCTAAGACTGGGCTTATCCCAGAAGAAATAAGAGTTACGTGATCTGTGCTTCAACAAGCTTTCCAAGTAGTTCTGGGGCATGCTCCAGTTTGAGAGGGGTTTGGGGCACCAACATCAATTCTGAAAATTCACTTCAACCACTTAAACTGAAGTACAGATGAAAATGCTGTGAACGAAAAAAAGATACCTTCTAAGTCAACAGTTCTCAATCCTGCTGCACAGTCATCACCTGGGAGCTTTAAAAAATACTGATGCCTGGGTCCCATCCTCAAAGATTCTGATTTAATCAGCTTGGGATTTGGCATGAGCGCTGGGAGTTTTAAAAGCTCCCCAGGTGATTCTAATGTGTGGCCAAGATTGAAAAAAACACTGTTCAAAGCCAACTACTACATAATTATTCTCCAAAGCTGCCAACCTGCTAGGAAATACATACACACACACACACACACACACACACACACAGACTGTAAAAATGTGAAAAGTATGTTCATTTGCTTATAATGTACATTTCAAGTCAACAAAACTCTTGAGACAGTTATTTCTTAATTCATGGTCAGAAGCCATTTGGGCATCAGGCAGTACAGATATCACATTTGGCAGCAGGGAAGACCAACAGATTATGAAGGTATGGTTACAGTCTCTACATTGGTGAGAAAAGACACCTGTAACAACAAGTAAGCACATCATCGTTGATGCCTAGGTAGACTTACTTGGCAATGTCCAGTTCCATAAATCCTTATGGCTCAGGGATTCAGGAAGCACATGTAGCCTGGGCTTTACCAAGAAAATAATCGCACAAGAAGGTTTGACACCAGAATTGTAATGGAGAGAAAACAAAATGATCTCTATATAGAGTGCTCTTTTCTACCCATTTTCCTGCCTGGAAAAGTCTAAGTCCTTCTGATGCCTATGAGAGTCTGCATTCAATAGTTAAGCAGTTGTTGGTAGGTCTTAGGGTTACTTGGTTGACCAAAAACCTCAGCAAACAACAGGTGGTGTTGGCTATGTAAAAGCAGAGATGCTGGAAATTCTTATACACAGTGTAGTGAAATAACTCCATGACTAACCCAAGTGTTCTGAACCTTTGAGAGAGACACAGTGTGAATTTGTTACATGGTATCATGTTATAAATGGACAAAAAACTTCTAGTTATTTTCCTGGCATATAGTCCCTTCCAAAAAAGAATCTCTTTGACTGTCCTGATCACTATCAAGAGAAAGAAGTCTCATTTTCCGGCCACCCAGGACTGCCTTTCTCATCATGCAACCTGTAGACTCACACAATTCCTGGGGAATTTCAAATACACCTGCTTCAGTTCAGATCCTTGTGTCAGCCTATATTGCTATCTTGACTTTAGTGTAAATGAGAAAAATGACAAAGTCAAGCAGTAAAATAGGACTATGATAACTTGTTTGGTTATTAACCATGGTAACAAGCAGGCTCACATTAGGTTGCCTGGGTTGAAGCCCTGGCCCCTATGACTTATATGGTTTTGAGCATCTATTAAATGGGTGGTTGGGGAGGGGAGGACTGTGATATGTTTATTAGTGTAAAGTGCTTAGTGCCTGGCATGTAGTAAGCTCTAAGTTGTCTGACCATTTACGGAGGTCAAAATTTTAAGCGTTTACATATTTTGATCCAACCATTCAATGAATAGAAATCTGTCCTAAAGAAATATTTATATAAGAACGTAAGGATACCTGGCATTCTCTACATTATTTCACAGCGAGAGGGCCACAAGTAACGACATGTCCATCAGTAGGAGAAATATTAAATAACATTAAATTTTATTTTTATGAGATGGAATCCTGTGGAAGAGATAAGAAGAACTTAAGTAGAATTAAGAAGAATTTAAGAGTCATGCAGAGTGGGTAAAGGGTCCAACTCTGGAGCCAGACACTGAGTTCAACACCAGCTCTGCCGTGCACTAGATGTGTTTCCTTGTGCAAGTCACGCAACCTCCCCATCTGTAAACTGGGAACACTAACAGCAGCCCCCTCAAGACCCAAGAACAATGCTTAGCCCACCAGGGTTTGTTACATAGATGAATTCTGACAAGGAAGAAGAACACACTTTAACAACAATGGTTGTTACCCCAAGTGATGGTAATGACCTCCTTTTTGTTACGTTTGTATGGTTTAACTTTTTTTTTTTTTTAAGGGCAAGAACATCTTCTGTAGCCATTTTTTTTTAAATTTTAAATAAGTTTATTTATTTATTTTTGAGAGAGAGAGAGCCAGAGCAAGCAGGGAAGGGGCAGAGAGAGGGATAGAATTCCAAGCAGGCTCCGTGTTGTCAGCACAGAGCACGGCATGGGGGTCAATCCCACGAACCATGAGATCATGGCCTGAGCTGAAATCAGGAGTTGAACGCTTAACCAACTGAGCCACCCAGGAGCCCTAGTACAGCTAAATTTTTAAAATAGTTTTTCTGCATACAGCCTGATTATATTAATTGATGTAATTACAAGAGTCTAGAGCTAACAGGAATGTCACTTGTTACCATTTTTGCTTTATATAATGGGTAATAAAGTTAAATGAATTATTAAGCTCACATATGAAATTATCTCTAAGATAGAGCTGGAATGGAAACAATGCAGTCTAACAGAAAGGGCATGAGTTTGGGGGAATCAGACAGTGCCAAATTCAAATTCCTTCTGCACTCCTATCACTTGCACAAATTACTTAACCTCTCTGAACCTCAGTTTTATTATTTGAACAATGAAGTTAACTATAGTAATTAACAGCTACCATTGGAGTGCTTACAATGTGCAAAGTACACGAGCTATGAATGCGTTACCTCATTTAATCCTCACAAAAAGCCCTATGAGGTAGGTAGTATTATCATCTCGGTTTTACAGATGAAGAAACTGAGGCACAGAGGGGTTCAGAGAATAACACGTAGCTAGTGAGTAGTGGACTTGAACCTGGCTAGACCAACCAGCTGTATATACTTACAGGGAGACTATGAAAATACAGCAAGGCACCAAGAAATTATTTGCTTTTACTCCTCTGATCCAGTAAATGATGCTACCTGCTAGAATGCATGACCTAAAATCTGCTTGAATGTAAGGCTTTAATGAGCTTCTAAGGGGGTGTGTGATTCTGTTTCCTGCACTGTTCACAAAATGAATATAATTGCCCTACGGACTTCTTGCTTTCATTCAGAAGTGGTGGCCCGTACCAGGGCAGGTGACAGGGACAGTGGTTCTTATTCATCTGGGCAGCAGCTTCAATGCTAATTCTAAACACAGGTGGTGAGAGAGACAGCCAACAGGAAGGGGGAAGGAATCACTGCTGACATGTGCAACTGGGAAGATTGATGGTTTCCCTCCCTCTTTTTCCCCAATGCGCCGGCCTGGGGGCAGAGACGCAGGAGCCGCTGTGCGGGGGACAGTAAAATACACAGCGCGATGTCTACCTTGCTGCAGCGCTGATTAATGAGACTGAAATGACACAGAAAACAGGCGGTGCGTCGGAAAGAGAAGTCACAGGCCTTTCTTTCTTTAATGACTTCAACAAAAGCGGTTCCCATAAACCGCCGGGTTTGAACTGGAATACCCTGTGGTTAGAGCAAGGCGGGGGAACATTTGCTGGAATGCTGGAGCACAGGGTGGGAGTTGAGGGGAGTTTGTGATGAAGGCAATTCACCCACGATAGGGCGGGTGCACATTCATCACCAATGCCTCTCCTCTTCCTGTTTGGCCGAACAATGTCACAAAATTCCAGGTAAGAGAGTCATTTACCTTCCTGACTTGATGTAGAGAGGATACACTATCACAAAGAATCTCACCCTATTAAAAGCACTTTCTTTTTAGGGACTAGGAGACAGTATCACGGATTCTCCCCTATGTTTTACTACAGCTGCATAATGTATATATTAAAACAGTATTTTCTAGGGGTGCCTGGGTGGCTTAGTCAGTTAAGCATCCGATTTCAGCTCGATCATGATCTCCCAGTTTGTGGGTTCCAGCCCTGTGTCAGGCTCTGTGCTGACAGCTCAGGGTCTGGAGGCTGTTTTGGATTCTGTGTCCCCCTCTCTCTCTGCCCCTTCCCTGCTCTCTCTCTCTCTCTCAAAAATGAATAAATATAAAAAAAAAAGAAATTAAAACTATTTCTTTTAAAAGATTAATTTTAACACACTTAAAAGAGTAACAAATATTATTCTAGTACTTACTATCAACTATCTGCTGGACATACCCATTTGGATTTCCCACCCACAGCTCTTCAAACTTAATATTATACCCAAAACCAAATGTACTGACTCACAACCATCCAGTTAAACTCCCCCCCCACCACCCCTGCTGCACTTCTGTATCTCAGTCTTGGCTAATGACCCAACCTTCTACTCAGATCCCCAATCTCCAGAGTCACCCCAGACTCCTTCCTTTTGCTCACCAGATTCTGTCAAAATTCTGATTCCTCCCACTACTAGGTAGGTGACCTTTGGCAAGCATTTGTCCCACAGTTTCCTCATATAAAATCAAAATTTTAGTACTACTAAAGAACTACTTCATAGGATTATTGCCAGAATTAAATAAATTAGTACATAAAAAGTGCTTAGAATGGTACCTGACACATAGAAAATGCCCAATAAATCTTACCTATGATTGGTCTTAAATGTTCTCACCACACACAAAATGTAATAATTATGTGAATGTCTCAACTGACCTTCTTGCAGAAATCTTTTCCCAGCATATACATGTATCAAATCATCAGGTTATACACCTAAAACTTACACAGTTTTACATGTCAATTAGATCTCAATAAAGCTGGAAAAAATATTAGCTATTACTATTGACATCATCTAATCAATTACTGAATCGTGAGGATGTTATCCAATACAATCTCACTTCCCCATCCCCATCAATGTAGTCTAAACTCCACTCATCTCATCTGATCTGACTTTTGTATACTCCATACCACAACCTGGAATATCTTTTTGAAATAGTGAATCTCCACTGGTTCTTCCTTTCCTACAGGAACAAATCCAAACACCTGAATATAGTGTATAAAATCCTTCCTAAGTGGACTTCACACACATACAAATTACTTAGACATGGTAGGGGCACATATCTCCATGAATGAGCCTTAATTTAAAAGAAAAATTTTTTAAATGTTTATTTATGTTTGAGAGAATGCGCAAGCCGAGGGAAGGCCAGACAGAGAAGAAGACACACAGAATCCAAAGTAGGCTCCAGGCTCTGAGCTGTCAGCACGGAGTCTGACCGGGGACTCAAACCCACAAACCACAAGATCGTGACCTGAACTGAAGTGGGACACTTAACTGACTGAGCCACTCAGGCGCCTCTGGATGAGACTTAACTAAGCAAGTGAGAAATCTGGAATTAATGTGTGTTTATTTTTTTTAATTTGAAAGAGAGAGAGAGTGAGTGAGTGGAAGAGGGGCAGAGGGAAGGAGAAAGAATCTTAAGCAGGCTCCATGCTGAGCATGGAGTCCAACTTGGGGGCTTGATCCCACAACCCTGGGGTCATGACCTGAGCTGAAATCAAGAGTCACATGCTTAACTGACTGAGCCACTCAGGTGCCCCAGAGGTTACTATTTAAATTTCACTTTTTTTAAATTTAATTTTTCACTTTTAAAAATTTACATCCAAATTAGTTAGCATATAGTGCAACAATGATTTCACGAGTAGATTCCTTAATGCCCCTTCCCCATATAGCCCATCCCCCCTCCCACAACCCCTCTAGCAACCCTCAGTTTGTTCTCCATATTTATGAGTCTCTTCTGTTTTGTCCCCCTCCCTGGTTTTACATTATTTTTGTTTCCCTTCCCTTCTGTTCATCTGTTTTGTCTCTTAAAGTCCTCATATGAGTAAATTTCACATTTTACAACAAGCTATTTTTCACTAATCATCCTAGCACTGGAGCCAATATCATATTCAACTGAAACCACAAGAGTAATCTTTAGGATTTATAATTTAAAGCCCAAAATGCAAAGAAAAAAAAAAGTAACAATTGACATTATTCCAGATAAGATGAAATTTACAGTATTTCCACTGCTTGATGTAGTAGGTTGAATTTATCTCCCTAAAATTCATGTCTACCTGAACCTCAGAACGTGAGCTTATAGGGAAATGGACCTCTGCAAATGTAATCAGTGTAGATGAAGTCATACTGGATTAGAGCAGGCCCTAATTCCAGTGACTGTGTCCGTGTAAGAAGAGGGAGACACAGAGGGAAAAAGGATATGTGACATGGCAGGCAGGGATAGGAGGGTTGTAGCCATAAGTCAAGAAATGCCAAGTATGGCAGGGAGCGACCAGAAGCTAAAGAGTCAAGGACAGATTCTCCCTAGACCCTTCAGAGGGAGCAGGGCCCAGCTGACACCTTGATTTCAGACTCCTAACGACCAGAGCTGTGAGAGAATGAATTTCTGTTGTTTTAAAACATCCAGTCTGTGGCACTTTGTTATGGCAGCTAAACTAAAGCACTTGGCTAAGCCAGTGAACTGAGTGGGTTGGTGAATCTTTCAGGATCTGTAATCTGCCAGGCCGCTGAGCTCCTCCAAAGAGCTGCACAAGCCCATGCTGGGGCAAGGCAGGGTAGAAAACAAGCATTCAACACTGGTGATTGGGACCGATTGGACTACAAGGACACACAGGCAGTGGTGCTGAGATGCAGGAAGCATTTTTGCATAGCTCATGACAAATAGACACATAGATGAAGTTGTTGTTACTTTGCGCCAGGAAAATCCAGGTTCTAGGGTCATATTTGCGTTGATTTTGTACAATTATTGCACGTGCTTGGCTCTGCTCCATGTATTTCTTACATTTGAACGGTAGCTCTGAAATTTTCACTATGTTGTAATCACTCAGAAAAACGCAGATTTAAACTTAGCCAAATACTCTTGTCTTTGGTGAAAATACTGTGTGCCACTTATCTGAAGCAGTATATGCACTGTTGAGCTGCTATGATCTGTTGTTCTCGGAAAGAACGTTTTGTCCCCCTTTGAAACTTTAAGAGATTGTTTTTGGCATAATTACCCCAGCCCAAATGGCTCTGAGATATTTTCTTAGATCATAAGCAATGAGCTGTTTCTCTTACTTTTAAAGACCAAGTGAATATATCTATGATTTCTCATCAAAGCTTTTTAGAAAAAATTCTTAAAATGCTTTGTATGTAATAAACAAACATGGGGGGGAGGGAAAAGTTCACATTTAGAAATCAGTGTCAGCCAATCATTAATTCGCTATTCCTCCTTACGTTTGAAAGATTACCTGGATTATCTCTGGAAGCCCTTGACGACAGCCCGTAACGTTAGAGAACAAATAGTCTAACATATTTTTAACATCTCACATAGCTTCCTGAGTGTCACAGCTTTGAGCACCTTAAACAAGCTTTTTTTTTTTTTTAATATTTATTTATTTTTGAGACAGAGAGAGACAGAGCATGAACGGGGGAGGGGCAGAGAGAGAGGGAGACACAGAATCGGAAACAGGCTCCAGGCTCCGAGCCATCAGCCCAGAGCCCGACGCGGGGCTCGAACTCACGGACCGCAAGATCGTGACCTGGCTGAAGTCGGACGCTTAACCGACTGCGCCACCCAGGCGCCCCGCTTTTTTTTTTTAGATCTTAAGTAGTCTCTACACCCAATATAGGGCTTGAACTCACAACCCTGAGATCAAGAGTCACATGCTCCACCAAATGAGACAGCCGGTGCCCCTTCTCTTAAACAAGTTTTGATAAAATTGGCAATCTTTGTGTAGATGTGAGAGACTGTGTGGTCAAAGAGGTGTCAGTACTGGGGACTTCAGAGTTTTCAATTTCTTACACTTACTAATAAACCTTAGAATTTTGCACAATCGAGGACTTAGCTGTTCCTCTAAAACTTTACCACATTTAATTTTCTACTCCTGTTTAGTGTCAAAAATCATGGTTCTGATTTGCATATACTGTGTGTGTGTGTGTGTGTGTGTGTGTGTGTAACTCCCCGTTCCTTAGTCAATTCTCTCAGTGTGCCTATTAAATTTGAAAATATTTCTTTAATCAAGATAGCCTTTCCTTTCCTGATTGTTTACACAAATTGATGACATTGTTTTCATTCTGTTATTGAATTGCCTCATCATGTATTATTGAATAAGCTGAAGAAACATGTATCTCATTTATAAGATAATGTAGCTAACTGCAACCAAATGCAGTTTTGTTTCCAATTCCAACGATTTCATTTGGAATCTATACATTCTTAGAGCAAACAAGTTGTAAATGTATAAACCGAAATAATTATTCTCTTTTATATTTTAGTTTCATTTCCAACAACTCCCCAAGTCTGCGTTTATTCACCAAACGATACTAATGTCTCTTTTGCAGTGAACACTGTTTTCCAATAAACTTTCAACTCTTGTTTTATTTTTATATATTTTTACATATTTTCTATTTTTATATGGGTACATTTTATTTTTGTAAATATGCTTTGAGTCAAAACTATAGTTTTCAACAGCTTCACCACAAAATCAGCACTCACACTCAACCTGTAATGATCTTAAATGCAGTTTACTCCTGAGTTTTTGAGACTGAGTTTTGCTTATGTTGTACATAGTTCTCCTCTATGACTAAATTCTTGTAGGTAAAATAATCAGTGTGATAATAGAACATTACTCTTATTTTCAACAATTTCGATCACATCGTTTGAAAGTGTACTTGCTTTGAAGGTACATTATTTTTCATCTGCTTACATAACCAATTACTATATGCTGAGTAATTTTTTTTAATTATTTTTTTAACGTTTTATTTATTTGTGAGACAGAGAGAGACAGAGCATGAATGGGGGAGGGTCAGAAGAGAGAGAGACACAGAATCTGAAACAGGCTCCAGACTTTGAGCTGTCAGCACAGAGCCTGACACGGGGCTCAAACTCATGGACTGTGAGATCATCAAACTCACGGACCTGAGCCGAAGTCAGATGTTCAACTGACTGAGCCACCCAGGCGCCCCTATATGCTGAGTAATTATTAATGATAAGATACTTGGTACCACAAGGGACATGACTGCTTGCCAAGACTGGTAAACTCTTTGACATTTTTGTGAAAAATAACACAGACTTTTGTTTTGACATTACCATCAAAACATCATAGGTACTAAGTAAGTAACTGCAAATATTCACATCTGAATCAGCAATTAGGGAAGAAGAGTGAGAAATGTAGGTACCAAGAGGACAGGGAGCTGTTTTGTGTAGAGAGGAAGAACCCCCACTGGTAAAGATGATGCTGTTGAAATGTCATCGGTTGAGTTATACGAAAGGGATTTTGTTTATTTTCCAACTGAATGAGAGTTAAAAGAGAGAAAAACAGAGTTGCAGAAAAAATTGCCCAATTACCTACCTATTTATGTAACAAACTGAAGGTATTTTTTCAAATTCTCTCAAGTTTCCAGCAATGTTACCTTTTGTGCTAGCCCTCAACCCCCCCACCCCCCACCCCCCGCCGCCAGCACTCTGCAAGGCCCAGGTCTACTTTGTCAATCTTTTTCTTCCACCATTGCATTCCATGAATTACACACTTCTCTTACTGCCCTGAAGAAGCCATACTCTTTCTAAACCCTAAGCCTTTGCATGTTTGGTCTCTCTTCCTGGTGTGCCTTTCTCCACCTGACACATTTCAATTTCTCTTTTAAGACCCAGTCCAGATGTCACCACATTTGTGAAGTCTTCTCTATCTTCCCAAGGTGAGTTACTTGCCCCTAGAAGCGCTCACGATTCTTTGTTCTCCCTCTGTTATAGCACGTAGTTGTATATAATTTACTTTTCCTGTAAGTCTACTCCCTCACCAGCCAATGAAATTCTCAAGGGTGAGAACCATGTTTTATTCCCAGCAGCAGCAGGGTGGAGGTTCAATACATGCATGTGAATGAAGTAGAAGTGAATACTATGTGAAGCTTCTTGAATGCAGGAGCTTGAAGTCTGATGTTAAGTTCTATGGCGCTCAGTAGTGCCAGGGGAGAGGTGAAGGAGGGAAGGACGTTTACCAAGACTAGTAGGATAGCAAATTTCCCCCCGGGTTACCTAAGCAAGTGGTAGCCATCGTTTAGTCAACAGTACCTACAATCCTCAGAACAGTTTCCCAAATTCTTAATGTATTATAATTTTAGCTGAATCTATAATAAAATACTCTTTGGATAAAATGTACTGAAAAACATTATTTTTGTGAACTCCTCATAAAGTTGTTCAACTCTCTCCTTAGAATCAAGCAATCTTATCTCAAGGTTTAGAGTGGATTTTACGTGACAATTTCCTGACCTTTTATTTTAACCGTGTGCTGTTAAAGACGCATTCACAAGCACACGGGGAGCTCATGATATAAATCCAGTTTGATTTCTGACTAGTTATGCCTTAGGCTGAGTGTGTCTTGCCTATAATACGGTGCTATTTCCCCTTTTCTGGAAGACAAGCAGTGTGTGCCCCCACCAGGCATCTAGGAGCACACCCATCTGGCAGGGACAGGAACACAGCAGAACACTGCAGGATCAGGATGTTTGGAGTTGAGTGAAGGGATGAGATTTATGAGAAAACCAAGGGGAAGTGTGTTTACTGTTTTCTTTTTTTTAATCTGAATCTTTGAGAAGGATAAATTAAGAATCTCAAAGTCAACTTCAGATGTTGTGTGACGACTTCAACACAACAAACAACCTCTTAAAACAAAATATTTTGAAACCGAGTTACTCCTCCGCTCACCTGCTGCTGCTGTGGTTCAAGGGGCCAGGGTTTCCACTATAACAGTTCTTAACGACCAGAAGCAACATGGAGAAAAATGCTTTGGTCCTACCAGTGTCCCCGGTAGTAATGGAAAAACAGCCAACTCCTGATGTAAACTGGTAAGGGGAGGAGAAATGTATGTTTTAGAATCAGGATGATTTCAACATCCCTTTGTTAGACAATAACCAATTTGGAATCTTCACTGATTTAAAATCAAAACAAGACCACGCTGTTTCTTTAATGAAGGATAACAAAAACCTTTCCTCAGTGAACAAGTTGCATTTCACTAGCCTCATCTTAATGAGACGTCCTCTGTAATCCACAGGTGCTCAATATTGAATTACTGGATGAGAGAGTTTCATCACCAGTTTCCTTTTTATTCTCATAGAAAAATAAAAGACTTGAAGTCTTTTTCTTTTCTTTCTCAAACAGCCCCTGTCCTCTTTTCTCTTCCAAGTCTTTTTCCAAAGTAAAGGCACATGCCATGACATCTGGAATCGTGAGGTTCACTTATCACGTCTCATACACGTTTCCTAACGTGGGTGCCCAAGCCTCTCTAACACACACATTAGCTGTTCAGTTTTAAACAGGGATATCTGAACTCTCTCAAAGTTACTGGAACGTTCAGATGAGGATGCAAGAGCAGGAAGGTGCAGGTTCCTCGGAGGCTGCAAATATGAGCCCAAATATGACATTTCTGAACTTGGGCCAGATTCCAGAGCCAAAAGCAGCAGAATAACGAATGTGTGCTAGACATAACAACTCACCCTTTCACCCACCTTGCCAAAGCAAAATACCACCGCTACCCCTTATCCTGCAGAAAGCCAACACACAAAATTTGGGCAGTATAAAAGGGGTACCAGCAACTTTATTTAGTCCTGTTTCCAAACTGTAGACTTCTAAAGGCTTGGTTTAATGATATAGTTAATTTCACCTCAGCCTTCTTTAGGGATCAAGTGTAGTTTAATTCAATAAAATAAACTCTTAATAAGCACATACTACATACCAGACCATACATCTATCCATCCATCCATCTATCCATCCAAATATCCATTGAGCACTAACCATGCACTGAACATTGTACGGGGCAGTGGGGATACAAGAGTAATAAAACACAGTATCTGCCCTTGAAAACTCTATAGTCCAATGATGATTGTGCCAAGCCCAGCTAATTCGCTGGTCCATTTTCCACAGAGCTAATTTTATTTTTTTTTAATGTTTTTTATTTATTTTGAGAGTGAGAGAATGTGAGCGAGGGAGGGAGGGCAGAGAGAGAGGGAGAGAGAGAATCCCAAGCAGGCTCTGCACTGCCATGGGGCTTGATCTCACAAGCCGTGAGATCATGACCTGAGCCAAGATTAAGAGTGAGAAGCCTGGGGCGCCTGGGTGGCGCAGTCGGTTAAGCGTCCGACTTCAGCCAGGTCACGATCTCGCGGTCCGTGAGTTCGAGCCCCGCGTCGGGCTCTGGGCTGATGGCTCAGAGCCTGGAGCCTGCTTCCGATTCTGTGTCTCCCTCTCTCTCTGCCCCTCCCCCGTTCATGCTCTGTCTCTCTCTGTCACAAAATTAAATAAACGTTGAAAAAAAAAATTAAAAAAAAAAAAAATTAAAAAAAAAAAAAAAAAAAAAGAGTGAGAAGCCTAACCAACTGAGCCATCCAGGTGCCCCCCTTAGAGCTAATTTTAAATCTCCAGTCTACTACTTAAGCCCCAGGAGTTAGATGACCTCAGTTCTTGCTTTGCTGAGTTCAGTGTATAATATATCTTCTCTACTCTGATTCTCCAAATATTTCTATGTAGATAACCATCTACTCTCCTCTTTTGTTTTGAAGAGAAAAATCTTTCTGAGACTAACCCTTTCCCAGTGTTGATCTGTCCTTTCTTGTGTTCTTCAGACTATTTCTCTATCAAGTTTTCTTTTTCTATTTTCTACTTTTAATCTTTATCTCTTTACACAGCCTTTCCTACTATGTAGAGATATAAAAAGGTCTACCCCTATCTGCAGTTATTTGTGCTCTCAGTCTACTCTTCCCAAATATTGCTGTCACTACCTTAACTCCCCATAATCTACACCCCACTTAATCTTCCCCCATAATCTGCTTTCTCATCCGCCAAGTTACTAAAACTTCTCTAAAACCAACAGTGGTCCCATAATCCTTTAATCCAATGGCTTTTTCTGTCTTGTTGCTCTTCAGTGATCTCTTTGAATCCATCAACTGACACTGTTTATTATAATCCTTTCAAATACTCTCCTTTGATTTTCATGAAGCTGCACTGCATTGTCACTTTGGCCTATGGTTTCTCCAATTTTGTCTTTGTTATTCCTGATTTTCTATTTTTACTCACTACATTGGGTCTTACCCCATAACAACAGTTTTCAACCTTTTCGCTGTTGTGACAAGTAATGTTCACTGAAAGGAGAACTTCCTTTCTTGCCTTGTCTCATTTTCCACCTGGATCAAAGAACTACTTGTTGAACTGATCAACTTCAAGGACCATGACCGGGCCATGTTTGTTTCCAGATGAGTCTTGTCCTTTCTGTCATCCCTCCAAGCCTGTCTCAGAGCTGGGCCTGGCCCCCAAGATCCTCTTGCCCTCATTCCGGAGATGACATCCATCTCTGGCACCCTTTACCAAAGGCAGCTGGTAATTCACATCCCAGTGTTTGGGTCTGGGTTTAGGGCAAGGATCTGAGTCTAATCAAGTTTACCAGAGTTACACGTTGGGGTATCAGACCCATGCTGAGTTGTAATAAAACAGTATTTTAATTCTCATATGCTATATCTACCTATCTATATTTGTATCTGTATCTATATCTGTATCTGTATCTGTATCTGTATCTGTATCTGTATCTGTCTCCATCCTTTGGAACCTCCTAGAGAAGGAAATCCGAGATTTGAAGGAGACTGGTACACTCCTGGACCTCAAGCCATAATGTCATCTTTTCTTCCTCCTCTTTGCTTTATTAGATTTTTAAAACGTCAAATAATATAGAGGCATATAAAGGAGGAAGTTAAAAAAAATCTTTTCTTCTTCATACTACACCCAACTAAAGCAATTGATATTAAGACTCTGGAGTGTATATACACATACCTTTATCAAAAAATATGAAAAATGTTTACATATGTAGGGTACATTTTTAAGCAAATTTGGGATCACATAACACATTAATCTGACCTTGCTTTTATTCCCACTTCACAATATGCCATGGTCAATGTACGTATATGTAACAAATTCCTTTTAATATATTAATGCCCATAAATTAGGATCCTTTCCCCCTCACACCTATATTTTTATAATCTTTCTACTGGTGTCCCTGTCTCCATTCTCTCCCTCTTGAGAATCATGGGACTTAGGAATATTAAAAAATCATTAAGTCAAACAGCAATACTTCTGATGAAAAAAGTGATGCCTCAAGAAATTAACTGATTTGCCCAAGAACACTAAATTAGTGGGAGAAATAGCCATTCATTCGTTCATTTATTCAACAAATAGTTGTGAGCATCTATTAAATGGTCCTGCTATTGTGGAGCTTAATTCCAGAAAAAGTCATGCAAAAAAAAAATGGGTAAATGAATAACCATGATAAATACAGACTGTGATTAGTGCCAGGAAGGAAACAGAGGGTGAAATAACAGAGTAATGGGGTAGTGCCTACTGTACATAGACTGGACACAATGTATCTAGAAGTAAATGATATTTGAGCTTTTATCTGAAGAATAAGAGAGAAAACAGATTGTTAGAAGACGCAAGGCAAAAATATCCTGGGCCAAAAAACAAACCAGCAGGAACAGAGAGGACACCAGACGGTGTTCCTGGTATGCACTGAGCAAAGGGAGAAGAGTGGCCAGAAGTGAGGATGGAAAAGCAGACAGGGAGCAGGTCTCATAAGGACTAGTAGGATATGGTCAGGAGCTTGGGTTGGGAACTGAAGTCAAGGAATTTAAGAAAGGACTGACATGTATCCTACAACTTTACTAAATTCATTTATCAGCTCCAGTCATTTTTGGGTAGAGTCTTCAGGGTTTTCTCTATATAGTATTGTGTCATGTGCAAATAGTGAAAGTTTTACTTCTTCCTGACCAATTTGGATGCCTTTTATTTCTTTTTGTTGTCTGATTGCTGTGGGTAGGACCTTACGTACTATGTTGAATAAAAGTGGTTGGAGAAGACATCCCTGTCTTCTTCCTGATTTTAGGGGAAAAGCTCTCAGTTTTTCACCATTGAATATGATGTTAGCTGTGGGCTTTTCATACATGGCCTTTATTATGTCGAGGTATTTTCTCTCTAAACCTACTTTGTTGCGAGTTTTTATCCTTTCTCTTGTTGATGTGATGTATCACGTTGATGCATATATTTACAACCATCCTTGCGTCCCAGGAATAAATCCCACTTGATGGTGGTGAATGGCTTTTTAAATGTACTGTTAGATTCTGTTTGCTAGTATTTTAGGATTTTTACATCTATGTTCATCAGAGATATTGGCCAGTAGTCCTTTTCTGTAGAGTCTTTATCTGGTTTTGGTAGCCGGGTAATGCTGGCCTCAGAGAATGAATTTGGAAGCTTTCCTTCCTCTTCTATTGTTTTGAATAGTTTGAAAAAAAAGGTATTAATTCTTTAAATGTTTCATAAAATTCACCTGTGAAGCCATCTGACCCTGAATTTTTGTTTGTTAGGGGTTTTTTGATTACTGATTCAACTTCATCACTGGTAATAGGTCTGTTCAAATTTTCTATCTCTTCCTGATTTAGTTTTGGGAGGCTATATGTTTCTAGGAATTTACCCATTTCTTCTAGGTTTTCCAATTCGGTGGCACATAAATTTTCAAGCCTTTGTATTTCTGTGGTGTTGGTTGTTATTTCTCCTCTTTCATTTCTTTCTTTCCTTTTTTTTTTTTTTTTCCATTTCTGATTTTGTTTATTTGAGTCCTCTCTCTCTCTTTTGAGGTGTCTGGCTAAAAGCTTAATCAACTGTGTTGATCTTTTCAAAGAATCAGCTCCTGGTTTCATTGATATGTTCTATTGTTCTTTTCATTATTTCTGCCCTAAGCTTTATTATTTCCTTCCTTCTACTGGTTTCGGATTTTGTTTGTTCTTGTTTTTCTAGCTCCTTTAGATATAAGGTTAGGTAGTTATTTCCTTCCTTCTACTGGTTTTGGATTTTGTTTGTTCTTGTTTTTCTAGCTCCTTTAGATATAAGGTTAGGTAGTTTATTTAAGATTTTTCTTGCTTCTTGAGGTAGGCCTGTATTGCTATAAAAATCAATATGGCATTTCTATACACTAATAATAAAATAGCAGAAAGAGAAATTAAGAAAACAATCCCATTTACAACTGCAACAAAAATAAAATTTTTTTAATGTTTATTTTTTATTTCTGAGGGAGAGATAGACAGAGACAGAGCACAAGCGGGGGTGGGACAAAGAGAGAGGGAGATACAGAATCCAAAGCAGGCTCCAGGCTCTGAGCTGTCAGCACAGAGCCCGATGAGGGGCTCAAACTCATGAACCACAAGATCATGACCTGAGCCGAAGTTGGACGCTCAACCAACTGAGCCACTCAGGCGCCCCCAAAAATAATAAAATACCTAGGAATAAACCTAACCAAGGAGGTGAAAGACCTGTACTCTGAAAACTATAAAACACTGATGAAAGAAATTGAAGATGACACAAACAAATGGGAAGATATTCCATGTTAATAGGATTGGGAGAACAAATATTAAGAGGTCTCTACTACCCAAAGCAATCTACACATTTAATGCAATCCCCATCAAAATACCAACAGCGTTCTTCACAGAACTAGAACAATCTTAAAATGCATATGGAGTAACAAAAGACACTGAAGAGCCAAAGCAATATTGAAAAAGAAAAAACAAAACTAGAGGTACCACAATCCCAGATTTCAAGATACACTACAAACATATAGGAATCAAAACAGTATGATACCGGCACAAAAACAGACACATAGATCAATGGGAACAGAACAGAGAGCCCAGATAAATCTACAATTACATGGTCAATTAAGGCAAAGGCAAGAATACACAATGGGAAAAAGAGAGTCTCTTCAGCAGACGGTGCTGGAAAAACTGAACAGAAACACACAAAAGAATGAAACTGGACCACTTACACCATACACAAAAATAAACTCAAAATGGATTAAAGACCTAAATGTGAAACCTGAAACCATAAAAATCTAGAAGAGAGCACAGATAGCAATTTCTTCGACATGGGCCATAGCAATATTTTTCTAGATATGTGTCCTTAAGGCAAGGGAAACCAAAGCAAAAATAAACTATTGGGACTGCATGAAAATTAAAAGCTTCTGCACAATAAAGGAAACAATCAACAAAACAAAAAGACACCCTACTGAATGGGAGAAGATATTTGCAAATGACATATATGAGAAAAAGTCAGTCTCCAAAATATATAAAGAATTTATACAACTCAACACCAAAAAACACAAATAATCCAATTAAAAATGGGCAGAAGACATGAACAGACATTTCTCCAAAGACCTACAGATGGCCAACAGATACATGAAAAGATGCTCAACATCATTAATCATCCGGGAAATGCAAATCAAAGCCATGAGATACCATCTTACACCTCTCAGAATGGCTAAAATCAACAACACAAGAAACAACAAGTGTTGGTGAGGATGTGGAGAAAAAGGAACCCCCCTGCACTGTTGGTAAGAATGCAAACTGGCGCAGACACTCTGGAAAACAGTATGGAGGTTACTCAAGAAGATAAAAACAGAATTACCATATGATCCAGTAATTGCACTACTGGGTATTTACCCAAGGAATATGAAAACTAATTCAAAAAGATTATATTGCACTCTTATGTTTATTGCAGCATTATTTACAATAGCCAAACCATGAAAGCAGCCCAAGTGTCCATCGATAGACGAATGGATAAAGAAGATATGGCATACATAAATATATACAAAGGAATATTTTTCAGCCATAAAAAAGAATGACGTTTTGCCATTTGCAACAACATGGATGGAGCTAGATAGTACAATGCTAAGCGAAATCAGTCAGAGAAAGACAAATACCACATAATTTCAGTCACATGTGAAATTTAAGAAACAAAACAAATGAACAAAGGAAAAAAGAAACAAACAAAAAACCAGACTCTTAAGTATAGAGAATCAACTGATGGTTACCGGAGGGGAGGTGGGTGGAGAGATGGGAAATAGGTGATGGAGATTAAGAGTACAGTGATGATGAGCACTGAGTAATGTATAAAATTACTGAGTCACTGTATTGTACACCTGCTAATGTAACTGTAAACTACACTAGTTTTTAAAAAATTATTTAATTTTTTAAAAAAAGAAAGGAATGACATGATCAGATTTACATTTTACAAGAATTACCCTGGCCTCTAGATCAAGAAAGGACAGAAGACAGTCGAGAATGGAAGCAGGAGCAGAGGTAAGCAATGATGGTGGGTTTGATTAGGGTATTGGCAGGCAAATGGGAGAAATGTGGACAGATCTGATAAATATTTGGAAAGGAATTTCAGTAAGACTTGCTGATAGAATGGGTGTATGGCTGAAGAAAAGGGCGGTACCAAGTGGAGATCCTAAGTACCAGTTGGCGAAACTGGTAGCTGGGGCCATTTTTTATTCTGTTTTGGACAAGTTTAAGATCCTTACTAGTCTTCTACAAGGAAATGCTAATTGGGTCGATGGATACGAATACAATGCATAGGGGAGAGCTGGAAGTGTCACTTTGGAAATCATGAACATATTCATGGTATTTGAAGCCAAGACACTGGACTAGCTCACTAGCATAAAGAGTGTGGTGAACTCAGGATATAGCTCAGCAGCCCTCTAACACATCACGTCAGAGAAGCCAGGATATGTGACTAACAAGGTGCAGCCAGAGAGGTAGTAGTGAGATCAGGAGCCTGTGTCCTGGAAGCCAACACATAAAATAGTGTTTTGTAAAGAAGGATGGAGTTCAACTCTGTCAATGGCTACTGATTGATCAAGCAATATGATTACTAAATATTGACCACTGGATTTGGCATTGTGAAGGTTACTGAAGACTTTGATAAGATTCTAGAGCAGGGAGGTAGATGAGAAACCAAAGCCTGTTTGAGGAGGTGGAGAAAGCAAGTACTGACAACTTTTTAGGGAAGTTCTACCATGAAAGGGAGCAGAGAAGTGGGGCAGTTAAAGGGAGTTATTGGGTCAAGATGTGTATTTTTAAGATGGAAAATAATCAGAGCATTTTGTATGATAGGAATTATCCAGAGGGGGAGACAGTATGATGCAGGCGACGAAAAGAAGAGAATATAGAAACAGGTGTTAAGTCCTTACGAAGGTGAGGGGGTGCCTGGGTGACTCAGTTGGTTGAGCATCCGACTGTTCATTTTGGCTCAGGTCATAATCTCATGTTTTGTGGGCTCAAGTCCCGCATCAAGCTCCATGCTGGCAATGTGAATCTTGCTTGGGATTGTCTCTCTCTCTCTGCCCCTCCCCCACTTGCTCTGACTCTCGAAATGAATAAACTTAAAAAAAAAAAAAAAAAAAAGGAGAGGGAACCCAAAGCACAGATGGATTGAGTGACCAACACAGGAGCAGGAACATGGCTTCCACTGTGACTTGAGACAAGAGAACACGAGCCTAGATGCTGAAACAAAAACAGGGAGCGAGTGTGTTGTGGTGTTTTCTTAATGAAGTATGGAGTGGGAACCTTACCTGTTTGCCAGGAGGTAGGGCAAGGTGCGGGAGTGGAAATAACACAGAGTCTCAGAGAGTCTACCTTTCAGAAAGGGAAACCGATTTACTAGACAAACATAGTTGCCAGGCAATAGTAGGTGCCTGTTTGAAGACTTTGGTCAGCAATTAAAGTTGAAGCAATTAGTCTGCCATGTAATATTCTGCAGCTACATTTGGCTGCTTGGGTATAAGTGAGAAGAAAGTGAAGAGTGGGCTGGGTTTTGCTGAATGCCAACAGCACGGGGATTGAGAATATTCACCAAGGAGCGATTCACGATGACTGGCCGTGAGGAATGGGGTGGTGGATCACGAGAAAGGAGTCAGGTCAGTAGGTTGGGGGACATGATAGGGTTGGAACACAGTTGGCCTGTGAGTGCCTGATGAAGTAAAGAGGGGGTCAGCTGGTGGGTTTCATAAAGTGGGGTGATGATAGGTGACATTTGTGAAGCTATGCCAGTGAGGACAAGATCCAGAGTTGAAGCCATGTGGGAGTACTCAGAATTTCTTTCTTTCTTTTTTTTTTTTTTAAATTTTTTTTAATGTTTTATTTTTGAGACAGAGAGAGAATGAGCAGTAGAGGGACAGAGAGAGAGGGAGACACAGAATTCTTAGCAGGCTCCAGCCTCTGAGCTGTCAGCACAGAGCCTGACGCAGGGCTCAAACTCGAGGACCGTGAGATCATGATCTGAGCCAAAGTCGGACGCTTAACCGACTGAGCCACCCAGGTGCCCTCTACCCCCCAAATGTTTTCAAGAACAAAAGGTAAAAGATAAAAAAAATTTTGTGCTTAATCACATGAGTTTGTGAAGGACTGGACTGAAGAGGAGCTGGCCAGGCACTGTTCTAGATACTGGGAGGCAAAGGTGACCAAACAGGTCAAACCCCTGCTCTCTGGGCGCTCATCTTGCAGCACGGGACCTGGTCTCTCTGCTCCTTCCAACAAACAAGGCTTCTGCTGCAATGTCAAAGCCACACGGCAACAGTGTGATCTTGAGGATCCCCTCTGCTGCAATCGTTCCTGCTGGCTAATCCTTGAAATTCTTTCCACAGAACCCCAAATCTTTTCATCTATAATAAATAATAAAGGGCTTAAAATGCCAAATGATTGGTTGAGGCAAAAATAACCAAATTCGTTTGTAGTTAAATATATCAAATGAGAACAATAACAACTGCAGTCAATATAAATTGAGTGCCCTGCTATGCCAGGCCCTTCCCAGTCTTTACTTGACCATCACAGCACACCCACAACACGGACACTATTACCAGTCCCACTTTACAGATAAGGGGACCAAGGCATAGAGGTGTTAACTTAACTTGGGTGGGAGGTGGCAGGGCCCAGAGGTCTGGCTCTAATGATTTGATTATCACAGCCTTTCCTTTGTTGTTGTTGCTTTTGTGTTTAAGTCAGGGGGGTGATCTGAGAGCAGGTAAACCCTACAGGAAAAGCAAGCCACCGAGGGCAGAAAGAGAGAGGCCAGCCTGAAAGGGGCCAGATAGAAGCCATGAGTATGTGTCCAAAACTCAGAGGGATAATGCTGCTAAGAATTGGCAATCTGGCTCTGCCTGATTTATGGTTCAGAAGAGACTTTGTTTGTTTTTCTTAATCGAGGAGAATTGCTGCTCTCAATATCAGGAGATCTGAAGGGAGAACAGAAGAACAAGAAGATTCTGAGAGCAGAGTCCCTGAATGACAAGATGGGAGTGCAGACAGTCTGTACAGTTTGGAGCAGAATAAATTATAACTTTGGATGTACCGGATAACTCAAACAAGGCACAAAACCGGACCAATGCTGTCCATGATGCCCCATTTAGTCAGCTGGCCGGATCCCAGCAAGGGCTTCTCCAGCTGTCACTGTGGGAGATTTGGGAGCTGCCCTAGTATTTAGGGTGCAGCTTGGGGGTCATTCCTGTCCACAAGGAAAAGTCACGTTTGTGGTTAGGGTTTGGAAACCATTCCTGAATCCCTTTCCTGTGTAAGAGACAAAATGGCAATTGCCCTACAGTTTTACCTATTGCAGAGGCTATAAATTCATCCCTAAGTACATCCCGCATAGATTCAAACCAAAGCTCGCTTTATCAGCACTTAGAGTTAGATGGCCTCCAGCTACCTTAAAACGCAGCCATATGCTGACATTATAGGTCCTATTATGCAAGGCCCCTCCCCAATCCCAGAGGAGACCAAACGACATGCCATTGCTTGCTGTTGCTTCCTATTCACATTTTTAAATAACAGAATAAAAAGAAAAAAAATCCAGCCACAATTGGCTCCAGTTGGTGTGAATAATGAGATGTGGTTGTCAGATTCCTGGAAAGCCGCCAGCGTGGTCATTAGCTGGCCGGTACCAGGCCCACTTATAAAGAGGATAAGGAATACCACTTTAAATAAGGTCAATTTTAAGGAGACTTTAAGTTTGGCATTTGGGTGTGGGATGAAACAGTCTACAAATTAAAGCCCTCGCTGCATGAAGTGCCCTCCCAAAGAAAGGGAATAGACTGAGATGAGACGGAGCTTCCTCAATTTTGGAAATCAAGCTTTGCCCAATTAAAATCTGGTCCTTTTTTGAAGTCTATGATGGAAGAATCCTAGCTTTGACAAGCTGGCAGTAATCCTTGTGATCTATTTTACTGGGATATATATTGTCACAGCAAAAATAAAACATTCTACAAAACTGGAGAGCAGGCCCTGCCTGTGATCATTAGACAGACTGGACCAAGTGCCTCAAGCCTTTGATGCCCCCGACATATTATTTTCTGGATGGTGTCCAGCAACCCAATGCAGAATAGCTTTTTCTCTACTGTATCCAGATGGCAAATGGAAGAGATCAAATTCAACAGTTTCAGAGCTAACCTTAATGGATGTGAAAGGCTGGATTCTCTACTAGCTGTTCAGAGATCTACAAAATGAAAAAAAAAAGGGGGGGGGGCTTTGAACAAAGAGACAAATAATTGGCTTTTTTTCCCCCTCTCTCTCTTCAAAACTAAACCATGGATGTGGTAATCTGGTTCAAATCCATCTTCTGGTTGAAAAGGACAGCCAAATATCTAATCAGTTCTAATCATTGACACTCTCATGACACTTTCTGTGAAGTTCAGATGAGTGTTGTTCTTAATCTTCTGCATCTTTTTTTTTACACTCTTCAAGCAAATATTTTCAAGCTTGCTCTGTTTCCTCCAAAACTTTAATAAAAAATATATTCCTAAATGTTTAAGCAGCAGCATCTTACAGTAAGATTTTATACCCCTACAAACGCTGAATTTCAGAGTTGGCTAACATGAGCCTTACATATTTGTTTTTGTATACACATACATGAGAAGTTCACTTATAAAGTGATTTATACAGAAAGGAATAAGGTATGAAGGTCTACCTCATTCTCTAGACAAGAGGTTTTACGTGTTGAAGTACCACAAATACTTCATTATAAAACAATTTCACACAAAAGTCCTATGGGGTAGACTGTAAGACCAGCTTTGTAACTGGGTAGCAATAGAGAAAAGCAATGATGAGGAGGAAGGCTCAATATTTGAAACAAGGAGAGTTTACCTTCTGCGAGTCTTAACCACGGTTTATGGACTTCTGAACTTGCACACAAAGTTTTGAGAGTTTATGTACACATTTTTCTAGGTGGAAGGTCCACATTGTAATCAAAGGAAATAGCGACCTCCCCCCCCCCCCCCAACCCAAAAAGTATAAGAACTCTGAGGACAAGACTTAATAGAAACAAGATGAGGTACATTAACATATCTAAAGAAAGAATACCTCCCCTGGAGGGTAGAAGCTTAGAAAAGCAACACTGTTGGGAAAACCTTGGACATGTGTTTTCAAGAGCTGTCCAAGAGAAATGGTGCCCTGAAACAGGCCAAGAATATGCTACCCGAGGAGCAAGTATGTCCCATAATGAGATGAAGCTTTGGGTTATTATGACTTAATTACACAAGCCAATAAGGTGATCTAATGAACTCCCCTTGTTCTGATTCCCTTATTTAATAATCTGGCTTTCCAGTTAAATTTGCCTCCAAGTAGAGACTCTGGTAATCAGTAAAGAAAAGCAGCCTGTACTCCGTCATTCTAAATTCACATATGATATATGGTGTGCACGTGGGTGTGTGCATGCACTTGAGTGTGGGTGCACACGCGTTCAGGTGGATTGGTCTATGAAACATTTTCCTCATTTGGTGTCTAGGAGGTCACCTTTTTTCTACTTTTCCTTCTACCCATCTGGCTACTACTATCTTGGCTGGTCACTCTCATCATCTTCTCTTAATGTTGAAATGCTCACAGGCTCAGTACCTGGATCTCTTCTCTTTCTACAAACACTGCCTAGATGATCACACCCAGTCTCATAGCCTGAAGCCCAGTCTCTACCAAAAGCTCACAGATTTATAGACCTAGGCCTCACTCTTGAGCTTTGGTCTCATAAATCTAACTGCTTACCTGACATCTCCACTCAGATGTTCCCTGGGCATCTAAACTCCACATGTCTAAAACTCAACCCCTCATCTGCTCACCACCCCCACCCCCCCACCCCCCCAAGACTTGTTCTTCTTATAATCTTTAAGTGGCAAATTCATTCTTCCAGGTGCTCTGGCCAAAAGCCTTGGAATCAATCTTGACTCTTTTCTTTCTTTCATCCTATATCGAATCAGAAAATCTTACTGGCGTCACCTCCTTTAAAATAAATATCCAGAATCTGACCACTTCTCGTGAAGCCAATTTGTACCACTCACCCAAGCCTGAGCCATCATCATCTCTTGCATGCATCTTGTACTAGCCTCTTAACTCATCTCCTTGCTTCTATCCTTGCTCCTCTGCATTCTGTTTTTAACATGACAACAAGAGTAAGCTTTAAAACCTTCATCAGATCATATCAGTCCTCTAAACAAAAGCCTTCCAATGGCTTTCCAACCCAACCCATGTAAAAGACAAAGTCTTTACAATTGCTTTTGAGGTGCTGTACAACTGAATCCCCCACTTCCACTTTTCTGTTAGTCACCTGACTTCATGTTCTACTACCATATTGGGCAGCATAATTAAACCCAAGGTTAGAACCCTCGCCCCCTCCCCTTTCTAGGTCTGTGCATTTTGTTGTTCCTGTGACAAGTTACTTAACATCTGTCTTACAGATCCTCATCTGTTGGCACCAGCACTGGGTTTATATAGGGTTGTTACGAGAATTAAAAGACTTAATATTGGCAAAGTATTTAGAGTAGTACCCAACACACAGTAAGTAAGTATTGCATAATATTTGTTAAACAAAGGAAATGCCCACTCTTCTTCAGCCATACTAGCCTCCTTGCTGGTCTTCAAACATGCTAGATTAGACTTTTTCAATTCTTATTTCCTCCACCTGGCATGTTCTTCCCCCACATATCCAGTTTGTACATATTCTCACCACCTTCAGGTCTTTCCTCAAATGATGCCTTTTTGGAAGCCTTCACTGATTAGCCTTCACCTAATCTAAAACTGCAGTTACCATCCCCTGTCCCTGCTTTATTTTTTCCATATCACTTAATATAACATATTATATATTTTAATTACTTCTTTTTATTTATTTCTGCCTCTGAAATGTAAGATTTTTCTCGATGTTTTTCAATGGTCTATCTCCAACACCTAGCACATAACAAATATTCAATATTTGTTGAATACATCAATACAAATCAAATATTCATGACCTGGGCGCCTGAGTGGCTCAGTGGGTTAAGCGTACGACTTCAGCTCAGGCCATGATCTCGCGGTCCCCACGAGCCCCACGTCGGGCTCTGTGCTGACAGCTCAGAGCCTGAAGCCTGCTTTGGATTCTGTGTCTCCCCCTCTCTCTCTGACCTTCCCCCACTCATGCCCTGTCTCTCTCTCTCTCTCAAAAATAAGTACACATTAAAAAAAAAAAATTCATGACTTTATTATTCCCATGAATTAGAGATAAGGACATAGTTCACCAGGTGACAAATCCAAATAATATTCCATTGAACAGTCTTTTAATAGTTCAGGAGACATTGGTTATAAATGTGTCAAAATCTCTTACATGGCTACAAAAATTGGAGAATAATTGTTTACACTTATTCAGCCCTTTGTTGTTATGTTCCCACCTCTTGAATACTCTCCTAAATCAATTAAAGGCTTAGGAAGCTGGCTCTCTTTCTTCCCTAACTTCCATCATCCAAGAGAGTTCAAGGTACACTACCCGTGAAATACACTAGCATTCAATATACTCCTTTAGTCTTTCTAACTTCAACCACCTATTCCCATGGTCAGCCACTGGACCCTGTCATCACCCATGATTCCTCCATTTCTGAAATCATAAATGTCAATATTCTACTCAGTCTAAAACCATCCCATCTGTCAACCCTTTCATGCTTTTATTTCCACTATACCTGCTCCCCAAGCTCATTTAGGAATCAAGGCCTCTGATTATTCCATTTTTTCTTGGTGCAGCAGTCCCTGTCTATCTCCTCCCCACCCCTCCACAGCCTGGCCCCAGGGTCAATCACTCGGACTGCTCTCATTTGCAACCCAACTCCCTTTGCTATTATGTCTCAACAGCCACATAAAAACACCAATCCCAGATCAAGGCTAGAGAGCTGTTCTTCATTTATACACCTTGGTGGCTATGCACTTTGGTGAAAAATCTCAAAAACAATGCAGAATCTAGCTATAAATCTAATTTATGGTTTCTCATCTCATTTAGGGCCTCAACTCTCAACACTGCTAATTGAATCCTTTTTTTAAACTTACATAGCTCTTACAATGTGCCTGGTACTGTTCTAGATATGTCTAAATATTAACTCACTTAATCCTCACAGTAGTTCTCTGAGGTAGATACTATTATCGACCCTGTTCTACAGATGAAGAGTTAAGGCACAGAAAGGTTAAGTGACTTGCCCAACACATAATGCTAGTTAGGGATTTAAGTGGTTGAGCTTACTAGCTCTGAACCCTGGCAGTTTGGCCACAGAGTTCAAGTTTTTAACTTTTAATCCATCATACAGATGAAGAAAATGAGATGGAGAGGTTCAGTAATTTGCCCATGGACATCTAGTTATCAAGTGGAAGAACTTGGATTGAACCCTGCCAGACTGTAGATGCCATATGCTAAACCACTACCCGATACCATCTTTTCAGGTCGTAAGCCCCTTGAGAGAATTATATCCAACAGGTTTTGGAGTTCCTGGATTTCTCATCCCATTTGCAGCCAACTAATCTAGACACATAGCCATCTTTCCCCCAGTCTCAGGGTTGATCTCTCCCAGTGTTTAGTCATTTGCTCCAGATTACATTTCTTCTGTTTCTTTCCATCTCTTTCCTGTATCTTCAACCTCTCCATCTTTACTGACTCCTATAATCATACTCAAGTCTCTTCTATCCTAAAAGATCCTACCACCAAAAACTTTGCTTTTGTCAGATCATTCTTCACAGCTCTCTTCCCCGTCTCTGACACTTCTCAGTCAGCCTCCTCAAAACAGCAGTCCTCACTTCCTCACCTTTTGTCTCCCAGTAATTAATCTTCCACACCAATAACTCTTCTAAAGCTGTTGTTGCTAATATCTTTAGTGACATACCAACTGTACAAACCAATGGATCATTTTTAGTCTTTATCATACCTTACCACTATCGTGCTCTTCGCGATCTTTGAAATTCTCTACCTCTTTAAAATCCTTAGGTCCACACTTACACTCCAGTGATTGTTCTCCCATCACTGTTTCTTTTTTTAGATTCATCAACTTTTGGCTCTCTCCTAGAGTTTGAGCCTATGTAGGGTTAAAAACCTGTGATTTTTAAAAATTATTTTTCCCACTTTACATGCTTTTCTTGATGATTTCACAAAAGAAGACAGAAATTTAAGTGCTAGTCAGCTGGCAGTAATCCTATCAGTAGTCATGGCTTTGTTATTCCTTTCTGAAGATCCACTCCTTTCTCTCCCCATCCCTTCTAACATGTGGTCCAAATGGAAGCTAGACGACCCTATCTCTAAATGTAAAGGTGGGCATTTGGCTTTCAAGAAGACAGGTATCATGGAAGTCTGACCCCAAACTCTGCCATTTAGCCAGAAAAATAAGACTAGAGCATAAGCTGGATCTCTAGTTGAGTCATAGTTATGTTAATATATTCCCAATCAAAATTAAGGACACATGGTCTGCTAAAAAATTTCTGTTCCATTTTAGAATGTGAAAAACAATGCGGGAGATATCATGTGGATGCTGAAACATTGGAATCTGCAAGACATTTTAAAGATTTAGGGGTATAACTGGTCCCTGATTTAACAAGATATCTGGCCACTGTAGTCACAGACTTATCTGGAAGATGCTGCAAACCAACCCCTTTTAACAGACATGACATTCTGTGATTATGCTGGGATGATTTAAGGTTTTATAAAACATCTAAATGATAAATTAGTAACACATATAACAATAAAACTTTGCTTACCAACTACTAAAATGCCACTGGCCACTTTGAAAAGAAGAAAATATAAGTTCTTTGTAATATAGACTTAAATTCTGCTTGGATCACACTGCTGTATTCTTACTATGAAGCAAAGAAAAATAAAACAGCATTAGATTGGAAGCTTACAAGTGGCCTCACTGTCTACACAGTGTAACAGTGCAGTAGGACCTAAGGCTGTTTATCTATGTAGAGCATACCAAGATCTATAGAGCAAAGGTACCAGGCATAGTGTAACAGGTTGCTTTAAAGGGACTTAAGATGGACAATTAAGAAAAAATGCAATGCAATGCTGATATGATAAATGAGCTGCTTATTTCCTTCATGAGTTGCAGAAAGCATACTCTTGATTTTTAACAGCTAAAAAAACATAACATCAGTTGTATAGATAATACAGCACATTTGTTGAACCAGACAGTCTTCTAAGGTAAAACCATGCTCAAAATAAAATCTTCTCATCTTAATCCTGAGTATGTCTATATTTTCCTACAGACAAAAGTAATAAACGTTAATATGATATGCAAAAGTAGCAAACTGCAGTGTAATTAGCTATGCCTATGAAAAATAAATTTAGAGCTAGAGAGGCAAGAAACTCAGTTATAGGAACAAGTTGAAAATTACAGTCTTCTTGGAAAATCATTGAAATAAAATTGGTATTACCTTCCAATCACTTATAAATATCTGGATATTCAGGACAATAGTAAGATCACTTAGTAACTGCAGCAAACACTGAACATCTTCTGAAATTAAATACATAAAAATATATACAGAAACATATGGTTTAAATTCAACAGTATACTAAATGCCAATGGTATGCACTTTCTCTCGTCTTACCTCCTTGGCTTTATTTTTCACTGAATTCATTCACTTAAAAACTTACTGAGCTCTTTCTGCTACAGGAATTATTATGCCAAGGATTTAAGTAATAACTCATTTTCTCACACATACAGTTATCATAGCCAAGTCTCAACAGGAAGAATCTTTCCCTCCCAGCTTTTATGACTGGTGGTGGCCTCCATGAATGGTAAAATCCATTCTGGTAAAATCTGTCTGCTGAGTGGCAGCCTAAGGCTGCACCTGTGGAATCCTGGTATTAATTATAAGCCATTTCTTGCTGGAGCGTTCATAAAAGGTCTAAATAAAAAAAGAGCATGCTCTCCATCTGTCCTAAAGCAAATGTCTATAAGCAGAGAATATAAGGAAGGATGTGTTAATTTCTATAAGGAAGGTATAAAGTCCTATAAAACTTAAAAATGGGAGCAATCATTTCCAGCTTCAGAACAAAGTTTTCTGGAACAAGTATATAAATTCTGTTGTTGTTGTTGTAAGTTCCAGTTAGCTAACATACTGTGTAATAGATTCAGGTGTACAAAACAGTGATTCACCACTTCCATACAATACCCGGTGCTCATCACAGCAACTGCACTCATTAATCCTGTTTACCTATTTTAACCATCCCCCCACCAATCTCCCCTTGGTAACCATCAGTTGGTTCTCTATAGTTTACTCTGTTTCTTGGTTTGCATCTCTTTTTTTTCCCCTTTGCTCATTTGTTTTATTTCTTAAACTCCACATAAGTGAAATCATATATTTGTCTTTCTCGGACTGACTTGTTTAGCATAATGCTCTCCAGCTCCATCCGTCACTGCAAATGGCAAGATTTCATTCTTTTTTATGGTTGAGTAATATTCCATCAGCATATATACACCACATCTTGTTTATCTATTCATCAGTTGATGGACATGCAAGCTGTTTCCATAGTTTGGCTATTGTAGATAATGCTGCTATAAACATTAGGGTGCATGTATCCCTCTGAATTCGTGTTTTTGTATTCTTTGGGTAAATACCTAGTAGTGCAATTGCTGAATTTAACTTTTTGAGGAACCTCCATACTGTTTTCCACAGTGGCTGCACCAGTTTGCATTCCTACCAACAGTGTGGGAGGGTACTCTTTTCTCTACATCCTTGCCAACACCTGTTGTTTCTTGTATTGTTTAGTCATTCTGACAGTTGTGAGATGGTATCTCATTGCAGTTTTGATTTATATTTCCCTGATTATGAGTGATGTTGAACATCTTTTCATGTGTTTTTTGGCCATCTATATGTCTTCTTTGGAGAAATGTCTGCTCAGGTCTTCTGCTCCCCTTTTTTTTTTTTGAGAGAGAGGGTGAGAGCACCCACACAAGCAGGGGAAGGGCAGAGAGAAAGAGAAAGAGAGAGAGAGAGAGAGAGAGAGAGAGAGAGAGAGACACTCTCAGGCAGGCTCCACACCCACCTTGGAGCCTGACATGGGGCCTGATCTCTCAGCCACGAGATCATGACTTGAATGGAAATCAACAGTCAGACACTTAAAAAATGGGCTGAAGGGGTGCCTGGGTGGCTCAATTGGTTACTTGGATTATTTATTTTTTTTGGGTGTTCAATTTGATAAGTTGTTTATATATTTTGGATATGAACCTTTATCAGTTACATCATTTGCAAATATCTTCTCCCATTCCGAAGGTTGCCTTTCATTTTGTTGTTTCCTTTGCTGTGTACAAGATTTTTATTTTGATTTAGTCCCAATAGTTTATTTTTGCTTTTGTTTCCTTTGCCTCAGGAGACATATCCAGAAAAAAAATCACTACAGCCGATGTCAAAGAGTGTACTGCCTGTGTTCTCCTCTAGGATTTTAGGGTTTCAGGTCTCACATTTAGCTCTTCAATGCATTTTGAATTTATTTTTGTGTATGGTGTAAGAAAGTGGTTTAGTTTTATTCTTTTGCATGTTGGTGTCCAGTTTTCCCAACACCATCTGTTGAAGAGACTATCTTTTTTCCCATTGGATATTCTTTACTGCTTTGTCGAAGATTTATTGATCATATAGTTGCAGATTCATTCCTGGGTTTTCTATTCTGTCCCATTGATCTATGTGTCTGTTTTGGGCCATTACCATACTGCTTTGATCACTATAGCTTTGTACTATAACTTTAAGTCTGGAATTTTTTTTTTTTTTTTTCATTTGTAAAGAATGGTGGAATACAGACAAATAAGAATGGAAAGAAAGGCCTTTCCAAGAAGAGACAATGGCATTAACAAATAAGTAAAAGGGAAAAGCTCTGAACAAACTTGGAAATTCTATGAACTCCAAGGCAAAGGATCCATGCAAGACAGCAAAGACCTAGAGAAGTGTTTTGGATCTAGACTAGGGAAGGTCTTGAATGTGGAACTCTAAGGAGACTAAACTTCACAAGAGGCCTCAAAGGTTGCTGAGCAAGGGAAAATGCATAATTAGAGTGCTGCTTTAAGGAGATTAATCTGGTCAGACTAATTTTGTTGGGGCGGGGACAGGATGGAAGGGCAAGAAAGTGTGGTGATGGGGGAATCAAAAGATTATTAAGATTGATAAGGGTAGAGGAGAGAAAAGTTCACTGAGTAGACTTAAATGTTATTGAAGAAATAATCATCATCCAGCATGGAGGACCCACTAGATGCTGTGCCTAGCAAAAGGAATATATATAAGGAATATATATATATATATATATATATATATACACACACACACACACACACATATATATACATATATATACATGTATATATATATGTATGTATATATACATATACATATATATGTGTATTTTATATGTATATATACATATACATATATATGTGTATTTTATATATATATATACACATATATATATGTATGTATATGTATATATATAAAATCTCGAATCCACATAAATTCCTACAAGGCATTATTATGAATAACTTACAAATGAGAAAACTAAAGTTTAGTTAGGTCAAATATTTGCCTGGCATCACAAAGTTAGTACAACCAGGCCTAATTGATCCCAACAGTCATGTCCCTTTTGCTTTACCACACTTCCTCTTAGGAAGGGGCCAGTAAATTAAAATGACAAGGATGCTGTTCATGTGACTGCTTATTCTCTAGACACTTGCTTCTCTAGGTTACAGAGTTTCACAGCTTGATGGCATGGGGGTGGCTGAAAAGTTGCCAGCCATTGGAGAAGCCAAAGTTGCCTGTCTACAGAGAAGGATCTTCCTTCACAACCAAGATGGCCAGGTAACTAGTATCCACAGAGGGGCAACCTGGCTCTCTCCCCAGAACTGGCACGGGCTCCACAGTCTGGTTCTTAACATCTCCCTTGAGATTCCACCTTCGTCCTGCACACTTAGCCCCAGCTCAAGACACCTCTTGTCTCTTGCAGAAAATTTATGAACTGGCTACTTAGCCCATTCTCCCCATGGGAGGACAGGAATCTAAATCAGGGATTTGAGTAAACAGCTCCATATCCCTTTTCCATTACATTCTCCTGCTTCCCAAAAGGGGCCCAAGGTAACATAGAGAGTAAAGGGTGGGGCTGAACGAACATAAAGTAGAATAGCCCATGCAGTCTCTGTTCACGAGGAGTATAAGGAAAAGGCCACGAGGAGCCCTTTGGTGTATAAAGTAAATTCTGTTCAATTTTGCTCATTTTAAAGCCTCAACAGCACCCTAATTAAGGTCCTAATTGGAAATGATTCACTTTAATTCAATTAGTGAATTAGAGCCCCTTTAGGAGCTCCTTGGAATAAGGACCCTTTGGAATAAAATTCTCCCTTATCACTTGCAGAAATGGCCCACACAACACTAATTACTTTCACCTCTCCCATCTTCCCACTTTGCACCTCTGCTACTTTTGAAGAAAGTACTCTCGCCATAAATCCCAACAAACCCTAGATAGTGGCCCCTTGGTCATCCATCAGCTTCAGCACTCACCACCTCCCCTCTGCCTGCAGGGCTGTGCACAGGTTGACCTTTTAGCTATAGACTGTGTATAAACAGAACTTCCTACATGCACCTTGGGACTCATGCGTTTAAAGCCCTTATTTTACACAGGGTAATCCTAGTGGCAGTAGCCAAATAGAGACATGGAGATAAATTTACAAGACAGCTTTGCTCCTTCTTCATAATTCATGGAGCCAAACAAGAGTGTAGGAACAGTGACAACAAGGGATGATTTATAATTTCTACTCTGCATGTCACCATGGCAAGATACATATCAGTGGCTTTCATGGAACAAATTTAAAAGTTGCAAGACAGTTATCACGGGTAATGTGTTTTAGAATTTAGCAATTAACGAACAGAGTTTGGAATCAGGCTACCAGGGTTTATATCTTGGCCCTAACACTTGCTAGCTATGTGACCTTGGGTGGGTTATTTAACCTCTTACTATTCTCATCTATAAAATGTGGCTTATATTAGCACAAACCTCATTGGGTTGTGAAGATTAAATAAGCTAACACATGTCAAATCATGCCTGGCACATAGTAAGCATCCAATAAATGTTTGCTAGTTCTACCTCCTCCATCATCATCATGTTTATAATAACCAAAATGATCATAGTCCTATCAGACCAGGGCCCCAAAAGAACTTAAATACTAAACTGATTTTAATACAAATACGAAAATAACATCCAGTGAACTAAAACTTTAAAGAATACTGATATTAGGGGAGCCTGGGTGGCTCAGTCAGTTAAGCGTCTGACTTCAGCTCAGGTCATGATCTCACAGTTCGTGGGTTCAAGCCCCGCATCGGGCTCTATGCTGACAGCTCAGAACCTGGAGCCTGCTTCAGATTCTGTGTCTCCCTCTCTCTCTGTCCCTCCCCCACTCACGCTCTGTCTCTCTTTCTCAAAAATAAACATTTATAAAATAAAAAACAAAAAGAATACTGATATTCACTTATTCATCACCCTTAGAAAACTGGTTAAAAAAAATGGGAAGACCCAATGAAAATTTAATCAGTGAGTAAAAATTTTAGATGACTAAATAGTGAAACTTGGTATGTTGTACTCAAGATTAAATGAGAATATGTGAAGCATTTTGGAAACTACAAAGTGCTATATTACAAAAGGATATTATTATCAGTGAAAATAACAGGTTCCATTTGAAAATGTTCTACTGGGGCGCCTGGGTGGCGCAGTCGGTTAAGCGTCCGACTTCAGCCAGGTCACGATCTCGCGGTCCGTGAGTTCGAGCCCTGCGTCGGGCTCTGGGCTGATGGCTCAGAGCCTGGAGCCTGTTTCCGATTCTGTGTCTCCCTCTCTCTCTGCCCCTCCCCCGTTCATGCTCTGTCTCTCTCTGTCCCAAAAATAAATAAACTTTGAAAAAAAAAAAAAAAAAGAAAATGTTCTACAAGGTGAGATTTGTTATTTTATTTTATGCTTTTAAATGCCTTGATGAAAAATCTGCAACTACTGTCCTAAAGACCTGGACAATAAGCAGTGTAACCTAGGTCATTCATTCAGGGCTCTATCCACAGTGGCATTGCCTGGCACTGTAATGTGTCACCAGCAAAGGAATGCAACCTGCACACTAGTTGGTGTCCTGGCCTAGAGGGCAAGGGATTGAGAAGCAGAAGTTGTGAGAATCCCCATGGGTTAGAAATCAGCTGGCTTAATTCCGCTGTTCAGGAGACAAAGGGGCAGTCAAAAGGCAGTTCCTTAGCCAACCAGAAGTAGGTTCAAGAGATGCAGGGATGACTGTGTGCCATGAAAAAAGAAAGCTGTAGATGAATTTTGATAAACGGTTTAGAGGCCCAACGGAACTTAGATGTCAGGGTGGTGTGAAGATCTTGATATGACCTTGATTCATTCAGGAGGCAGGGAAGTTAAGACAAAGTGCTACGCCTCCGACTTGGAATAAAAGATAGAGTATTGCTAAGAAATGATATATAGGGAAAACAGTAAATGCTCCAGCAGCGTTAAATTAAGTCAAGCTGGAGTCAACGTAGCACCTCTGTGCCTATAAATTACCTCTTTGCATCTAGTGTCTCACATGGGCAGATAAGCTCCCACCCTAAATGAGGAAACTGCTCCTGTGGAAATTCAAGAAGAAGCCTTAGGCCTCATGCTGCAGTCTCTAGAAGGGAAATTCCTGAACCCTGAGTGGTGGAATGGAATCAAGAGCAGAACTGGTTAAATGTTCTTTATGAGGAGGCAAGAGGCCAGGTTGGTTATAATAGTGACTGAGAGAGAATCCATAGAACCATCTTTGTGCAGAAAGATCAGCAGAAGTCAGCTATGTTGAGAAAGAAAGAAGGAAGGAGAGCAGGAAAGAAGGAAAACTGACTACTATTAATTTGAGTACTTGTATAGCCTAAGATAAATAGGGGGCTGGCTCAGTCGGAAGAGCATTCAACTCTAGACCTCAGGATCATGAGTTCGAGCCCCACGTTGGGTGTAGAGATTACTTAAATAAAACTTAAAAAAAAAGATAATAGAACCTATGTTGCATTTTATTGATAAAATACATACATATCAAAGTGAATACTCTCAAAGTACTTCTTTACAGGGTAGCTCCTAAAACATAATTCATCCATTATATGTGGTCATCAGCCAACAAACTTACTCGGACATGTTAGGAAGATGAAGTGTTTCAAATTTCATCATACGACATTGAAGATTGTGTGGCACCATCTCAGGGGCCTCTGTTGGTGGGCGGCAGGTGGGAGGAGTGGGGAGCGGCAGTGAGGTCACACAAGCAGGGCTCCAGCTACTCCTCTATTCCTGAAACAGGAACAGCTCGGCTTTTATGTTTTATCTAACAGGGATTGATGTAAGATTTTATTTGATGAAAAAATACTCATCAAAGTGGAAAAAGCACAGGCAAGGCTGAGTCTGAATCCTGGCACACCCATTTACTAGGCCTGGGAAAGTTATCTAATCTTTCAGAACTTTAGTTTCCTCTTACATGAAATGGGTAGAATAATATTTCCATAATTGTGAGAAGAAAATAAGGTAAAGTGTGTAGAGCACACAACACAGGGCCTTAGCACATAGAAGACGCTAGCTGAATGTTAGTTCCTTTTCTGAAAGACTGGGTTATGGATGTACAAGGCTTAAAAAAAAAACATATGTGTGTGTGTGTGTGTATATATATATATATATACATATATATACATACATATACACACATATATATACACACACACACATATATTTGTGTAAGCCTCTGCAGACACTTCTGTAGCCTGCAGCCATGCAGCAGATATCCCGGCAAAGGATCTCACCCTTACTCTCCTTAGCATTTCCTAGCTGTGGATGTCGTAAGAGTTGCTAGCAAAAATCCTCAGCATTTACTCACTGTTCTTCCTCTATATTTTCATCAGTGACCATCGGTAGTTTTCATTATCTACTCCAATGTATTTTTGAAAATTATTATTTCTAATATGCTAAGTCAGTTCGCAAGGAAAACCAATCTAAAGAGGATTTTAAGCGAATGGAGTCATAAGCTGATTGAACTTGAAAGGGGCTTTAGAGTGGGTCCCGGTAACACCACTGGAGAAAAGCACAGAGAGATGAAGAAGCCCCATCAAACCAGCCCAGTTACTGTTTTACAAAATAATGGCTATGGAAGCTCCTGGTAGCTCTCCAGGCTGATTAGCTCTTGTCGCAAGTTGGACGGACAAGACGTGGCAGAGAAAAGCTAAGGGAAAAGTCACTGGGAATATCACCACATTTGAATCTCATTAAGATCACAGAAACCTACAGTAACAAATATTAATGGAAAAATATGGAATGAAATCCCAATAGTAAATTCTAGCATCTTAATTCCACAATTAATTAGCAGTGTGACATCAGGCAAGTTACTTAACTAAAGTCTGTTTCCTCATGATTTAAAATAAACCTGCCTTAAAGCCTTGTTATGAACAGTATCTCTTCTGTGGTATTCTTGCCAAAATCCACAACCCAATCATGAGAAAACATCAGACAAACCCAAATTCAGAGACATTCCAGAAAATAACTGACCAATTCTCTTCAAAAATGCCAGGGTCATGAAAGACTGAGGAAGTGCCATATATTGGAGGGGACATGACAACTAAATATGGTACCCTGGATTTGATCCTGGACCAGTAAGAGACTCGTGGAAAAACGGGTGAAATTTGAAATAGGTCTTTAGCTACTATTGTACCAAATTAATATCTTGGCTTTAATCACTGTGTCATGATCATGTACAAGGAGGCCTGGTGAAGGGTGTACAGGAATACTAAGTACTACTATTGCAACTTGGTAAATCTGAAATTATTATAAAATGAAAAAATTAAAAAAAAAAAGAACAATTGTTTAAAAAGCCTAGTCGAGGGGCGCCTGGGTGGCTCAGTCGGTTGAGTGTCCGACTTCAGCTCAGGTCATGATCTCACAGTTCAGGGGTGCAAGCCCCGCATCGGGCTCTGTGCTGACAGCTCGGAGCCTGGAGCCTGCTTCGGATTCCGTGTCTCCTTCTCTCTCTGCTCCCCCCTTGCTCACACTGTCTCTCTCTCAAAAATAAAATAAAGATTAAAAAAAAATTAAAAAGCCTAGTCGTGAGAACTAAATACAAGATCACTAATTTAATACATTGCCTTTTTTTTTTTTTTTTTTTTTGTAGGCATGATTCCTTCATCCAATGGCTAAACTCAGTGGCCATTAACTGTAGGAACATTATGTTAACACTGGCCAGACCCAGGTTGGGACAGCTAACAGTGAAGTGTGTTGTTCAACTGCAACAAAATGTGGACGTTTTATACTGAATGATTACAAATATTCTTGCAAAGGACTACTAACCATTAATATTTCACTCTTGGTACAACGCAATCATTCGTTAGTGCTTCAAGAAGTGTGGATTCTGTGTTTGGCCAATGATGACAGGCTTACATTTACCTAATGCCATCAGCATTTAAACATAGCATGTCAAATCTTCATTCCCCGGACTGTGACTACTCTCATCTTGTCAAACTTCAACAGTTTTTTGTGAGGTAACACCTGGCAAAATAAACCTCTTTCACATAAATTGTAGACAGCTCACAATGAGCATGGCTTGAAACACTGTTATTCGTGGTTTCTATGTTTTATTTTAAACTTGAGTCTACCTCTAGCCTTGAGGGGCAAAAACCTGCCTTTGAGATAACTAAAGGTTCCCAATGTCAACCTTATTATTCAAGATTTTGCTTTTTTAAGAAAACAGTAAATCAACCTAGGAATCACAATACTTTATCAGTCATAGTTTCCAACAAAGATCAGCTATGTGCCCCCCCCCCCCCCCACCACCCTGACTTCTGCCTCTCACCTCAGGGAATAACTGTGTAACCAAATAACAAGCAACGTGGCTATTTCATAGATTTGATAGACTCATCCATATGATAAAAATACATTTTCTATTAGACTATACTGTTGCAAAATAATTTCTGTTTTCTACAAAGGTTATGAGATATCATAAAAACGTCTAATCCATCTGGTTTAAGAATCCAATTCTTCCTTCACATATTTCTGCATCTGTTCACAAAAATCTCTTTGACTTCAAAGGAAGCTTTTCAAGAGAAAAAGAAGATACATACAAGAAAAGTGGCCATAAATTTCTAGTAGTCCTTTTCTAAGGCCATTTTAATAATAGCACTGTGGGACAGGTATCTCTTTAGGTCTTTAGAGATCTAAAATATCACAGATGAGATTAACGACTATGCATTCATATGGAGATTTATGCCTTAACACTTTATTATGGGTATAAAAGTGATATATCTTCAATTTAGAACATGTGAAAAATACAGAATGCTTAAAGAAGAAAACTTCAGCCACTTTTAACCCAAATTTAGGAAGACTAAAGCAAAACAAAAATAGTTAAGACTGGTTGTTTCCTTCCAGTCTGTTTGTGTGTGTGTGTATTTATCTAAATATTTATTTACAAACAATATTATAATTATACTATGAATACAATTTTGTATCTTTTCTCAACAGGCCTTTTAAGCCATCATATTTAATGACTAAATGTTACATGTAGGTTTATATTTGAAAAGAAATGCTCCCACTTACACATTTAATTCCTATTAAATGTAATTAATAAGATCATAAAGTAATAAAAGTACTCAAAGATAAATTAAAGGTTTGTAAACACTAATCTGTTCTGGAAGTTCTACATTTTGAAACTATCTAGCTTAGCAGTTGATTAACTTTAACATAACCATATTCATTAATTCCACTAGAACAATAATAGAAGTTTAAGAAATTTTTTCTTTGGGGTGCCTGGGTGGCTCAGTCACTTAAGTGTCTGACTTCAGCTCAGGTTATGATCTCATGGTTGGGAGTTTGAGCCTTGCATCAGGCTCTCTGCAGACAGCACAGAGCCTGCTTTAGACCCTCTGTCCCTCTCTCTCTCTCTCTCTCTCTCTCTCTGCCTCTCCCCTGTTCATGCTCTCTTTCTCTCTCAAAAATAGATAAAAACATTTTATTTTTATTAATTTTTTTAAATGTTTACTTATTTTTGAGACACGGAGACACAGAGCACGAGCAGTGGAGGGGCAGAGAGAGAGGGAGACACAGACCCGAAGCAGGCTCCAGGCTCTGAGCTGTCAGCCCAGAGACCGACGTGGGGCTCAAACTCACAAACCATGAGATCATGACCCGAGCCAAAGTTGGATGCTTAACCCATTGAGACACCCAAGCACCCCTAGATAAAAACATTTTTAAAAAAAGAAAGAATTTTTTTCTTTAGAATTTATAATAATTTAGTGCCCTAGAATTCCCTGGGCAATTAGTGGGCTCTAGCTTGCTTTCCTTTTCTCTTTGATTATCTATTTCTCATGACATCCTCACTTCTTGGGTTTGAAATGAGAGGAAATTTGGGTCTAAGGCTGTTACTTTGGTATCATACGTTTTTTTTTTTGTTTTTTTTTTTTAATTTTTTTTTTTAACGTTTATTTATTTTTGAGACAGGGAGAGACAGAGCATGAACGGGGGAGGGTCAGAGAGAGAGGGAGACACAGAATCGGAAACAGGCTCCAGGCTCTGAGCTGTCAGCACAGAGCCCGACGCGGGGCTCGAACTCACAGAGTGCGAGATCGTGACCTGAGCCGAAGTCGGCCGCTTAACTGACTGAGCCACCCAGGCGCCCCGGTATCATACGTTTTAACACGTTATTAGCTATAAAATAGTAATCAGCCTATTCTGGTTCTGCAAAATCAAACCCTCCAACTTCAAAGAGAGGGGTATTTAATGGATTTACCTAATTATGAATCAATTCTTACCTAACACTGCTGCCTGAAATTTAAAATAACATTTAAGTAGCTGTTTTGCTCCAGTATATCCTTGATCCTTAAAAGAATCTTGTGAGGCCCATATCAATGAAGAAAACTTAAGTAAAGAACATTAGTTTATGGGATGACTACTCAAATCTTGGTTTTCATAATTCATCTAATTGCTTTACTTTGGCTTCATAATTTTGGAGCCATAGATTTTCCAAAGCTTTGAAGAACATTAACGTGTCAATGGGTCCAACCCTTCCTCCACCCATTTTGCTAAAGAAAAAAAATCCAGTGAGATTTGTCTTGTCGTGTCATACAGCTAGCAAGTGGCAGACAAATCCCTTGGACTTTGATTTCTTAATTTCAAGTCTAATGCTCTTTCAATATACCAGTTACCACGGAAAATCCACACCTATGCATTATGACAACGAATACACAAGGCTGCCAAGAAATCATCTCATCACAGAATCTCAAGTTTCTCCCTACTTCCCCACAGATACGTCCCAAGAGATGTACAGCAAAGCGCCTACCACCGAGAGATTGCACTTGGAACTCATTTAGTAAACGTCTGGATGAGTGAAGTAAATAACTGAACGAGTGAAAGGGGTATATATATGCGGCGTATATTCACAGACACTGACGGGGTGGGTTGAACCGCATCCACACTCTCAGCACGACACAGTAATGGTAACAGCAGTGCTGCCGGGCGCAGGACAGGACGATGCACTTTGGCAACGGGCTGTAATTCCTTCCCAGAGCCTGCAAGATACAAGTCTACTTGGGGAATGAGGAGGAACCAGAGAGGAAGACGCACCGACACTTGACACTGAAGTGCCGCACGGCCAGAAGGAGGACGTCAAGTGGCTGCTCCGATTTAAAAATATCGCCCAATTCCTCACAAGACCTCCTCTCTGATTTCTGCGCTGGCCCCTCAGCTTGCTGTTAGGGAAAGGAGGGTGAAACAGTAATAGAAAGAATAGAAAGAGGGGACCTTGAGAAGGCGGGCAGCCTGGGAAAGACCTGCCCTGGGGTGTGATGACTTCACGCGGGACTCCGCTTCCTCGTTGCCCGGCAACAGCTGCAGGCCAACGTTCTACGAAGGCCCAGGGGGCAGGCGGAAGCGCGCTCCTCCCATCAGGGCGCCTGACATCATCGCACATCCTTGCAACGTCGCCACGTTCCGAGTAGGAGGGCAGTCTTAAGCGAGTCGATATTAGGAGAGAACCGTCTCGGTGCTCTCCAGAGTAAACAGGAAGAGCGAAGCAAACGGAGGGAAGGGAGACGGGAAGGATCTAGAGGGATGGGAAGCTGGCGGGAGAAAGACCGGCTTTGGTTACCTGGGGAGCGTGAACAGCTTCGGGTCCTTTATGAAGTGCCCGGATGAAGCTCCAGCACCCACGCGCCTTCCGTATTGAGCGCATCGCCATCTTGAGAGGGGCGGAGCCGTCTTGGCTTGTGTGACGTCTGCTCAGAGAGCCAGTCCCAGCTGCCTTGCTTGCTGCGCATGCGCGCATGTATCCGGGCGTGCCGCGGTGCCGCTGCTTTCGGGACTCGGGTGTTTGCAGAGCAGGTGGGGACAGGAACGGGGTGGGGCTTGGCGTTAGTGTTTCCGCTAGAGTTTAGTCTTTGTGTAGGCTTCATGGTGGGAGAATTTCCTCCCGCGACAGTAGTAGCAGCGTTTTAGACTGGAAGAAAGCCCATAAATTGCCTTTCGGATCCTAGCCATCCAGAGGCATCTTTTAAGAAGTTTCTCTCGGAATGGGGCCTTCCCAATCCTGTTAGAGCGCAGTAAGTGGTCCTTTGAGACTTAATGTGGCCTCATTAATTCATTCCATCTACAAACGTTTGTTAAACCCTGCCATCTGCTAGGTACCGAAGGTGCAAAGACATCTGTCTTATGCGGCCTGATGGGTAGCAGGTAAATAAACGATGCACTGGTGTGTTATGAAGCAAACACTCAAGATTGCGGAAGAGGGGTAGTTAAGATTGTGGCGCCTGAGCCTGGTCCAGGGAAGGCTTCAGAAGGTGATACTGATAGAAGAAATTGTTTGTGTTTGGGTTAAATTCTGAGAATTAACACAGTGCTCCTGCTTCTGCTAATGCGCTCAAAGAGCTCCCAGATGGTAAAGAACTTATCAGTATAAATATAACAGGAAGAGATTTGTCAGAGTTTTATGTGTTTTCTTGTGTTTATCCATTGAACAAGTACTGACAATTACCACATTTCCATAGGGAGAGGTACGAGATGAATAAGGATGCCTGTACTCTTAAAGCAGCTGAAATCTTAACAGGTTAAAACAAAATAGAACCATTCATTACAATCTCTTAATAGTGGTACAAAGTACTGGTGGAAATTCAAGCATAATTGGAGTAATGTAGAAATAAGCAGAGAAGGAATCGGAGGGATAAAAGCAAAAAAAAAAAAAAAAAAAAAAAAAAATCCGAAGGAAATCAAGACTTATTCTTGTACAAATCAGTTGAAGCTTGCTTTTGTCTCTTAAATTTGAGGTGTGTGCAGTAGTTCCAAATGTGATGACTATTCAATAGGTCAGGGGCTCAGGAGAGAGGTCCAAACTGCAAAACAGATAGTAGTTGAAAGTAAGGAAGTCTGAGACCACCAGGTAGTCTGTGGAATAGAAGCGGTCAGATGATGGAAATTAAAAGGACTAGTCAAAATGTAATTAAAACCCTCAAAATGTGGTATTACTCAACCCCAGGAAAGACTTTGCCAGTGGAAGTGATGATTGATCATTATAAAGGTATATAGTAGTGGGTCATCTGGGTGGCTCAGTCAGTTAAGTGTTCAGCTCTTGACTTCAGTACAGGTCATGATCTCGCCATTCGTGAGTTCGAGCTCCGCATTAGGCTCTTTGCTGTCAGCACAGAGTCCACTTCAGATCCTCTCTCCCCCTCTCTCGTTGTCCCTTCCTCACTCTTTCTCTCTCTCTCTCTTAAAAATAAGTAAACATTTAAAAAAAGTAAACATGCAGTTTTAGAAATGTTTTGTACTTGTATATACAGCAAAGCATTAAAATACAGTTTTTTACCGATATGTTATTAATTAGATTAAATGACCCTAGGAATTAGTAAGATTGGACTTGTGACATCTTCAGCCCTCTGGATTGTGCGATAAAGCCTAGCAATAAGATGAGGGTTACAATAGAAAGCTGTCCAAGGCCTGTCCACTTTATCTCCTCAAGCAGTATTTTTAGTCTTTTATCTACAAAAACTCACGTGGCTGATAATATTTCCACGGGAGATATTTCCAAGGCATACTCCCACTGAAGAAGGTGTATGGGAACACAGTGTAACAACTTCAATATCTGTATTTTTTTAATATTAATTTATTTTGAGAGGGCACGCAAGCAAGGGGGGGTCGTATCTGTATTTTTTAAACAAGTTATTTTCAAACTTAGAAGTAATTGCTTCCCACCACAGAGGTGACCGGTGACTCTTGAGTGTCACTCAGCCAGCCAGGTTGCCCCTTGAGCAAGGACTGTGTTTTATGTTTCTTACATTTCCCCGTGCATCCAGTACGCTACCTTGCACAGAGAAGGCACATCTTTTATATCTAAATTTTATTTTGACCAAGTATGTAACTAATTGTCAGAGGTTGGTATGTTTTTAATAGCCAGGAGGGACAGCTGATAGCGGAAAAGACACTGGATTTATTTAAAGCAAGTTAGTTTCGTCTGTTGTACTTTTTTTACATGGCGTTCTGAAATCTTTGGCGTTGGGAAAGGATCATGAAAAAGCTCACCATTGTCTAAGCCCACTGCCTTCTGCTCTTCTAAGAAGTGTAATATATTCAGCCTATTTTAATGAGTATTTTAAATGTTAATCCTGAGTCTTCAGGAAAAGGTATGTTATTCAGCGTACCGTTTAATGAACAATTGTGTAATACACTTTTGAAATGTTTCTGTACAAAGTGATTAACATTTTAAAAGTTTGTATACTGCAGGGTTAGTTTGGTTACCTGAGAAGTTCACTTCATGGAATATTTCATTGTCCAACAGTGTTGTTTAAATGAAGCATCGCTGTATTTATTGGCAATATTTCACACTGCTCTCATTTGGTAAGCCGAATAACTTTAATAAAATGAGATCTAAATGTTGTACTTAAAGCTTACCTCAAATATACTTAGAATTAAAAATTTGTATAGTCCTGTGCTTGTGGCATACACTGTGTGTCTGCAGCTGTCCATGCATACTATTTTGGATACTTGTTTAAAATTTGATTTCTCATCAACACTTTTATAGTACGTCCTGGTAATTTTGCTCTTTCCTTAACATTCCCTGCAAATCCCATCTTGCTTGAAACAATAGATTAAAACCAGACTGGCAGTTGGGGAACGCTTTCTATTGCAACCATGTGTGTCAGAAGAAAGGATTAGGTTTCCTTGTCCAAGAACATCAAGGGGAACCTCCACCTCTGCAGACACACCTTTATTCCTCAGTAATGGAGAGTTTATATCTAGTTAGATTTAAATGGGATAAGGAAAGAGTTTAAATCCACTTTCAGCTCTAGTAGTATAATCAGCCCTCAAGTCTCAAAGTATCCAATTTTGTCTCTCTAATTTAATTCTAAGTGTCAGGTTGGTATTAGATGCTGATCAAGGTAATGGAGAGTTGCCCTACACATTTATTCACTTAAAGAAGAATTTTGCAGACTGCAAAGACTAGATGGCATCTGTGTTCAAAACTTACTTAAAGCACAATCCATTCACCTCTGGCTTTTCCTTTATATTAAATATGTTTTTCAAATATAGAAGAAGAGATTCCACAGTGAAGGTAAATCTTCCTCTTCATAATTTGGGGTACAGCCATGCTATCTTAGGCTGGACTCATTCTGAGGATCTAAATCAAAGTGAGGCAGAGTCCGCCTTTGAATGAGATCACTTCATCAGAGTGTCATCAAAGTATGCGGGAAACCATAATAATGACGGGGAGATAATTTCTTCCCCTCCCCCCACCTTTGGCTTAATCATCTAGTTCTAGCCCTCATTTCATAGTGATGAAAGTCATCCAAAGATATTAAGTACTTTGACAAAAATCACACAACCAATAAGGTGCAGGATAGACAAGTGCTCTACAGTAACAGACACCACTGTAAAGCTGAAGTAGCTGAGGCAGGACTGATGCAAGGGCAAGGTTTCATCTAACGGCACATATTTGTGTCATGCTTCCAAGTCAGAGCAACTCAACGGCTAATTTTTAAAGGGTTGATGCGCTCGTCTCTCCTCCCCTAACATTAAAAGATGCTGTTTTTCCCTAGTAGCTTTTGGGGAAGTGTACATTATACCATCTTTGTATGAGGGTCATAGTCAGAAGGCCCATCTGGTCTTTGGAAAAAGAGACTTAGAGGTTTAAAGGAGGCATTACTATCACTTTTCCCCCCAGAAGATGCCATCTAGCAAAATTAAGGGAGAGACTTAGTGATGTGAATAGCAAAACAGAATTTTTCTCAGAGCACCTTTTCCTTAAAATTAAGGGCCAAGGCCATAGCTTTTTCCAGATTCAACTTCTTAAGGACTTAGCTACTCCACAATAATGAAAACATTTGGGAGTGGGAGAAGGTGGGAGGGGTGGAGAGAGTCAAAGCTAGGAAGTGAATGATTTGCATGCCTCAGTCTTCAGACAAATGACTCCATTGCTTGTAGAGTCCTTAGCGTGGGATCCCAGGAATAGGATATGGGGCTGGTGCAGACCTGGGGATTCCTGTTCATATTTAATAGTTTCTCTCTATACTTTTTTTGTAAATGGCTGTTTCTTTTTTTTTTTTTAATGAAATTTATTGTCAGATTGGTTTCCATACAACACCCAGTGCTCATCCCAACAGGTACCCTCCTCAATGCCCATCACCCACTTTCCCCTCCCTCCCACCCCCCATCAACCCTCAGTTTATTCTCAGTTTTTAAGAGTCTCTTATGGTTTGGCTCCCTCCCTCTCTAACTTTTTTCAAATGCTTTCTAAAGTATTTTGAAGATGTTTTCATTTCAGCCTAAATGGCTGTTTCAACATCAGAGTACAAGTCTTCAAAGAAGAGACTTGCCCCCTTGACTATGGATCCAGAATGGGGCAAATAATTTTCTGGAAATATAAAAGACAACTTTCAATATTCTCTATCTCCATTGTTCACCCTCAGTCTTAGGAGAAGATGTTCCGTGGAAGAAATGGAGCTTAGAAATTAGCAAATTAAAGTTTTAAAAGAGCATTTTACTTTGTTGTCTCCCTCTGCATGCCATAGCTGCTCCAAATGGTATGGCCCCGAAGACAAGATCTTTATGTTATCTGCACACTTGTTCTGTTTTTATTTTTTTTAATTAAAAAAATTTTTTTTTAATTTTTGAGACAGAGACAGAGCATGAGCAGGGGAGGGGCAGAGAGAGAGGGAGATACAGAATCCGAAGCAGGCTCCAGGCTCCAGGCTCCGAGCTGTCAGCACAGAGCCCGATGCGGTGCTCGAACTCACAGACTGAGATCATGACCCAAGCTGAAGTTGGACGTTCAACCGACTGAGCCACCCAGGTGCCCCTGTATTTTTAAATCACTCCCAGCTACTTCATAATGGGCTCCCCACTTTGGAATTTATGTTTTACAAAAAGAAGTAGGTCTGGACAAAGCTTCCTGGAGTGTCTTTCAGATAGGCTCCTTTCTATTTTGTCTATGTAATCAAACTCCATTGATCCCTTCGCATACTCTATCTCCGTGGTGTAATGCTAGGAGCTATTAAAGTGAGACACAATGCTTAGATTTTGATCTTTCTAAAAACAACATGAAAAGATCTCTCTGAAACAAGGGACGTGTTAACCTCACTGTCTCAGTCAAATCCCATCTTAACCAGTTAGAGTCTGTTGGACTTTTCCGAAACCCAGTGATGGTTGGAGTCAGCTGTGATTGTCTTCACTTTTTGTCTTTAATAAGTAGGAGTGAGCATGATCTTGGAGAAATTCTGGATGCTAGCCCCATTACTGATCTCAGTGAACCATTTAGCTTTCATGTGCCTCTTTTTTCATATCTATAAAGTGAATAAAGGGCTAGGGCTACAAAGAAAATGAAAATGCTAATTCAAAAAGATATGCACCCCTATGTTTATTGCAACATTAATTACAATAGCCAAGATATGGAGGCAACCTAAGTGTCCCTTGAAGGGTGAATGGATAAAGAAGATGTCACACACACACGCACACACACGCACACACACACACACACACACAGGAATATTATGCAGCCATAAAAAGGATGAGACCGTGCCATCTGAGACAACATGGGTGGGTATTATGCTAAGTGAAATAAGTCAGACTGAGAAAAGACAAACATCATGTGATCTCCCCCATGTGGAATCTTAAAAAACAAATGAATAAACACAAAGCAGAATCACACCTATAAATACAGAGTAAAACTGATGGTTACCAGAGGGGAAAAGGGTAGAAGGATGGGCGAAATGGGTGAAGGGGAGTGGGAGATACAGGCTTCCAGCTGTAGCATAAATAAATCAAGGAAATAAAAGGCACAGCATAGGGAATATAGTCAATGATATTATAATAATGTAGCATGGTAATAGATGGTAGCTACACTGGTGAGCATAGAGAAGTTAAGCATAGTATAGAGAAGTTGAATCACTATGTTGTATACCTGAAACTAATATAACGTGTGTCAAGTGTATTAACAAAAAATGGGGGGAGCTAGATATACATTGTAACTCTCGTGATTTTAGGAACTAGTTTCTGTTTTGTCCCAAATTAGATTCATTTAGAGGTACAGAAATAGGTATTACAGTCAGGATCCAAATTTCAGAGCACATCTCCTGACCACGTGCCCATGGCAGATACTGACATACAGATATTGAGAATGGGCTGCAAAATTTTCCCAAGACAGCTCCAGGAAGCTACTCTCAACCAAATAAAATGGGCCCTATTCCTTCTGTCTTCGAAGGGTTAGGTTTGTGACAGACAGGGAATATGCAACTTTTCTCACCCAACTGTGAGCAGGAAATGGCTTTCCATATATCTTCCAAAGTGTAAGTAAGAAGAATATCTTAACCCATTTTCATTCACTCTAGCTACGTTAGGGCAACCCACTGGGTTCCCAACTGTATTGCTTTCGTTATTTGTCAGAAACAAGTCATTATTTTGTAATTGGCAATCAGTGACTTATGTAAGAGCTGCTAACCCAAGAGTTCTAGTAGAGGGTTATCAAGCAGGTGCTGTGATTTTAGGGGAGGAAGGTAGCCAGTGTCCGCCCACAGCTCGGCAGGTGTGGGGAATGAGGTGTGGGGGGTGGGGCAGCCCTGCCTCTCTCTACGCATCCTCTGATCTGATCTTTTGCTTCCTCCCATTTGCTGAACCTCAGGGTGAAGTAACATGATTTATCTGGTCCATAAATGTCAGTTCTCCTCCCCACCCCCCACCACCACTTCCCATTTCCCAGAAGCACAGAACAGCTGCAAAATAGGAACAGTGGATCTTGAAAGTCCAAATGGAAATATTCAGTACAGAGCCACTATCCATTTACAAAGCTAGAAATATAACTCTGAAACAATGGTAAAAATCTAAAGCGTATTAGGTTAACTTTCTAACCAGGCATTACGTTTGAAGGCAAGACCATGTTTTCACCTCTGACATAGCAGGGTACTTGGGACATCAGAGGAGGGCTCAATAAATATTGGCAGATTGATTAAATGAGCAAATGAGCACATGTGAGGGGGAAGAGGGAAGTGTGCAGTGGGATATTTTAAAGATAGTGCAGGGAATTGGAGGGAAAAATTTTAAGCCTAAAATAAGCCCTGGAAGCATTTTTAAAATCTCTGATATATGCCCGCTTTCTTGTGGTTTGCTCTTTCCACTAAAAAGCAGAATGCATAAAATATTCTGATTAGTTGAGGGTTATTACTTAGGTTCCAACTAATGTTTTATATATAAATCTAAATTACTGCTTTTCCTCCATTCTGCTTCTCTTTCTGTTTGGTCAGATCCCTGTGGGAGGGAGCAACATTCCTGTGGCGGGTAAAATAATTTCTATGGAAATTATTCAAAGTGCAATTTCTGTAAACACTATTGTGAAGATATGATTTATTTCTGGATTCAGTTCTTGTGTTTGCATCATCTCCCTGTTTATCATCAAGCTCTCTGTTTGCCAGCATCTCTTCTTAAGGATCTGTCCATACCAGTTTTGCATCTAAGAAGAGCAACTTCCATCAGCAGGCTTGAAGCACTGGGAAGCAAGAGAGAAGAGCTTGTGTTCCAGTAGGCAGTGGGTGTCCTGAGAAGAATACTGGGTTTTATACCCAGTTCTGACTCTGCCACAACTAGCAAAGTGGTGTTGGGAAGTCTTTAGCCTCTCACCCTGCTTTTTACCTTGAAAAAATGGGAGTGGTTGAACCAGCTGATTCTCAAGGGTCCTTCCAGCCCTTAACTGTATAAGCTTATGATCATGCAGGTGTCTCATTTTTTAACCAAGGATCTCCTGGTACTTGGGCAGATAGGATGAAATATACTCCCATTTGGACAGACGATCCAGCTGGGACTCAATGATCCTTTACCTGTTACACTGTTCATGTGTGGAAGACCCAGAAACTGTCTTGGGTAATCTGGTGTTGGAGGAATTGAGCCAAACTGTGACTAACTTGAAGAGCATACTGTCAGTGAGGAAATCACTAGATAGTAAATTCAAAGGGAAGGTGAAATGAAGAGTCTTTAATATCACATGCATCTCCGAGGTGGGGGCCAGTTTGGCAGCTAGTGCCCGGGCAGAGACCTTGGAGGTAGAGGAGATGGGAAACCAGCTACCGTAAAATTTGTTAGTCAAAGGTGCCGTTACTTTGTTCACAGTATTTACTCACTCAGAAATCATTTACCGCATGCTAACTGCATGCCCATAAAACTAAAGGACTAAAAAGGCAATCTTGAGTCATCATAGTGATACCTCTTATAGTTATCACATCTATCACCTTCTTTTCCTGGCTGTAGTTTACTAGTTCCCACTCTGAAAACTTAGAGAAACTGGGAAACCGGCATTCTTTCCCGACTCCCACCTTCCCATCCTGCCTTCCTTCTTTCCCGTACTTACTGACCACCTACTATTAACCTGGGACTGTCTAAAGTACTGGGATCCACAGAGGATAAAGGCTGGATCCCATCTTGGGGAAGCTGAGTACTGCAGGGAAGATTTTGTTGTCAACTTGTTAAAATACATTAGGATAGGGGCACCTGGGTGGCTCAGTCAGTTAAGCGTCCGACTTCAGCTCAGGTCATGATCTCGCGGTCCGTGAGTTCGAGCCCCGCGTTGGGCTCTGGGCTGATGGCTCAGAGCCTGGAGCCTGCTTCTGATTCTGTGTCTCCCTCTCTCTCTGCCCCTCCCCCGTTCATGCTTTCTCTCTGTCTCAAAAATAAATAAACGTTAAAAAAATTAAAAAAAAAAATGCAGCAGGATAGGAGCCATTCTTGAGCGTGGACATGGTAATGTGAACTCAAGTTGTCCATTAAAAAAAATATTCGCAACTAGATAACAATATGAGTCCACAGGGTCACTGGCAGAACAAGGATGCGCTTCTTAGGGCCTGTCTCCAGGTCAACACACACCGCTCCCACACCAGCCTTAGCTACGCTTGGCGATTACATCGTCACTGTCACTTATCACCTGCATGCCTTGGGCACAGGAGTTCACTCAAAATAGGACTGTGGTTTCTCCTCGAAGAATAACATCCCTTCAGAACCTGTGTTATCCTTTTTATTCTAGAATTGCTTGGGAATCAAGGAGGGAAGGAAAAAGAAGGGGTCTCCAGCTCTGACCTTTATGATGATTGGAAGATCCCACTCCAATCCTGGTGCCACACCTTTCATTACAATAACAAGGTCTCATTTCCTAGAACACTCAGCTTAGCTCTCATAGATTCTTAGACCTTTCTAGTTGTCTGACATTTAATACCACGAGGCAGTGGGGTGCGGTGGGGAGATACATAACATATAAACACCAGACTCTTGAGGGCTTGACATTCTGTTATTTACACATAAGCAAATACCTATGGGGGTCTATCACAACCCAGGCACCAGGCCAGGTGCTAAGTACACAAAACTGAATAAGATACTCTGTGCGCTTTTCCACATCACAATTTAATGAGGGAAGCTGCAAACAGCAAAAGAATTCCAGGGAAAACATCTTTGTATCAAGAAGGCCTTTTGCTTTCCCTCGAATCACGCTTCAAGGGCAATGCTGGCTCTATTACTTGCTACTTGTACGACCCTGGACAGGCTTCCTAAGGGCCTGGGGCCCAGTTTCCTCGTCCTGAGATGAGAGCAGGGGATAACAAGTTCCCCGAGTTCCCTTACAGCTCTGAGGAGAGGACTGAGCAGCTCTTGAAGGAGGTACCGGATGGGATTTTGAATTGGAAAGAGGACCGGGGTGCCCTTAGGAGAGATAACTGCATGAAGGAAGCATGGCCATAGACATGAATAAGGCATACCAAAAGGTGAAATTAAAGCAAATAAGGTATTAATACCTCTGCCTGCTTTCTCCCTTGAACCTTCCAGTCTATTCGTAATTAGCAGCTGGAACAACACATTAAACTATATGTCAGATTACAGCCACCCTTCTAATCAAAACCTCCAGTGGCTTTACATGTCATTTGGGAAAAATCCCAAGTCTTTACCAAGACCTATAAGGCCCAAATGATCTGCATTCTCCCAACCTCCCTTTCTGGCCTCTTTCCTCACTACCACAACCCCCCCCTCCCCCCTTACCTTGCTCTGCCTGGACACACCAGTCTCCTCACAAGTCCTCAACGCTTATTACCATCTAACATATTCTACTTAATTTATTTGCCCCTCCTGTAGAACATAAGCATCATAGGAGCAGAGAATTTCATTTTATTCTGTACCTCTCAAGCCTAGAATGTGGATGGCTAGTAACACACTTGTTGAATGAGTTTCCCCAGTTTACAGGTAAGGAAACTAAGATCCAAAGAAGGAAAGTGAGTGAGGTCCATCTGCTCCTTAGAGGGAGAGTGTGGACTGGTAGCAAGGACCCCCTGGTAGAAAGATGGGCTTCAGCTCTGCCTACATCTTACTGCCCAGAAATATGGCAGAAGGCACTGGGCAGATGAGATGACATTAAGAATCTTGACATGAGGAGATGATCCTTCTGATTATTGACTTAACTTCTGACATCCCTTCCTTTGGTCTCTTCAACTCGATTAGATTTACTTGTTTACTCCTTTATGAATTCACTTAACCAACATTCACTGTATATAGTGATATGGTCCCTTTTAGCAAAGGAAAAAGAAGGATATGAAAGGGGAACATTTACATCTTTATGTCATTTTTTAAAAAAGCAGCGGGATTAAGTGTGTCTGTTATATTTTACTTTAATTTGAGGATTCCCAGTGTTTTTTTTTTTTTAATTTAAAAAATAGAAACAAATATTTTCTGAGCATTACTCTGAACCAGGCATTATGGCAGACACTAGAGATAAAAGCAAATTCCTGAACTCCACACACTTAGAGCTTAATAGGGGTGACAAGCAAACAGAGGGTTGCTCCACTGAAAGCCAGTGCCACCAGAGAGGAGTGAGGGCTCTGGTGGAGGCCCAGAGTGGGTATCTGACCCTGCTTGGAAGATGGTATTAGTGAGGAGGGGACTGTGAGTAGAGAATCCCAAAACTAACATCTCAGTAGAGTGGTTTGATCATTACCAAGGTTTGGGCCCTTTGGGCTTGCCTGTCCCTGGCCACTGGTGTTTTGCTAAACAGAGCCAGTTGTTCTGTGGATGCCTTTCCCCCCAGGCCAGTGTCTGCCCCCTGTCCCTTCACTCACTGCATCCCACGCCTTGGTATGACACAGCATTTCAGACGTTTCCCAGGAATCTATTGAGAGCCAGTATCCTGCGCAGCTCACGAGGAGTCAAGGCCATGATAAGATAAGGGAGGGGCTAATGATGAACACGGACGAAGCCCAGGGGTGAATATGCAAGCTTTCCTCTGCTTTCCCCCAGAGAGGATGCTTGCACACCACTTCCTATAATTCAAACAGTATGTTTCTCCTTAACATCCCACGAAGATGCGGTGGCTATCTATTGTCAAGCCACATGAGACATGTTCTTCTCCCAAGATGGGGTTAGCACCCTTCCTGATGCTCCCATATTTCACAGGGTCTGTCATCCCCTATCCCATCTCCTGTCTGTGTTCTCCATGGACGCCTCAGATCCTTCTAGAGCAGCAACTAGTCCTGCTTGAGGTTGCATGGGACATGCCCTGCACACAGAGTGTGCTTAATAAATCATTGCTTCATTGAATGGTATCATACAACGTAGGCACTACTTTGGGCAAAGTTTGAGATATCTGAAGTCAAACTCTCATTTCGGAAGGCTGGAAAATGTTTTTCAATTTTAATTGATTATTTCTAAGGAAAAAACAAAAAAATGTTCTGGCAGTTCTCAAATAAATACTGGCCAATGACATTTCAGCCTGATTTGACAGGCTGAGCAGGGATACAGGTTGAGTACATAACAAAAACCATACTTGAGTTGCCCTCATACTTGTGGTTGTGTATGAGAAAGAGCACAGGATATAGGAGGGAAAAATGCTTTGAAAACTCTAAAGTGGGCTGCAGATGTTAGTTTTGCTCTCACAGAACTGTAGCAGAGACTGCCCATGCGCTCAGTCCCTTGCAGACTGAAGCAGACATCAGTGTTTGGATGGGACTCAGGGATGGTAGGAGGAGTGGTTACTCGCACAGAGCATTCGGCTGTTCTGGGCTTAGCCAGGGCGCAGGTGGCTTTCCATTGCTGGAATTGGTAAGGGATGGTGAGGGAAGTACTTGGGCCTTGCTTTCACTTAATTGGTGATGCAGGTTGCCAGAAATCTTTGAACAATACCACTGTTTGGGCACCTATCTTAGGAAGTCAACTCTCGATTAATATTTTAAATTCAAATCAAACAAGCGACAGTGACACATCCTGGTGCCATTTCATACCATTCCTGACTTCTCAAGTGGCTGACGCCAGTTGTCTTCTCTGGCAGGGATTGCTAGCCCTGGCTTTGCAACAGTCCAAGGAGCTGCAGTTCTCCAGGGGAATTGCAAAATACTTCTAAATATTCTGAAAATGAAATTAAATATTCATTTCATTTTAATTTACAGATGCCATACTTTTAGAAGATGTCAGTACTGTGGAATGAGATGGCCAACCATCATATGTATGCTGCAACTCAGAGATACAGCTGTGAATTCTCAGAAAACGGTACTGATGGCCCTGTCGTCCAATGCATCCAGTGTCTGATTTTCATCTTGGCCAGCTGTGAGCGTTAACCAAGACTTTTCTCTCTGTGTGCCTGTAAAAATTTTGTAGGTCCAGGATGGTTGGGTATTATTTCATAAAGCCTTAGTCTAGTGAGTTCTAATAATTCTTGATCTTTCCCAAAGAAATACTGCTCGAGTATTCCCCAATAGCAAAGTAACTAAGCATCCACATTTTCCAACTGTAATGCAGTTTTGGTATGAGAAAAGTATGCCTGGTCTCCGGGATTTAGAAAGTAAACATGGAACAATTAGAATGCGAGTGCCATGGTTGGGGAGGCGGATGTTCTGCACATCTGCATCCAGAGTGCCTCACTTCAAATTTCTTGCCCTTTTCCTTTTTGCTTAAGTGTTTCTTGGTATGTTGCCTGGGAAGTTAGATATGTTATTATAACACAGTGAGGAATTATGTAAGACGAAGCCCAACTTGCTTTTCTTTTTCCTTCCATTTCTACTATGCCTTAGACAAAACTCAACCATTCTCTTCCATGATGTAGAATGGCTACTGAAAAGGAAGAAGAAAAGAAAGCTTTCAGAGGACAGTGGTAAACAAATGCATTATGATTTACTTAACAGGGAACCGTAAGTTTTTTATGTCCAAGAACATCGAACTTGCTTTTTTAAAATACTTTCTAAAATTTTTCTTTTCTTTTGTTTCTTTTTTCCCCCTCCCAGAAGAGCTATAGAGGTGAGTTGTATATTTTTTCTTCTGCTCTTTTTTTTAATTGAAATATAATTAACACACAGTGTTATGTTAGTTTCAGGTGTACAATATAATGATTCAACACTTCTATACATTTCTCAGTGCTTATCATGATACTCTTAATCCCCTTTACCTACTTCACCCACCCCCCTACCCACCTTCCCTATGGCAACCACCAGTTTGTTCTCTGTTTTCAAGAGTCTGTTTTTTATCTCTTTTTTTTTCTTTATTCCTTTGTTTTGTTTCTTAGATCCCATATATGTGTGAAATCATATGGTATTTTTCTTTCTCTGACTTATTTCACTTAGCATTATACCTTCTACATCCATCCATGTTATAGCAGATGGCAAGATTTCATTCTTTTTTATAGCTGAGTGTATTCCATTATATTATATGTACACACCACATCTTCTTTATCCATTCATCTATGGATGGACACTTGGGTTGCTTCCATATCTGGGCTACTGTAAATAATGCTGCAGTAAACATAGGAGTGCACGTATCTTTTCGAGTTAGTGTTTTAATTTTCTTTGAGTAAATACCTGGTAGCAGAATTATTGGATCATATGGCATTTATATTTTTAATTTTTTGATGAACCTCCATATTGTTTTCCACGGTAGCTATACCAATTTGCATCCCTACCAACAGTGCATGAGGGTTCCTTTTTCTCCACATCCTCACTAACACTTGTTTCTTGTGTTTTGATTTTTAGTCGTTCTAACAAGTGTGAGGTGATAGATAGCTCATTGTAGTTTTAGTTTGCATTTCCCTGATGATGAATTATGTTGAGCATCTTTTCATATATCTGTTGGCCATCTGTATGTCTTTGGAAAAATGTCTATTCAGGTCCTATGCCCCTTTTTAATTGGGTTATTTGTTTTTTGGTGTTGAGTTGTAGGAGTTCTTTATATATTTTGGATACTAACCTCTTTTTGGATATATCATTTGCAAATATCTTTTACCATTCAATAGGTTGCCTTTTTGTTTTGTGGATCATTTCCTTTGCTGTGCAGAAGTTTTTTTGTCTTGGTGTAGTCCCAGTAGCTTAATTTTGCTTTTGTTTCCTTTGCCTATGGAGACATATGTAGAAAAATGCGTCTATGCCTGATGTCATAGAAATTACAGCCTATTTTTTCTTCCACGAGTTTTATGGTTTCAGTCTCACAGTTAGGTCTTTAATCCACTTTAAGTTTATTTTTGTGTATAGTGTAAGAAAGTGGTCCCATTTCATTCTTTTGCATGTGGCTCTCCAGTTTCCCCAGCACCATTTGTTGATGAGAATATCTTTTCAACATTGAATATTCTTGCTTCTTTGGTTGTAGATTAATTGACCATATAAGTGTTGGTTCATTTCTGGGCTCTCTATTCTGTTCCATCCATCTATGTATATATTTTTGATCCAGTACCATTTTAAAAAGAATACTTGGATATGGTAACAAAAAAAAATCAAACTGTAAAGAAAAGTACCAAACAAGAAGTAAATGTTCTGTTCTCCAATATCCTACCCCGGCTGCTGAACCCACTGACATAAGAAACACTGTTAGCCATTTGTTTTACATCCCTCCTGAAGACGGCTATGCATATTACAAAGATGTCACAGACAACCACATGCTTTCTTTCTGTACAGGTTCTACAACTGGATTTTTTCCCTTCTTGTGTCTTAAACATCCTTACATATCAGTAAACATCTATATTTCAGTTTAAAAGACAATTAACGAGCTTCAGAGTATTCCACTGAGTGAAAATACCATTAACTGTTTATACAATCTCTTTCTGGTCCACATTTGAATTGTTTTTAGATCATTACTATTGCAAACAATACTCTACTGAACGCCTTTGTAAATATATACTTGTGCACGAAAGAACATATATCTGCAGGGTAAACTTCTAAAAGTGGAATGACTAATTCTGAGCTTACATATACTTACATATTGATAATTACCTCCTAATTTAGACCCCAACTTGTTAACCAGTGTCAACACTCAGCAGCAATGCATGCGAGTATGTTTCCCAACTGCTCCCATCGCTGGAAATTTGTTACTTCTGGGGTTCAGGGGAAGACTTTTACTTTTTGTTTTCATAGACATCTGTAGTATATAGACATGACATAATGATGATGTTCCTTTTTGTAATTAAAAAAGATGAAAGAGATTAAGAACACTTGTTTGTAACTGTTTGGGGAATAAGATTCTACTTGCAAAGCAGAGCCCAGAATATGAGACCATTCATCAAAATAAGACCACAGAAGGGGACAGTCAGAGACAGAGCTCTGATAAGGGCAGGCTTACAGAGGGGAAAGGACTATGCCTTACCAGCTACCTACTGGGGAGCACCGGGGGAGGTAACCCTGTGCTAACAAGATGCAGCAGGCTAGAGATAGTTATAAATCTCTTACAGTGTTACTATCTCCCCACCCCCCATGAGATCGGGATGAGCCCTAGAATGAGAATTGATTTTTACAGGATACACTTAACAAAGCAAGGAACGGTGGTCAAGCACTGCACTTAGTCCTCCTCTCTTGTACCCAAAAGACAATACAGTCTGCACTACTCCCTTTAAATTCTGCTAGACTAGAGTGCGCTCAATTCCTCTTTTTCTCACACAGACTGGAAAACTTGGATCTATGCCCACGTGTACACATTTTCTTTAATATCCCACCCTCAGAATCATTACCGTAGAGAAGTGTTTCTGGGCAGGAATTCTTTGCAAAACAATATCCAGATTGGAGGGGAAAAAATCTGAGTCACAAGAATTTAAAGTCCTGTCTGGTCTGCTACAAGAGACGTTTCTGTAACGTCTGGTATCTCATATGCAATAGGCAAATAGGAAAATAATGTCAGTAAAACATGGAATTTGTGGAACTCAAGCATGGCTATCCTGGGCAAGGACAGCGGGAATGACAGGAATGAAATGATAACCTTCCGTATGGAAGGAAAAACCTTTAGTGTGTCTGCTGCTAAGCAGTAGTTCTTTCCATCGTAATTGAAGGAATTTAAAAAGAAGTGCTTAATTGCTAATGGTAGTGCAAAATTGGGCAAGCCCAATGAAATGGAATTTGACAATTCTAGCATTTACCCTTGCTTATGGGCTGAATTGTGTCCCCTCCCAAATTCGTATGTTGACGTCTTCACGCTCAGTACTTCAAAATGCAATGGTGTTTACAGACAGGACCTTTAAAGAGGTAATTAAGGCAAGATTGGGTTGTATGGGTGCATCCTAACCCGACTGGTGACTGGTGTCCTTATTAGAAGGGAGATTTAGACATGGACATTACACAGTAAGAGGAAAGACCATGTGAGCACATAGCAAGCAGGTGGCTATCTGCAAGCCAAAGAGAGAGGCCTCAGGAGAAACCAAATTTGCCAACACCTTGATTTAGGATCTCTAGTCTCTAAAACTGGGAAAAAAATAAATTTCTGCAGTTTAAGCTACCCAATCTATAGTACTTTGTTATGGCAGCCCTAGCAAACTAATAAATAATAATGAAAATTATTCATTGTGATAATGTTTATGATAGCAACAAAAATGGAAAGAACCTAATTTCCTTCTGCTGGAGACTAGTCAACTATGGCATATGCACACAATGGGGTATGATGCAGCCATAAAAGACAGTGAGGAAGATGCTGTCACCTGATACGAAGTGATTTCCAGGATATGCTCTTATGTGAAAAACAGCAAGTACAACAGAGTGTACGTAGCATACTAGTTTTTGTTGTTAGAAGGAAGGAAAATAAAAATATTTTTACAAAAAATAAACACAGGAAGGATAGATCCAAAACGATAGGCTACCCACCGTTAACCTAATGTAAGGTAAGGGGTAGGTAATGAGCTAGATTAAATAGGGATGGGGGTGCAGTATCCCTGGGCGGATCTTTGTATTTAGTTTGAATTTTTGAGTTATGTAAATGTGCTGCACATTAAAAAATAAATTAAACTGAAAAGACTGAAAGAAGCAAACCCTGAAATCAAAATAACTAGAAAAAAAAGTAAACCGAATCATTTATCAAATTGGTAACATGACCATGCAGGTTAACAGAATTAAAGTAACTTTTGGACACAGTAATCTGAATGAGAGACAGCCTAAGGATCAAAAGATCAGCAGCAAACCTTGGAACTTAGCAGGTTTGCTGTTAGGATTGGTATTAGAGTACTGAAATTACCGTGTTTGTATTGTGGGATAGAGCAAAAGAAAAAAATTGTGTTGAGGGAGTTAGGAACTCAGGTCCTTCCTGTTTATTATATATATACACAGTGGGGAAAGGTGGGGGAGAACCCTGAAATTGGAGGGCGCCATGATGAATTCTGTGTCAGTAGCAGTGGGCACACCTAGAAATTAGGTCTTGGTTTCTAAATACGATTCTTTACTCTCTTAAACAACAAGGCCCCCTGGGCAGATGGCCAGTTCTAAGTTTGGAGCAGGGGAAGCGCAAGATGAGCCCAAAATATATAGTACCAGAAATCCAGGGCGTGTTCAAAGACTACAAAAGACATGTCTAGGGGCTGCTGGGTGGCTCAGTAGGTTACGCATCAGACTTCAGCTCAGGTCATGATTTCTGAGAGCTCGGAGCCTGGAGCCTGCTTCGGATTCTGTGTCCCCCTCTCTCTCTGCCCCTCCCCCTTCCCCCACTCATGCTCTGTCTCTCTCTCTGTCTCAAAAATGAATAAACATTAAAAAAAAAAAAAGACATGTCTAAAGGACACAGGAGCAGTCCTGAGGGGCTGACATTAAAAGTCCCTATGTCCATAGTGATACTAAAACAAAACAAAACAAAAAACAAAAGCAAGGGGAGGGAGGAAAGCTCTTCTTTACAGAAGAATGCCAACCAATATATATAGAAGGGATGATAAAATTTACAAGTTTACCATTTGTAACCAGCAATACAATAATTGGTTCAGGTAAAGATCATCAGTAGTGGCTAGACTTAGCCACTGTATATACCTGTGTTGAATCATTATGTTGTACACTGTATATACCTGTGTTGAATCATTATGTTGTACACCTGAAACTCATATGTTATATGTCAATTATATCTCAGTTTAAAAATAGAAGACCCCCCCAAAAAAAGATTGTCAATAGTGAACTGTTATTGGAAAGCACAGTAGTCCTAAATCTCAAAATATCACATCACAGATGGCTTATTCATTACAAAGAGAAAAGATATCTTTACAATGAAGAGAGTCAGTAGATGGCACTTAACCAGGTGATTAAACTTTGCACCAATGGGCAAATGACATTAGGTGTAGCTACTGTGATACAACAGAAAGTGTATACCACCACTTATGTAGCATATTTGTCAAAAATATTTAACCTGCATCAAAACTTGAGGAATCAAGGGGCGCCCGGGGTGGCTCAGGCAGTTAAGCGTCCGACTCTTGACTTTGGCTCAGGTCATGATCTCACAGTTTGTGCGTTCGAGCCCCACATCGGGTTCTGTGCTGACAGTGTGGAGCCTGCTTGGGATTCTCTCTTTCTTCCTCCTTCTCTCTGCCCCTCCCTTGCTCGTGTACACGTTTTCTCTCTCTCTCTCTCTCTCTCAAAAAGACAAAACAAAACAAAAAACCTTGAGGAAGCAATAAGAGCATCCAGATTATTGAACATCCTTCAAGACTATTGGCATGGGCTTTTGATAAATGTCATAAAATGACATTTTGAAAAATGTCATAAAAGTGTTTAAAGACTTGAGAGAGGGGGACTGGTTGAGATTATAGTAAAGAGACATGGAATCTTAAATATAATCATAATCCTTGGTTTGATCCTGAATTGAAAAAGATACAAGAAAAGAATATTATTGGGTCAACTGAGAAAATCTGAATATGGATTGTATATTAGGTATCAGTGTTTACTGGTGGGATAACAGTAACATGGAAAGAGTATAATCGTTCGGTGTTTCAGACACATGCTGAAGTACTCAGGGCTGAAATGTCACGATACCTGTAACTTACATCAAATCGTTCAGCAAATAGTTTCTTGTAGTCTTGTAATTTTAAGTTTCACATTTTGACCTATAGTCTATATTGAGTTAATTTCCAGTTATGGATCAAAGTTCACTTCTTTGCATATGAGTGTAAAATTGTGCCGGCACTGTTTATGGAAAGACTATCTTTTCTGTACTTAATTGCCTTTGCATCTTTGTCAAAAATCCATGGACCACACAGGTGTGGGTCTACCTGTGGCCTCTCAAATATATTGTCTACTTATTTTCCTTGATGACTATGGCTTTACAGTATGCCTTGAACTCAGGTAGTGTAAGTTCTCCAGTTTTGTCTGCCTTTTCAACGTGTTTTAAGTATTCTAGAGCCTTGTCATTTTCGTATCAGTTTTCAAATCATCTTGTCAAATTCTACAAAAACAAAAAGCAAAAAACCACTGTGGGTATTCTGAGAGGGAAAGCATTGAATCTGTATATCAGTTTGGAGAGAACTGACATGGTGACAACATCAGATCTTCTGATTCATGAATGTAGTGTAATGCTCCAATTACTTAGGTCTTTTAAAATTTCTCTCAGCAATATTTCGTAGTTTGTGGTATACAAATATTGAACATCTTTTGTCAGATTTATCCCTATTTCATATTTTTGATGCTATTGTAAGTGGGATTTAAAAATTCTCATTGTTACTGGTATATAGAAATGCAATTATATTTTGTATCTTGAACTTGTGTCTTGCAAGCTTGCTGAGCTCACTGATTAGTTCTAGTAGCTTGTTTTAGTTTCCCTAGGATTTTCTACACAGACAATGTCATCCATGCATGAAGACAGTTTTACTTCTTTCTTCCCAGTTGAACATCATTTATTTCTTTTTCTTCCTCCTATGCTGGCCAGAACCTCCAGGATAATGTTCAGTAGAAGTAGTAGAACAGACATCTTTGACTTATTCCTGATTTTGGAGGAAAACCATTTAGTCTTTCACCATTAAGTATGATATCAGCTGTAGGTTTCTTTGTAGACGCTACTTATGAAGGTGAGAAATTTTCTTCTATTCTGAGTTTGCTGAGACTTTTTTCAAAAATCAGGACTGGATATTGGAATTTGTCGAATGTTTTTTCCTCTATTGAGATGATCACAGGTAGGTCATCTTTTAGTGTAGGCTTGTTTTCTGTGAGTACTTTAAGGGTATCCTACACTAGCTTCTCACCTGAAGAACACCTGACAAAACTCTTGTGTATCCTTATTGTTATTTCTCTGTGTGTAAAACATCATCTGTCTCAGCCTTCTTTTAAGATTTTCCCTTTATCACTAGTTTTAAGTAATTTGATTATGATGCACCTTTGGGTTGTTTGCTTCATATTTCTTGTGCTTGAAATCCATTCAGTTTCTTAGAACTATGAGTTTATACCAAGTTTGAAAATATCTCAGGCATTCATTTTTCAAATATTCTGTGTCTGCCCCCCCTGCCTTGCCTTTCATGGCTCCCAATTTCACACGTGTTTGGCCACTTTAAGTTGTCCCATGGTTCAACAACACTTTATTTCTTCCTTGTTCTTCTTTTTGTTAATCTCTGTGCTTCAGTTTGCATAGTTTCTATTTCTGCACCTCTAAATTCACTCATCTTTCCTTCCAGGATGTCTCTTCTGCTGTTCTCCCCATCCAGTGTATTTTGCATTTCAGACATTTTTGTTGACCCCTATAGAAGTTCAATTTAAAAACCATCTTTCATATCTTGGGGTGCCTAGGTGGCTTAGTCAGTTAAGTGTCCAGCTTCAGCTCAGGTTGTGATCTCATGGTTCATGAGTTTAAGCCCTGTGTTGGACTCTGTGCTGACAGCTCAGAGACTGGAGCCTGCTTCAGATTCTGTGTCTCCCTCTTTCTCTGCCCCTCCCCTGCTCTCTCTCTCTCTCTCTCAAAAATAAATAAACATTAAAAAAATTTTTAAACAATCTTTCATATCTTTAATATGTTTGATATTTCTACTTATTTTTTGAGCATGTGGAATACACATATCATAGCCGTTTTACTGTCCTTATTTAGTAATGCTATTATCTAGGTCATTTTTGGTATTTTAAAAAAATTTTTAATTTCCTCCTTATTATAGGTTTTATTTTTCTGATTCTTAGCTTGCTTGGTCAAATTTTTTTTTTTTTAATTTTTTTTTTCAACGTTTATTTATTTTTTTGGGGACAGAGAGAGACAGAGCATGAACGGGGGAGGGGCAGAGAGAGAGGGAGACACAGAATCAGAAACAGGCTCCAGGCTCTGAGCCATCAGCCCAGAGCCCGACGCGGGGCTCGAACTCCTGGACCGCGAGATCGTGACCTGGCTGAAGTCGGATGCTGAACCGACTGCGCCACCCAGGCGCCCCACTTGGTCAAATTTTTAATTAGATTCCCAACTTTATGAATTTTATCTTATGAGATGTTGGATATTTTTATATTCTTAAAAGTGTTATAAAATTTTATTCTGGAATATGGTTAAAATATTTGGAAGCAGTTTGATACCTTTGGGTCTTGCTTTTAAGCTGTGTTTGGTGGGACCAGAACTTAGCCTAGGGTTTGTTTTTCCCCACTGCTGAGGTCGGAACTTTCTTTTTCCTAATCTCAGCCTCATGAATCATGAGGTTTTCCACTCTGGATGATGGGAATGGCCACTGTCCTGGCTCTGTAGGAACCCTGGGACAGTTTGTTCTCATCCTGTAAGATGATTCGTTCTCTGGCCTCAGGTAGATTTCCCCGCTCACATGCTTGATCAGCCGTGGACTGAAATCTTGAAGGGGACCCTCTGTGGATCTCAGGTCTCTCTCTGTACAATTTTCTCGTCTCCAGTCCTCTACGATGAGAACTCCAGCCACGTTGACTTACCTGGACTCACAGCTCTATCTCTTCAGGCCAGTGTTTGTTTTCCATCACTCAGAGACCATTGGCCTTCATTGCTTGTTTCCACTAATCTTGAGAGTTATTGTTTCATGTATTTGCCCAGGCATTTATTTTTGGCAGATCTAGTCCCTGATACTCCATCTTGGTCAGAAGCAGAAGTCACATGTTATTGTTTTAATGCATTTTAAAATTTCCCCTGAGGCAGCCTCCAGCTGATCTGCTTTCCTGGTCTTATCTTCCATGTCATAATTACTGTTTTGATTAGTGCTCTGGTTACAAAGCTGAAGATGTTGGCTTTTTTTTTTTCTTCCCATTTCCCTTTCATTTGAACATGCAGTTTATGGTATGTATTGTTTCTGAGGAGTTTGTATATGGTGGTATAGTAGTTACAACCTGCACAATTTTAGACCCATCATAGCATGGGTCAAAACCTATGCTATGATTGGCGTATATTTTAAGCAAAAGCAGAGACTACATAAAGACATATTTTTACTAACATTTTCAAAAATGAAACTAAATGGTCAGATCTTTGAGGGTAGGTTTCATTTTGTGTGAATCATTGTATTTTCCTTTCCCATAGTGCCCAGCACATTGATCCTCAAGACCATTTGTTGATTTATGGGTTGTCCAGGAATATATTATTTTCATTCTCATGATTATGACTAGCTATCGTATATTAACTGTCTACTGTAAATTAGGTACTCTACCAGGCACTTTATACAGTATCTAATTCAGCCTTCACTATTGCTCTATGATACAGAGATTCTTGTCCCTCTTTATAGACAGGGAAATGGATTCAAGGAAGATTTTGTTTGCTCGAGTTCCCACAGCTAGTAACTGATACTATTGAGATTCTAAACCGAGGTCTGTCTGATTCCAAAGCCCAAACTGATTGCACTGCTTTGTCCTCTGGTTCATGACACATGACAAAGCTGTGGTTCTTTTCTCTGCTAGGAACTCTCTTATTTTCTTTCATTCTCTTAAAGAAGGGACTTTTTAAAAAGCCACTTTAGGACAGGACAGTCCAATGTACAGCGGAATTGGTTGAGTAAGCACGCACCTTGAGTTTTCTGAATTTCTGCATCAGGTTTGAGTCCAGGAATAGATTATGTTCAATAAACTAAAAATATGCCTGAATCCCTGTTTCCTTTTAAAATAACTTTACGGTTTCTGCCAATAGAGATACACTTACTCCTCAAGCATACTCCAGTTCTTTCAGTCATGACAGGAAATGTTGCTCACTCGGAGACTCTTTTCAGGGCTATGCAAGGACTTCTCTTAGGAAGGGCCTAACCTCGATGAAAAATGGAGTTTTGATCTCAAATAGTTTTCTTAATAATGTTGTGGTATGAGCATGTTCCCTGAAAGGGGGAGGATAAAATTATATTGACCTCACAATGGTGCATTTTATGGGCTCCCACATGTTGCCCCTCCACAACCAGGAAGCTAGATTTCATATAACTTGGGGGTTGGGGTTGAGCCTGCAGGGCCCATAAGCAGGGGCCCGTCAGTGGAGGAAGTCAAGGAACATGAGACCAGATTGTCCTCACCAGGGGAAAAGAAGCCCGAATTCATGGACAGGGCCCAAAGTTTATCTGAATTGCCTTCCATTTCAGTCAGGGTTTAGCATCAGGTCACTGGTGCCTATCACTGTGGCAACCAGGGGTTATTTTTATTAAGCACTTTGTGTTTGCCTAAGAGCTTTAAGTCATTAATCATCTAACTCTTGTTCCCCATGAGACTTTTGTGAAGCAAATGGGCAAGAAATAACACAATTCTTATTTCACAGATAGAGAAACTGAAGCATTTTTGTTTGGCGCTATTACCCACTGAAAGAGTTAAAGCTGTGCATTAGAATTTGGGAGAACCAGGCCAGGCTGCTGATGAGCTTTTGTTTCACCACAGAAGCGAGGTTTTCTGTTTTTACACAAAATGAACTTGCATAGTTTTCATTTTGGAAGCAACACGATCAATACTGAGGTGTACTGAAGGAAAAAAACAGACTTCACTTCCTTTCACATAGTATGAACGTTTGACGGAGTTCCCACAAAAATTTTGGAATCCAAATACGCATTTAAGTTTAAGTAGTAAAGATTGTAAGGCATTGCTAATCTCGAGTTTTCTAATAGGAAAGAGAACATAAGCAAATGCCTCCAGTGTGGTTGTGAAGAGCCAAAAGTAAGTTATAGCTTGAAAGGATGGTGTGGGGATTTTGCTGCCTGCCATTAATGTGGTCGGCTTCTTGGAAGAGGTGTGTTTTGAATTTTAATTAAAAAAGCAAGATTTCAGAGATGGTGTGTCCTTCCACTCGGATGAATTGAAATATCTTTCCTGTTTCTTTCTATGGAGTGTAAACACCACAAAAAATTTGTCAAATATCACAAGAAGAAGGAATTGACCAAGAGGTCCGTGGGGCACATTTCAGAGTAATGGAGAGGAAGTGAAGAAAAGTTTTCTGACAGTGAGGTCTTTCAGATCTATTAACAAGGAGGTAGTTCAGGGGACAGATGGGTTAGGGTGGTAGAGGGAAAGGTGTCAGCAGAAGCCTTTTAAACCAGACTAGATAAAGCACAGAAAGATTACTTAAGGACTCAGCATGCCCTCTGGTGGGGCTAGTGAATACAGTTAGGGCCAAGACGAATCTACTCCCTTTGGCATAAGACAGACCCTGGATTCAAATCCACATAGAAACCATGACTAAAAGTCTGAGGTTCCTCTTTTTTAAAACTTTTAAAACAAGTCCTACCTTGTAAGTTGATGAGTGAAATAAAAAAAAAAAAAAAAAATCGCTAAGTATTTACATGGTGTGTGGTACCAAAAGCAAATTTGGGTCATATAGGGTCTAAAGCTTAGACAATATTGGAGGCTATCTTTAAGAAAAAGAACACACACACACACACACACACACACACAGAAAATACACAATTCTGGTTTATAAAATTATATAGTAAAGCAAATAATTCGAATGAGAAAAGAAATAACAAATCACTTAAAAAAACCACCAAACTGACAATAACCACAAACATCACAAAACCCAGGAAAACGACATGATGTTTAAATTTATTAACTACCTACAATACCTGTTTGGTGTGTTTTATGTGTATGTATACACATACACAATATATATATGTGCTGTATATTCTGATGGCCTCACATTTGACAAAAATTCTGGAATATATACAGAGAATGAGAGCGTATTTTAACTTTCCTCTGGTATGATTTGTCAAAGTCTGTTTTTTATTATCAATAGTTTAGAAACAATTTTTTCAGTATCACGACTTGCTTGTAATGTCACACACAATTTTACGATTGTTGTCAAATTTGGGAAAAGTTCTAACAAGGTTTTTCACGAAAGAGTTAAGATTTAGGTAAGTCTTTCATGGACTAGCTTCTGACTCTGTACATCTCAATTCTTGCTTTCCTCCTCTGTCCTCCTAATCTCAGGGCTGGGCATTGTAGAATGCAGTCACATCCCAGCATGATATATACCATGATTCTCCAGCTCACTGAGTGAACAGCGGATAAGAGAGTTGAAATCCATTCCTACAACCCAGTGGCTAGCATCACCTATAAGTAATGTGAGCTACACAATACATCGCATGGCACTCAAGCTAAATGTATCTTCAACTCAACTTCAAAAGCCAGCCTACACAAAGGGAGAAGTGGCAGTGGACAATTCAGTCACCAGTTAAGGAATTAATGTCAAATACTTTAATTTTGTAAACTTTACAAAAACATATAACCATACCCACACATTGATAGAACTCCTACCAGGGCCTTGGAGGGGGCTCATGCCATTAGCTTCATGGTCAACCACCTCTATGTGTCATATGGGCATGCCAAACAATTCTGTCCCCCATATTGGCAAGTATTACGCAACGTGAGCAAAATAATGGTAGGGATTTGGGGTTACAAATTCAGGAGACTCTGGAAGGCAACAGCTTGTCCAAACACAGAGACGAGATATGTCTCCTTCAGCAACGGTGAGTCTAAATTAAACTGAGTCTTGAGGATGTGATGATGGCATATCAGAAGGAAACTCTTTGTTCCTTCTGTTTTTTCTGGGTGTTTTCCCCCAATGTCAGCCGGTTACACTTGAGTGTACAACTCCTCTTTGAAAGTACTGTGATTTACCTGACTATGAACATATGCATCTTTCAGAAAATCCCTTCTGGGAGCACCATGATCCCCAGGGAGCACTATGATACCTGGAGGCAGTAGAGGTAAGCTGGTAAGTTTGTCAAACCTACTTCAGGGACACTCCATGTGGTCCTGGGCTGAGATATTTTTGAAGCTGGTGCAAGCAGCAGTGGGGAAATGGGGGCCTAGTGGTATGGTGGTCATTCCAGAAATGTAACCCCTCAGAAACGTGCTACCCAGCCTCTTATAAGAAGGGTAAAACAAATAAAGCTGCTGCCTATTTGGAACATACGCTGGCTCCTTCCACATCTGCAGGACATTTAGCTCCTTGCATCTGGTAATGTTTGTGCAAATATAATTCCATATTCACTAATAATTCCTGGGGCTAAAGGCCCCCCCTCGGGTAACCTTGTTAATATTCTCTCAAGGCCTGGTGTGAACGCCTCATAGCATTTTGATTAGAATTCAATCTTGTGTTTTTTTCCCTCTCTGTCTCTTTCTCCCTCTCTCCTCTCATGCTTTTCTGGCCCCCGGTTTCCTGGCCACCCACATCAGGAGACATTCTCCCTCCCTTCCACTCTCCATTCTCAGTTTCAAGGAATTTCCTTGTGTCAAAGGCAAAGTGTGATTGACATATTTTCCCCCTCTTAAGAGCAGTCATCTCGGTGTTTGATTTAACCATCTCCTTATGGGGCTCGTACAATCATTACCTGGGTGAAAAAGAGACCTCCTGCTCACCCTCACGCTCAGACCCACGTAGCTCAGTATTTTTGTAGACTTTTAAATTGCTGCTCTCCTTCCTCTTTTTTTCTACCCTTTTCTTTCTTTTTGGTTGGCACTACCAAATGACTCCCTGGTGTGTTGTACCCTGAGCTGTAAGGGTTTTAGTTATCCGCCAACAGGTAGACCAGCTGCCTCCTGCCAGTGCCCTCAGCCTGCCAAGAAAAGCATTTGTTGCTCTTTAGATCTGGGGGAAAGAATGGAGATAGAATGAACTGTCTAGTTTTGAATTCACCGCCTTTAGGCAGGTTGTTTTCCTTTGGTGCCTTAGTCTTACTTGACCGGCTTATTTGTCACTCAGGAGAAGAAAACAGAAAACAGAAACAAAAGCAAATTAGCCATAGCATGAAGAATTGTATTTAAACCCAAGAGGGATTTCTTGGCAGTGAAGTTCTTAATGTTGGAGTGATTCTGGAATGTAGGCCCCCTCTCTCAGGCTGCCTTATCATTGAATTACTGTGGGTTCTAAGGGTTTCTGCCTGAAGGGGCTGAACTAGATGAACTTGGAAGGTCACTTGCAGCTTTTCAGTTCAGCAGGAATCCCCATCTTTTCTGTGAAGGGCCACACTTCTCACAGTATTAGAGCAGATTCTGTCCTAAGGGGATTGCTCATGTCTCTCTAGAGTAGCTTGAATCATATCTCCTGCCACTGATTGTGATAAGCTGCCTACTCAGAGCTCCCAGTTGCAGGCAACTCTGTTGCCTCACAATAATTGCATTCTTCAGTAACCTCCTGTGCCCCAATCCCATTTTTTCAGAAGGAAACAAAGTGCTAGAAGATAGAGCCTTGCATTGGCAATAACAAAGTTGATGTTTTTTTTCCCCCTGCAGGAATTTGAGTGATGCAGTTTTAATAAAATAGAAAGCTGTCTGTATATAGCTTTATTATTTTAATTCATGGTGCAAAGCGTTCAGTGTGACATTTCACTTCTAATCAGGAGTAATGGCCTGTATGTAGCGATTACTAAAAGCATTCTTATTAACATAGCGTGACGTAAATACTTGCTTGTTGTAATTATGATCTGTGTTACGATAAACAAAGCATGATGCCGACCAAGCAAAGCAGGCGTATGTTCTTACGTTGAGATTAGCAGCAGTGTGTGTCCTATACATTGTGCTTTGATTGACATTATATCTCATTGCTTTAGGAAAACTTGGCTGGTAGAGGAAATGCCTGTAACTCCCCATTGTGTACATACTCGTAAGAATCCATATCAGTCCGTGGTCCTCCCAGACCAGTATCTGAGTCGGAAAGTAGAATGATGGGATTCATTATTCCATGTGGGATGTGGAAAGTAATGATTACCCTGAAAAATACTGGCTCAGAAAGGTTAGGATGGACTCCAGGACATTTCTAGGTTATCTCAATTTCCTAGTACAGGGTCCCAAGAGCCACTCATCGAAGTCAGGACCTGAAGCACTCATGTGCTTCACAATGTCTCTAAATCTTTCCTGTACCCAATTTCTATGTTCAACCTATATGGATGGAGTAGGGCTTCCTTTTATTTGTTGTGTATCTGCTTCTTTTAAATTCAAGGAGTTTCGGGGCGCCTGGGTGGCGCAGTCGGTTAAGCGTCCGACTTCAGCCAGGTCACGATCTCGCGGTCCGTGAGTTCGAGCCCCGCGTCAGGCTCTGGGCTGATGGCTCAGAGCCTGGAGCCTGTTTCTGATTCTGTGTCTCCCTCTCTCTCTGCCCCTCCCCCGTTCAGGCTCTGTCTCTCTCTGTCCCCAAAAAAATAAATAAACGTTAAATTCAAGGAGTTTCACCAAGTGTCGTATCCCAGAATTTGGTTAAAGAGTCTATGATTCTCCATTTCCATATCCTCCATGACTTGGAAAACTTTAATCAGATTTTTATTGCACACTCCACCCGCCCGTTCCCTCCGCCATTTCTTTCATCTTCCCAGATGGATAAATAGGAGTTTCCAAAGCTTGTCCTCATGTAGAATTCCTTCCTCTCCTCTGAAATTTTGTACTTGATGATATCCAGAACCTTCTTTCATACCTAAATCACGGTGAATGGTATTGCATATCTCAGTGCATGTGGGTTGAGGCTGGGATTCTTTTGTTTTTCCAGAAGAGTAGATGTAATACACCCATGTCCTCCTATTCAGGTTTTCTGCAGTTTTCCTGTGTTTAAGGTAATGAGACCAACTTTATTAGATAATCACCATTAATGAGTTTAATGCCAATGTCAAAAATTTCTAATATCTTGAGAAGTGGAAATAATTTTGAAATCAAAAGTTATATGGAATGCAAAAATATGAATAAGTTGTAAGCTATGTGATATTTGGGGACCCAAGCCCTCCTCTGGTCTCTGAGGTACTCCACAAAACTAGAGAGTCCCATGCATGAAATGTGCTTTGAAAATCAGCGAGCTTACCAAAGTGAGCACCAACCACTGTTCACTTTAAAAAGCTGGAATTTAGTCTAAAATGCATGCATTCACATTTCCTTAACCAATTCTTTCTTTATAGAACATATCACTTTGAAATGCATCCTTTATTTCGGGTCATTCAAATGTCCCTCAGGCTCACCTGCTCATGGTTATAAATGAGGTCACATACGTGGTTCAGCACGAAGTTCACTGACATGGTAACCCTCGCCTGTGAAACAGTCCCAGCCTACTTCTGAGGTGCTGCTACCCTCTCATGTTTCTCAGGGAGTCTCTAGAAGGTGTCGTGCTTGTGTCCCCCTTGTCAGTAAGGACAACTTAGATACCTGGTCTCTGAGCGTAAAGTAGCTCTGTTGCTCTAGAAAGCTCTGTGTGATTCTGCCCAGGCCAGTGCTTTCCAAGGTCACTGGTGCTACCAACCACCACAGGCTCTGGGTGCTGCCCAAGGGGGGGACACACACCCTTTCTGTAATACCTAACAGCACAGCCAAGAATAGATTGTAACACTGAATACCGTTTTTTTTTTTGTTTTTTTTTTGTTTTTTTTTTTGGTACAGCCCCAGATATATATCAAAATCACCCTTCAGCTGCCAGCTATCCATCCTTACATAGTCTGCTACAGGCCACACTTCTGCCCTGATACTGCAGAAAAGCTTTCCACCCAATACCCTTTCTGTCCTTACTGTTTTGTTCCAGAAAAACAATTTCATTTGAGATGGTGCTGAAGCCTGCTAAAAGAATATCTTTCCTGGCCTTTTTTTTGCAGCTGGGTATGGTCTTAAGACTGAGTTCTGGCTAACCCGATAGAGGTGGACTTCTGGGAGGGTTCCTTGCAGGGGCTGGTAAAACTGAGAGGTGCTTCCTTTTTCCCTTCCTGCTGCCTGAAATGAGTTGTGCGACGACACGGGCTATGGCGACCATATTGGAACATGAGGTGGTCTTGAGGCTGGAAGCCAAATGCCGAGGATGGTAGAGCAGAAAGAAGGTGGAGTCACTGATTTCTTGGGGAAGTCATCACAGTATCTTGGAAGAATCGCTTCTGGGCTTCTTTGTGTGTGTTTGGGTGCTCTGTAACCTGTAGGCAAACCTAATCACAGCACAGCAGCGATGATGAACCTGCTTTCCTCCCTTGCTGTGGGGCTCCTGGACTCCTGACCTGGTTGCCTATGGCGGGGTCCAACTCCTCTCCAGTGTGTGCGAAAGCCCTTAAGCATGGCTGGACTCCTCAGAGCCTCTTTCCACGAGAACCAGAGCCCAGAACGAAGCAGTTCTCTCCTTACCTACAGTCTAGGACCGAACTGCCAATTTTTCATCTCCTCGCCCAGAAGCCTTTTCAGGATAATTGAGAATTATACTGATTATTCCTTTCAGACCCTCTTCTCTGCCCACAGGGGTGTGACTTCACCTGCTGCTGCCAACAGTAAGCACATTGGGCCCAGTTTCAGCCACAGCTCAGTTCCTTCATCTGATAAATGGGGAAAACTTTAAATAAACACAAACCACAAATGGTTTTAAAATATACTCCTAAGTATTGGTTTTGGAACCCCTACAAGAGTGCTTCTTAAATTTTATTTTTGGCTCATCTAGTTCTTGGCTCATCCCACCCATATGTGCATCTCCTTAGATATAGAGCAACATATAGATATTAACCCAGAAAGGCACACACAGACTGTTGTGTTTACACAGACATGCACAGAGATTTTTATACCTACTACCGCATTGCTATGTATATCCTTTAGCATATATCCTGTCACATTGATATGCAGGCTCAAAGGAATATGGATTGAGGTTTAGTTAATAAGAAATATAAGGGATGGGACAGATATAGCAACTAAAAAGACCAGGCAGATAGATTCCAAATGAACAAATGTGACTCATTTTAATGGCTTTGCAGTAATGTAATTCTGTGTGCCCCAGGGATAGGCCTAATGAGAGGCTGATTAGAAGAGATGGGCCTAACGGACAGCCGAGTGCTCCTGGGACACTGGTCCGTGTCGCCCTGGTCATTTTGATGGTCACTTCTTCATAGTAGAACTATCATGGGCTCTCATGAACTCCTTGATAGTAGCAGGGAAGGACAGTCTTGTTTTTCAGCTTCATCATAGGCACCCAGGAAGATTTGGAAATATGGATGATTAATATACTCGGCACGGACCCCTCCCCCCAGAAGACTATCTGACCCTCACTGGGTCTGCACGCGGAAGGGAGAGAGCAAGCAAAGTAACTGCTTGGACCCAGGAGATGGTAGAGGGAAAGGGAAGCTAAAGCCAAGCCTCTGTGCTGACATCTAACCCCTGGCCTGGGAGCTGGTGTGGGCTTTACACCCTGCCACAGTAAAGATTTCCTAGGATATTGTGCAAGGAACAACACATCCATTGCTTTCTTGGAGAGGCTGCTCTGGAGATAGAGACAGACAGAAAGACTGAGACATTTTGTTTTTCTTTTCATATTTTTGTTTTTTTTTTTTTTTTTTTTTTTTTTCCCTATTTACATCGTGTTCTCCTGCCCTGGTGTTTGAATATTTCTATGTGCTAACCACAGCCTGGCCCTGCTGTCTCTTAGCCAAATTACACACATTTCTGTCTTTTCATCTTTCTTTATGAACCAGCCTCTCCAGTCCATTTAATCATTTTGGCAGTTCTTTTCTGAATTCCACCCAATTTAAAAATAAGCTAAACTCTCCACCCCCGTGGATTGAAAAGCAGGCTGTTGTGAACCCATGGAGAGCTCCAGCCTTGGTTTGATGCATATAAAGGAAAGCTATTCCCTTGTTTCAAATTCCCTATCCCACAGCCTGGAAAGGGCCGGCAGAGGCGAGGAAAGGGGCAGGAAACTTGGCCGGTCAGAGCTGGAGATCAGGATGACCGTGTTGGGGTTTGTTTTCAGATTTTCTTATTGATTGATGGTTGACTGGTATAGGTGATAGTCAAATTTGGTTCAGAATCCAAAAGGTACAGAAGTGTGTACAAGGAACAGAAAGTATTGCTTCTGCGCTCATCACCTTGTCACCCAACTCTGAAGAAGCATCCAAAGTTACTTGTCTCTGTACCATTCCAGAGATGTGTTATGCACATGCATCCAGTACGTATTTGTGTGTGCATGTGTATCGCCCCATCTCTGTTTTTTGACCAATGGTAATACGCTGTATGCATTGCTCTCCTCTTTGCTCTTACTCTTAGCAATATATCTTGCAGATTTGGAGATTGGTCCATATTCACGCATAAATAGCTCCTTCCATACTTTTTATGCGTATGTATAAACGTGCAATAATTTTGTGGCCTGCAATTAATGAGGTTTTATATTCTTTGTGACTTTTTATAGTCACTATCAATAAACATCTAGGGAGCTTACCAATTTTTTATTACTGGCAATGCCTCTCTGAATAACTTACATATTTTGCACATGTGTGAGTAGATTTGTAGCATAAAATTCCTGGTTTGAAAGGTATGTGCGTCAGGTTGTCTTGTTCAAATCTGACTGATTTGTCAACTTATACACGCACCACTAATGTATGAGAATGTCTCACACATATACACACATACTCACACACATACACACTTTTTTTTAGAGCCTTGACAATCTTTTGGGGTGAAAAGTAAGTCATCTTTGTGTATCTGTTATGAGTGAGTTTGGTTTCTTTTCACAAACTTTAGAGCCATTTGAATTCCCTTTTCAGTGGATAGCCCATTTCCTTTCTTTACATTTCTATGGAGTTGTTGGAGTTCTATTGATTTAGAGGGGCTCTTCATATATTAAGGAGATTATCTCCTTGTGATGTAAGTTGCAGATGTATTTTCCTGTTTGTCATTTTTTATATTTACATAGATGAATATATTCACACCTTTCATTCCATGATTCCTGGGTTTTGGTTTTGCGACATACTTAGAAAAGTTTTTTTCCACTTTGAGATTGCTTCTTAAAAATCCCATGGTTTTGAGGTGCCTGGGTGGCTCAGTGGTTGAGTGTCTGACTCTTGTTTTCGGTTCAGGTTGTGATCCCAGGGTCGTGGGATTGAGCCCCACGTCAGCACAGAGCCCAGTTGGGATTCTCTCTCTCTCTCCCTCTGCCCCTCTCCCCCACTCATGCTCTCTCTCTCTAAAAAAATTTTAAAATAAATTTTAAAAAATTATGAACATCCCATAGTTTCTTCTAGTATTCATATAAATGACAGGTAAATCAAATTTTATGTTTTTCCAGATGGCTGCCCGGTTGTCCCAATACCACTTATTGAATAATCTATCTTTAATCCATAGATTTGAAATGTTACCTTTAAAATACATAAAATCTCCATTGCATTTGTACCTCTTGTTGAAATTCCTAACCTGTTTGTGTTATCTGTCATGCCAATATCATATTATTTTAATTATCTGTGGCTTCAAAAATTGATTTATTGTTTTTTCAAAAAGACTGGAATCCCACCCAACAAGACATTTAGTTATCGAGGTCTGAGTGGCAGAACTAGAAAGGTCGTCCGTCTTCTTCCTTCTGTTACAGATTATGTCATAAACTGGCTTTTATAAATTGGCTTCAGTTTATAAAATAATGCACCAAAATTTTTGTTTGATTGTTTAATAGAAATAATTCCCTTTATTACTCTCGTCTTTCAGAATTTTCCTGTTTCCCTTGTTGTTTTCTTCTATATGAATTTTAGAATCAGGTTGCTAGTTCAAAAAAATCATTTCGGCATTCAAAAAATCAGGGTGTGTTAAATTGATAGATTTAGGGAAAGTAGGCATCTTTATGATGTTGATTACTCCCCCCCCAGGAGTGTGGTATGCTTTTTTATTTGTCATGTGTGTTTCTGTGTGTGTGTGCTCATTTTAAAGTTTTATTTAAATGTTTCTTTAAAAGCTGTATTTAAATAAACATAAATCATGTCCATTTCGTGGTAATTTTTTTGGTTGCTATTATAAATTGAGATCTCCCATCATCTCTCCTAACCACTTGTATGTGTGTATGCTTTTGCTTTCTGCCGATTGAAAAATTTTGTAATTATCAGCCACATTCCCAAATTCTCTTCTCTTCTGTTTCTCTTATGGGTCCGTTTAGGCCAGCGTTTCTCAAGCCTGTTCTATTGGCATTTTGATCCAAATAGTTCTTTGTTGTTGGGGCTGTGGGGGTGGGGAGGGAGGTATCATCCTGTGCATTGAAGGATGTTTAGCAGCATTTCTCAGATCTACTGGTGGTGGTCGATGGGTTGCCTCTGATTAAGAATCCCTGTTCTAGTCCTTAATCTTGGCAAGGCCTTCATTATCCCCACCCACTCCCAGCGCACTGCTGTATTGGACACCATCAGGTCTAATCACGAGAGTGGAACTAGCTGAAGCCCAGTGTTCTGTGATATGACCAAATCATGCAGGTGATGGTTATTCACAGTTTGCGGCCAAGCCACACGTGGAAGTCAGTCACAGATACACATCTCGAGAATTTAAAAGTTAAAAGTAATACAAACAGGGAGGCAGGGTCTTCTGCTTCCGTATCACACAGCTTTGATCTTAAGTGCATGGTGTTTGACATGTTCTCTAGCTGTTTAATGTGTGGTCACTGTCTTCTCAGTTGGCTTGAATCCTAGCATCTCAGGCTTGAAGGGGTATCATGTTCCTTAAGGCACGGCATTATGTCTTGTACCCTTTCAACTCTCTCAGCTGTGCCTTTTGCCTTTTCTACAGTATTCACCACAGTGCTGGGTACGTGGCAGATGTTCAGTGAAAGCTGCTATTTTTCAGCTTATCTAATATGTTTAGCCTGGCATACTTTGAGGTCTTCAGGGAAAACCATGTAGTATAGCAGGAAACATTTAATGTTGAAAATCAAAAAGACCTGCTTTCAAATCCTAGCTAAGAGTCATTAGATTATTAGCCATATTTACAAATTACCTGACCTGTGTGAATGTCACCTGCAAAGCAACGGTAAGTATACTAGCACTGTAGGGTTGCAGTGGTCGTTGGATCAGATCACACGGAAGATGTACACGAGCACAGCGAGGGCACAATATGCTTTTAATTGTCAGTTAAAACTCAGGCAATTATATGCGATCACTATTATTATCTTCATTATTATTATATAAAGACAAGTTCTTTACCTGAAGAATTAAGACTAAAACAATCTAAATTTTCTATTAAAAACTGCAAAGTAGGTGCGCTTGGGTGACTCAGTCAGTTAAACTTCTGACTCTTGATTTCGGCTCAGGTCATGATCCCAGGGTCATGGGATCGAGCCCCGCATCTGGCTCTGTGCTGACAGCGTGGAGCCTGCTTGGGATTCTCTCTCCCTCTCTCTCTACCCCTCCCACACTCCCACGCACGCATGCACGCACACCGTCAAAATAAAATAAATGTAGAAATGACAAAGTATAAATTATTGAGAAACCGGTTCAATACTATTGAAGGTCAGATATTTCTGTAAGCAACATTCCTATTATTTCTTCTTTATTGGAGATAGAATTTTTTTTTAACTGTAATACCCAGCATTCCCTAGTATCTCACATCCAAGTACTAATCAGCTCTGAACTCTGCTCAGCTTCTGAGGTTGGGTGTGTTCAGGGTGGTATGACCATAGACCTGGAGGTAGATTTTTTGAGAATCTAAATATTCTAGGCCTTATGGTTAAATCAGTCAGCTTCATGGGTGATTCCCGGCTATGAAGTTCAATGTTGACTATAGAATCACACATGATGCAAAGGGGAAACCTTTGTTCTTAATCATTTTTCTATAAAGGAAGCAGCATTTAAGGATAGTATTGTTTAGCTGAGCTTGCATAATCTTCTGTTAAAGCCTTTTTCAAGTTTCAGAATGTCATATGTATGTAGAAACATACCCAGAACTTAAATGTACTGTATGAAAATAAGCAAATAATAGGCAACCTCTGCTCAGACTAAGAAATAGCATATTACCCGTCTTCAAAGCAGTCCTTATTTTTCTTTACAGTTTTACCACCTATAAATTTGTTTATTAATATACTTTAAGATTTATTCTGTTCTGCTTTAAAGTTTACATAAATATAATGATACTGTATTCTTTTGTGTCTGACTTTTTTAGGTTTGTATTATTTTTTTTTTTTTGCTGTATAATATTCCATTGTATGAATATAAGACCATTTGTTTACCCATTCTACTATTGATGGGCAGGTGAGTTATCTTTACTTTGGGGCAAATATGGACCATGTTGCTATGAGCATTCTTGTACATGTATTATGGTTGACAATGGCAGGAATTTCTCTAGCCTGGATACCCAGAAGTAGAATTCTGGGTCATAGGGTATGTATAACTTCAAACTTAACAGCAATTTTCAGAGGAGTTTGCACTAATCTATACTGTCACTAACTGGAATTCCAAGGGCGCCACGTTCTTGCCACACCCAACGTTATCAGACTTACTGAATTCTATGAACCTGGAAGCCTATAGTGAAATTTCACTATGGCTTTAATCTGTGTTTCCTTAAGGTTGAGAGCCTGAGAATATGCTAATAAGCCAATTAAAATGTCCTCTTTTGTTAATTGTGTCTTTAAGCCTTTGGGCTGTATCTCTGCTAGACTGATTTTGTTTGTCTTTTACTTATCTATTTGTAGGAATCCTTTTTGTATTCTGGATACTATTCATTTGTTAGTCATACGTGCTGCAAATATCTCCTCCAATTCTGTGATTTGTTCTTTCCCTTTATGGTTTTTATTGATGAACGAAGTTCTTTAGTTCAATGTAGTCAACTTATTAATCTCTTCCTTTTATGATTAATGTTTTTGTGTCATGTTTAATAAATAATTCTCCAGGCGCCAGGGTGGCTCAATCAGTTGAGCGTCTGACTTCAGCTCAGGTCATGATCTCGTGGTTTGTGAGTTCAAGCCCTGTGTTGGGCTCTGTGCTGACAGCTCAGAGCCTGGAGGCTGCTTCAGATTCTGTGTCTCCCTCTCTCTCTGCCCCTCCCCTGCTCATGCTCTGTCTCTCTCTGTCTCAAAAATAAATACAAACATTAAAAAAAAAATTTTTTAAATAAATAATTCTCATTATGGAGATCAGGAGGATATTTTCCTATAGTATTTTCCAAAAGCTGAAACCTTTTGCCTCTTACATTGAGGTTTATAGATTGACTTTTTGCTGTTGTGTGAGAGAGTGATTCATTTTCCTCTTGCTCTGCCACCATATGTGTATTGAATTGCCCCAGCACCATTTGTGAAAAGACTGTACTTTCCCCATTGCCCTGCAGTTCCGCTTCTGTCACACGTCAAATTCCTATATACGAATGACACTTTAGGGGCTCTCTTTCCTTTTCCATTGGGCTATTACTAATCTTGCTCTAGTAACGCTCCTTAATTGCTAGCTTTGTAATAAACCTTGGCAATCTTTTAGAAAAGTACACCCTCTGCCCTTCTTTATGAGTGTCTTGTTTACTCTTGGCCCTTCACAATTTACTTACTGATTATAGAATCAATTTGTAAAATGACACACACACACACACACACACACGCACACACACCCAGACATGTTGCGTGCACATGTACACATACATATGCAAAGACCTGTTTGGAATTTGATTAAATCTGTGAAGTAGTTTGGGATATCTGACATCTTTATGGTATCAAATTTTCTAAATCACAAACTATATATATTTCTTCATTTATTTAGGCTTCTTTAATGTCTCTCAACGAAATGTTATACTTTTCTGTTAAGAATTCTAGCACATCTTTGGTTAGATATATTCCAAAGTAGTTTTTAAAATGGTATTAAAAATGGTATCCTTTTTTTTTATTAAAAGAAAATTTTTTTTAATGTTTATTTATTTTTGAGAGAGAGAGAAAGAGGCAGACTGTAAGCAGAGGGAGGGGCAGAGAGAGAGGAAGACATAGAATCAGAAGCAGGCTCCAGGCTCTGAGTCATCAGCACAGAGCCCGATGGGGGGCTTGAACCCACAAACTGTGAGATCATGACTTGAGCCGAAGTCGGTCACTTAACCGACTGAACCACCCAGGCGCCCCAAAAATGGTATCCTTTTTATATTTTTATTTTTAACTATTTGTGGCTAGTATATAGAAGTAAAAAGAATTTTTGTGTACTGATTTTATATTCAATAATTTTTCTAAATTCTTTTTTTAAAAATGCTTAATTATTTTTGAGAGAGAGAAACAGAGTGTGAGTGGGGGAGGGGCAGAGAGAGAGGGAGACACATAATCCGAAGCAGGCTCCAGGCTCTGAGCTGTCAGCACCGAGCACAATGTGGGGCTCAAACTCATGAATGGCGAGATCATGACCTAGGCTGAAGACAGACACCTAACCGCCTGAGCCACCCAGGCACCCCTTTTCTAAATCCGTATTAAATATAATTATCTGTAGATAATTTTGTTTTTTCTACGTATATAGTCATGTCATCTTCCAATAATGAATTTTGATTTTTTTTTTTTTTTAGCCAATCCTTTTAGCTGTTATTTCTTTTTTCCTGCCTTATTGTACTGGTTAAGACCTCCAATGTAAGGTTAGGAGAAAGCAGAAGATAGAAATTCGTGGACATCTTGCTTGTTATTTACCTCAAAGGAGAAACTTTTAATTTCTACATAATTAACATAATTTCACCATTATGTGTGTTGTTGATGTATATTTCTTTGTCACATTAAAGATTTCTTTTTTATCATGAGTGGATGTTGAATGTTGTCAAATATCGTTTCTGCATCTATTGAGATGATCACTCACAGACAAAATGTATGTGTCTGGTACTAAGAACTTAAGACAAAAGATGATAGAGGACCTAGCATCAATGAGTCCAGAGTTTAGTGGGGGATATGGACATGTTAATAAGTTGTTTAAATAAGCTGTAACAATTGTTATAATAGATAGATGTGTACAGTGTCGGGTTGATAAAAAAGTAGGAAATGATTAAACATGAATCAGAAGAAGCCTTTGTAGAGAAGATGCCATTTGATCTGATTTCAAAATATTATCAGGAATTTTCCAGCCATGAAAAGAATGGAAACAATTTGTGGCAGAAGGAATAATAACATGTGCAAAAGCCTAGTGGTATGAATACATGAGGATATGTGTTTGGTGGCAGGGATGTAGTTCTAAGAAACCAGCTTATGACAGGTGACAGGACTGATAGGTGAGGCTGGAAAGGAGAAGATCACTAAATTTCTTAAATGATAAGCTACCTCAGTTGGATTTTGGTGTCGTTGTTGGCATTAAAGAGCAATCAAGGGGCTTTAAATATGGGGATGAATGGACAGATTTTTGCTTTAGAATACTTTATTATCAATGTGAAGTGTATCTTGGAAGTGAGACCTACTGAAAGCAGTAGGATAATTACGAAGTTACTGTCATGTTGTAGTTGTATAGACAGAAAACCTGAACTGAGGCAAGTGGATGAAAAAAGAGAGGGATGTTATTTTAAAAGTGACTGTGTGAAGGAAACAATCAACAAAACTAAAAGGCAGGCTACGGAATGGGAGCAGATGTTTGCAAACAACATATCTGATAAAGGTTTAGTATCCAAAATCTATAAAGAACTCATCAACCTCAACACCCAAAAAACAAATAACCCAGTTAAGAAATGGCCAGAAGACATGAATAGACAGTTTGCCAAAGAAGGCATCCAGATGGCCAACAGACACATGAAAAGATGCTCAACATCACTCATCATCAGGGAAGTACACATCAAAACCACAATGAGATACCACCCACACCTGTCAGAATGGCTAAAATTAACAACATGAGAAACCGCAGGTGTTGGTGAGGATACTGACAAAGGGGAACCCTCTTGAACTGTTGGTGGGAATGCAAACTTGTGTAGCCACTCTGGAAAACAGTATTGATGTCCCTCAAAAAGTAAAAAATTGAGCTACCTTATGACCCAGCAAATACACTATTAGGTATTTACCTAAAGGATACAAAAATACAGATTCAAACCCTAATATTTATAGCAGCATTATCAATAATAACTAACAGCCAACATTATCAACAATTATTTCTCTATGGAGAGAGCCCAAATGCCCATCAACTGATGAATGAACTAAGGATGTGTTATATATACACAATGGAATATTACTCAGCCATCAAAAAGAATGAATCTTGCCATTTGCAATGATGTGGATGGAGCTAATATGTATTATGCTAAGTGAAATAAGTCAATCAGAGAAAGCCAAATACCATATGATTTCACTCATATGTGGAATTTAAGAAACAAGACAGATGAACATATGGGGCACGGGGAAGAAAAGAGAGGGGAACAAACTACAAGAGACTCTTAATGATAGAGAACAAACAGGGTTGATGGAGGGAGGTGGGTGGGAGATGGGCTGGATAGGTGATTGGTATTAAGGAGGGCACTTACTGTGATGGGTACTGGGTGTTGTATGTAAGTGATGAATCACTGAATTCTACTCCTGAAACCAAGATTGCACTGTATGAATTTAAGTTTAAATTAAAAAGATTTAAATTTTAAAAAAGGAAGAAAAAAAAAGACAAAAATAAAAGCTTTTATTTTTACAAAATTTTAAATGACCATAGTTTCTATTTGAGTGACCCTAGTAGATGATAAATACAAGGATTAGGAAGACTAAGCACTTTCACTGGGAGATGGTGGCTTCCATGTCATAAGGACACCCCAGTAGCCAAGAGAGGCTCATTATGAGAAGAAACTGAGGCGTCTGGCCAGTAGAAGCAAGGAAAAAGGCCTGGCAACAAGTCTGTGAATGAGCTTGAAGCAGATGCCCCTTAACACAGTTGAAGGTGACTGTGGCCCCTGCTAACAGCTTTCCTGCAACTTCATGAGAGTTGGCACCTCTCATATAAGCCACTCCACACCCTTGACCAGAGAAGCCCTGAGATAGTAGGTGTTGTTCATTTTAAGCTGCCAAATTTTGGGGTAATCTGTGTAATCTGTAGTATAGCAATATGTAACTATATGACATATTTTTCCCATTTTCCCTAATGAAAAAAATTATTCATTTTTTTCTTACTGATTTTAAGAATCTTTGTAATTTTAGAATGTTAGCTTTAACTCTCAAATGCACCGTGCATATTTTCAACCCACTTTGTTATGTGTTTTTTAAAATTCTTGCTTAGGTTTTATTTCAAGCAGCTTTTAATTTTCATGTCACATGGGGCAGTCTTTTTTTCCTTTTCAGATTTTCTGTTTTATTTCATGTACAAAAATACATGCTTCAGGGCAACTGGGTGCCTCAGTTGGTTCAGCATCTGACCCTTGATTTTGGCTCAGGTCATGATCTTGGGGTCACAGGACTGAGCTCCAAGTCAGACTCCGTGCTGATCTTCAGCCTCCTTAAGATCATCTCTCCCCCACTCACACACACACTCTCTCTCTTTAAAAAATACTTTATTTCAAAATTATTTCTTAAGAAATCACTCATGCTTAGTTCTATTGCTGTCTTTAAGTTCACTAATACTTTCTTCTGCAATGTCTAATCTGCTGTCATTTCCATCCAATGTATTTTTCACTTCAGACATTGTAGTTTTCACCCCTAAAATTTGAACTGGATTTTTTAAAAAATAATTTTCAGGTCTCTACTTGGAATGTTTAATCTTTTCTTTAGCTTCTTGAATGTGTGGACTATATTTATAATAAGTTATTTAATGTCCTTGTATACGAGTTCCATTATCTTAGTCATTTCTGGGTCTGTTTCAACGGACTGACTTTTTCTTCTCATTGGATCATGTTTTCTTGCCTCAGTGCATGGTAATTTTTTTTTTTTATTGGATGCCAGACATTGTGAATTTTACCTTTTTGGATGGTGATTACTTTTGAAATATTCCAGTAAATATTCTTGAGTTTTGTTCTAGAACACAGTTAAGTTACTTGTGTTCAAGTAAACACAAATGTTCAAGTGTTCAACTTGCGATCAGTAAATACTGATCCATTTAGAGCTTGTTGTTAAGCTTTGTTGGTTAGGACCAGAGCAGCATTCAGCCTGGGACTAATTTTTCTCCATTAATAAAGCAAACTCTTCTGAGTACTTTACCTGATGCCCTGTGAGTTTTGAGGTTTTTCACTGTGATTGTTGGCAACAGGAATGGTTTCCAACCTTTTGTGAGGCACAGACCTCTCACGTGGTTGTTTCCCCAGCCTCTGGGGTTTCTACTAATTTCCTCACACACATTTGCTGAGCAGAACTAGGCTGCATACTGCAAGGGGACCCTCTGAAGACCTCCAGAGCTCATTCCTTGTGTACAGCTCTGTTCTCGCTAATGATGCCAGTGGCTTTGGTCTTAGTGGGCTTCCAGCTCTATGTCTTCAAATTAGAAAGATCCCTGGACTATACTTGGTTTCCTCTTCCCTATAGCGCTGCCTTGAAACTCTCTCCAGACATAGAGCTGGGCAATCCTGGGACTCGTGTCATCTGTGTCCATCATTCAGGGACTACTGTCCTTTGTTGCTTAGTGTCCAATGTTTTATAATCATGTTGCTTCTGTATGTACTTTATTTTTCAGTTATTTCAGGAAGTAAGGTAAGATCACTGTCATTCCTCATGTTCTTCTAAATCTTTTGTTTTATACATTTATATCTTTAATCCATCTGGAATTTATTTTTGATGAGAGAAATATAGTTTTAATATTTTTGCCGATGGTTAGCCAGTTGCCCAACATCATATTTTGAATTCTTCTCTTCTCTCTTCACCCAGTTTGAAATGTCACCTTTAGCATAAGCCAGAATTTCATAGATATTTGAGTCTATTTCTGAACTCCTTACTCCATCCCTATGGTTTTCCTTTTTTTTAATTATCAAACTTTTCACTATTGAAGTTTGAAAGTATATTGTATTATCTAGTAAAGTATCTCTCATTTCTTCTTATTTTCAAGCTTTCTTTGAATATCCACACATTTTCCCTGCATTTTAACATTTCTAAAATGTTATTTTAATATCGTTTTCAGTTTCCTTCTCATATATCATAGATGTTATTTATTGAAATTGCATTACATATATAGGACCTAGACAAATTTGAAGGTGGCAAGAAGAGTTGGGAGAGTTCTAGCTCAGTGACTTCCATTTTCATGGTGAAGAAAGAAGCAAAGATAAGCTTGGAGTGAGTGGGTTGGGGTGAGACACAAACTAACGGAAAATGAAAAAAGTTTGAGTGAATCATATGTGCCGTAATGAGTGGGGCCATTGGATCCCAGATAAGAAAAGCACTCATGGATATACACAACATTGACTGAATATCACAGCACCAAAAATAAAGAGTCATCAATGGGTATTTGTACTTCCCCATTTCCTTTCTCTTAAAATATGGCATGTTTTCATGACACTAAAGAGTCCTAGAATCAGTGTTTGTAGTTACCAAACCATAGCACCCCTAAACAAATCTCTAGTCATCTGATTTTTTTTCGAAATGCATGTCTCTCTAGTTCACTGTCATATCACCAGTGTCTAACATACTATCCATCCAGAGTTGGCACTGAATAAATACTGGTGGGATGAGTTAGTAAACTTCTGAATGGCTTCCTCTGACTTCTGTGTAAGATGCTATGTTGTTTTCCGTGCCTGCATACCTTCAGATTTAAGGCAGCCTTTATCCAACCAAAAATTGGAATGGTCAGTTCTCCAGTTTCCTGGAAATGGGGAACTTATGGTGGATTTCTTCTGCTATACAAATTGGCACAATGTCTTAAACTGTTGTTTGAGAAGAGCATTCTTCACTCTTAAATTTTTTAAATCTTCTTTACAAATTACCCAAGTTGTTCACGTGAGTAGGTTCATAAGAAAACTAAGATAAAGCAGTTTCAGGCAGAAGCACCTGATTTCTTTCAACCATTCAGAGGCATTCATCAGAAAAATAGTGGTAAAGAAGGGAGAGTCCACTTTGTATAAATATGTGATTCTACTTAATTTCACCCTTAATTAATTGCACACCCACTATTTGAACCACTCGATAGTTGTGAAAAAGTAGACTCTCTTAGTTAAGTATGGTTTTCCAATAATTGTCTCTCGGATTACATGTAAACAAGCATATGGTTTAGATTGGTGTGATACTTTCTAAAACATCTCGAGGTAATTTCTGATGGAGAAAAACAGGGTGCTCTGGTTTCAGGGACAAAGTTTATTCTTCTGATAAAAGATACATTTTAAGCAGTCAAGCAGTCTCCATGGGGACTCTTCACAGGAAAAGGAGAATTTAGAAAATTCAGAACCCAGTTAGACATTTTAGATGTTGGACTGACAAGAACTTTTGTAGACCAAGTGGATTCACTTGGAACCTACTTCCTCCACATTAACTTTTATTTTATTATTTTATTTTAAGGGAAGCAAGGCTTGAAGTGTTTTAAAGGCCCCTTAGAGACTGTTTGGCTATTACATAGCCCATAAAAAGCAATATTTGGATGATTTAAAGGGAAATGAATCAGAAATTTAAAGGTTCAATTTTCTTCACATGACATAAGATTTTTCTCCCCAGAGTCAATAAAAATGGTCCTGGTGGTAAAACACATGTTGGGTTTTATTGACACAAAAGTTATTCTCTATGCATGTGCAGATAGTTATGTCTATTCTAAAATATTTTACTTAAAAATATTTAGATAATTGATCTTCTGTGTTTCTATGGATTAACAAGGAATCTAACAGCTTTCCCAGTTTCTGCAGAAAGGACAATTTTCTTGCATCAAACCTGGTCGATTAAATTCTGTAGATTCTGTAAAGTCAGAGCCAGATGGAAATATCATCTCAGTTCCCCAGGTGATGTTCTCGTGAGGTTTCCCTCAAAAGCTATTTTAGGCTTCTCAGTTACACCCAAAGTGGGTGATGGTGGTATAATCCAGAGCATCCATGTAACTGGTTGGCAATATTTTAAATTTGGTTCTTCTTCGTACATTTAAAATTTATGTCTTCTTACACTTAAACAAGGTTTTCATTTAGTCACTGGACTTGGGCAATACAAGAATTTCTATCTGAGTTAAGAAATGGCCTCATCCCCACTGATATAAAGAAAATAGGAGTCAGCAAACCTGATTTTTTTCTTCCTGCTCTGCTCTCCATTACCTCCATGAGGGACATTGGGCAAATTCTATCACATTTCAAGCCCCAGTTAGGGTGTTTAGATGATCTCCAGGATCTCTGTCACAGGGTGTGTAGTAAGTATTCATTAAATGGTAACACTTGCTTTTGTCGATGAACTTGCTTCATGGTGAATATTGAAATACCTGAATTTTTAGATTCCCAAAGAGCTTAGAAGTTGACTCAAAAGTCTTGGACTTGTGTCTTGCCTCATTGTTCACTACCTATGTAATCTTAGGGAAATCTTCTGCATTTTTTAAAAGTTTATTTATTTATTTTTGAGAGGGGGCGTACAGAGAGAGAATCCCAAGCAAGCTCTGCACTGTCAGCACAGACCCCAATGCAGGACTTGAACCCCCAAACTGAGAGATCAGGAAGTCAGATGCTTAACCGACTGAGCCACCCAGGCACTCAATTTCTTCATCTGTAAAATGGGAATAAAGGTAATACTATTAGGCACAGTTCTTTGTTGCAAATAATAGAATCCACTCTGGCTAGTTTAGGCAGAAAAATAATGTGTAAAAAGATTAAGCAACTCCCAGAATCCTCTGGAGGGCAAGAAAAACAGACTTAGAAATGATGAGGCCAGAAACAACACCAAATCAGACTATAGAATTTGCTCCAGTGAAAACACCATTGCTGCCAACACTTGGCAACAACTCTGCTTCTTGGAGAGACATTGTAGCTTGCATTGATAAAAGTTGGTCCCAGAGGCCAGGAGCTCAGCCATGGAGTCCCTGTAGTCATGTTCACCTGGGATGGATGTCATTCATGTCTACCTCCATGTACCTTTAGCTTGCAAGCCGAGGACTCATATAGGTGTTTCTGATTAGCAACACTTAGTTCATATGTCTGATGTCAGCAACAAGGGAGCCTGGGACAGTGACTTCTGGGTTTACCTTGGGGGTCACAAGTTAGGAAACTCCCCAAAACTCAGAAAAGATGTTCAGAAGATATTAGACAGCCTCAAACTACCCTACCAAGGTGAAAAACAATGCCGCAGGTAAGAAACCCTGCATTATATGAATGGTAACTACTATCTTTTAAAGCTTATGCTGTTCAAAGAAAAATAATGTAGATGAAGCTTATAAATGAAAATTGCCAGAAAATCTAGCTAGGAGTGCTTTCTTTTTAAATTTTGTGTACACACACACACACACACATGATTGTAAAATATATTCTTATTATGAAAAATTCATGAAATAGAGAAAAATTATAGGGGAGAAATAAGCATCATCCAGTAGTCCCACCAGCAGATAACCATTCTTACCATTTTGATTCATACCTATCCATCCAGCTAATATAGTTATAATTATATAATATATATCATACATATTTATCTATATCATACATTTACACACATACAAATTTGTGTGTGTACACACATAATAATTATATATGATTTTATACCCAAATTTAAAAATTTAAATATGTTACAGGCATCTTTATATGCTAACAAATATTGATAGCATCATCATGTGTTAAGGCTGTATATCATGCTGTTGTGTAAATATACAATAATTCTTCCATTGATTGCCTTGGCAGGGGTAATTTCCAAATTTTTGCTTTTATCAAGAGAGCTATGGTGAACATCAGTATAGCCAAATACATATGTGGAATAATTCCTTACGATGAAATTTAGAGAAACAGAATTGCTGTTTAAAGTACAAACAGTTGAAAAGACTTTTGATACATGCAATGCAATTGGGTTCAGAAAATTGGTAACAAAAGCATAAGAGACTCAAAAACTGTGAACAAACTGAGGGCTGATGGGGGGTGGGAGGGAGAGGTGGGTGGGTGATGGGTATTGAGGAGGGCACCTGTTGGGATGAGCACTGGGTGTTGAAACCAATTTGACAATAAATTTCATATATTAAAAAAAAAAAAAGAAAATTGGTAACAATTTATATGTGCAACATTTGAGTGTGAATTTCCCCACATTATCATAATACATATAACATTATCAACTGTTTTTATTTTTGTCAGTTTGTTAAGAGAAAAATATCTCCGTAATGTTTTACTTGCATTTCTTAGTTTACTACTTAAACTGTCTATATATATGTAGTTTATATATAGTTAAAAATATATATTTATAGTTATAGTTATAGTTATATATAGTTATATATATATTTTCCACTTATATTTCTGGGTTTTTTAAATTTTTTAATGTTTGTTTATTTTTGAAAGAGAGAGAGATAGAGTGCAAGCAGGGGAGGGGCAGTGAGAGAGGGAGACACAGAATCGGAATCATGGTCCTGGCTCTGAGCTCTCAGCACAGAGCCCAAGGCAAGGCTCAAACCCAGCAACCGTGAGATCATGACCTGAGCCAAAGTGGGACACTTAACCCACTGAGCCACCCAGGCGCCCCCCACTTATATTTCTTTATTGGTGAACTATGTGTTTATGTCCTTTGTCTACCAATAGATAGATTTTTTAAATTTTATTTGTTTTTTTTTACTGGTTTTCAGGGATCTCTCTCTCTATTTGTCTTCCTCGTGTCTTCCAAATACCTTTTCCAAGGATGTCATTGCCTCTTATTCAAATTGAGGTAAAACGTATAAACCTGAAGTTTACAACTTGGTCTGTATACATCATGTAAATATGAAAGAAAAATACCATTGATAGATGGTATCTATCACATATCACATAATATGGTATCCCGTAAATATGATAGAAAAATAACGTTTCCAGCACCCAAGAAGTCTCCTTCATTTTCCCTGCCCAGGAACATCCTCCCCGTGCCTGACCTGGCCAATTCCTACTTATGCTTTCTCACTGAAGCCTTTCCTGATGTGACAATATCACTCAGACCTCCCTATGTAATTATTGGTCTTTCCTTTTTCTTTTCTTTCTTATCACTTGCAACATGTGTACTTACACATGTATTTGTATGTTTGTTTAATATCTGTCTCTTAGGTCTATAAGGTATTATTTTGTTTGCCACTTTCTCTAGCATAATGCTTTGCACAAAAGAATTGCTCAATAAATAAATGGAATGAATGGCTCCCACCCAGTCTAGTGGTGGAGGCAGATATGTAAGCAATAGCAATGAGAGGAAAAGCCAAACAGATGTATGGAGATCGGTGTCAAGGGCACAGAGGAGGAAGAAAGAAACTGTGCCCAGGGAACCTTCCCACTGGCAACTTACCTATAGACAAAGTTGCTCACTGACTTACTAACTTGCCCTGGAATGTTATTCTCTCATAGCTGACATGTTGATGGCACCATATTACCACAGGGAAGGATTTGGGCCCATGCCAGATATTAGATGCACAAGTCCCAAGGGACCAAAAGAGGCAAAAATTTGTCTGAGCTCGTGGCTCACACACAGAGCACAATGGCAGCTCTGAAGAGGGCAGAAGTCCTCTGCACCCACAAGCCCTGTTTATTTTCTCCTCCAGCAGCAGGGGTGGCATAGGTCAGCTGAAATGGTGCATCCTGATGAATATTTATTGACCCAAAATGTCACGCTGACAGACATGTGGACAGGCAGACACAGAGGCCTCACTTCTCTGCTCCCAAGGTTGTGACACGGCTGACACTTCCCTGCACGGGTCCTGACTTCTCCAGCTGCTCCTGGGAATGCTGGTGTCTTGCTGATGGAGGTCAATCCCAATACTATGCCCTGTGCTTTCCAAGTGCTGCCGCCCAGGCCTCTACCAAATGGTGGTCTCAAGACCCTTCCCATCCCATCCCCCCAGCCCGCACATAGTGTCACCTAGCCAGTCTCCATTTCAACTGCTTCTCTACAAGCTCTTTACCCCCTCCTTAATTCCACTGCGAGAGTTACGAGTGGCCAAGTTAATTGTCCATTTTGCAGAGGGGAGTCCTGGGTGACACCCAGAATCATCGTTATGGTAGAGAAATGGGTTCTGCTTTTGCTGTAAAAAGTAATTGTGTGGTCATAAAGGTGATTTTTTTTTCCCTCCCTTATTCTTAATGTTTTCCTCTTCATTTTCTGGGTTTTCTTTCCATCTCTCCTATCATAGCTGACTTTACTTAATATTTATTTCAAAAACATTTTATTAACTATAGTCTAAGTAACAGAAATCCTTATAAAAGGCAAATGTACAGGTTAAAATAATTCTTATAAGGCTAACACTCTTGTAAACACCTTGTCCATGATAGCAGAATTTTTGTAGTCACTCCAGAAGCCCCCAGTAGTCTCCCTCTCAACCACTACCCTTCTCTTCCTGCCAGAATAATCACTCTCCTAACTTACTACAACTACTTCCCACTTTTCCTTGCAATCTTTTTTTTTTTAAGCTTATTTCTTTATCCTGAGAGACAGTATGTATGCACAAGAGTGGGGAAGGGCAGAGAAAGAGGGAGAAAGAGAGAATCCCAAGCAGGGTCCGCACTGTCAGTGCCGAGCCCAATGCAGGGCTCACACTCACGAACCATGAGGTCATGACCTGAGCTGAGATCAAGAGTTGGACGCTTAATGGACTGACCCACCCAGGCGCACCTTCTTTACAGTATTTTTTTAAATTTCTTTAAAATTTATTTATTTATGAGAGGCAGAGAGAGAGATAGAGCACCATCAGAGGAGGGGCAGAGAGAGAGGGAGACACAGAATCCAAAGCAGGCTTCAGGCTCTGAGCTGTCAGCACAGAGCCTGATGCAGGGCTTGAACCCACAAACCGCGAGATCATGACCTGAGCCGAAGTCGGACGCTTAACCGACTGAGCCACCCAGGCGCCCCCCCCCCGCCCCCTTCATTATAGTCTTAATACCCAAGTGTACATTCCTAAACACTGGTTTTATATAGATAGATATAGGTATAGATATATAGATATAGATATCTTTAAGCATCTTTTAATCCACAGGTTTCTCCTCCATGTCCTTATTTTTGTTTACAATTCATTTATTGAAGAAACTTGAGCACATACATGTAGTCTCCTGTGATCTGGGCTTTGCTGATTGCTTCCCCGGAACCATGCTTAGTCTGTTCCTCCGGCCTCTATGTTTCCACTTATCCCAATCCAGGTTCTTTTTGGCATGACAACCTCACGGCTGATGTGTTCCTCATCAGGAGGCACGTGTGTCTCAGTGTCTCTCTTTTTGTAAAATTAGTTCTCATTGATGTTTTATACTCTGTGTCTTAACTGCTTAAAGTATGTTGATATTCCAATGCTATTATTCTTTCTTCATGAATTTGTTGAAATATTCTAATTAAGCACCTATGTAGTTTTGGTTTTTTCAGTGGTACAATTTGCATAGGAAAGGCATGATAAAAGCTATTTTCTTTTAATTTTTAAATGTTTATTTTTGAGAGAGAGAGAGAGAGAGAGAGAGCGAGCATGAGCAGTGGAGGGGCAGAGGGAGAGGGAGACACAGAATCAGAGCAGGCTCCAGGCTCCGAGCTGTCAACACAGAGCCCGACATGGGGCCCGAACTCACAAACTGCGAGATGATGACCTGAGCTGAAGTCGGATGCTCAACCTACTGAGCCACCCAGGTGCCCCTGATAAAACCTATTTTCAAAAAAACATAGTTGGTTTCCCAGCATCTTCCCTAGATGTCAATTTGATTTTTTAGAGCTGATTTTGTAAGTAGTTAAATAAGCAACTAATCATTCCTTCTGAGAATGTCACACATCCTAGGAGAGAGCAGGGAATCAAGGGCAGGGAACCAGCAGCCCCTGAACCAGGGGAGAGGTTAGACCAACATTGTGGGAACCCACGTAGGAGCCTCGCAGACAGAAAAATCTGCTTGTCTACAGCAGATTATATTGGCCACATTAGCATATAGTCAATACTTGGGAAGGGATTCAAAAGAGGCCTCTCTGCAGACACTCTGCCTTCCTTACATCTCAGCATGTTATCCCTTCTTGAAATTTGGCAGTTTATTCTCCATTATTCCCATTCCTCTGTTCAACCTCCTCTCTACCCCCTCCCACAGAATGTCTGCAAATGTCAGGTGTATCTCAGTTCACCTCCAATTGCTGATAGAGTGTCTTTCCTCCGATTTTGTTTCCTTTAGGAGTAGCTGAGGATTGTGGGAGGTGGGGGGTGGGGGGCGGTGAGGAGGCTGGTGCTCTTTGTAACTAGATCAATTTTTCAAGTTGAGTTTAGAGTTCCCAGCAGGGTCCTAATTGTCCTTTGAGCAATTCCAAATTCTTCTTTTAAAAATTTTTTATTGACACATAATTCACATACCATACAATCTACACTTGAAAAATTTTTAAACATTTATTTTTGAGAGAGAGAGAGAGTGTGTGTGTGTGTGTGTGTGTGTGTGTGAGGCGGGGGAGGGGCACAGAGAGAGGGAGATGCAGAATATGAAGCAGGCTCCAGGCTCTGAGCTGTCAGCAAAAGGCCCACTGCAGGGATCGAACTTAGGAACCATGAGATCATGACCTGAGCTGAAGTCAGGATGCTTAACTGACGGAGCCACCCAGGTGCCCCCGGTCTACCCGCTTCAAGTGTACAATTGAGTGGTTTTAATATATTCAAATGTTGTGCATCTATTACCATGATCTAATTTTAGAACATTTTCATTACTCCTAAAAGAAATCCCGACCCATTAGCAATCAGTCTGCATTATCCCCTCCCCCCTAAGCACTAAGCTACTTTCTCTCTGTTTTCCTACTGTGGACTTTCCATATAAATGGAATGATACAATGCATAACCTTTTGTATCTGGCTTCTTTCACTTATGTTTCCAAGGTTCATCCATGTTATGGCAGGTATTAATACTTCATTCCTTTTATGGCTGAATAATATTTCATTGTATGGATATGGAACATTTTATCCACTCATCAGTTGATGAACATTTGGATTCATTCCACCTTTGGTTAATATGAATAGCGCTTGCATGGATGTTTGTGTACAAGTTTTTGTGTGCACATATGTTTTCAATTCTCTTGGTGTGCGCTTAATGGAATTGCTGGGTCATATAAGTCTATGTTTAATTTTTTAAGGAACTGCCAAACTGTTTTTCAAAGAAGCTTGTACCATTTTACATTCCAACTAGCAGTATACAAGGGTTCCAGTTTCTCCAGATCCTTATCAATCCTTGTGATTTTTCTGCCTTTTTGGTTTTAGCCATCCTCCTGAGTGTGAGGTGGTATCTCATTGTGGTTTTGATTTGCATTTCCCCAATGACTGGTGACGTGGAACGCTTTTTCACGTGTTTGTTGACCATTTACATATCTTCTTTGGAAAATTAAAAAAAAAATTCTGATCATGTTCCTAGAGAGGTTTGTCTTTGGTTACTAGTTCTCTCTAGTTTTCTCCTTTTCTTCTCCTCAGTTTCTTAGGATATCAGGAGAAAGTCCTAGAGTATTCTGCATACCTGCCCCTTGGTCACATCTTCACTTAGAGGGACTACACAGTAGCAGACTTGGGTGGGAGCAGGGTGGGGGAGGGGGTGATGTTTCGGTGTGTGTGATTTGCAAAAACTCCTGAAGGGAGGGTGAAAAACATCCAATCTGTTAGTACCCATCTTTCTCTTTGGGTGCTATTTTTGAACAGTTGGTCTTTTGAGATCTATGAGAGGGTGAGCGGAGTAGAGGACCTAGAAATCATGTTTGCCTTCTAAGGAGAGAACTTAAAAAAAAAAAAATCCATTAAAATGTCGATGAGGCCAATGTTCATGGCCAGGACTGGCTCCAGGCACCTCTTCCTTTTCTCCCTCAACTCTTCTTCCTGCTCTGGCATTGACAGGCTTCAGAGCAACTCTCAAGCCTCCTCTCAGCAAAGGACATAACAAACTCCTTAGTCTTGAGCCACAGGGACTCCATCATGTCCTTAGGGCAACATATGTTGTGAATGAGGCTCAGATATTATCTATGTGCTTCACATTGTGCTGGGTGCTAGAGCAAGATTACAGAAACCACAGGTTAGTTTCTTTTTCTCTCATTTACTCAACAAATCTTTTTAGGCACCTAAGTACCAGACTCAGTGCTTCCCTGAAGGAGACCAACTTGGGAAAAAAGACTTCAGAACCCAAGTCAACGTTTGATGCATTCCACGCGCGTGGTCCCCATATGAAGTAGAGCTCCAGAAAGCATCGAGTGCTCCAGGCATTGAGTGATGTCCCCATGAGGTACAGAGCCATGGGGGGAGTGGCCAGGGGTGCAGCTCCCACCATTGGCCAAAGAGGCTTGAACTGGGAACCCCAAGTTAAGGAGGAAGGGATATCAATACCATGACATGCAGGTGGAAACAATGCTTTTGAGCTTTTGCACGTTTTCCTGAACTTCCCTATCTTATTCCATGTGCTATATTATTTATGGAGGAAAGCAGTAAACTTAATCCATCATCAACTGCTGGGAGGGTGTTACTTCTTTAAATCTAATCTCATTGAGCTCCCTGCACCTTTTCTATTGCCATTTCCTTTTTAGTCAGTGTCAATTAGTTCTCCATTGCTGGTTTTAGTTTTCTACGTGATAAGCAAAGGTTTTGAATCCATCTTGATTAAAGCAGCGAGGCCCCAACCCCATCCTGCCAGCTTCCTTTGAAGTTCATGTAAAGTCTATATTCAGATCAGCTGCCCAGGGCACAGAGAAAGATGAGCTATGAGCTGTGCAACATGAGGGCGCCAGGCCAGATGCTTCAAGGCAGTCGGCTTCCTTCTGGGAATAGAATCGCAAGAGAGTTCCATCTCTCTGGAATGGTTTAGGTGTGGCTGAGGGGAGGAAAAAAGCACAAAAGTCAAAGAATGAAAAGATGATTTCTCAAGTCTCTTCCAGACACTGTGCAAATTAGACTAAGATCTATTTGTTAAAGCTGGTAGCAGGCTTTCCATGTTTGGGACTGCCCAGAAATCTGGATTCTTCCAAGATGTCCCCCCTTGGGAAGTTGATTCATTATACAGAAGAAATCAAGAAAGGGAAGCATGGGATATTGTTAAATATCTACCATAGTATTTTTCTCATATTTGTGCAACAACCCCTCTGTCCTCTGTCCTCTTACAGACTGCCTCTTCACTTCCTCACATCTCTCGGTTTTTTCTTCTTCTTTTTTAAATGATAGTTTATTTTTGAGAGAGAGAGAGAGAGCGCACAGGGGAGGGTCAGGGAGAGAGGGAGACACAAAATCTGAAGCAGGCTCCAGGCTGTCAGCACAGAACCCGACGTGGGATTCGAACTCACAAACTGCAAGATCATGACGTAAGCTGAAGCTGGACGCTTAACTGACTGAGCCACCCAGGTGCCCCTCTTGTTTTTTCGTTATTCTCCCTCTCTCTGTCTCTTTCTATCTCTCTGTCTTTTGCTGTGAAACCAATATCTTCCCCTTATTTGCCTCTTCCTCTTCCACTTATTTTTTTCTCTTTATACATATTTTCAAGTGGATATTTGTGGCTCTGATAGTAATACGTTTTAAAGAAGCCACTTTACTCTGGGGAATAGTTCTTCATTTGTAAACTATAATGATCCTTAATTTCCCTCTACTGCTAAAATTCTCTGATTCTTTGAAATACTTATTTGTTTAAATAACGCATTTTCTTCTGAACCACCAAAAATCTGTGGAAGTTGACCATATAATGGCTGACAAGCCAAGTGATAAATAAATCCCCTTGTCCTTCTCTTTGGGGATCCCTTTATTCTGCATCAATATGAGAAAGTCAAAACACAATCTCGGCCACTCCCATGCCCTCACCGACAGTCCCCAAAGCCTGAGAATCATAGTGGTATGTCTCTGCAGCAGAAACCTCCCCCAGCCCATCAGAAGCTCGGGATCTGGGGAAAAGGGATAAAGAGGAGGAAAACGTCAGAAAATCCAATTTTTAAAAAGGAGGATTTTTTGTGGTGCTGAACTCCCAGAGATCATTATACGTAGCTCAGATTGCACACACTACTTTTTGTGCCATGTAGTTTCAAAGTTCATTCCCAGATAGAATATCTAAGAGAGCCCCCCTCCCGAAAGAATGATTTTTATTTTCCATATGGTACATACTAGTAATTCTGGCATTTGACCACATTTGTGTAAACATGCAGAGATACCTATAAATTATTGGACTTATCCCAGTTTGAGTTTCCAACTATGTACTACAATCATTACAGCTGTTCTTACTTTAGTCTCAGAAGATATTTCGGTCCATTTATATGGCTGATTAGTCACTTAGACTGTAGACTACATTTATGACATTGGGGGCGGGGAACATACCAAATATTCACTGGAGGCACCAAGAATCCATATTTAAGCCAAAAGTTCTGCAAACTGGTGGGGGTCCCCTAATCTGAGCTCTCATGCCCTGAGTAACAACTGTCAGTCACCCAGGGTCACCTCACACCTTGTGATGACTTCGGGAGAACCTGGGCTTCCCCCTATGTTTCCTCCTCCCACCCCCCCCCCCCCCCACCACCGCCAACCCGCTGCCCCGCCCCGAGTATTTAGTTTGAAGAGAGCTAGAGACCAGGAGAACTAAGAGCCTCACTTTTTAAAATCTAGGCCTCACCCAACAGATCTAAGACTTGCTGGTGCGCCTTAATAATAGCGTTGAAGGAAGCTCAGCAGTAAAGACTAAACTGACCTTTTTCGCTCACCTCGCCCTGCTCATCCCCACCACAGATTGGAGGTCTAGCCTCCAATGCAGGCTGAGCTCAGAGACGGGCCTGAAGTCCCCTGGGTGGAGATCTTGGGCTCTAGCCTGGTTGCCAACATCCGGGCCAACCTGCAGGGGACGCCCTAAAGCGCCTCCCACAGCTCTTTCGCTCTAGCACTTGGAGGAGTTAGTCCCCCGTATGTATTATTTGTAAATTGCCATGCTATTTACATAGCGTCTATTCACCTAGCATCTTAAGGGTTTTTGTTTTTGTTTCTAATGATTACTCTGTTGCAATCATAGCCATTTTTTTATTTGAGAGAGAAAGTGAGAGTCGGGGAGGGGCAGAGAGAGAGAGAGAGAGAGAGGAGGAGAGAGAATTCCAAGCAAGCTCAGCAAATCAGTGCAGAGCCCGATATGGGGCTCCAACCTACGATCAGTGGGATCATGACCGAAGCCGACGTCAGTTGCTGAACCAAGCTGAACCACCCAGGCGCCCCATAGCATCTTAAGTTTTAGGTACTTCCCCGCCCCCAAAAAACTTTTATGTTTTATTTATTTTTTTTTATTTGCATCTCACAATCACTAAAAAAGGCAGCTGTAGAGAGAGATGGAATGATTTCACTAAGTTTATGTGGGAATCTGTGGTGGAGACTAGATTAGAAGTCAAGCGTCCTGACTCCCAGACCTATGCTCTTTCCACAAAAGCTCCTCACAGGGAGGATAATAATAAACAGAAAACACTTCTGCTATCCCTTTTATTTTCTTTTCCTCTTTAAAACTTTGACATGTTTTATTTATGTCAGTTCTCCTGAGATCGGTTTTCATGAAACTCTAGTACTTTACTGGCTGCCCTCCATGCTCAAACATTGTTGGGTAGGATCTCCAGTCTTGTTCTGATTTATTCAGCAGATGGAGAGTTATTATCAATATTTCTCCAGAGTTCGAGGGGGTATTTTTGGATGATAAAGTTCATTTCCATTTATCATCATTTTATCCCCGGTGCTGGCTTTGGGGGCTCTGATTTTTGCTGTATGAATGTGAACCATGAGGTTGCATTCAACTTGGTCTGTTTTCAGAGCCAGAAGAGTAGAGAGCAGGATGCAGAAATATATGGTGGCCTTTGGCAAATTGGTGGAAATTTTGACTTAAGGGAAAGCCAGTGTTGACTCGGATCTTTATGCGTATCTCTTTAAAGCTGGAAGAGGGGCGCCTGGGTGGCTCAGTCGGTTAAGCGTCCGACTTCAGCTCAGGTCACGATCTCACGGTCCGTGAGTTCGAGCCCCGCGTCGGGCTCTGGGCTGATGATGGCCCAGAGCCTGGAGCCTGCTTCCGATTCTGTGTCTCCCTCTCTCTCTGACCCTCCCCCGTTCATGCTCTGCCTCTCTCTGTCTCAAAAATAAATAAACGTTAAAAAAAATTAAAAAAATAAAATAAAATAAAGCTGGAAGAGGTCATAGAAAACATTTAGTAATTCTGGTTCAAGGCTTTTGTACACTGAGGCAGAAGATGAAGCTCAGAGAAGTCAGGAGACTTGTCTGCGATCACACAGCTCCTTGACGGCAATGCTGGAACTAACATCAGTCAGGTCATTTGTTCTGTGTCTGAGGCGTTGTCTCTGAAAGCACAGGGCCTCTCAAAGATGAGGGCTAGCTACACCTGGAGAATTCTGAGGGACTTTCTATGTGATTAATTCAATTCAGCCTAACAAGCACTCACTGAGGCCACCACAGGGAAGACCAGCAAGGTATTGTGTGGACCCCACGGGCTCGAAAGGGCTGACAGGGCAGCTCAGTTTCAGTCTCTCCTCCATTCTCCTCCGAGGGGCCTGAGTTCGGGCCTCCTGGACTGTTGCTGTGTCTACAGTGGAAAATCCACTCTGAGGCCTAAAATCTTTTATTTGGATGAATGGGGCCCATGCTGTCTCTTTCTTTCCCGCGGTAACAAAAAGAAGGGCTGTGGAGAGGCTTTCCTACCAAACCACAGGAAGATTAAAGGGCTAGGGAGGAGGGACGCATTTTGAATGTGGAAGTCACAGAGCTCTTGCGCCCTGAAAGGAGCCTTCTCGTTATTAATGGTGCATCGGCCACAGCTGTGGCTTGGAAATGGGAGAGACAGGAGGCAGGAGAGACCCACGTGTGGGTTTGTGTGGCTCTGACCACAGGCGTGTGCTTCAGACGCCATGCCCCACCAATACTCGCTGCCCACATTGGATGAGGCTCCCTCCTGGCCACCTTCTCCCTCCCTCAGAGGCAGGAAGCACAGTGGGGGAGGAGTTGAAATTGCTAAGAATAGCCGTGTCTTTGGGACTTGCTCTTTTCAAGGAATCGATGGAATTAGAAATGAGATATTAGCTCTAATCAGTCACATATGTGGGGTTCTCAGCCCCTAGGAAAAGAATTTCTGACTGCAACTCCTCACCCAGTGGGGAAAATGCATCTACACCTGTGGGTCTGGTGGGGCCCCTCTTCTGTCCTCTGGAGGGTCCAGGACAAAAGTACATGCTGTACTAAGTATACGCTGTCAGTCTGTCATCTGGTCTGATCTGAAGTGGCCAGACTTCTGACTAAGCATCCCCTATGTGGCTTTTCAACAAGTGTAGAAGAATTTCAAGGCACACATAGATCCAGACGGAGCCAAGAACTGGGGGCTGGAAGAGAATTCCACCTTCCCCTTTGTCTTTATTGCTTATGATTCTGAGATGTGGGGGCATTTGGACAATTAGGCACATCGCGAAAGGATGGGTTGTTTTGTTTTGTTTTGTTTTACTTTCATTTTACAACAATTTAGAATGACAAGAATAGTCAAATGAACCCCCGTGGGCCCGTCATATAGATGGTCAGCAGGTTTTCACTGAGCGTGTGACTTTCTCAATATGGCCTCCTGACTACCTGCGTCAGAATCACCCCCAGACCTCTCCACTCAGGATGTCAGGCTGGGATGTGCACCAAGTGTAGTTCCCCAGGCAGTGTTGGTGTGTCAATCCCTAGGAGCCTTCTTGTGGGCCATACACTGGGTCAGCTATCTATGAAGTCGCCCCCGAGTTCTTTGTGTTACCAACCCCACCAGGTCCAGCGACTGGCCAGAATATTATGCTAATTGTCCCATCACTCGCATTACACCTTCGAAAACCAAGAATAAACAGGGAGAATCAGCCCCTTTTCTTCCTTGAGCTAGCACTTTTCCCCTTAGCTACTATGTATGACCTTTGTTCGAACTTAACAGACCTGCTAATGAAAATAAAACCTCGTGTTAAGGCTCTTGCCAACTTTTTAATACTTAAGCTTAATTTAGGATCCATGCTGCAAGTCAGTTGTATAGCCCCGGACCTGTACCTAACTGGAAATATCCTCTGTGAATTATTTGTGTATGGGTAACGGATGTGAATACACACACACTCACACAAAACACCAGTAGAACTTTTACATGTCGACGTTTAAGTACTCCAAAGAGAGCAAAGAGCAGAGTTCATTTTCTGGAGAGATTCTAAGTCCAAGGTTGAATCTACAGTTGTCTATAGTTTGGAGTCTGCATTATGTCATTTAAAAATTTTTTTTAACGTTTATTTATTTTTGAGAGATGGAGAGAGACAGAGCATGAGCAGGGGAGGGGCAGAGAGAGGGAGACACAGAATCCGAAGCAGGCTACAGGCTCTGAGCTGTCAGCACAGAGCCCAATGCGTGGCTCGAACTCACAAGCCGAGAGATCATGACCTGAGCTGAAGTCGGAGGCCAACCAGCACCCCAAGTTTATTCATTTATTTTTTGAGAGAGAGAGAGAGAGAGAGAGGGAGCAAGGGAGGGGCAAAGAGAGAGGGAGACACAGGATCTGAAGCAGGCTCCAGGCTCCAAGCTCTCAGCACAGAGCCCGATGTGGGGCTCGAACCCACGAAATATGAGATCATGACCTGAGCTGAAGTCGGACACTTAACGGACTGAACCACCCAGGTGCCCCTGCACTATGTTATTTAAAACACCAGGGGTTGAAGAACCAGGGGTGGGTGAGGTGGAAAAGGACGGGATAGTGGTTGGGCAGCAGAAAAGGGAATGGTGATCGGAGAGCAGAAAGCAGGTGAGGGGTTGGCTCGTTAAAATCATAGACAGCAGAGGCATGGCCAGGTAAGAGACTGCAGCCACTCCCCTAGGGCTCCTTCAGATCACTCCACGTTCCTCATGCATATTTGTGTTTCACGACACCGTGCCCAACACTGCACAGAGCAGGTGCCTGGTGTTCACTGAATGCTCCTATGAATGCTAGTCCTTGGCTTTGTCCGAAGGTGCCCCTGACACAATTTCAGGGCTTACCGAGAGCCAGAAGATCTGTGATCCTGCCCCAAGAGCCCACATTTTGGTCTCTCTCCTTGCTTGCACTGCTCACAGCCAATGTGCTGCACAATTTCAGGAACCACATTCACCTCCATAGAATAGAGTGTGGGTGGAGACCTCAGAGCTGGGCAGCAGGTAGCCCCGGATGCCTTCTGGAAGCACCACTGTGGCCACTACAGGCACAGCCTCTGGGTTAGCAGATCAGATTTGAGTGTTTCACATTTGCCTTTCTATTGTTCACTCACTGGCAAGTGCTACTCTGCTACAGTTTTACGTAATTTTAGTTTTATGCTACTTTCCCAGGGATGCCTGGGGGCCATATCCGGTTAGGGAGCTGACCCTCCTCCACCGCCCCGTACCTTTTTATCTTCAGCCTTCCCAGCCCTGTTCTTTAAGTATCATAAATGCTGAGAGTATCCGGGATGCTTGTGGTCGAAGACATTCACTTCATCGAGGTTCTAACAGAGGCATTAGAGTTATGGCTCTTGGAGAAAGGAAGGATAAATATGATATTTTGGGCACACACTTTTTCAATTATGGGCAGCTCAAACCCGGTATTACTTCTCATCCATCTCAATCTGAAGGCTGGTGGGGAGGTTGCTCCTCTACATCTTTGCACACTTAATCTCAAACCCCACTCATGCGGCTTCTAAATTTTTTAAGATTAATCAAATCTCAGTCTTGCAAAGTGCACACTCTGATTTATATGAGTTTTGGCAAACAGGCACACCGAATAAAAAGCTTCTTAGTTGGAAATGACAGCGTTAGGGGAACGAGGGCTGGGAAACCATATAAGGGCACCATGTTTTGATGAGCCGGTGGCAGCTCCTGGAACTCAGTTAAAGGACTCTAAACAGGCTGATGTATTAAGGTGGGAACCTCTATGTAACATGGCAGGGATTGGTGTGTTTTCCCATCCTTAGATTTACTTTTGAGCTCTAGTTCTATGAAGGAAAACTATAGAAATCCAGTCTCTGAGGAAACGGCACGAAGCTCTGCAGGGATTGTGTTGTAGGAGCTGGAAGTGAAGGGGAGGAAGCTAGAATTGGTTCTGACTCAAGAGCTCATCTTCTTTCTAGAAAGATGCCCAATTGTCCAATGTCCAGGGACCAAAGAGTTCAGTGAATTCAAACTTGATTGAAGTCATTGCTATCCAAGAAGGTCCAACATAATGAACCAATATGGCAGCGATCAGTGTAGGGTGGTAACACGTAGTTAGCCCTGGGACTAGTCCATGGTTCTGAGTTGCTGTTTCATTAGAAGAATTTCCCAACAGTTGAGTTAACTTTAATCTCAGCCTTAATCTTCAGCAAACGTAAACCTGTCTTGTAACAGCACTGGAAGTTGAAGCTCTTCCTTTCTAAGACACATAGTACCCTCTATGAAAACAGAAGAGAGTTTGAAATTAGCACTTGAAACAATGATTTAAAAATAAACATTTGGGGGTGCATGGGTGGCTCAGTCGGTTAGGAGAAAGCTAAGTGACTTCATCTCAGGTCATGATCTCACTGTTCGTTTCACAGGTTCGAGCCCCACGTCAGGCTCTGTGCTGACAGCTCAGAGCCTGGAGCCTGCTTCGGATTCTGTGTCTCCCTCTCTCTCTGCCCCTCTCCTGCTCTGTCTGTCTCTATTTCTCAAAAATAAAACATTTTTTTAAACTTTTTTCAAAATAAAAAACTAAAAATAAACAGTTGAACAATACCTGTTATGTGTTATTCTACATTTATAAGAGTCTTTTGTAATACATGACTATATTCTCTCAACCCGTCCCATGCACTGAGAACTTTTCCTGAGCAGACAGTGAAATATCAGAGTAAAAGTGTGCACCTCCTCACATGGTGGGCAGCAAGAATTTAGAGCACAGTTTAACCTTGTGGGTCAGGTTCCTAGCTTGCCTTTGCAGGGTCCATGCTCTCTGAGAAATAAGGTTAACATGCAGGAAATGATAGGGACCCATATGAGCCAGATGGTGAGTGCCATAGGGATTCAAAGAAATGACTGATAAATGAGGTTCACGGTCACAGGGAAAAGACAGAAGACCCAAGGACAGGTGGGATACAACTGCAGGGAAAGAGTGCGGGGGCAATGGTTGGAGAGGCACAGAGTTCTCATGGGCTGGTGCGTGGGCTGCAGCAACCTGAGGAAGAAATGCAAGCATTACTCCCCTGTCATAGACGAGGAAGCTGGTGCACAGACAGTTCCTGCTTTAACCACTACCATCCCTGCCTCTTGTAAGTTACCAACAGGGTGGCCACAGGATGATTCGAGGGCAGGAACCAACTCACAGGACCTTGGTTTGGTTTTGCTTTTAATTACTAGTGTCCCTTGTTCTTAGCGTCCTCGATCCATCGCGGAGGAAATATTTGCAACGGTGTCTGCCGAGAGCATCGCTTCCTTCCGGCATGTTTGGGGATTTGGGGTGGTGAGCTCCAGAGCTGCCAGACTTCCTGGACTGGACTTGGCATGCTGGCCGTAATCTGCCTCCAGGTGCTGGTTCCCTGAGCACACTCCAGGAGAAAAGGCTTCAAGTACATCTGCTCTTTGACCAGAGGCCTTGAAACTTCAATGACCATGCTTTACAATTCTCTTCATGCTGTTAGATCAGATCTTTAAAGAATGTCAGTTTCTTGAATTTTATTGTGTGTTTACTGTGAGCAAAGTATGGTAGGTGCTGTAAGGGATACGGTGATGAATGTGCAAAGGACTCCGACCTTATTTACGATGCTCTGTGGTGGAGGGGCCGGGGCGGGGGGAGGGGGGGGAGAGTGCATGGAAATCACTGTAGCACAAGGCCAAACAAACAGCAGGTGTCAGAAATGGAAGAACTGGGTTTGATTCTCGTCTTCACTACCTGCAGGATTCACAGGCTGTGTGATTTTAGGTAAGTCCCTCGACTACACTGAACTCAATTTGCTAATTTGTACAATTGAAAGAGTAAGAAATTTGCCTTACAGGATTGTCGTTATGATTAAATTCAGTATTTGGATAGGTGCATTATAGAAATGCCTTACAAATATTAATTATTATATTTCAAACCTATCAGTGCTCCAATAGAAATTTTACATGTTAAAAAGGAGAATGGGAGGGGCACCTGGGTGGCTCAGTTGGTTGAGTGTCCGATTTCAGCTCAGGTCATGATCTCATGGTTCGTGGGTTTGAGCCCTGCATCAGGCTCTGTGCTGACAGCTCAGAACCTGGAGCCTACTTCAGATTTTGTGTCTCCTTCTCTTTCTGCCCCTCCCCCACTTGTGCACTGTCTTACTCCGTCTCTCAATAATAAATAAATGTAAGAAAAAATTTAAAAAGAGGAGAATGGGAGCTATCTAGTGGGAGTATCTATTAACTTTGGTTGTGAATGATGCACTCTTCCTGTTTAGTCCTAGTCTAATAATTTCTCACTTTCTCTTTTTAGAATATGAAGGCTCCATGGTTGAAAATCATGTTTAGGGGCGCCTGGGTGGCTTGGTCGGTTAAGCGTCCGACTTAGGCTCAGGTCATGATTTCACGGCCCGTGAGTTCGAGCCCCGCGTCGGGCTCTGTGCTGACCGCTCAGAGCCTGCAGCCTGTTTCAGATTCTGTGTCTCCCTCTGTCTCTGCCCCTCCCCTGTTCATGCTCTGTCTCCCTCTGTCTCAAAAATAAATAAACGTTGAAAAAAAATTAAAAAAAGAAAAAGAAAATCATGTTTATATGGAGAATTAAAAAGAAGCCCTAGGAAGTAAAGGCAGAGGGTGGCAGTGAGGGGAATTAATGTTGGTGTTGGTGAATGATCGGCAGCATTTATTTTCAATCACAAAATATACACCCATGCTTACCCCGTCTGTCCACAGCCAGGTTTTAGTCTGGGAATGTTCCAAATAAGGCAAAGCTTTGAAGTACACTTGCTCTTTGATAGGGAAAATAAGCACTCAAGTATTATTTCTGATTATTTCCTTCCTTTAATTTTGTCTGGTCTTCCGAATATGGGATCAGACATCTACCCACATCTAGCTCTTCCCTTATGAACATTTATTCATTTCATTTTTTTCTTCCAATAAATATTAATTGAGAGCTTACTATGTGCCGAGCACCATACGGGGCACTGGGGCTTCAGACATGTGTACGACACAGTCCCTGACCTCACACCACTTTTAGTGTCGTGAAAGGTGCAAATGGGTAATTTCAAAATGGTGTGTCAGGTGCTCCCCAAAATGAAATAAGGCGTCCTGGAGCCTCACAGCCTCTGAGAAGGCTTTCCTTCCTTGCCCTTAGGCTGCCTTAAGCTTTCTTTCTTTCTTTCTTTCTTTATTTATTTTTATTAAAAAAAATTTTTTTTTAACGTTTATTTATTTTTGAGACAGAGAGGGACAGAGCATGAACAGGGGAGGATCTGAGAGAGAGGGAGACAGAGAATGAGAAACAGGCTCCAGGCTCTGAGCGGTCAGCACAGAGCCTGAAGTGGGGCTCAAACTCACGGACCGCGAGATCATGACCTGAGCCGAAGTCGGACGCTCAACCGACTGAGCCACCCAGGCGCCCCAAGCTTTCTTTCTAAAGTGAGGCTCCAGAGTGCCTTATTTTCTCAATTCATATTTATTGAAAGAAAAAAAAAACACACAAATGGATAAATGTTTACAAGAGGTAAAGTGGTTATGGGTGAGTCTGCACATACAGAAACCTGACTATCTGTGAATAGTCTTACAGGCTCTACACCATTTGGGGCTATTCAAAACCAACTGATGTATGATCCTCTTTGTAAGAACTACTTTTATTTTATTTTATTTTATTTTATTTTATTTTATTTTACTTTACTTTCTTTGAAAGTTTATTTAAGCAGTCTCTACACCCAACGTGGGGCTCGAGCTCATGACCCCAATATCAAGAGCCACATGCTCTACTTACTGAGACAGCCAGGTGCCCCCGTAAGAGCAACTTTAAAAATGAAACACCAGAGGGGCGCCTGGGTGGCTCAGTCAGTTAAGTGTCCAACTTCGGTTCAGGTCATAATCTTATGGTTTGTGGTTTTGAGCCCCACGTCGGGATCTGGGCTGACATCTTGGAGACTGGAGCCTTCTTCAGATTCTGTGTCTCCCTCTCTCTCTGCCCCTCTTCTGGCTCATGTTCTGTCCCTCTCTCTCTCAAAAATAAATAAAACATTTTTTTAAAAAATTAAAAAAATAAATAAACTTTAAAAAAATTAAAAAGGGGCGCCTGGTGGGTTCAGTCGGTTAAGCGTCTGACTTTGGCTCAGGTCATGATCTCACGGTCTGTGAGTTCAAGCCCTGCGTCGGGCTCTGTGCTGACAGCTCAGAGCCTGGAGCCTGCTTCAGATTCTGTGTCTCCCTCTCTCTCTGCCCCTCCCCCACTCGGGCTTTGTCTCTCTCTGTCTCAAAAATAAACATTAAAAAATTTTTAAAAATCTTGCTCTAATTTTATTTATTAGCCTTTGAAATATGAATCTATGCTAATGTAAGTACATGTTTAGTTTTGTTGTTTAGTAAAAGTTCTATTTCTGTGGGAGAAAAAAGGTCTAATTTAGAAAAGTGTGCTGCATTCTCTCTAACTCACCCAGGGGTAAGGGGATCCGGAGGGGTCTGGATATTGAGTGGCGGCTTTCTCAGTACCTTGGCAGAGAGGTTGTGGATAAGGTTAACAAAATCCCATATTGGACCGTGACTAGCGTAGTGCCTGGAGCATAGTGGGCACTCCAGAGCTGCTTGCTCCCTTTTTCATTGTTACCCTGTGCCCAGCACTGACAAGCCTATGGGATGTCGGGTCCTGTCCGTGAGGAACAACAACATGACCAAGGGTCTCTGCTTTCGCCCAGCCACCGTTCTCCTGCTGCTTGGTGGGCAGAAGGTCCAAAGCACTAATGCTGTCTGAGCAGGTGGAATCCGTGTCTCTTGGGACTTCAAGTGCTTGGGGAGCAACTGGGTCTTTTCCATATTTGGGTTTCAAAATAAAATCTCTAGGCCAGATAGAGATGTAATGGAAAACTGGAATGTTCAAATGGCTCAAATGATCAGTGCCTGAGAATCAGAAAAGTCAGCTTCGTTGGAAATCCTCAGCAAAGGGGGCACTAGCAGGCCTGGTTTGGAAGGTGTCAACATGCAGGGGAGGCCGTGGAGGTTGGGGGGGAGCAGGATGTAGAGAAGGATGCCCTGACATTCCTTCAACGACTGCAAATTGCTTTGTAAGGGAGGATTCCCCACTCGGGTTCAATAAGCAGTTCTCAGCTGATATTCTTTAAAGCATATGAAAGTGTGGAAGCAATCATACCGTGGGGGATTCCATGGGGCCCCAGGCAGGCTGAGGTGGAAGAATGAAAACTGCCCTAGAGGGCTCAAGAGAGAGAGAGAGAGAGAGGACAGAAAACAGCTGTGAGCATCTCTGGAAGGAGGAAACCTGTAATATTCACACACAGGGTGAGAAAGAGAGAAAAGGAATAGGGACATGGGGCAGCAGGAAACAACATATTTCCACTGATTTCCCTTTTGAAAGCATAATGGTCTTGTTAAAAAAAAAAATTGGGAACCGGTTCACGCTGTATGAGAATTTGTTTTTAACAAATGAGTAAACAGGCCAGGCTTTAACTTAAAAAAATATTAAAAAAAATTCTCCGCCTTTACTGTTCATCGTCTCACCCCTGTGGGCTTGAGAGTGGGTGCTCAAAGTTTAATGCTATATGCACTGAGTCAAACCTGTGCCCTAGTTTAAGACAGGATGAAACTGAACCGACTCACCCAAAGATGGAAATATGGTCTATACTGCTGCTTCTTTCACGTGGGCTGGAGGATTGTTGGTCTATAAAGCAACCAAGATGATAGGAACCTGCACTGGGAAACTAAATGAAAAGAAATGTGGACAAGGGGGGTGATAGGTACCACCCACCGTGCTGAGTATCTGCTTAATCTTTCTGTGTCTTCGTTTCCTCATCTGATAAATGAGGATTATAACACCTATCTCACAGGCCTGTTGTGAAAATAAGATCAAGCAAGGGCATATGACTCCTATCTACCTACAAGAGTAGATACTGAGCAAATACATGTTGGTGCACTTTCTCCAACAGACCGGCAGGTACCGCCGTGTTTTCTGGAGAAGCATTTGTTAACTGCCATGTAAAAATGTGTTTCCTGTCATCTAAGGCAAATGGGGCGCTGGTGATTGAATCTAAGATTTCTCTTCTTGCAACCTCAAGGGACAAAAGTTAAGTTAGGAGAATGGATATTTCGTGTTTCTTGCTGCGTCAGAGAGTTGTTGGTTGTGGGGAGTTTGCGGGGGTGGGGGGGACGGATGGCTATTTTGATGTCTCTATTAATCATACGCTAGATGCTTGCCAGGCAGCTGAAACAACGTTTTCTGGCATGATTTACGTACTGCTGGCCTATGGAGAGAGAGCTTTAGAGAGAGTCCCGAAGGAAACCCAATGGCAGCTGTCCACTTCTCTCAGATACCACGCTAGGCCCTTTCAAATGCAATATTACAACAGCTCCTTGACCTACCTTAGGAGGGAATACATCCACTTTAAGCAAGGAAAGACTGTGACTGACACAGATTGACCTATCCGTAGATTTATTACGATCAGTGTTTATACTCTGACTACAGAGAAACACTGAGTCTTAGTTCCTTGTGAGCCAGTGGAAGGGTAAGGACAGGAGAGCAAGGACCAACTCTGTCAATATTGGTTCAAAATCCTCATTGCTTCTGCTGTGGACATCACTATAGTGTGGTCAGGCAAACTCTGGAGGTATCTGACATGCATGGAACCTCTCCAGCCACCCCCACGGCACATCCCCAGAGCTCTGGCTCACGAGGTAAGCTACAGCCCCCCTGTGTGCTGGTGCAGACAGCTAGGGGCAAATGGGACTATTTTGGAATTAACTTCATTTCATTGATGAGTTTCACCTCATTGACAAACAGGCATGCCTAAGTTGGTCATGAGTGCGTCTCTAGGGAGGGACCAAGTTGTGGGATGATTTATAGGGATATTATTTATTACTGTATGTTATTGCTATTTTTACAGCGATAAAAGAAACTGCCACTTTTTAAATACCCCCTGGCTATGGACCACCAGTTTACACACACCATCTCATTTAATTTGCACAATGCCTCTATGCAGTGAATAGTATCGCTCTCGTTTTATAGACAAAAGGCTCAAGGAGGTGAAGAAGCTTGCCGAAGAGAACAATAAGTGGCAGAGCAGCAATGCACAATGCCATCTTTTTAATGCTCAGGCGTGTGGTCTTTCCACCCCACTGCAGAGCCTCTCAGATAATGACTCCCTACATCAAAATGGGGCATCATGCTTGGGCTCTGGGATTTCAAGTCTGCTCTTCTCCTAAATGAAGTTCTTCCTCTGTGAAGTTAACTTGCATCCCCTAAACCTCTACACCGAGATAAATTCGGGGATCAAAGATAGCAAACGTGATCTGTGTCCCTTCCAAGGTACCTCCCAAGTTTCCCATCCTGAAACCCAGGGCACCCCCCGGGGACTTAGCTTTGACTCGTCACTCACTCTCCATCCTGGATGCTACCAAGGTGTTGATTACTTCTTCCTAACATCTCCTGTGTTCACTACCGGCCATCCTACCCCACTGTCACTGCTCTCTCTTGGGTTATTTCAATAGTATCCTAACTTCTCCTGCTCCACATTCTCAGTCCTGCTGCTAGATCGACCTTCCCCAAAACATCATCTTGTAAATGTCAATCCTCATTCAGAAGCATTCCATTGATATGATGCAGCCATTTAGGCTGATGTTGGTGAAGAACAATTCATGACCTGTTATGGAAAAAATGTTCACAGTATGTTATTAAATGAAAAAAAAATGCTTACAAAATAGAGCAAATGTTAATACGAGTGATCTATGTGTGGTAGAATTATGGGCGAGTGTAGCATCTTTTTGCTTATCTAGCATTCTTAGATTTTTTTGCAATAAAACAAATTCTTATAAGACAAAAAAAGTAGAAGTGACTATAAAAAGTAATAAAAAGGCTCATTGTGGTATAAATACCCATGGTGGTATAAAATAGAACAATAATAAAATCCCATTTTTTACTATTCAATTGGCAAAAAGAGTAAAAGTTATACTAACCAGTGTTGGCAAGAGTGAGGGCAGGGGCATCCTTTCACACGGCAGGCAGGGATGAACACTGATACAATCTTAGTGGAAGATAACGTTCAGGATTCATCACATGAAAAATTTGCATAAGCTTGAACCCAGCAATTCAATTTTAGGAATCCATGCTATAAAAAGATGGTTCTCAAAGTTTGATCTCATCAGCTTCACATTAGAGCTTGTTGAAAATATCAGTTCTTACACCCTATACCTGACCTACTAAATCAGAAGCTCTGGGAGGGCAGTCCAGGAATCTGTGGCGGGGTGTTAGTTTTTAAATTGTATTTGAAAGAGAGAGAGAGAGCATGCGAGTGCAAGCAGGGGAGGGGGCAGATGGAGAGAGAGAGAGAGAGAGACGAAGGGAGAGAGAGACTCTTAAGCAGGCTCCACGCTCAGCATGGAACCCAATGTGAACTCCACGCTCAGCATGGAACCCTGGGGTCGCGACCTGAGCTGAAATCAAAAGTTGGACCTTCAACCGACCAAGTCACCCAGATGCCCTAGGAATGTGTGTTTGAACAAGACCTCCAGGTAATTCTGAAGCACATTTGGTGTCTAAGAGTCATGGCTATAGAAATACCACTAGGTAGTACCTCTGTGTGAACAAAAGCCATAATGATGCACATTACTACCTTATTTATAATGTTGTAAAATTATAAATTATATATTCAAGAGAGAAATTGCTAAATAGGTTAAACCGACATATCCTGTGAAATACTACGTACCGGTTAATGAGAAAAAGTATTAGCAGGGAATAATTGTTAGTACATGAACCTCATGAAAAAGAAAAGAGCAATCTGCAAAACTACCTATAATATTATTAACCATGGTCAAAGCGTACTCTATATTCTCATGTTTTAATTTTTCAAACAATAAATTCATTTATTACCTATGTTAAAAAGAAAAATCCTCACATCAGCTCCTATAAGATAGAGCTCAAACTTCTTAGCCTGGCAACGAGGGTCGTTCATGATCTGCTTTTAACCTGATTCTCCAACTCTGTGCCCCGCACCTAGTATTTCCATAAGGAAACTCTGTTTCTGTCGAACTATTCTGAGAATGGCTTAATATTAACTTCGATTTAATTCCACTTTGTAGTTGAGGAAACAGAAGTTTCTTATTGGCAAAGATAATTTCCAAAAGCTGAGTGACTGCCTCCGCTCACACGGGCAGCATGGGAACCTGGGTCTGCTTTGATGTGTTCCGAGGGCTCATTCCACCCCTCTGCGCTGGAAACCATGGATCTATTATGTTATATGGCAAATGGAACTTTGCAAATAGAATTGAAGTTGTCTGAGTTTAGGGGGATTATCCCAGATTCCCTGAGTGGGCCCAATGAAACGACATGGGCCCTTATAAGCAAAAGAGGAAGGATGAGGTGCCTGGGTGGCTCAGTGGGTTGAGTTTCTGACTTTGACTCAGGTCATGATCTCGCGGTTGGTGAGTTCGAGCCCCACATCGGGCTGTCTGCTGTCCACACAGAGCCCGCTCCCAACCCTCTGTCTCCCTCTTTCTCTGCCCCTCCCTGCTTGTGCTCTCTCTCTCTCTCTCAAAAATAAATAAACATTAGAACAATTTGTTTTAAAGTGAAAGAAGAAAGAGGGGAGTGGGTAAAAGATGAGACAAAGAAAGGAGACACAGCAGAGATTCAAATCAGAGATTCAGTCATGAGGAGGACTCAGACAGCCATGGCTGGTTTTGAAGAGGAAGTCAGGGAGCCATGAGCCACAGCGTTCGAGTGGCCTCTCAGCTGACAGGGAGAGAACAGGACCTTAATCCTACAACCACAAAGAACTGAATTCTGCCAACAACCTGAAGGAACTAGATGGCGGATTCCCCCGCAGAGACTCCAGAATACAACATAGCCCTGCAGACACCTTGACTTTAGCTGGATAAGGTCCATACCACACTGCTATCCTACGTAAGATAATACGTGTGTGTTGTTTTGTTTGAAGCTGCTAACTTTGCTGCAATTTGTTAATGTGGCATATTAGCTTGCTAGGGCTGCCCTAACAAAGTACCATAAATTGGGTGGTTGTGACATCAGCAGTGTTCTGTCACTTTCTGTCACAGCTCTGTCCAGGAGCAAGGTGTTCCAGGTCCCTCTCCTTGGCCTGAAGATGACCGTCTTCTCTCTGTGTCTTCATGTGGTTTTCCCTCCATTCGTGCCTCTGTGTCTAAATTTCCCTTTTTTGTAAGGACACCAGTCATGTTAGATTCTAACCTACCTTAAATGACTTCATTTTAACTTGATTACCTTGTAAACACCCTATCTCCAGATAAGATCACACTCTGAGATACTTGGGAGATACTTGGGTTAGGGAACTCACCATTTATTTAGAAATGTATATTATTGGGGCGCCTGGGTGGCTCAGTCGGTTGAGCGTCCGACTTCGGCTCAGGTCATGATCTCACACTCCGTGGGTTCAAGCCCCGCATTGGGCTCTGTGCTGACAGCTCGGAGCCTGGAGCCTGCTTCGGTTTCTGTGTCTCCCTCTCTCTCTGCCCCTTCCCTGCTCATGCTCTGTCTCTCTCTGTCTCAAAAATAAACAAAAAAACATTTAAAAAAAGAGAAATGTATATTATTTATGTTTGTGTAAATTATCTACATACAAAGGACCTAAAGGCAATAACATCACCACAGCAATGGATGCACCTAGCACCCAGATCTTGATTTCTAAATATCATTTCCCCCTGAAGGAATCAGGGGTCTTTGGAAAATCACTGCTTTGGCTCTGGTGCAGGGCAAACACAAGTGAGCCTGGGGAATTTCGCTGTGCCAGAAAGAAAGGAAATACTTAAAGATTAATGAGGTCATGTCAAAAGGACATAGGATCCTGCTTGAAGTGGTTCCCCCTGGCCAAGTTTGGGATAATTTGAACATCAAAAAGAAAATGACAGTAATGGATTATAATCCATTGAAGTTTAAAAAAAAAATGTCCATGAGTCCATAACCATACTAAAGAAAAAAAAAAAAAAAAAAAAGGAAAGAAAGGAAAAGAAGAATTCTAAGAAAAAGGATTCTGTCTAATAAAAGTAGAAGGAGTGATAGAAATTGCTGTATTTCAGGCCCTAATGTGATAATTGATCCAGGCAAGGATCATACAGATGCTAACTACTGAGTAAAAGGGTTTTGGATGACAGGTTCACACAACATCAGTATGATACCTCATAAATTCTTTATTAATTCTATAGGGGGAAGTCACTTTTTTAAAAAGTTTGCTTTTAAATAAACTTGGCGGTTGCTACTTTAAATAAGTGATAAAGCTTAGCATCGCCACTAGTGGGAAAACCTGACATTATTTGAGGCTTCTGATAGGAGTCCCACCTGATATGAGGTATGCTTATGGATGATGTTTCTCAAAAAGGACTTAATTTGAATCTAACCACATGAGGAACAACTTAGATATATTCAGAATGTGGCCCATGCTATAGAGGATTTGTCTGGGCTCTTCGAAAGAAGTCAATGTCGTAAAAAAAAACAACTAAAAAAGAAGTCGGGGACACTTCTACATTAAAAGAAACTGAAAAAAAAAACCATTAGATGCAATATGCAACCTTCCCTGGATTCTCATTTTTTTTTTAAATGCTGTAAAAGACATTTGGGGAACTGTTGGGGATATTTTAGTGGGACATGCACATTAGATGATATTACAAAATGCGTCGCTAATTTTTTCTCAAGTGTGATAATGATGTTGTGATTATGTTTGAGAATGTCCTTATTCCTAGAAGACACAGGCTGAAGTTATTTGGTTCAGTGCCACGGTATCTGCAAGTTATTTAACAGAGTTCAGGAAAATATGGTGTACGGGAGTTGGCTCGTACCAGTTCCTGATAGCAGATAAATATTCAGGAATTTTGCAAGCCATTTGCTAAACCATTGGTTTAAAATTAGCCTGCAATGAGCCACGGTGGGAGTTTTTATACTACAGAAATCGGAGAATACTACAAATGAGGGCTCCCCCACCCAGAGACCCAGTTTATCAACACCTCACCACTGTACACGGAATCACGTGTCTATACTGGGGAGGCGGCTCAAAGTGTACCTCATATTCAGAATGCTATTCTTGCCACCTTTGTGAAGGTTTAAAATTTAAAAGAAAGTTGGGGTGCCCGGGTGACTTAGTCGGTTGAGTGTCCGACTTCGGCTCAGGTCATGATCTCACAGTTCGTGAGGTCGAGCCTCGCATCGGGCTCTGTGCTGACTGACAGCTCGGAGCCTGGAGCCTGCTTCGGATTCTGTGTCTCCCTGCTCTCTGCCCCTCCTCAGCTTGAGCTCTTTCTCTCTCTCAAAAATAAGTGAACATTAAAAAAAACTAAAAAAAAAAAAAAAAAAAAAAAAGTTGGGAAAAACAGAGAAGAAAAAGTCCTTCCTTCTTGGGAATTCTGAAAACCACAGAGAGGAGGATACGGGGGAGAGAGACAGAGACAGAGATAGAGACAGAGAGATAGACAGAGAAACAGAGACAGAGAGATAGAAAGAAACATAGAGAAAGAGAGAGACAGAGAGAGAAAGAGAGACACAGACGCGGGGAGAGAAACGAGAGAGACAATGAGAATGGACCAGGTGAGGCTGACGGGAGTCCGTGGCTCCAGGTGTGCTGACTGGAACTTCTGCATGAGGCCGGCCTGGCCCCTGCAGGAGAGAGGAGCCTTTTCTGCTTTTCCTCAGTGTGGCAAAGTTCTCTTTCCCGCCTTCCCTGGGGACTGGAACTGAGCTGCTGGGTTGGTGGCTTGCCCGGGGTTACAGGGCCCTGTAGGAAGCTAATTCCAATTCCTCTGGATGAAGGTCTAAGGTGGCCTGTGGCTTGTGTGGCACCTAAGACAACTGCAAGTGGCCCTTGGGGCCTCTCTTCATCTTCCGTTCTTGTCCATTTGTCTTCCCATCACGGATTCCCTGTTCTTCCCCTCCCCTGCTCTCTCCACACTAACACCTTCCTTCAGGAATGCCCTCTCCACATCTCCAACTGGCTCAGCCTACCCACCCTTCTAGAAGACTCTCAAAACCCACCTCCTCTACACAACCTTCCCCTGAAAACCTCTGCCCTCCTTGATCATGCCCCCTGGCACTGCTGTCCGCCTCATACCCTGTCATATTCTGATCCAGGATTGAGTTGTGTGACTGAGTTTTAACCTGATCTGTAAACTCTCAGAGGGCAGGGACTGGATTCAATGCATACTTGCTACGTAAAAACACGTCTCTCAAGTAGAGGTTAGCATAAACCATTATTGGATTCAATGGATTTCTTTCCTCTCATCTCTTCTCAATTCCCTTTCTTTCCTTTTTCCATTGTTCTCTCTCCTCCTCTTCCCTCTGTTTCATTCACTAGATTTGTCCCAGGCCTTCCCCTGTTCTCTTTAGCTCATTTCTTTCCCCTCTTGTCTCCCTCTACTTGGCCCACCAAGGCTGAAGGTGTGGCTGGCCCCTGGCTCTGGGCCTCTTGGCAGCCCGAGGAGGGGCGGGGGAGCTCCCCCTTGCTCACGGAACCTTCGAACACCTAATTCCATGGCAAGAAGAAAAGCTGCCTCAGAGAAACGTGCATGCGTTATACACCATCCTCATTCAGGCCATCCATCCCCGAAGATTCCCGGCCGCACAAAGGAAGCGGTGTCGAGGCAGCACGTAACTCTCAGACATCTGCATCACACATTTTTTTCTCTCCCATCCCCTCTCCACCCACCCCCCGCCCCCACCCCCCCTCCTTGAATTCTCTGGACTGAGACTTGCGGTAAAATCTCACACATTTTCTCAATCTATATGCAAACCAGGTAGGATTGACAGCTGAAGAAAGCTGCACATTGCCTGGGCTCAAAGTTATCTGTTCTCCCTCTGAGGGAAAATCTTTGAGCTCCGTGGCAGTGCCTCGAAGCCATGGCCCTTGTCCTAGACCCTGCCCCGGCCCAGGCGAGCGCCTGACCCCTGCTAATGTGTGGGGCCTTCAGCAGCAGAGTCGGGGGGAGGTAACCAGAGCCCCCCGCATGCCAGTGATTCATGTTCTCTGAAGGGATCAGAGTGTTATTAGAAACCTCGCCTGCCAAATGCGGGGCAAATGTAACCAATTTATTAATGCTGAAAAACCAATGTGTGAAATTGGACCAAGAGGAGAGGGGCGCCAGCCCCTCTCCCCACTTCCTGCTCTCTGGCAGTGGCAGAGGGAGGGTGGTGGACAAAGGATTCTGTCTTCTGCAGGAGGACGTTGCCGTCTTAATCACACACAATGGTGACAACAAATATTCCTGGCCAAAGCTTCAAAGAGCTGGGAGATAATTGTATCCACCATCCTGGGCTTGGCTGTGATGCTCAGCCTGCAGTTGGCAGGTTGTGAGAGCTTGGGGCAGGAAGGTGGGGAGCTTGTTCCTGCTGTGTCCCAGCCCCCGCTTCTCACTGCTGGGACCAGGTGAGAATCGAGGAGGGAGAATGCTCGGCCATTTGTGTTCACAACGTCTGGCAGTTTCTAAACCAATAGTGGAGGGCTTTCCTGTGAATGGTCTCAGTGTTTCATGGGTGGTTGCTGTTTCTCCCCAGGGGAGAAGGTTCCTTCAGAGAAATATGCATTTTTTTAAATATGCCTCCTTGCCATTGATTGCCTTCCAAACGGGTAATTGAGTTAAAGAAGACATTACCAGCCACCATTTGTTAATGGCTTGTTGTACTTTATTACACATCATTATCATACATGATCTCTTTCAATCCCCACATGAATATGCTCATGATGGAAGTAGCGTTATTTTCAATTTTCAGTTGAAGAAACTGAGCTCAGAGAGTTAATGAACTTGCCCAAGCTTATAGATTTAAGTGGATAGGATTCAAGCCTATATCTGTTTAACTATATTCTACCATCCAAGTCAAGGAGTGGAAATCCCATGAAATCCTTGGGTAATCTGGTGGGATTGTCAAGAAGCAAATGCAGGGAATTTTCTTGCTAAGTCTGCCCTGGGAAGTCATGGTTTTCAGATTACCGATTTTCAGAGAATTAGTTTACCATAAAAACAACGGACACACATTTCTCAAGAGCATAAATAAATCTCTATGGTGATTCAGAGAAACTTTAGAAAATTCTAAGGTGTCAGGCTTTTTTGGGTTGGCATCATTATCACTGTACAAGACTATGGGGTGGGAGAGGAGATCTGGTTATTTTAGATTTCTAGCTATTTAGATTCTGGCAGAATGTCATTTACTTTGTAATGTGTTACCATGTGTCCTTGTCTCAACAGTAAAGGCAAGGTAGTGTCTATCAAAGAAGTCTGATTAGTAAGCCTTGAACTTGAGTGTTTTGTTAAATAGCTCTTTTATAGAAGGTCTAACACTTGTTAACCAAAGATAGCCTCTTTCGTTGATTACGGACATGATTATTTGAAGATGCTGACGGAGTCCTCGTGCCGGAATGCTATTAAATTCACAAGTTCATTTCTTCTGGAAACGAGCTTCATGCATTACAGTGTCATGTTCTGATTGGCATGATATGCCTGAAGGGCAGAACTGTCTTCCATTTCTGGGAGCTTTCTCTCCCCCTCCCCTTTCTGGTGATGGTTTAACAGGTGCTGAGGCTGCTGTGTGCCATGAGGCCGGAGTAGCTCTATCTCCATTTGGAGAGGGGGAGTGTTGATTCCAGAATCCCTGAGATCTAGAAGGGAAGTTCAGTCTTCGTTTTGAATACAAGTCCTGTTTAATTCCTCTTGTGACTTTTGGTATATGTAGAAGAGCATCCCTATGTCTTCCTTCCATTCCTATAAGCTCTAACTCCCCCAGAACTTCTTCTGGGAACAAATCACACTCACTAAAAAGACAATCTGTAAGCTAACAAAGTTATATTTGTGTATTTTAAAATAATGTTTCAATGTCTGAAAAAAGTAAAGACAAGAGGGTTGGGGTTTTTTGGTCCCTACAATATGGTAGCAGTTAAAGACCCTCCACAAGGAGTTGAAAATTGGGTTGCCCTCTGAGAGTTGAGTCAGTAAAATTCACCCTCAATGGCAGTGATTAGCCACCTCGTTTACGAATAATGACAGCTCCAAAAATAATAATGGCAGTAATAATTAAACGCAAAGGATTGAGCTTGTAAGTGTCAATCCAACGAAAAGTTGAACTAAGAAATCTCCCAAGGAGACGTGGCTGAAATGTAGGTGTAATTTGGTAAGAGGAAATGTAATGAAGTATATTCTATTCTAGCTAAAGAAAGACTATAAACAGAGGTTGGTCCTAAAGGATAAAAAGGAAAATATGAAGGCCATGGATCTCGATCTTTGAGAAGTCAAGAAGCCATTTCTAAATGTCTTAGAGCATTGTGATTTCCTTGGTAGAAGCATTTCTGTTGTGCAAAGTCATAGGCGCTTCACACGCCTGGCCCACAGACAAGTTTGTTTGGCCCACATTGTATTGACCCATAGCATTTTTTTAAGTTGGCAACTAATTGCACAAAAAAACCCCAGGTTTCTAGTTTTGATTGAAAAATTGGGAACACCTGGAGCTTTTAAAAGTACGTATGTCTGTATGTATGTATGTATTTATTTATTTATTTTGAGAGAGAGCAGGGGAGGGGCAGAGAGAGAGAATCCCAAGCAGGATCCATGCTGTTGTCAGCAGAGAGCCCTAGGGCTCTATGTCACAACCGTGAGGCAAAATCAAGAGTCAGACGCTTAGCAGCTAAGCCATTCAGGAGCCCCAGGAAGACCTGGCTTGACGTGCTGGCAGCAGTGGGCTGGGGCTGTAAGGTAGCAGCTGCCCCCTTTAGAAAGTGTGCGCTCTGCAGTTGGCCACAGTCCCCACACTTGTCTATGATCACCTGCTTCTTGACCTGCTTTACTGTTCTCTGTTACACTCTTTTGAGCCTCTGTTGGGTTTGGAGTGTGTGACCTCCTAGCGGGTAAGCTTGCCTTTAGCTACTTGAGCTGAAATTAACTTCTTAAGACCCTGAACTCTCCTTGTTCTGATTCCATGCTCAGCATGCAACCTTCTGAGAATTTGGCTTCCCACGTAATTTGCCTGTAAGGAAAGAATGCATTGATGTTCTGCCCTGAGCATCTTGCTCTATATGAGGACGTGCATAGAGTAAATGTAAAAAGGCTTTGGCTTTGGCTTTGGAGCAAGATGGATCTGGTTCCAATTCCAGCACTGACACTTACTAGATAAGGTCACCATGAGGCCTCCTGGCACCCTGCCAGTTATCTTCTCCTGGAGATGTTGCCCTGGGTCACCTTGGGCCACATACCAGAATATTCAAATTGCAAAAACATTTTTATGGGCAAAATTGATGCCCCTAAGTCACAAATTACAGCAGCCCCAAATCCAACCAACAGGCAAACAAATTTAAGTTTCCCTAGACATAGTAAATGGTCTAAAAGGAAAGGAATAAATTGGTCAGAAACACAACTTTTGTGAAACCACCTGTGCCAGAGAGGCCGAGGTGGCTAGAACATGGATTTTGAACTTAGGAGACTTGTATTCAACTCCTAGTTTTTTCCTTTATTAACCATGTGAACTTGAGAAAGTCATTAACTGCCCTGAGTCCCAAAAATAAAGGTTTCCTTCCTAAATACCTGACAGTAACTTTGTGCGGATTAAATGAAATAAGGTGAGGAAGACCCTAGGTAAACTGTACAATGAACAGAATGGTTCATATCAAACTTTTTATAATCTCCAGTGACCCCAACAGTGGAAGTGATGGAAGAACCCAAGAAGCCCATGCCAGGAGTTTCTAGCCTGCCTGAGTAGTATTCACACCAAAAGATTAGTGCCAGGCTCAGAACACCCTTAACTATCAAAACGTGAAACGTACATCAAATCAGACTCTGGTTTGTGAAAGAGAACGGTACTATCCAGTGTGATGAATGTGGGGGGAGAAAGGCTCACAGGCGGTCAGCGATAGTGTAAATTGGAGCAAAGAAGGCATTTAGCAGTACCTCCTGAAATTTTGAATGTGCGTACCTGTGGAGTTGGCGATTCCCTTCTAGGAATTTATCCTACAGAAACACTGGTACTGTGGGCAGGAATACCTACACAAGAATGTTCAAGGCAACATTATTGATAATACAAAATTAATATAGGAATGATAATACATTTGCATATTCTTGCTATGGCTACTATGTAACCATTTACAAGAATGAAGTCTATAGATATGCACTGAAATGGGATAGGTGTCTATAATGACGGAGTGAAAAAAAGCAAGCTTCAGTACAATGGAAGCAGTGTGACCATATGCTTGAAAAAATAACCGAGGTATATGTATGTACCTAGAAAAATTCTAAACATACACAGATCTAATTTTGTGTTGCTTTCCACTGGGGATGGGGAATAGAGCGTAAGGAAAGGATTCGCTTTTTACTTTAGGTACTTTTATGTTACAATTAAAAAATCAAGACGGGGTGCCTGAGTTGGTTGGGCATCTGACTCTTGATTTCAGCTCAGGTGATGACTGACCTGAATGCGGGATTGAGCCCCACATTGGACCCCATGCTGAACGTGGAGCCTGCTTCAAATTCTCGCTCTGTCTCTCTCTACTTCTCTCCCTTACTTGCATGTTCTCTCTCTCTAAAATAAATAAATACATACATACATCAAAACGGAAAAGTTTTAAGCTAGGAAAAATAAAATATCATTAAAAAGCTAAAGCTGAGTGGGAGCAGGGCCAAAGAACGGAAGCAGAGGGCACAGAGCCCAGAGAACCACATGCCTGAGGTCTCCCCAGCAGTTGTTCCCACACAACTGACGATGGACACTTCAGGATCACAATATCTTCCTGGACTCGTGGTGCCCTGGTGGCAGAGCTGTTGTCAGAAGGTAGCCACTCCTATCGTGGTACTGCAGATTGCTGTTGTATTTCTGAAATTGAGGGTCACAACCCTTGCCTTCAAAATTTAGAGAGGCACCCAGAGGGCAGAGCAATGAGGATTCTAAGAGGGGCCATGGTGCTGCCCAAGAGAATTTAATTGGACTGACTGTCCCTGCACTTTGACTTCTGTGCTTTGTTACCATATTAACTCCTCGGAGCTGTGACCTTGGATTTGACCACCGATTCTGCTACTGTCTGCTCCAATCTTGGGTTTTCTCTTGTGGTAACCTACTGCCAAATTCTGGCCAATTCCATGACTTGGGTTTTCTTCAGGGGCTAGGTTTGGGAATTTTCTTCACACTTGTTTCCAGCACCTAGTCCTCTCCTGGCCCTACTTTTAACTCTGTCATCCCGTCTCAGCAAAGACATAGCCAGCAAAGAGGCCAGCACGGGCCCAAACATAACTGCAAACACAATAACTACGGACATGATAACTACATATATGGGACCCTTGCTATCTGGGAAGAAGTTGTTCTTAACTTCACATGTGCTTCTTAATGAGATGACTGGGAGGTCAACAGGAACATGCCAGAGTCACAGTGCTGTTGTTTCTACAGCCCCCAATGCTTTGGGAGAAACTTGCCTAAGGTGGCATATGTTTTGTAAGTGATGACCACGTGCAGGATGGAAGGCCACCAGCTTGAGCCAATCCATCCCTGTTAGCTTGTACTGACCTCTCCAGGTGATGATCTTTATTTCTTTTTCATATCATGACACAGAAGGAACATGTGGGAGGATTCCAGGACTGAACTGAACTGTCTTTTATACCATAGACTGGGAATCAAAACTGTGGCTCTAACAGAGTTAGGGACCTTTCTTCTCAGACTTCTTGGCAAGCAGGCTGGGTGAGATTTGAGCATTGACAAGCGGGATGGCTAGAGAGATAAGGCTTCTCCCAAGGCTGCAGTTGAAACCCAACCTCAATTAAGTTAAGAAATCTTCAATTAAGACTGTCTGGCCCTCTTTGCCCTGCCAGCTTTTCGGGGCTGAGACAGGATCTCCTTAGGACCAGAACAGAAGCATTTTGTAATAAAATTCCTTATACATTTTCACTTCTCCATGACTCTTAAAATAATCCTTTAGCATGAAGGATTTTTCTTTTGAATCCCAGGTCTGACTTTCCTGCCAAGAAAACACACATTCAACACACAGTGCACCAAGAAACCATAAAGGAAATTAGTATATTACATTTGAGAACTTTAAAACATTTATATGGCAAAAAAAAAAAAAAAAAAAAAAAAAATCCACAGCCAAAGTCCAAATATAAATAACAAATTGGTAAAAAATTTTAAACAAATATGACAGATAAAGGGTAAATTTTCTTAATTCAAAGAAGTTTTCCAAATTAGAGAGACAGAAAGAGAAAGGAAGGAAGGAAAGGAATAATTTGATATTGGAAAGAAAATATCAAAGTAAGAAAATCTGTATACTGTTGGTAAGAATTTAAATTAGTGCAAACGTTTTGGAATGCAATTTGGCAGTATGATTCAAAATCTTTAAATGTCCTTTAGGCCACTCCTAAGAATTTATCTTACAGATATTCTTATAAAAGTAGCCTAATATAGATAAATAATATTTAAAAGCCTGAAAATGACCCAAATATTCATCAAGATGAGCTTCATTAAATAAAGTTATCTCTTATTACCACAACGGAATAATATTTGGCCAATGCAAATATTTCAGTAAATGTCTATGTGTTAGAGTGGAAATATTTAGTATTAGTTTACTTATAAATACAATGTATATAGTGATATATGCAAAAAAAAAAAGTGTTTCAGAAAGTTCAACAAGAAAGTGTAAAGAGTTTTGGCAGAGAGATCCTTTGGGAGGTGGGATGAGAAGCCTCACTTTTCTTTTTGCACCTTTTGACATTACCTTTTTCTATATGGCTACATTCCTCATATTTAAATAAAAGAAATGAAAAAGCTCAAAGCACAGTGTGATTCGTCGTCGACGTCGTGTGATGAGTGGAGGTGGTAAGTCCACAGGACAACGGTGGTGGCAAGGGAACGCAAGGAGAGAAGGCAGGATATGTTTAGGGAATTACAAAACAAAACAAGGTGCCTTGGAATGCAGGGTGAATTAAAAAACAAAAGAAGCTGGCTAAGTAGAGGCCAAATCACTTATTGTCTCAGGACTTCAGTCTTCCTAGAGGCACTAAAGCATTCTAAGTGAAAGAGTGACCTGTCAAAGCCTATGAACCTGTATGTTGGTCCATCATGAGCTGGAGTAATAGCAGAGATAGCCGTGGAACTTCAAAAGAGATAACAGGAGCTGGGACTGGAAAAGGTAGAAGTTGTAGACAAGATTATTAGTGAGGAATCCAGCAGGAACAAGGGTCGCTGGAGAGTGACACTAATCAGACACTGGGCAGGTGACAGGAGCCAACTAGATGGGCACAGCAGTACAGTCTTGAGCTCTGAAACAAACCAGAGTGGCTGTGGGTGCGCAGTGGTCAGTTTTACCTGTCATTTTGGCTAGACTACTACTGTCTTAGGTATTTGATCAAACACTAATCTACGTGTTGCGTTGCAGTTTTTTTGTTTGTTTTTTTTTTCCTGGGCATCATGAATCCTCCTCAAATGTCCTTTACTGATATACTTAAGAGTTCAACTTTTATACATTCATATTCTGCCCCAAGAAAGCTCCATTGATTGCTTTCCTGGGATCTCCCAGCTCAGTTTGTTACAATAAAACCTCTATATCAGTCAGAACTCTTTTTGGTTGCAAGAAACAGGAGCCCCAAATTAAACTAATGGAAGCCAAAAGAGGGGGAATTCTTGAAAGCATGAACCACGGAAGCTCCAAGACCCTTAGGGATCAAAACCCTCAGGACCCCCTGTCTTCTTTTCTTTCTGTCAATGTGTTTTTACCTGGTTTCTTTGACATGGCAGGTTTCATGGCTATTAGCAGTCCTGAGCCCACACGTTCCCAACATTTACTTATTCATTTGACAAATATTTTTTTTTTAATTTTTTTTTTCAACATTTATTTATTTTTGGGACAGAGAGAGACAGAGCATGAACGGGGGAGGGACAGAGAGAGAGGGAGACACAGAATCGGAAACAGGCTCCAGGCTCTGAGCCATCAGCCCAGAGCCCGACGCGGGGCTCGAACTCCCGGACCGCGAGATCGTGACCTGGCTGAAGTCGGACGCTTAACCGACTGCGCCACCCAGGCGCCGCTGACAAATATTTTTGAAGAACCTTCCATACTTTGCACTGTTCTCAACTCTGGGGCTATATCTCTAAACAAACAGAAATTCGACCTAGGACAGAGGAATCAGATAATGAACAATATATAATATGTTGTCTGTATTAGAATGCTTTTTGGAAGGAGAAGAGAACTCTTCCCCACTTCAATTCTTAAAAATGTCAGAGAAGGGCTCTGATTGGATAGCTTTGGGACCTGTCCCCACATCTCCACTGTGAGAAGCAGCCTTCTTCACACTCCATGGTTGTGGTTGATGTGGGGGGCAAGGGTAGCAATTCCTCAAAGAGGGTACATTTCACAGAAATGAGGGAGTTGACTTGGTAGACAAAACATTTTATATCTTTCCACAATCATATATCAGAATTACCGGCTTAGTATTTCATTATCCCCCAGACACTCAAAAATATATTTCCTGTGAATTTAAGGGCAATATTCTTTGGGGAACCAAAGTAAGAAGAGAACAGAATAAATGCAAAGTTGCTCAATTACCCTATTATGTTTGAAGACTCTCTGTGTGTGAAACATCATAGAAGGGTCATTCTGGGGTCCTGTATCCTGGGATAGGAGAGGTAAGATTGAATTCCTTGGCAACCACTTTAAAGATGGCGGTTATTCATGTATCATTTGTTCATTCATTCATTCATTCATACCCATTGACACAAATATTGGGCATGTGTTATATGCAAAGCAAACATTCAAAGCCCTGAAAACAAAGGCAAAAATGTACTCTCTTTGTCATCAGAGAACTCAAGATGGACAGGGAGGCAGGTGTATTAAAAAAGTAATCAAAATGCACTCTGGTTAAGTTCTGTAGTGTCCATAGAATGACGGATGCAGTGGAGGCAGCACTTAACTCTTGGAGGAATCAGAAGAGGCTTTGTAAAAGTGGTGATGCTTGAAACAAGCCTTCAGAGATAAAAGGGAGCTCCCCAGATATAGGAGAGAGAGGGGGCTGGCATTTCAGAGCTAGAAAGCAGAGACTAAGCTCCAAAGGTGCAGAAGTGAGGGAAAGCATGGCAAGAAGAGAAGCGAGGCTGGAGGGTACAGAAGTGAAGGCAGTGAAGGTGAAATTGTGAGGAACACACACGTGCCATTCAGACGACTTCGGACTTTTCAACCCACCAGTATCAGGAGCTATGGGAGGACTGATGGCATGAGAGAATCTGTGTTCTAGAAGGCCAGTCCTAGAGGCTGTCCAGGAGGACTGAAGTCTGTAGTTGCCCTGTAGGAGCTGTTGACACAGTCCTGGCAAGAGATATTACAAAACAAAACACAGTCCAGGGCCACAAGATCAGAGCAGATGGGAGAGATCTGAGAAATAATTACAATGAGGGTAGAAAAGGATGTGATTGACTGAATTTCTGCATTGCCCCTGCACCCTGAGACAAGGTCCAAAGGCATTAATTGGATCAGTCAAAACCCGTGTTCCTTCTCCCTACTCGCATGGAATCAAAGGGCTTGGTGATAAGGGTTCCATCATCCCTCCCTTCCCTAAATTTTGTGTGAAGTGGTGTGTGTGCACCAGCCGCTAAGAGCCCCAGGAGGGATGTATTCTGTTATGTTCCATCATACTTAGGAAATTTTCTTTCTTTCTTTCTTTCTTTCTTTCTTTCTTTCTTTCTTTCAAGTTTGTTTATTTTGAGAAAGAAAAAACATGCAGGGTGAGCAGAGGAGGGGCAGAGAGAGAATTTCAAGCAGGCTCCATGTTCAGCATAGAACCTGATGCAGGGCATGATCCTGGGATCATGACCTGAGCTGAAATCAAGAGTCAGACACTTAACCGACTGAGCCACCCAGGAACCCGAGGAAAGGAGTAATTCTTTTATCAAGCAAAGTTTGGAGGCCCAGCCAGTGTTCGCCATAACTAGATCTGATTAGTTTTCTATTAGTGCTGCCACAAACTGTCATCAATTCAGCAGCTTTATTATCTCACAGAGGGTTAAGTTCTGTAGGGTAGAAGTTTGACGAGGGTCTCACTCAGTTAAGATAGCTCCTTTCTGGAGGCTTTATGGGTGATTTCTTTCTTTTCCTTTTCCAGTTTCTAGAAGCTGCTTCTTTGGTTCGTGGACCCTTCCAATAGCAATGAGCTCCAGTGTTTCTCCCACTGCACCCCTCTGACTTTCTCTATACTTCTACCACTTTTTTGTTTTTGTTGTTTGTTTTTTGAGAGAGAGAGCACAAGCAGGGGAGGGGCAAAGGGAGAGGGAGAGAGAAAATCTTAAGCAGGCTACGTGCCCAGCACGGAGTTGGACGCGCTCAATCTCTTGACTGTGAGATCGTGACCTGAGCTGAAGTCAAGAGCCAGACGCTCACCCAGGCTCCCCAACTCTCTCCCACTTTTAAGGAAACTTCTGGTTACATCATGCCCACCTGTATAATCCAGGATAGTCTCCCTATTTTAGGGTCAAGTGATTGGCAACCTTAATTCCATCAGCAAGCTTAATCCTGCTTTGCCATGAAACAAAACAAACCCATGGGTTCTGAGGAACAGGACATGGAAATTTTTGAGGGGCCATTCGTTATTCTGTCTACCACATTATTTTGCGTAGTTTCTTTCATGGTTTTAGATTGGAATCTTGTTGTGCTAGCTTTGGAGATTTACAAAGAGAGGCTCAGGGAAGCGGTGGTAAGTAAAGAGTTAACTAGCCATCCAAAAAACACAATGACCTCTTGACAATGTTGAGTGTGGCGTAGACCTGTGGGCCAAGAGCTGGGCTGTTGGGGGTAGGCAGCTCACATCTTCGAAGAAAAGCTCATCAAGCCATGACCAGTGGAAACCAGGATACCAGTCACCTGGGAAACCAAGTAAATATAAACATACAGCCATCCATCACTGCCATCTGGAAAAAATTGGGTAGTGAGGGTCTTCCTGTTAGGCCCTGCTCCAGTATTTATTTGTGTAGCTGGAGATCCCAGACCAGCCCTTCTGTCAGCGATGCTTCAGTGAGGTGTATGGGGCTGAATCTCAGCCTGGAATTAAAACACACCACCATTCTGTGTGAGTGTGGATGTAAATATTACCAGCAGACAGGTCACTCAAGAGATAGGTGTCCATATTTCCAAGTCTAAACAGTCTCTGTCGGGCAGACAGGGAGACTCCATGTGCTTGTTGGCAACATCATCTTTAGAAAAAAAGTCTGAAGCCCAAGGTGAATGCTGTATGTGTTCATCTGTGTCCGGGAGCTATGGTGCCCAGAGCCTTGTCCTACCAGCTCCTGCCTGGTCAGTGAATTCAGGCAGAAATATGCGGGGGAAAGGTGGTTTTCATTGGGTCCACTGTATAACGTGTCCTCCTCAGTCCTCACCATTGGTCAAGAAAGTTTTCAGTGGTCGTCTCAACAGTGGTGAGAGATTTGCCCTGCCCCCTTCACATGCTCTCACCCTGTCTGCCGAGTGATTCAAATGTATTTACAAGGCAGCTGGCTGGGGTTTGTAGGGGCAAGTCTGAGGCATGGATCAGAGCAAAGTGAAGTGACCCGGGCAGGGAACAAATCTATGACCTTGGCCTCCTAAGCACTATATCGTTACAGACTCAGCTAACAGAGCCCCTTGAAAGCCTACTCTTCTATTCAGGTCCATATGCAACTTCGAAACACTCAAAGGTTGCCTGGCTGCAGCAGGAAGAAGGACATTCAGACCAAGCTAGATTTCCTGGTATTATGTTGTTTTTTTCTTATCTTGAAGATACGTTTGGGGACCTCTAATTTGGTGATACTGAGTCAGACCCAAACCCATTCCTGATGCCCGCGGAATGCTGTGGGCTGCACAGAGACTCTCCATCCTTATTCACGGTTACAGTGTGAGCTCTAAAAGGCATTCACTACGCTGTATCCTGTCCTTGGGCATACAGTAAATGCCCAAACCATGTCAGTGAAATGAAATTTAAAAATGGATGAATTAAAGAGATAAGTAAGTTTTTCACATGTATCCTGACTTGACTTTGAAAGGTGGTTCTCGAAACCCTCACATTCTTCATCACTTGTATCATGGATGGAAAATACCCTAGACCCATCCTGCCTGTTAGGAATTTTCTAGTAGTTACATTAGATAAGTTAAAAGAAACATAACAGGTTAATGCTCATCCTATTATATTTCATGTAACCCTATAGGCCTAAAATACTGTAATTTTACATGTAAGTTATGTAAAAGTTACTAATAAGATATTTTTTGGGTTTTTTTGTGCCAACTTGAACAGCACATCTCAGTTAAGACCAACCAAATTTCAAACAGCCACATGTGGCTTGTGGTTACTGTATTCAACAGTTTGGCTCTAGATACTATCCATTTTCATTGCTCAGTTCCATTATTAGCTAACAAGTGTATAAGCCTACACAAAGAATCATTACTTTGATAAGTTCATTAGTAGTGGCCATGTTAATAAGTGCCATTATTTCCACTTGACAGTTGAAAAAAAAAAAAAAAAACTCAGACTTTATTTCCAGCTAGTAAGTGTCAGAGCTAGGATCACACACTACCATTCCTTTAGGGAACCCCCACAGAACGTGGAACAGAGGGGTTGCTTCTGGAAAGACTCCAGTTAGGGGACTCTTTGTTCTGTCATGTGATAGTTGATTTAGGTCGAATGGTTAGGCAATGCTTTAGGTTTATGCCACCGTATAAATGTCGTGTAGTAATGACGTTGAAGATGGGAGCAGGGTTCAGGGATCCACAGGCTTCCGTGTGAGAGTCACTGCCTGACTCTTCCCCAAGTTCATTGCTTTAGTAGCTGTCCCAACTGTGGCTGACACTTCCTGACTCTGAGAAGAAAAGCAAGGCTTGTGGAAAGAACCCATTTCTTCTCTGCCATTACACACAGCTCCCTAATTTCCAATATTTTGTTCATTTCAGAGCTCTGAGAAACTTGCCTGAACCTCTGAGTCCTGTTCTCAGGAAGAAAACTGAACTCATTTTCGTTCTTTTCCTTCTGATTTCCAAACGGTAACACTGTTTGATAAGGCATTCCTGATTTTATTCACAGAGACCTATGGCTTCAACTCCCTTCCTGGTTATGGTCTCAGATTGAGTGTGGTTATTTTGCTACATTAATTTTTGCATGATCTGGCTGGCCTATAATGCTACTTTGCTTGGAATGCTGATGCTGCAATTTTCCTCTTGAAATCCAAATCGTCTTTGGAAACGACAACCAGTTTCTCACCCAAGCCATGTCCAAACAGGTCTGGTCCCCAGACCATATCTGGCATAAAAGAGGCTCAGTGTAGTGCACAATAGATGACTGTAGTCTGATTTTAGACCAGAGGGTTCTGAAGACCATGTTTCTTCTCTGTTGATCCCACTTCTTAGCCCCACACACCACCTCTTGGAGGAGGGACCCTGACAGGCATCAAGAACATACAAGAATGAATACAAGGATTTTCCTAAAACGTTATGTGATCCTATTATGCTCTGATTAAGACACTCTACAAGACGAAATCCAAACTCTTTAATCACGTAACGAATCCTTCCATGTTAGGACTCTTTCCTACCTCCTCAGCCTTCTCTCCTGTCATACCTCATGCCCCGTGCTCCAATGGCACCAACATCCCTGAACTTTTCCTGAAAACACCAGGTGGGTTCAGGCCTGTGATCTCTATATCCAAATGGCCAGCTGTCCCACCCTCATCCCTGTGCCCCTTGCCAACACTTGTCTCACCTGGACCACCGCCTCCTGCCAAACTGGAATGGACCACTCTTCCCTTTGTGGCCCCTACCACTCTCCACTCCTCCAGCACAAAGCTTGCAACATGCAACTTCACTTTTTGTTTAAATGGCTCAACAAGAGCAAGGACTATGTCCTACTAATCATTGACCCTCCTTTGCCTATCAGAATGTCTGGTGCATGAATAAGCATTTTATTTATCTGCTTATGGAGAAAAATAGACATATTACAGAGGTAGGGTAATGCCTTACTTTAGGGAAATGGTTGTAGTCAACTTGCCCCTCACTCACCTCCTTCTCTCATCTAGGACATGCTTAGAAATTTAAGCGCGAGTGAGGTGGCCTGGGAAGTAGGAGAAACCAGGAGGACTGGGAAAAGAAAAGCAGGTTGCTGATTGTGTAGCATTTCCTCTCAGCTTATGGAAAAGTGATCAAAGGGATCCTCAGGTACTCTATTAGGTTTCACAGCTAAGTTCAGAAGGGAAGGAAAGGCAGGGGAGGCAGGAGGCAGAAGTTTCTACTTGACTGGAGCATTTCCTATGCTGGATCTTCTGAAAGCATGATGTACAAAGTGCAGTAAAGTGAGAACTCAAACTTATTCCCCTTCCACACTACGAAAGAAAGTCCTGAATCCTTACGTAAGTCCCACAGTTTAAAAATGACTCAAGGTGGGGCGCTTGGGTGGCGCAGTCGGTTAAGCGTCCGACTTCGGCCAGGTCACGATCTCGCGGTCCGTGAGTTCGAGCCCCGCGTCGGGCTCTGGGCTGATGGCTCAGAGCCTGGAGCCTGTTTCCGATTCTGTGTCTCCCTCTCTCTCTGCCCCTCCCCCGTCCATGCTCTGTCTCTCTCTGTCCCAAAAATAAATAAACGTTGAAAAAAAATGACTCAAGGAAATGCTGCAAAATCTGAAATTATTGGAATGGCTGTCTGTGATTCGTAGAATCTAGAGAAGATTTCTCTCAGTCATGGTCCTTTAGAAAAAGATTACACTTCATATGGAACAAACAATAATTGGGGGCCTTACTAGTACTAGTTAAAAAAAAAAACAACCCTGCAGATTTCACTTCCAGTAACAGCATTTCTTATCAGGTCAACTTATGTGCAAGTGCACATACACACACACACACACACACACACACACACATTCATGCACACACATATGCACACATGCACATATGCACAGTGGACAAAATATGTTTCAATTAGCACTATCTAAAGATCCCGGAGAGTGATTAAAAGCAGGAAGATACCAGAGAGAGTCCATACATGGAGGAAGGAAATGGCCCTGTTGAGTTTGCAGATCTCACAGTGTTTAGACCAACATAGGCTATAATTTGTAGCCAGCAGAATGGCTAAAACTCCAATATAAAACCCACAGTCTCACTTGTTAGAAGAGCCAGAGGGCAACAACAAGTAGAAAATTAAGGGGGAATCCTTGAAAGGATAGAGACAGAGAGGAGGAACCCCAACAGTCCACGTCTCTGACCCTGAACTGCCCTTCCACAGGGCCGACACCAAGCCACCTAGTAAGGCAAAAAGTGCTGAATCAAGATTCAAGCTGTTACCTGACCAAAGGGAAACATTAAAAGAATAAGGAGGGGCGCCAGGGTGGCTCGGTCGATTAAGCGCCTGACTTCGGCTCAGGTCATGATCTCATGGTTTGTGAGTTCAAGCCTCACAATACAGCACAGAGCCTGCTTCAGATCCTCTGTCTTCCTCTCTCTCTGCCCCTCCCCTGCTCATTCTCTCTCTCTCTGTCTCTAAAATAAATAATTAGAAACTTTTAACAAAATTTTTTAAGAATAAGGAACTATGATGAACACCTTTACACAATAAACTTGCCAACTTACATAAAATGGACAAATTCTTGTGAAAGATGCAAATCAGTGAAGCTTACTCAAGGAAACTGCATGGTTCTATATTTATTGAAAAATTTGAATTCATAGGGGTTCATTTGAGGTTGTCCCCACAGACAGCCTTGCCAGATGCTTCAATGGTGAATTCTGCATTTAAGGAAGTTGTACCAAGTATATAAAAGAGAAAAAACATAATGGAAAGAAAAACTTCCCAACTTATTTTATGAGGCCAGCATTACCCTGGTACCAGAACTCCTAAAAGACCTTATAAGAAAATAAAACTGCACACTAATATTCCTTATGCATACCATAAAAAACTTCCACAAAATATTAGCAAATGAAGTCCAGCAATATATTAAAACAAGAATACATCACAATCAATTAAGGTTTGCCTTTGGAATGCAACGTTGTTCAATATTTGACAGCCCCTCGATATAATTTACCATGCCAGCAGATTAAGCCAAAAAATGATCATCTTACTATGTACAAAAAGATCATTTGACAAAATTCATAACCATTCTGATGAAAACTCTAAGAAAACCAGGAATTACAGGTAACTTCCTCAAGCTGAGACAGGACATCTATGAAAAACCTGTGGCTAGTATGCTTAATAGTGAAATACTAAATACTAATATTAATAACAGAAACAAGGTAAATATACCCACCCTCACCACTCAAATTCAACACAATACAGAGAGTCCTTGTTGGTTCAATAAGTCAAGAAAAAGAAACAAAAGGTGTATAAATTTTTCAAAAATAAACAAAACCGTGTAATCACAGAAAACATGATTGCCTGTGTAGTATCATCATAGAAACTGGAAATACATCAGGAAAAAAAATCTAATAAAACATGTGCAAGGTCTGTATGCTGAAACCCTAAAAACATTATGAGAGAAACAAAAGACCCACAATAAATGGAAAGATATATCGTGTTCATTAATCAGAATTCAATATTGTTAAGATGTCAATTTTCTCCAGATTGATCTGTAGAGTCAATACAATTCCAGCCAAAATCCCAGCACATTTTTTGTCACACTCCATAAACTGAGCCTGAAATTTATAAGAAAAATCAAAGGAATTAAAATAGCCAATGCAAATTCAAAAAAGAAGAACAAAGTTAGAGGACTCATATTATGTGTTTTCAAGACATGCTAGGAAACCACATTAAGCAAGAAAGTGGGGCATTAGTTAAGTGAAAAACAAAGATGAGTGAAGAATCCAGAAATAGGCCAAAGCAATTTAATGATGAAAGGCTAGTTTTCACAGAAAATTATGTTGGAACAATTGGACATATGCATATGAGACAAAATGTATCCGACCCATACATTAAACCATATACAAAAATTAACTGGAAAATGGATCACAGACCTAAATGTAAATCCTAACAGTTTAACAATTCCAGAAGAAGACATGAGAAAACCGTTGTGACTTTGGGTTAGAGAAGATTTATTAGATAGGATACAGAAAGCAGAACCCATACATTAAAAAATTGATGAACTGGACTTCATCAAAATTAAAAACTTCTCATATTTGAATGACATTTTGAAGAAAATGTAAATACAAGACATAGACTAGGAGTAAATATTTTCAGAACACATTTCCAAAATATATGAGGGACCTTCACAACTCAATAATAAGGAAACAAATTACCCAATTTAAAGCTAAGCAAAACATTTGAACAAACACTTCATCAAAGACAATGCATGGATGGCAAAAAAGCACATGGAAAGGTACTCAACAGCGTTAGTAATTAGGGAAATGCAAATTTAAACGACAATCACCACCACCTATCAGAAAAGCTGCTGGCAAGAATGCAGAACATGGAACCCTCATACATTGCTGATGGGAGTGCAAACTGTACAGCTACTTTGGAAAACGGTTTGGCAGTTTCTTAGAAAACAAAATATGTGACTACCGTACAACCCCTCAATCCCACTCCTTGATATTTACCCCAGAGAAATGAGAACATATGTCCACACACAAACATACGCATACATGTTTATACTGGCTTTCTTCATGATTGCTGAAAACTGGAACTCATTCAAATGTCCATCAACTAGTGAAAGAATAAACAAAATGTGGTGGTACGTCCATACAGGGGAATACTATTCAGCAATAAAATAGAATGAGCTACTTATGGATGCAATAACCTGAATAAATCTCAGGTGCATTATGGTAAGTGAAAAATCTAGGCTCAAAATGCTGCGTGACAAAATGCATTATGACATTCAAGAAAAAGCAAACTTAATAGGGATAAAAACAGCTTAGTGGTTGTTTGTGGGCTGGAAATGTAGGGAGAGATTTGACAACAAAGGGGCTTGAGGAAATTTCAGATTGAGGAAAATGTTCTATAGCTTGATTGTGGTGGTGGCTACTGGACTGTATGAGTTTGTCAAAAATCATTGCATCTAAAAGGGTGGATTTTACTGTGTACGAATTGCTACTCAATAAACCTGACTTACAAAAAAGAAAATAGAGCGATGTCTTTAGTGACAAAGTAAAGCAGTTTTTTCATTCGACTCAAGAAGACACAGACCTAACCTCATTCTTCCAGTTTGACCTCACCCCTTGATAGAAAACAGAAATGGTGAAAGTGATATTTGCTGAATGGAAAAGAAAACACAAGGGTATTTTAAGTGTAGAAAATTAAGTGTAAGTTTCAAATAATGAAGTAAGGATGCATTGTGATAACTGAATTACAGGTTATGACAAGGAAATGAACAAAGGATACTTGAGAAGTGTATGAAAACCTTCTCCTACTGAGTATAAGAAAAGTTTACTTCCCAGATGAAGTTACTATGGATCGTAATTTGAGAATTTAAATTCACAGAACCAGCCTTTTAAAATCTTTATTTGATTTTAAATCAACATCTCTTTGCCATTTTTCCTCTTGGCTACAAAACTGGAATGTAGATTTCATAAGAAAGCTACCTTTTAAGTAATGCACTCTAATTCATTTATGACTGAACTACAATGCCACCTTCAGAGACTATTTTTTTTTTATTACTAAACAGAAAAGCAAAAGGCTTAGGCAATTTTCAGGATATATAATTTATGAAGGGGGCAAATAAGCCATGTTTATGAATTATTAAATAGCTAAAATTTTTATAATTTTAAAAACACTTTAATGTTTTAAAAAATCCTTGTCATTTAAATTTTATAAAGTTAAAGTCACATGGATAATATAGGAAAATAGAAAGAAATGTCATGGACAATATATTTTTTTAAGTTTATTTATTTTGAGAGAGAGGAAGCATGCTCTCGCACAAGCACATGTTCACGCATTGGGGAGGTGGCAGAGAGAGGAGACAGAGAATCCCAAGGAGGCTCCATACTATCAGTGCAGAGTCGGATGCGGGACTTGAACTCACGAACCATGAGATCATGACCTGAGCTGAAATCAAGAGTCAGACATTTAACCAACTGAGCCACCCAGGCTCCTCACATGGACAATATTTTTAATTTTAATTTTAATTAATTTATTTATTTATTTTAATATGAAATTTATCGTCAAATTAGTTTCCATACAACACCCAGGGCTCATCCCAACAGGTGCCCTCCTCAATGCCCATCACCCACCCTCCCCACCCTCCCACCCCCCACCAACCCTCAGTTTATTCTGTTTTTAAGAGTCTCTTATGGTTTGGCTTTCTCCCTTCCCCTCCCCCATGGTCTTCTGTTAAGTTTCTCAGGATCCACATAAGAGTGAAAACATATGGTATCTGTGTTTCTCTGTATGGCTTATTTCACTTAGCATCACACTCTCCAGTTCCATCCACGTTGCTACAAAGGGCCATATTTCATTCTTTCTCATTGCCATGTAGTACTCCATTGTGTATATAAACCACAGTTTCTTTATCCATTCATCAGTTGATGGACATTTAGGCTCTTTCCATAATTTGGCTATTGTTGAAAGTGCTGTTATAAACATTGGGGTACAAGTGCCCCTATGCATCAGCACTCCTGTATCCCTTGGGTAAATTCCTAGCACTGCTATTTGCTGGGTCATAGGGTAGATCTATTTTTAATCTTTTGAGGAACCTCCACACTGTTTTCCAGTGTGGCTGCACCAGTTTGCGTTCCCACCAACAGTGCAAGAGGGTTCCCGTTTCTCCACATCCTCTCCAGCATCTGTAGTCTCCTGATTTGTTCATTTTAACCACTCTGGCGTGATGTGGTTTGGATTTAGATTTGGGCAGTGCTCTGAAATTTTCTCTAGTTTCCTACTCCGTTTCATATAAATTCAAAATGTTTTATCTAAAGGAATATATAATAAGAGATATCGTAAACAACTTTATGTTAATAAATTTGAAATTCCAATTCCTTGAGAAACAGGATTTATCAAATCTGGGACAAGATGAAATAAGGAATCTAAATAGTTCTGTGCCTAAAGAAGAACTGTAATCCATAATTTGAAACCTTTCCGTAGGTTTCCCTTTAGTAATTTTGGAGTAGCTTGTATTAAATAAACCTTCCTAAAGAAAACAATAATAAATTCTGGAGGGGAAAAAAACTACTTGAAGGCACTGGATAGTGACCAAAAGCAGGCAAAAACTGGAGAGGACAGCAATTTTTTTCTGGAGGAGATTTGCCTTCATATGTTTTCTGCCTGAGGGCACTCCAGTCTATACAATATAGGGCAACAAGAATCCAGTAAGGGAATGCCATGCTTACCAGTTTGAAGAATCATCAAACGGCACTGACAGCTACTACAACAGATAGAGAGTGAGAGAGGACATCTCAGACACGTGGGAGCCAAAGTGGAACCCCAAAATGCACACATGAGCTCTGCCCAAATCCCTGGATGATCCCTGAACCACACATGTGGGGGGCAGACTCCAAGAAGCCCAATGAAAAGCAACAGTGGAAGTCTGGAAGAATTTAGCAGAGACGTTAGCTACTACCCATCATAAGGGAGAGAGTTCGGGGTTTGAATACAGCCAACTTAATCCCCTGATTCAAAGAAAAACAAAACTGTACAGAGAAAAATAATAGTATACAACCTCAACAGTGTACCGTCTAAAATCTCTAGTATACAATGAAGTGTTATTGGACACACAAAGAACTAGGAAAACATGATCAAGAGAAATAGCAGTCAATAGAAGCTTAATATGAGATGATCTAGATGTTGGCATCCAGAGTTTAAAAGGACTTTAGGGGCGCCTGGGTGGCGCAGTCGGTTAAGCGTCCGACTTCAGCCAGGTCACGATCTCACGGTCCGTGAGTTCGAGCCCCGCGTCAGGCTCCGGGCTGATGGCTCAGAGCCTGGAGCCTGTTTCCGATTCTGTGTCTCCCTCTCTCTCTGCCCCTCCCCCGTTCATGCTCTGTCTCTCTCTGTCCCAAAAATAAATAAACGTTGAAAAAATAAATAAATAAATAAAAAATAAAAGGACTTTAAAATAGCTACATAAACATTTTCAAAGACTTAAAGGGAGCATGATTATAATTAATAAGGAGATGTGAAATCTCAGCAGAGAAATGGAAATTATTAAAAGGTGCCAATGGAAATCCTAAAGCTGAAAATAAAAACATCAGAAATAAGTGTAACTGGCTGGGATGAAGAGCAGATATGAAAAGGCGAAGGAAAGGGTTAACAAACTTAAAAAATAGGTCAATAGAACTTAATCTAAAGAACAGAGAACAAACAAGGATGCTTGAGTGCCTTAGTCAGTTAAGCATCTGACTTTGTTCGGCTCAGGTCATGATCTCCCAGTTTGTGAGTTCAAGTCCCGCGTTGGGCTGTGTGCTGACAGCCCAGAACCTGGAGCCTGCTTCGGATTCTGTGTCTCCTTTTCTCTGCCCCTCCCCTGCTCACACTGTTTCTCTCTCCTTCAAAAATAAATAAACATTAAAAAAATTTTTTTAAGGACAGAGAAAAAAATGGGAAAAAAGTATAATTAGAACTTCAATAATATGCAAGACAATGTCAAGTAGTCTAACTTAAGGGTATCTGGAATCTCAGGAGGAAAAGAAAAATAAAATGGGACAGAAAAAAATGTTTGAAAAAATAATGACAGAAAATATCTTGAACTTTGTGAACAAACAGATCCAAGAAGCTCAATAAACGCCAGTCAAGGCTAAAAACAGTAAGAATCACAACTAGGCTCATCATAATTAAATTACTGAAACCACACATAAAGGTAAAGTTCAGAAGCAACCGGAGAAAAGTGAAACATTGTATATGAGAACAACAATTCAAAAGATGGTTGGCATCTCATCAGAAACAATGGAGATGGAAAATAATAGGATAGTGTTTTTAAAAGTAACTGAAAGGTGAGGGGAAGAACTATAAACACGGAATCTATATCCAGTGAAAATATGCTTCAAATGAGGGCAAATTAAAACATTTCAAACAAACAAAAATTGAAAAAACTCATCACCACCTCTGTTCTGACACCAATTCTCTGACACCAACAGGGTGTTTTGCAATTCAATTCACTTCTGACACTACCTGGAGATTGTACAGACCCTACCAGTTGAGGGCAAAGTCCTTCTTGAGACTTCCTCCACTTGAGACTCGATTCACAAGTCTTGGATGCCATCTACACTCCTAACTAGCTACATATTCAGGGATTCCCGTGACCCTTCAGGTTGGATAATTCATTAAATTGACTCACCAAACTCAGGAAAGTGTTGTATTTCCAATGATTATTTTCTTAGAAAGAATACAAATGAACAACCAGATACATAGAGCAAGAGCTGCTAGAAATACAAGTCCGTGAGCTTCTGTCCCATTGAATCAGGATATACCACTTTCTGGGGATATATCAATATGTTCACCAACAAGGAAGGAAGGACCCATTAAACCAAAGTTTTCTGGGGGGTTCATTACATAGGCAGTCTTAATTAATTCATTGGCCACATGATGGAGCTCAATCTCCAGCTTTCCTCCTTTGTCCAGAGGTAGGGCTGGTCCAAAGTTTCTCTAATTGTGTGGTTGGTCTTTCTGATGACAAACCCCATCCTGATGTGACTTAGACAGCTGCCTGGAGTCACCTAATTACAATAACAAAGACATTCCTATCACTCAGGAAATTCCAAGGAGACAAAGATCAGATTTTCTTTTCTTTTTTTTTTTTTTTTTAAATAATACACCAACAGGACTAACCTTCAAGAAATGCTAAAGAAATGTCTTCAGGGGGTGCTTGGGTAGCTCAGTCAATTCAGCTTCTGACTCTTGATTTCTCCTCAGGTCATGATTTCACGATGGTGAGATGGAGACTGAGCCCCCAATCAGGCTCTGTGCTGACAGTGCAGGGCCTGCTTGGGATTCTCTGTCTCCCTCTCTCTCTGCCCCTCCCTTGCTCCCTCTCTCTCTCTCTCTCTCTCAAAAATAAATGAATAAACCTGGGGCACTGGTTGACCTCCAACTTCGGCTCAGGTCATGATCTCGCAGTCTGTGAGTTTGAGCCCCACGTCAGGCTCTGTGCTGTCAGCTGGGAGCCTGGAGCCTGCTTCAGATTCTGTCTCCCTCTCTCTCTGTCCCTTCCCCTGCTTGTGCTCTGTCTCTCTCTCTCTCAAGAATAAATAAATATTCTTAAAATTTTTTAAATTTAAATAAATAGGTAAACAAACAAACAAACAAACAAACTTAAAAAAAAAGGAAAGAAATGTCTTCAGGCTGAAGGGAAATGACGCCAGATGAAGACTTGGACCAATAGGAAGGAATGAAGGCCACCAGAAATGATAAATACGTAGGTAAATAGAAACATATTTTTTTCCTTTTGCTTTTGTTAAAAAATGGGACTATTTCATACAAAACTATAAAATTATATTATGTCATTTATAACATAAATAAATATTATATATTTGCAAAATGGTACAAAAGTTGGAGCTATAAATAAAAAATACACTGTTGCAAAGTTCTTACATTTTACCTGAAGTGATACAAGATATCTTCAAAGTCTGTGATAAATTAAAAAGGAATATAGTAATTCCCAGAGCAATCAATAAAATCAATGCAGAGTGGTGTAGCAAAAAAGTCAACAGAGGAATTATAAGGAAATGCTAAAAATATTGGATTAATCCCCATCCCTTAAAAATGCAGAAAAGGAGGGGCGCCTGGGTGGCGCAGTCGGTTAAGCGTCCGACTTCAGCCAGGTCACGATCTCACGGTCCGTGAGTTCGAGCCCCGCGTCGGGCTCTGGGCTGATGGCTCAGAGCCTGGAGCCTGTTTCTGATTCTGTGTCTCCCTCTCTCTCTGCCCCTCCCCCGTTCATGCTCTGTCTCTCTCTGTCCCAAAAATAAAATAAACGTTGAAAAAAAAATTAAAAAAATAATTCAGAAAAGGAAGAGATGAGTAACAAAAACAGACAAGACAGAGAAAACAGTGGCAAATTAATAGATATAAGTCCTACCCTATTGCTAATGACACGAAATGTAAGTGAGCTAAGCACTTCATTTAAAGGCACAGATGGTCAAACTGTATAAAAGGGCATGTCTTCCAGAGATGCACTTTAAACATAAAAACACAGATAGATTCAAAGTAAAAAAGAAAAAGATATTTGGTCAAATATTAAGCCTAAGAAAGCTAGTTTGGCTATATTAATATCAATATAATATAAAATGTAGTCCAGACTAGGAGTGTTATCAGAGGTAAAGAAGAATATTTCATAATGATAACAGTCAGTTATTGAGGAAGACATAACAATCATAAATGTGTATATACCTAACTAGAGACCACTTCAAAATTCATTTAGCAAAAATGTGCAAAATAAAAGAAAGGACTAGGAAAGTCCACAATCATAGTTCAATTTTAACACTCATCTCTCAATAACTGATAGAAAAAACAGATGAAAGGTAGAGGTAGAGATTTGAGAAACATTATCAACCTCTTTGATCTTATTGACACTTATAAAACCCTACATCCAACTATATAATACATATTCAAGTACAAATGGATTTTCAAAAAAATAGACTATTAAGTCTCAGCAGATCTCTGAAAAACTGAAATCTCAGAGATTATGTTCTCTAATAAAAGAGTGTTAAATTAGAAATGTCTAGAAAAGTCCAAATATTCTGAAATTAAAGATTATACTTCTAAGTAGCCCAAAGTCAAAGAAGTGATCACAAGAGGACCTAAAATTTATTTTTATTTAAATAACAATGAAAAGACAACATATAAAAATTGGAGAGATATAGGTGAACTTAGCAGAATATAGAAGGAAACTTATAGCATTAAATGCTTATGTGAGAAAAGAAGAAAGGTTTAAATTCAATGATCTGCATTTCAGTCATAAAAAGCTAGAAAAATATGAATAAATTAAACCCAAAGTAAGTAAAAGTGAGGAAGAAAATAAGAGGTGAAATCATAAAATACAAAACAAATAATAGAGATATTTAACAAAGATCAAATATGGTTCTTGGGAAAAAATAATAAAATGTACAAACCCCTGACACCACTGGTGGAAAAAGAAAGTACACAAATTAACAAATATCAGCAATGAAAGGCTATCACTACAGATCCTACAGTCATTCAAATGTGATAAGGGAGTATTATGAACAACTGGATAAAATTAACAAATTCTTTTTTTTTTTTAATGTTTATTTTATTTTTTGAGACAGAGAGAGACACAGCATGAGCAGGGAAGGGGCAGAGAGAGAGGGAGACACAGAATGTGAAGCAGGCTCCAGGCTCTGAGTGGTCAGCACAGAGCCCGACGTGGGGCTCGAACTCACGAACTATGAGATCGTGACCTGAGCCGAAGTCGGACGCTTAACCGACTGAGCCACCCAGGCGCCCCAACAAATTCTTTAAAAGGCACAATTTACCAATCCTTGCACTAAATAAAATAGGAAATCCAAATAGCTCTATATCTATTAAAGAAATCAAACTTGTTAGGGGCACTTGGATGGCTCAGTCAGTTCAGTGTCTGAATCTTGATTTTGGCTCTGTGCTGACAGTGTCATGATCTCATGAGTCAGGCTCTGCACTGGCAGCATGGAGCCTGCTTGGGATTCTTTCTCTCCCTCTCTCTCTGCCCTCCCTGCCCCCGCATGCACACATGATCTCTTTCTCTCCCTCTCTCTCTTGATAAATAAATAAACATTAAAAAAAAAAAAAAAAACCTTCCTACAAGAAAGATTCCAGGCCCAAATGGTTTCACTGATGAATTCTATGAAACATTTAAGGAAGAAATTATACCTAGAGAGTTGGTAGGGTCACTTCCCAACTTATTTTTTTGAGAGAGACATAACCCTTACACTAAAACGTGACAAACAGACGCAATCCCAGTCAGTCTTAACATAAGCAAAAAGTGAATAAAACTTGAACTTACTTTTGTTAACATAATAAAGGACAGGGATGTATTCAGTAGATGTATACAAAACATTTGGTATGTGTAGAACCCATTCATGATTAAAAATAAATAAAACAAAGCAAGAAGAAAACAAACATAACTCCTTGAATACCAGGAAGAGAAAGGAACAGGAATGTCCTTAACCTGATAAAGGGCATCTATAAAAAATCCCCAGGGGCGCCTGGGTGGCTCAGTCTGTTGAGCGTCCGACTTCAGCTCAGGTCATGATCTCACACTCAGTGAGTTCGAGCTCCGTGTGGGGCTCTGTGCTGACAGCTCAGAGCCTGGAGCCTGCTTCGGATTCTGTGTCTCCCTCTCTCTCTGCCCCTCCCCTGCTCATGCTCTGTCTCTCTCTGTCTTAAAAATAAATAAAACATTAAAAAAAAAAAATCCCTAACAGTATCATTCTAAATAGTGAAGTATTCTATTTCCCCAACATTGGAAATAAGACAAGGAACCCTACTCTCATCACTTCTGATTATCATGTTACTGGAGTTCCAACATTGTAATGGTACAATAAGGAAAGGAAAAGAAATAAAACGTAACTATTGGGAAGAAAGAGTGAAAGTTTATTATTTACAGAGAACATAGGTATGTATCTAGAAAATTCAAAGGAGTTTACTAGTTAAGAAGTTTTTAGGAAACTTACTGGGTCCAAGACAATACACAAAAATTAAGTGTGTGTATAGTAGCAACAAACACATAGAAAATGAAATTTAAAGAAAATACAATAGAATAAAAGGCCATCAACCACCTAGGAATAAATATAATGAAAACTGTGTATTACATTACACCAAAACTATGCAAAATAATTGAGAGAAATTAAAGAAAGGCTAAAACAAACAGATTCATGGATAGGAAGACTCAATATTGTAAAGATGTCAGCTCTCCCTCAAATTCATCTAAGATTCAATGCAATTTCAACTGAAATTCCAACAGATTTTCTTTCTAGGCATAGACAAAATTATAGCGAATTTTACATGGAAATGGGGGAGGGACAGGAATAGCTAAGAAAATCTTTTGGAAGAGTTGGAGCACTCATTCTACTATATGTAAGAATTATAAAAATATGGTAATTAATTCAGTGTGTTGGTGGCATAGGAATGGACAAATAGAACAATAGAACAGAATAGGAAGTTTGGAATCAGACCCGCACATACATGGACACCCGCTGTCAGAGCAGAGGGAAAACAATGCTCATTTTAATCAATGATATAGTTGGTTGGAAATCCAAAAGAAAAAAAATCCCTGAATCTTGACCCTCACTTCACACATTATTTACAAAACCAGTCCCAGGTGATTTTAAATCTAAATGGAAAATACGAAACCATAAAGCCTCTAAAAAACAACACAGAAGAATATTTTCATGATCCCACTATAGGCAAGGATTTCTTAAGCAAGACACAGAAAACTTTATCTGGAAAGGAAAATACTGAAACGCTAATAACTTCTGTTTATCCAAAGACGCCATTACGAGTATGAAAAGGAAAGCCATGGCATGGGAGAAAATATTTGCGGTACATATATCATAAACATTCCGTACAATTTAATAAGCAAAAGTTAGAAAACCTAGTAGAAACTGGACATTATCTTTTTCACAAAAAATTATGTCCACGTGGCCCATGAACATAGGAAAAAGTACTCAACCTCTTTAGTGATCGGGAAAGTGCAAATTAAAATCACAATGAAATAGAGGCTACACCAACAATAGGGCCACATATAAAAGCCTGATAATACCAACTACTGGTGCGATTGCCGAGTAATGGAGCACATGTATGTTACTACTGGGGGTGTAAATTTGTGAAGCTACACTGAGAAAACTGAGAAACTGGGTCCTACAACCCAATAATCCCATTGCTAGATATACACTCCAATCAAATGTGTGCAAATGTTCACAGAAAGCCAAATATTCAAATGTACAGAGCAGCACTGATGAAAATAGCCAAACCAGGAAACAACTCACGTGTCCTCAGACAAGAGTGGAATGGAGAAATAAATTACAGGGTGTCCATGCAAACAGGAAAAATGCAGCGACAAACATGAAGGAGGGTTATTAAAACATAATGTGGAGCAAAGGAGCCAGACACCAAAGAATACATACTTTATAGAAAATTCAAAAAATAGTTGAAGTCAGATGAGGTGCCGTTTATTAGTCTTTGTGACGGTTCCATGTGTGATTCAGACGGTGGCTTGCATGGGTTGCTTGTTTGCTACGCAGGCACTTTTCTGTATGTGTGTTTTACATCTACAAAAAGTGTAGTTTTTAAATTGGGTTCTGAAAAAGCAGGGTAGAAAGACACGAAAGAATAGGGAGCTGGGCACACTGTCTGAGTTGATACATTCTTTGACATCAGTTGCAGGTACTAGAGAAATTTAGAAAAGAGAGAAATCACTGACAACCAGGTTGATCAGAAAGTGTTTTCTTGAACTAGGAGGAAATTGATTTAGGTGGTGAATAATGATGGGATTTGGGCAGGAAGGGAGGAGGGGCAAGGCATTCAGGCAGAGGGGCACCCGAGTAAGGGTGGGGTGAACATACGCTGTTGACCAAGAAGTCAATTAACCTGCCCGGTCACTCTTCGGAGAGTGAGAACAGTTCTCATGGTAATTTCTCACCTTTATACAGCATGTTGCAGTTTACAAAGCTCTTTCTCATACTCTTTTTTGATTATCACAATTCCATTGCAGAAAAAGACCCAAGTTCAGGAAGATTAAGTCACTTTCCAGAGCCATTTAACAGCTGGGGTTATATTCCTGGTTTGAGGAACTGTCGAGCTGGATCCAATCCTAGGTCCACCCAACCCAAGATTCTGATGATCGCAGAAGTCTGAAGGGATGTGTCAGGAGATGGCCAATCAATAAATGCAACCTAAATGTAGGTTAATTAACCTACTGGCACAGATACGTTTAGTAGATAGATTTGTCAATACGGTAGTTTCTTCTACTGAGTGCAGCTCTGTGTCTCCAAGTTGGACCACATACTAGGATATCACTCACCCTCAAATTTAAAAATCTCATGAAGAAAAGCCCTTAATGAAATTTCCAGGAAGCTTCTAAGAATGGGACAACTTGCACTCCGCCTCCTGTCTCACCTTTGGCCAAGAGCCGTGGTCAGAGACTGTGGAAAGCTGCCTTGTCATGCCAGGTGCAAAAGCCACCCCGGGTGCCCCCTTTCTCTGAAGGGAAAGTGAAGTTCACCTACAGTGAAGTGAGGGAAAGGAAATGTTAATCTAAAGCAATTCATGGACAGAGGAGGCCATAGTCACTACTTCTTAGGCCTGATTTTTAGACTCATGAAATCTGAACATCTTTAACATCAAATAATGTGATGGTATTGGTCCCTGTATGGACCAGAGTGTTCTTCTAGGTCTACCCACCAAGCTTTAGCTCTGATTTGTCATTCTGGGAACAGCTTTCTTCCCTGGTACAGTCATGGAGAGACTGGTCGAGGATACAACATTTTTTTAGCAAGATAAATAACTGAGCCTGGGTGGCTCAGTCGGCTAAGTGTCAGACTTCGGCTCAGGTCAGGATCTCACGGTTTGTGAATTTGAACCCTGTGTCCGGCTCTGTGCTGACAGCTCAGAGCCTGGAGCCTGCGTCAGATTCTGTGTCTCCTCCTCTCTCTGCCCCTGCCATGTTCATGTTCTGTCTCTCTCTGTCTCTCAATAAAAAATAAACGTTAAAAAAATTTTTTGGAATAAAAAAAATAACTAAAGAAAGCATACTCACGCATGGTGTAGAGATCAATCAAGGGATGAAAAGTAGAAGTGAGTATGTTCAGTGTAGACAATATGCTTTTTTTGCCTTTTTCTCCCTGAGCTGTTCCAGGTTTATGTATTTTTGAGCTCAGAATTTTTTTTTTATTATACAGGTAATACATGATCCTTTTAGAAAATAAGTAACACAGACAAATGCAAAAAAACAGAAATTATTCATAATTCAGCTATCTTTTTGTGATCTCTGTACCCAAAGTGGAGCTTGAACTCACAACCCCAGGATCATGAGTCACATGCTCTACTGACTGAGCCAGCCAAGCACCCCCATAAATTCAACTATCTTAAGACAAACATTGTATGTAAATCCTTTGGTGAACTTCCTTGTATTTTTTTATATATCTCTATATAAATTTAGTTTTGCATAGCTAAACTTATAGTATGTCTACAATTTTGTTTGTATCCAAAATTCTTCTAAAGCATAGAGGCTTGTTTGTGCCTAAGTATGTTCAGTAGGATACATGGGTTAGAGATGTTCTATTTTTAAAACAATGAGTGCATGGTCAAGTCAGTTAAGAATCCTCTTAGTTTAGGGGCGCCTGGGTGGCTCAGTCGGTTAGGCGTCCGGCTTCGGCTCAGGTCATGATCTCACAGTCCGTGAGTTCGAGCCCTGCGTCGGGCTCTGTGCTGACAGCTCAGAGCCTGGAGCCCGTTTCGGATTCTGTGTCTCCCTCTCTCTCTGCCCCTCCCCTGCTCATGCTCTGTCTCCAAAATAAATAAAAACATTAAAAAAAAAAAAGAATTAAAAAAAAGAAAAGAATCCTCTTAGTTTAATACAGTTAGTGTTGCCTTTTTTTTTAAACTACAGATTTCATGGAGTCTTTAATATACTAACATGTATTATAATTTACAAAGAGAGGGGTTATGTAGGATGATATTTATGCCTTATTTGATTATGGAAAAAAGCCACGTTTGCGTCTTTCAGACCTGAAATTTTCACACCAGTGTTTTTATAGCAGTGTGGGTTACACGAGCCCAAATTTAGAAACAACCCAAATATCCATCAATACATGAATGGATAAACAATGGGATATTATTCAGCCATAAAAGGAATGAAGTTCTGATTCACACTGCAACATAGATGGAATTTTGAAAACATCATGCTAAATGAAATGAGCCAGACACAAAAGGACAATTATTATATGATTCTACTGTTATTATTATACTTTTACATATACTGCTTTTATATTATATGATTCTAGTTTTATGAGGTACCTGGAAATTGGCAAATTTAGAGAGACATAAAATATAGAAGAAGTTACCAGGGTCTGAGGGTTGAGAATTGGGAGTGCGGAATACTGTTTAATGGCTACAAAGCTTCTGTTTGGGATGGCGAAAGAATTCTGGAAATAGTGGTGATGGCTGCACAACATTGGGAATGTGCTTAAAATTGTACACTTCAAAATGGTCACAATGGTGTATTTTGTATTCTGTATATTTTGCCACAATAGAAATAATTACCAAAAAATTCTTGAAGAATTTGAAACACAATTTGGGGAAAAGTGGCAAGCATTTCCCCCTGCATGTATTGTTTGTATATATTGGTTGTATATGCCAATATGTATATGTATATATTAATAATTAATGTGTATATTACATTATACATGTGTATGTGTATATACATATACAATATACGACATATTGGCATATACAACCAACTGCTTGTATTTCTCTGGCACCAATTTTCACATTCCGTTTTCCAGTTTCTCTGTTTCTGTTTGAGGATCTATGTGGTTTCAGGGAGCTGACTTCACTTCTTACTTCTGGGGTAGAATGAACACATTTTAGACTGGGGTTCAGCAAACTATAATCCATGGTCCAAATCTGGTCCCTCAGCCTATTTTTGTAAAGTCCTATTGGAACACATCCCTGTCCTTCATTTACACATTGTCTATGTCTGCTTTTGTGTTACAACAGTGGAGTTGACTAGTTGTGACAGAGATCATGGCCGCCAAGCCTACCATATTTACTATCTGGCCCTTTACAGAGAAAAAATTGCCAACATCGTGCTAGACTAAAGACGATTAGGACATTATATATCTCTTGGCCCAAAGTTTGGTTCAAGCGTGGGCATGTGGCTTTAACTACTCTAATCAGAGTGCATCTCAGGAAGTTTGCTTGGCATACTGGTAAAGAAAGTCTGTCTCCCTCTGAATGGCAGTGGTTTGCAGAATTAAGGCTTTGAAATACTGCAGCCAGTTTGGCTACTGTAAGGGAAGCCAGCCTGAGGAATTAGCTGCACATGAAGACGGGCATGAAAGAAATGAACAGTAATATGGGCAGAGACCAGATGATATTGTAGACTTCTGAATCAAACCATGCTTGAAGTCCTGTATTACTTCTGAACTTTTCTATTTCATGAGCCCATATATTCATTATTGCTTAAGGCAACTTGAGTATGGTTTTCTGAATTGCAACTAAAATCATTTCAACTAATATATGTTGCTATAATCTCCATAAACTTTATTTCTAATGGCTGCATAGTATTTTACCTTAATGGTATATTTTACTTAGCCAGTTTCCTAATATTTAGTATTTAGACTTTAATTTTGGGTGATTATTATTAAATCTGCAATAAAGCAGGTAATTAACACCTTTTTTCTAAATTTCCAATTATTTTCTTCTAGTTGATCTCCAGCAGTGGAATGATTGGGTAAATAATATTCTTAAGACCTTTGACATATATTTCCAATTTGCTTTATTTTTTTATTTTTTTTTATTTAAAAAAAATTTTTTTAACGTTTATTTATTTTTGAGACAGAGAGAGACAGAGCATGAACGGGGGAGGGTCAGAGAGAGGGAGACACAGAATCTGAAACAGGCTCCAGGCTCTGAGCTGTCGGCACAGAGCCCAACGCGGGGCTCGAACTCACGGACTTCGAGATCATGACCTGAGCTGAAGTCAGACGCTTAACCGACCGAGCCACCCAGGCGCCCCCCAATTTGCTTTTTAAAAATCTCACCAGAAATTGGGATGCCCTGGGCAGCTCAGTTGGTTACACGTCTGACTCTTGGTTTGGCTTAAGTCATGGTCTCACAGTTTGTGAGATGGAGCCCTGTGTCAGGTTCTGTGCTGACAGCGTGGAGCCTGCTTGGGATTCTCTCTCTCCCTCTCTCTCTCTGCCCCTCCCCCACTCGTGTGTATGCACATGTGTGTGTGTGCACGTGTGTGTGTGCGTGCTCTCTGTCTCTTAAAATAAATAAACATTTTTTTAAATGTCACCAGAAATTAATGGAGATTTCTACCTACAACATTTTTGTTACCACTTTTAATCTTTGCCGTTTTTAGGATTAACTATATTCCGTTGCTAAGTTTGATTGTCTTAAATTACAAATGAGAGTGAATATACGTGTATCTTTATTAGCAACTTGCATTATCTGTTTGCTGAATGTTTGTTCATGTCCCTTCCTATTTAGGGAGGACTTTACATCATGCTGAGTTTTGAAAGAATAACTACAATTCTTCAGGTGGGCAGGAGAGGAAGCACAATAAAATGAGAGGCAATTGTATGCATGAATGCAAAGGTATAAAAAGTGAGGCGGGTTGTTTGGCCTGGAACGTATAAGGTACTGGGGAGGGCACAAGAGGAAAAGAAGGGGGAGTTGTGGGATGTGTCAAAGCAGCCAGTGGAAGCAGTAGCCAGATCCCCAGGCGTAAGGGATTTTGTTAATCATGTGTCAGGTGTTAATAGGCGTGTAAGAGGAGTATTTTGCCTACTGTTTTCAGCACTTTGGCAGCTCCATTTGTATTCACGAGAGTGGCATGTTAATTTCATGTTCTTATCTCTCCGTTAATGTACAGCACTGTTAAGCGCCTTTGTGTTTGGCAGCAATCAAGCTGGCATTTAAATATTCTAACATTCAGATTACTGGTTAGCCTAAATAGTCTCACTCCTCCTGAGCTGAAATTCATAAGATTTCCTTTCTAGCTACTGGAAGAGAGTGAGTGTGGAGGCGGCTCAGCACCCCAAAACTCAGGCCACTGCATTCCTGTTATTTTTGGAGGCCAAACCACCTGCTGCGTTCTGCAGGGGCTCGCTCAGTCTGTGGCTTCGGAGTCCAGCTCCAGCACCTTTACAAGCTCGTCTTCGTGTGTTCGGGCTACTATTACAAAATGCTACAGACTGGGCAGCTTCTTGTCCTGTAAGTGCCCGACATTAAATTCCTGATTGCTGAGGCATCCTTTTCAAAGACATGAATCTGGAACAAACATTGCCAGCCATATGCCACAGCTACCGATAAAACCCCTAGATAGGAAGCTAGGCCGCCCCCACCTACAGAGTTTCCTTTGTAGGAAGCCAGGTATAGGCTGGATAACTGAGTGACTCTGCTTCTCCCCTCTGGTGTCCTAATTCTCAGCCTCGTGTTTTAAATTTGCCAATAAAAAGTGAGCCCACGAAACCCTAGGCACCCCACCCTCGACCCTAACAAAAGCAGAGTGCCAGGTCTTATCTCTGTCTCTCTCTGTCTCTCTTTCCCCACCCCCAGCCCACAAACTCGCTGTGTGACCCCAGGGCCCAGAGCTTGTGTGTAATGAACCTTATTTTTTCAAGCTGGTTGTTGCTGAAGTGCACCTTGCACTCGTAATAAAAGCCCCGAGGGCTGGTCCAGCCACAGCATGGGCTCCAGTCAGGGAAATGTCTGTGGGGGCTCCCCACAAGTTGTAGGGGCCCAGGCGAATGCCCCCAGGCATCGCCAGCCCGTAGCATCACTATGTTAGGCCAAGACCCACAGGAAACGTTATAAATGACAGAAATTTATTCCTCCCAGTTCTGGAAGGTGGAAGTACAAGATCAGGGCACCAGCATGGCCAGGTCCTGTTGAGAACCTTGCACCAGGTTCATAGCCTGTGCCCTCTTGCTGTGTCCTCATATGGTAGAAAGAGCTAGGTGTCTCTGTGGGGTCTCTTTTATAAGAGCACTAATCCCATTCACGAGGGCTCCACCCTCAAGACGTAAGCATCTCCCAAAGGCAGAGTCTTCTAATAATACCATCTTTGGAGGTTGGAATTTGGGCAGGGATAGCACACAGACATTCAGACAGTAACAAAGCTTTTGACTGGGCTTGCCACAGAGGGGCAGAATCAGCTTTTTCTCACCTCTCATTTGGGGGATTAGCTGCTCTCTGATCTGGCCAGGGTCATGGCCAAAGGGTCCTGGGCAGGGCAGGGCAATAATCCATCAGTGACCTACATTAAAATCTCAAAACACATGGGAGTCACAGGGACCCAACAGCTTCCAAATTGTAGCTCTTATGGCTTAGGACCCCAAGTGCTGAGGTGAGACCTGAGCCTGCCATGAATGTGCTGATTAATCTTGGGAAAACCATGAAACCTCTTTGTCTCTAATGTCTACTGGGAGTAGAATTGCTGAGCCGCACTGTGGCTGAAAAGATGGATGCTGGGTGAGGAAGGTGGAGACCTTGACAAAGGTGTGGAACATTCACTTTTCCATGCCTTTCTCTTATTCCTTTAGGTAAGTGTTTTTCAGCCCTGACTGTACCCCAAATTGACAGGGAGACCTTAAAAAAATACCAAAGCATGTGCCTCATCCCAGAACTTCTTCTGATATGCAGCCACAGAAGAGGACTTCTGGTCTAGGTCGTGGTTCTCACCCCAGTGACCTTCAGGTCACTTGAAAGTCACTACTGGTAGGAGGCAGTGAGGAGCCCATATAGTCCCTTATGTGGACTTCCCTGACCACCCAAAAGGCTCATCTCTCATCACATGGTGATCAAAGTCGCCCTTACCATTAAAGGCTTTATCATTCATGGAAATCAGGTACTTTAGGACAGATGAAATCATGACAGAAGATCCCCCTCCTACGAATTGTCACTGGAATAATGTTTTATAGAGAACAAAGCGGAACAGAAGCCAGCTCTACCCATGACCAACAGATGGCGCTATAGGCCAGTGCCCTGCCACTTAGGTCTCTGTCAACCATTCATTCTTTAATACTTAGTATAGCTGCTGCATTTGTACATTTTGAGATGCTTTAATTTTTTTAGGTTTATTTATTTATATTGAGAGAAAGAGAGAGAGAGAGTGCACGCTGTCAGTGCAGCGCACCAGGTGGGGCTCAATCCTAAGAACCATGAAACCATGACCTGAGCTGAAATCTCGTAGCCAACTGAGCTGCTCAGTCACCATGAGATGTTTCATAAACATCTTTGACTTCACATACCTCATAAATGTAAAATCAGGAAGAAAATTAAAATTACTGCTGAAAAAAGGAGCATGGGGATGCCTGGGTGGCTCAATCGGTTGGGTTTCTGACTCCGGCTCATGTCATGATCTCACAGCTCATGGGTTTGAGCCCCGCATCAGGCTCTGTGCTAACAGCTCAGAGACTGGAACCTGCTTCGGATTCTGTATCTCCCCCTCTCTCTGCACCTCCCTGCTTGCTCTCTCTCTCTCTCTCAAAAATAAATAAACCTTAAAAAAAGAGAGAGCATGATTATGACAAAATGAAAATAGAGATAGTTTTTGAAAACAGAGGTGGTAAAGAAAGAAATGGAAGGTTGCACATCCATAGGGTATTAATTTTTAGAGAGTAGAAGCAATCCCAAAGGTCAGAGTGAATCATGAAGCCTGAGAAAAGTGTTGTGCCTACACAATTGACAATAATAAGCAAGAGATGCGGAGACAGATGAAATGGAAAACTTGGTAGCGTGTGCTAGAGAATTACAGCACTTAGTATGCGCCCCAACTTTATCACCAACCATCCGAATGCTTTTCTTCATTGCATTATCATCCAGCCAGCCAAAACCAGCTTTGAGTAGGCTGTTTTCAATTCTAGAGATGGCTGGGGGTGTTTTTCTAGAACTTGGAACTGAGCATGGTAAAAATGATGCCACTCAGGCTTCTGGAGTGAGTCACAGGCAGCTCTGTAATCTGCAAGCCAGTTCCAATCTGTGCTGCTTCAAGGCGGCAAGGGAGCCCGCTCTCATCTAACCTTAACTGCTAAGAAGGTCTATTTGCCACCACACCTGCAGAAATGATTGAGGAGGTGGGTTAGATCAATGGATGTAACACAGATCAAACAGGTCCTTGTTAGGAAAAGACACTTAATAGAATGTATCAGCAAGGAGAAGAAGCAGGATGCTGGTACATTCTCATATCTGCAATAATGATTTAAAGCTGTGAGAATCTGACATCTTCTTATTTGCTGAAAATGCACTGGGGAACTGCGAGCATAAACCCTTTCAGACATTTTGAATTTACAGTGTATCCGTCACGATTCAGAGAAGCAAAACCAATAGGACATATATATTAAGAGATTTATCGCAAGAAATCAGCTTATGTGATTGCAGGGGCTGTCTAGGCAAGCCCTAAAGCTGTAGGGCAGGCCATTGGGAGGGGCAGGCTGTCCGCAGGTGGAATTCCTTCTTCACGGAAGTCCCAGCTCTACCTTTAAAACCTCTCTAAGGGCTGAATCAGGTTTACCCAGATTACGTACAACAGTCTTCCTTACTGAAAGTCTATTGACTATAGACGTTAATTACATTTCCAAAACACCTTTACTGCAACACCTAGATCAGTGTTTGATTGAATACCTGGGTACTGTAGTCTATCCAAGTTGGCACATCAAAAAAAAAAAAAATCATCACAAATAATGTTTTGGACCCTAGCCTGTTTCTGAAGCATTTTTAGATTAAAAAAAAAGAAAATCCATAGGCTCTAGGAGCTGGAAACTTTATGTAGAAAGCAGGGATGTCACTGCCTAGAGGATCAATACCCTGTGGTGAATGTGTTCAGAAGCACGTTTGCACTGCTGGTGGGGATGCAAACTGGTGTGGCCTCTCTGGAAAACAGTAGGGAGGTTCCTCAAAAAGTTAAAAATAGAACTACCCTAGGACGTGGCCATTGCACTACTAGGCATTAATCCAAAGGCTACAAAGATGCTGATTCAAAGGGACACACGCACTCTAATGTTGACAGCAACACCATCAACAATAGCCAAAGTATAGGAAGAGCCCAAATGTCTATGCTGATGAATGGATTAAGAAGATGTGGTATATATACACAATGGAACATTACTCGGCAATCAGAAAGAGTGAAATCTTGCCATTTCACTGGATGGAGCTATGGCACGCGGACGGAACTAAACAACGCGGATGGAACTAAAGTGTGTTAGGCTGAGTGAAATAAGTCAGTCTGAGAAAGACAGATATCGTATGATTTCATCCATGTGGAATTTAAGAACACAACAGATGCACATAGGGGAAGGGAAGGAAAAACAAGATAAAAACAGAGAGGGAGGCAAGCCATGAGAGACTCTTAAATACAGAGAACAAACTGAGGGTTGCTGGTGGGGTGTTGGGTGAGGGGATGGGCTAAATGGGTGATGGGCATTAAGGGGGGTACTTGTTGGGATGAGCACTGGCTGTTACTTGTAAGTGATGAGTCACCAAGTTCCACTCCTGAAACCAATACTACAATGTATGTTAACTACCTTGAATTTACATAAATAAATAAATAAATAAAAAAGAAAACGAAAAAGAAAGGGCCTCTAACCTAGCTTGTGAAGTCAAGGAAGGCTTGCTGGAGCAGAAGGCACTTAATTAAGCAGGGTCTAGACCTAAACTATGGGATGTGGGATGTGGCCTTTGGGGGTGGAGAGGAGGGATGACAGAAAAGTCATCATAGTGATGGTCCTGGCCCCCAGACCATACTGCCCCACTCCAAGGTGGTGGTGACATTGTCAAACACATCATAAAAGGCAAGATCATTTCTACTTCACAACATTTCCACGCCTATGCCTGTCAGTGTGGCTGTTAATGGTGTGTCCCCGGCCCCCCACTCCAGCCTCCTTGTCTTCGTGGAGGTACTGCCCCAGCCAGAAGTGGGACTTGGCTGCCAAGACTGGTAGCCCACACTGGATCCACGTGGTCAGAACAATGGCTTTGTCTTCCCATCCCAGCTTGGCCAGTTCATCTGCTCCCTGAGAAAACATCCTTCTCCTGGGCTGTGCCTCCATCCCTTTATCTGTGTCTTTCTTCCCCTTCCCTCTTCCTTCAAGTCTTGAGTCTTGTGCACTGGTCATCTGTACAGTTCATTAGCATGGGGGGGGGGGTCTCTTCATTTTCAAAATGGCTTAAGTAATGTCTTTTCTACGTCTCTCTCAAGAAGGTGAGGTGAAATGAGGCACTGTGTGCCAAACTGCCACTGCCACACGAAAGTACAGACTAGCTATTGCCATCATCTATCCCTATGTATCTCAATCTATCTGTCTGTCTATCCATCCATTCACTCGTCACTCCTAATTGTGTGTCACTGAAGTACAGAGATCATCACTGAATCTATGGCACCTAGCAGTTTCCTCCACTTAGTAATTGCTCATTAAATATCTGGTAAAGACAATGATAATGAATCATTGTCCTTGGGAGACAGATAACTGCAAACAGCCACACTGTTGGTGTTAGATTCCCTATCTCTGGCTAATTGGTTAAGACTCAGCTTATGGAACATCTTCCCCCTCACCGTCATGTCTGAGTATAGTGCCTTCTCCTGTTCCTGTAGAATCATCTCCATACTTTGGTCATTTCTCTTGCTGTGGTAGGTTTTGTCTCTCGACAGGAAGGAGACTTCTCTGAGGTGAAGGACTGTGTTCTAATAATCTTTACCAGTATGGCTAAGTTCCCGGCACAATGTAAGGATGCCACAAATGATAAATTAATAGCATGATAGCCATTCTTATTGATTTTTATTTCCATAATAGCCTCGTGCCAGATAGACTGTTCTGTAGAGGGAATAATGCTTAGCCATGTTCTTAGAAATTTCTACTGCATCCTTGTCAAGTGGGTTGAAAATAAAATGGAGTCAGGGGGATGGGCTGAGTTCCTGACCCAGGATTTTCTTAGAGAGGATGTGTTTTTCAGAGTTGTACCTCTTTGAAATTTCTCTTAAGCAGATTCTATGACTTTCCTTATCCTGTGTCCCTCACAGGTCTGGGCATGGAGGTGGTTAACTGGCATCACATGGTGACAGCAAAATGCACCCAACACCGAAGAAACTTCTAGAAAGCGCCAGTGGAGGAAATGTCATTCTTCTGTTTTTTTGTTGTTGTTTTTAAAACCTCAAAATGTTTATGTGTGTCTATAACACTGGGGCCTCTTTAAAGGGAGTCAAAATGTCTGTATTCATTTTTGCATGTCTCAGATCTAACCCAGAGTAGACCCTCAATAAATATTTATTGACTTAAATATCTGTTGAACATGTACCCTCAAGGTGGGGGCAGGGCCGTGGTTTTATTGTCCCTACTTACAACTCCATCTCTCAACTTGCCCATTTCCTGCTGCTGTGAGGGGTCTGGCAACGTGATTCCACGGCCTGTTCATGGAAGAACCCCGCCAGCTTACCTTCGTTAGACGGTGAGGCAGATACAGGAAGACAAAGGAATTCTGAGGCGCACATTCCAAGGAGGACATATACAGCAAGATAACTCATTTTTTGGTGTTTTGTTTTTCTGTGATGGGCACAGAATTATGAATTCAAGCATTAACTCACACTCTGCTGTCTTCTGGAGTGTGGTCTTCTGGAGCCGTTGCCATGGGGGTAGGTCTGGGTTGGCTCCGCGACTTTTAAATGCCCGCTGGACTACAGGAAGAGTTCGTGGCGCTGAGTAATTTATGGGGTGTTAAGAAGTTCCTTAAGCCATTATTAAAAACATGCAAGCTCCTCCCTGGTCAGACCTCTAGTAAGTCAGACTTCTAACTAAGCAGAACTGATAGGCCGTCTTTTGATGTTTAATGAGTTCTGCAGCAGATGGCAGATGTGATGGACAGGGCCGTGGTGGTGATTTACTGGTCATGAAACAGAAGGATGAGAGCCCTCTCCTGAAAAAAGAGAATGTAGCCGAAAGGACAGGTTTCCCCCTCGCCTTCCTCTCCCACCAATCCCTTCCCCTTTCCTTCTTGGTGCATGTGTTTTTGATTTCCCCACCCCCGTGCCTCTCAGTCCTGGGCTCATTTCCATTCAGGCGCACACAGAACACTGCAAACTAATTAGCCTTGGATACTGCCACAGGAAGTCAGGCTGCCAAGTCCTCTTTCCCCGCAATTCCTCAACTCTCCCAGCCCGTCTCGCGCCCACGGCCTTGCACTGGGCCTCTCTGTAGAAGTTGCCAGTTTTAATTTTGCAATTTCCCTTCACCTTATCAAATATGCCCCTAGCCTGCCAGCCGACGGAGAGGGGACGGCTTTGGAGTGGGCTTGTCCTCTGGACTCTTTCCCCTGGCCCCTTCTCTGCTCTCTACCCACAGTTAGGGAGTCTTGTTTGGATACAGTTTCAGTGTTGACTTGTTAATCTGACCTTGGTTAATGCTTTTTACAGGAGAGCATTGCCCATGATGCAAAACTCAGGAGGGCTCCCCACCGGTTTCTTCCACTCCACTCACATCTCCAGCTCCCAGGGGCCCCGTACCTCTGACTTTTCTCAAATGTTAACCCATTTTCTCACGAGCTGTAGATGTCAACTCTTCTCCAGCCAATCTCGATTGAGAGCCCTTGACACTTCCTGGAATAGGGTGTGAAAGGGGGGTGGAGGGAAGAAAGGGGCTGAGGGATGGAGAGATGACACCCTATCCTCTGAGATTCCAGCCCGGGAGGCTTGGCACCCAGGCTCCACTAAGGACACCCTTTCTGCAGAAGGCCTAAATCAGAGATGGAAAACTGGTAGCTCTCAGGCCAGATCTGAGCCACTGAAACAGAAAACCAGTTGTCAACATTTGAAAATCAGATTTCACGTACAAATCCAAATTGCTGGTTTCCTAGGAAAAAATTAGATGTGGGGTCACTGGGCTGGCATTCAGGCTTGCGTGACCCCAGTTGACTGGAGCTGGGTAGTGCCTGCTCCCTAGAGGTAGAGTGTGGACTCTCCAGGTCACTCCAGTCCCCACCCATCTCTGTCGTCTTGTTAATCTCACCTGACTCCTGCAAACATTTGAATTGGCCATTCTTGCCCTAAATGGAGAAAGGGAAATTTCATACTGACTCTTAAGAGATTTGGTAGGGATCTCTGCATGGCTTTTCTTTTGATCACATTGAAGTACCCACCATGTCACAATGATTCCTTGTTGAGTTCTTGGGCTTCTTCTCCATTATGACCATGAGCTCACTGAGGGCAAGGTTCATGGCTGTCTAGTTCATTGTTATACTCTCAATGCCTTGCACGCGGCCTGGATGCTCAACACATTTTTCTTGGCAGATGATGAGGATATTCGTCCAACAAATGTTTATTGAATGCTTCATGAATTGTGCTGGGTGTTAAGTGCGATTCAAAGGTCATGAGACATGTCCCCTAATGAGCTCCAAGAGTAGGGAATATACAAGTAGGAAACAAAATATGCATGGAAAGTAGTTCAAGAGGTTTAAAAATTGTGGTTTTGTTGCAGCAAGTTCTAAGAGTGAGCTTCTCATTGGAGAACACTCCCATAGGGCTTTATAAGTTGGGTAGGATTTGGACACAGTACTCATTTACTTTTGTAACCACACCCTTTGTCTCACCTTTGCTTTACTGGGCTCATCCTCTGAACTCCAATTTTTATCTACCCAAATCTGTCAGTGGCTGAACTATATTAATTTCTAATAGTTGCTTCATGGCTTTGTTGCTGTGTGGTAAGAGGCCAGCGAGTATGGAAAACCCTGAGCTCCAGCCCACTCAGGGGTAAGCCTAGATGAATACAGATAGATGCATAATAATTACTCACAGGGATAATGGGGAGGAGGCTTATCAAAAATCTTGATAATGATGATAATGAAATAGCACAGGCAGAAGGCTGAAACATGAAACATGCAAAATGTGAAACACAGAGAAGGAAAACAATCCTGTCCTCGTGAGCTGCAGTGAAAAACATGCTTGAAGTCACCTAACAGTGACCGCTTTCCTGAACGTATTGTCACTGACAGTGGAAAATGTGTCAGATAGCATGGCCCACCTAATCTTTGCGAATCCTAGTGGGTATCATCAGAAAAACAACACTGAAGGAAAGGGATTAGCAACTTATTATACATACTTCACATAGAAATATTCATTCCAGAGGCCCTGTAGAAAGGTATTTGCGATAGTCATGATCTTTAAGATCTTGAACCTGTTGAGAAAGAAATCAGAAATCATATAAAATTTAATTATATAAAATATATATACACACACAGGTATAGATATAGATATATATCTATATAGATATATCTAAATTATATATTTATATATCATATATTATTATATATGATAAATTATATATATTATATATCTATTTCATAATATTATAGACGTGTTCACTATAAAATGAAAATTTCAGTTCCAGAAGTGTTTGAATTTTCACATTAGACATTTTGTCATCTATAGGAAATACACATGCTGCCACTTACCCCTCCCATGCCCATGACAGACATCACTAATTGATCCCAGACCTTGTTCCTGTTGTACTAAAACTTGTCACCAAAAGACTTCTCGGCACTGTGTGCAGCTAGCCCTCCCAACCTTAATCTTGAAGTTAACATTCAAGTTGAAACTTATTTGCCATCATAATCCAGATCTTCACAGAAACAGCATATTTTTTGAAGACACGTTTTAGATCACATAATAGTTGTAGAGTACTTATAATAGAGTACTACAAAATTCGTATGCGTTATACAGTTTAATCCACCCAACGTCCCTGCAATGAAGATATTGTAATTCCTATTTTACAGATAAGGGCACTGAGATTTGACTCCTATGAATAATGATTTTAAAGAAACATGGATACGTCACTGCTGCTTAGCTTCTGGCCTTAGAGCCAGTAGGGACCTGATTATACAAGGAGAATTTCAGATTGCTAGACTATATGAGGATTTACATAGCAGAATTTCTTAGATTAATCTAACCTTTAAACCTCTTTTCCCAATCTCTCACTTTGATTTTTTGAAATGCACACACACGCGCACACACACACACACACACACACACGTTCTTTTGTCTTTTCATTTAACCATAATGTCTGTTTTCTTTTTCTTCTCTCCATAAAGCTGTGTATCTCTATAGATTATAGCATAAGACAAGACTTTCCATGACCAGTGTAGAAGCAGAGCCCTTGCCCAGACCAGTTCAGCCCTCACCTTAGTTAAATTTCCTCAAGTGGAGAATCTATATCCAATAGAGCTCTGTGCCATTGGAACTTCTGGTCAGCAGGATCCAGACACACCTGGTGTTGTATGTGAGCAACTGTACTGATTTGTCTTCTGGTGTTTAAAGAAGAATCTGGTTTTTAAAGGTCAAAAGACCCGCTTGAAATTAGCCAGAAGACTCATCTCCAATTATATGAGCAACTTGGCAGTTAGACATTTCCCAGCCACTCGTGGCCCTTCCTCTCTGTGTACTGCAGAATAAGGTAGGATTTGAGTAGCTCCAGATTCCATGAAAAGTACCTAAGACAAGCTGCAGAGAAGGGGACAAATTTGGTTCACAGGCTACCTTGAAACACATCACTCTAAGAATTGACATGAACATAGAGGATCTCTCTCTCTCTCTCTCTCTCTCTCCTCTCTCCTTCTTTCCTTTCTCTCTCTCTCTCAAGTAGAAGTAACTTTGAAAAGGCATCAACCGTCAAAGGGACCAGTTTTTTCCCTGGTATTTGAGATGGGGTCCCTCTGCCTCCACAGCCTATTAGTACCGGCTTGTTGAGGTTTCAGTAGCATTCAAGCACCAGACCAAATAAAAATCCAGGGGAGCACAGTTGTCGAGGCATCATAATCCTAATAAAAATACACATTCAAAGTACGTAACTGGACTTTTTAATCAGGAGCTTTTACATTGTGACGTAGGCTAGATCAACATGGATCAAGCTGAACGATGACCCAATGATATTTGACCTGTACATAATCTCTATAATTAAACCTATAGTCTGTTATATTAAATATAATCTACATAACATCTATATAATTAAAGTTTTCTCAGTTTTTTGGTAGATAACTTGGGGGCTAAATTTTTCTGGCAATAGTGAAAAATGGACTTGAGACTTGTCCGAAACCTTCCTGCAAGTCCTAGGAATGGTTTTCTGAGGTGTACCTAATTCCTGACCCCATATGGTCATGGCGCAGAAATAACAACATCTCCTTCTAAGGAGTTGTGTTGATTACTAGAAGATGCTTCTGTGGGGTGTCCTTAAACTATGTATACCCAGTCTCCCCAGAGAACCATAAAATCTGCTTATTTCTAATATAGTCAGAGAACTACCTCTCACTAGGCAGGAATTGTACATTCCATACCTTCTTTCACTTGGTAATTCATTACTCACTTTAAATAAAAGAATAATTAGAAAACACATTTCCACTATATTATTCGTTTTAACAACCATTCTCGCTTTCTATAGACTCGTTTTTCTACGAGAAATTTGAGCTGCAGATTTGGATCCTAATTCTGGGTTACATTTGGCTAAACATACTTAGACTAGGACCCTCCTGGGTAACAGGACTCAAACTCAAGGAGAATTGCTAATTTATTATTCATTATTTAATAGAAAATAAAAGTTAATAGCTTATTATTTAATCGAAAGACATTCCATTACTGGAGTTGGCCATCACCGATAAATAAAGCAACTGCACTGTACTGGTCTAGAACAACTACTTCCTCTTTCCTGTTATCCATTTATATCTTCTATGGTGATGTTCTAACTATAACAATAATGCCCTCTGTTGCTGAGAAGCGAAACTCCACACAGCATACTTGATATGCCTGCCTCAAAATGTCCTAAATTGTTTACTCTAATGTAAGTTTTTAAAATTAGATGGATAACATTTTAGTTCAGTTTATTTTGTGGCAGGGCAGAAAACCATGAGCACTATCGTTCTTGTCCTCATGACCGTCATTATCCTCCAAGGTTCGTCCTTAAGCTTTGGCAACCTAGGCTCTATATTTGGAGTAGCAGGCTGCTGAAGCCGACACTGATTATAAATAATTAATTGACATAATTAGGCACTTTTAAGGTTCAAGGCTGCCAGTAGAGAAATCTGTTTTCATGCATAAAACAATGATTTATTGAGTGTGTGATTTGTGCCAGCAAAGAGCTAGATGTTGAAATACAGTAAAAAAACAAAAAACAAAAACAAAACTAAAACATAAACCAAACACAGTCATTGCCCTCATGGAACTTACATTCTTGTCGAAAGGCAAGCGATCAACAAATAATACAATTATTTAATTAAAACAGATTAATAGCTGTCTGTGCTTTCATTTCACTTGAATCAGAATTTCAGAAAGACTCATCTTTGGACATTATGCTGCAGATATCAACCAGACAATGGCCAAATGTTTACTTCTCTTCAAGTGTTCAATTCACTCTTTATGTCTCCCTGTTATATTAGTGTCTTAAGCACAGAGTCCTAAGCTTAGCAGGGAGGGAGAGAGGGAAGACAGCGGCTGGTGTTTCTTTTTGTTGGTCACTGATGTATGGATCATGTGTTTTTTTAAAACAAATTACTTGTTTTCTCCAGGATTCAGTTGTGCTGTTTATAAAATTTACTCCTTCACGAGAGTAAAGCCACCCTGCACAATATGATTTCTGGAATCACTACAGTCATATTTCTTCACACGTAAAGAGGAAATTGGGCTGGAAACTGGCCTGACCACTAAGGTGCCCAAGAGTGAAGACTCCACTCCCTTGGGAAGACAGAGCCTCAGTGCCCTCTCCGGAGGTGTGGACTCTGGTTCCAACCAAGCCAGCTTTTGTGAATGAACTATTGGTCTTAATTTCCCCTAAAATGAGAAGAAATGGAAGTGAGTACAGTCTTTCAGATTACTTTTAGCAACATAATATTTTCTTTTGTAAACATTAAACAAAATCTAACTATCTATATCTATCTATCTATCTATCTATCTATCATCTATCGTCATCTATAAAATAAGTGGACACAGTGTTGAAGTGTTTATAAGAAGGTGGGGATAAGAGAGCGGGTATAAGGAGTTAGATCCCTGAAACCTCAGCCTGTCTTACTTCACTCCCTGTAGTGACTCCCAAAATACCTCTTTTGAACCCCTTGGGCTCCATGATGCACAGTGTGAAAAATAGTAAGTCCTTTCCTTGCTGACCCCATCCATGTATAGGCACGAAGAGGCAGACCTCTCCAAAATGCAAAATGGAATGGTATCACCACCAACTCAAGTCAACTGGCCTCTAGTTAACAGAGTAAGACTTAGGGAGAGTCTAGTCAAGGAGCATGGAAACCTGTTCGGGTGACAGGAGTACCCCACTCTCCCTCACTCCGACCCCAACCTTGCACCCATTGTGTGCAAAACATCGAGTTACACCACTAGGTGGAGCCCAGATCATAGCAGACCGAAGAGTACTGAGGTCTCTGGAAGGCTGTGCACACATTGCTGGAGAACTGGGTTCCTTGGGAGGTTTGAAAGAAAAAAAGGGCCAAGGGTTGAGGTGGGGTGCGTTGTGGAAGGAAAGCAATGTATCTATATTTGTCTCTGCCTGTAGGGAGATTACTTGAATTGAATCGAGAGATCACTTCTCCATTATACCTAAACCCTTTGTAAAATTTAAAAGTAAAGGCTTGAAGTATTTAGTGACTGATTGTGCTTCATTACCACCTGTAGAGTTCTTGGAGGTCCCATCTTGGAGATGCTGGTTTAATAGGAACTTTTGGCCACAGGGAGAGTGTGTGAGGATGTAAGCAGCCTAGGAGGGCATCAAATGCAACCATCCCAAAGTGGTCTTCTAACCTTGGCTTACACACACCTAGTGATAGGGAGTTCATGAATACCCAGGGCAGTGCATTTCTTTTTCTGCCACACATATTTATCATAAAATCCTTCTTTTATATTGAGCCCAAATCTGCTGCCCAATAGCTTCCACTGTTTCTGATTCTGGTCTCTACAGGGTGCAGGGAATGTGTCTAATCACCTTAATGATAGTCCTTTGAGTATTTGAAAAGAACTACCATGTTTCCCGAGCATGTTCCAATTCTCCAAAGCAAAACCTCTTTCTTATTGCTTGTTTCTTGAAGCAGACTATAGTCTTTTTATTGTGACATTAAAATCATCTTTCTAGTAACTGATTGATTAACATAGCGAGGGATTTTGGTCTTAGATGAACAGCAGTAGGGGTAGTAAACACAGCATCATCTTATAATAACAAGTAGTTCACGATGAACGGAATCTGAGAGACATAGAGACATCATGAAAGGTAAAGGCAGAGAGTGTGGGAGTGGAGCTGGGAAAGATGGTCTGGGCCAGGTGGGGAAGGGTCACAGCTCATCATCCATCTGTCACCCATCCATCTTTGATTTATTCCACCAACAAATGTCTACTGAGTAATTGGCACTGTACTAAGCCCTGGGAAGAAAATAGTGAGCAAAACAGATACAGTCCTTGCCCTTAAGCAACGTGCATTCTAGTGGGGGATAAAACAGACATTAATCAATAAAATCATATAAATATAAGTGGCAGCAAATGTAGGAATGTAAGGTAACGGGGTACCTGATCAGGTTGAGGAGGGGATGGTTAGGGAGGGCTTCCCTGGAGGAAGGACCAATTCAACTGATATCTAAAGGAAAAGAAGTTAATGATTAGGCAAAGAGAAGGTGGGTGAAGTCAGGTGGAGGAGAGCACTGCAGCCAGAGGGAACCGCATGTACAAAGGTCCTGAGGCAGAAAAACTGAAAGAATGTCAAGGTTTCTGGAAGACAGAGGTGAAGGTAAAGTGATGAAAAATGGAGCTGGGCAGGGGCAAGATTAGGGGACCTCGACCAAATGAAGCTATTTAATCTTTATTCTCACATCAACTAGAAGCCATTGATCTATACCATTGAACCTTTTACCATAGCTTTTTGCACTAAGCGACCAGAATAGTTGTATGGTCAGAAAGATGCTGTGGTAGCAGGTGTAGGAGGCTGGGTCAGGGACACACGTGGTGCATGGAGAGGCTGGGGGCGGGAGGGTAACCAAGTGGGAGATGACAAGGGCTGAATCCAAGGGCATGACAGTGATGGTGATGAATCATGGCTTCAGAACGTACCAGAGAGGAAGCTAGAACAGCTACTATAGCTGTCTCATTGCATGCCCGAAGCCCTGAAGGGGAACAAATTTAAATGACTTGCTCAAAATCATAGTTATTTTCTTGAAAAGGTAATGGGGGTGTACCACGAATGGATAATGTCTTAGGCTGTGCTTCTCAGAAAGGAAATGTGGGGGCTGAAATCTGTGTTTCTAGAAATAGGAAACCGCGGTTTCCAGAAGATTAAATCTTAAAGAGGAGACCTCTGGATTTTAGGGTTGCTCTTTATTCACTTGGTTTGTCATTTGCTCTGTCTGTTGCCGTGATTATAAAAATAGATATTAGATCCAGAAGGGATTTGGTCCAACATTTAGTCTGGTGTTTTTCAATCCTGTGTCACAGCTCAACAGGGAAGTGCACACCCTTCAGGGATGTGTTGCCAAGTGTTCGCTGATGTGTGGAATCCACTTCTGCTTTGCGTGAATTGCTTTTATGGCAATGCGATCTGACAGAACACTGAACTGGGCAGGTCGTGTGATCTGGTAGAAAGAGATCGCTGGGACCGATAGCTATGGGTGTGACCTTTAGCGGAATACACAAGAATGTTAGGAATAGTTGGAAGTCAAGACAAGGGCACGAATTGGTTCCATCGACAGCCACTCAGAACCAAAAGGGGTTTGAGCACGCACAACCTTTTTTTAAAAAAAAAAAATTTTTTTAACATTTATTTATTTTTGGGACAGAGAGAGACAGAGCATGAACAGGGGAGGGGCAGAGATAGAGGGAGACACAGAATCGGAAGCAGCCTCCAGGCTCCGAGCCATCAGCCCAGAGCCTGACGCGGGGCTCGAACTCAGGGACCGTGAGATCGTGACCTGAGCTGAAGTCGGATGCTTAACCGACTGAGCCACCCAGGCGCCCCAAGCGTGCACAACCTTAATAGGACACTGTTACAGGCACTGTGGGACATTGTTGTACTGAAATGGTGACTATTGTGTAATCAGTGTTACTTGGAAGCTTTTAATCTGTTCAGGTGTGCTGCCGTAACTTCCACTATACCTTAAATCCCCCCCCACTTAAGCAACACTCTTCTAGTCTACCTGGAAAGGCAAGGTGACCACATGACACCAAAAAGGATCAGGACCCAGTTCTCTATCAAAGCTTTTGCTGCTAAAACCCACCACACAGAAGCCCTCCCATTTAGAAGCACAACAATAATGAATATGGAACTAAAAACATCTAAGATAATGCTTGCAACCTTAAAGTTTAAAAGGAAGCCCCTGATGATTGTAACGCCAGGGTTCCAATTAAGGATCCGGTTCCAAATTTTACACATTCCTTCAAATAAAACGTTAAGAAGGTGGTAGGTGAGAATCTGCTCAAGGTTGGTTATTTATTCATGACAAAGAGGCTTTTTTTCAATGTCAAAATCTCTAGATGCAAGAGAAATACATTCATCGTTAAGGAATGATTGCTTAGCGCAGACCAATTTTCGTCTTAAGACCTTTCTGTATCGGACCCATCGTGTGGGTCTCTGCAGACTCTTTCAGCTCACTGGCTTCTGGGCCCTCACCTGCTTGCTCTGTTCTCAGGGTCACCTGATCTGCACCAGCCAGAGTGTCTAGCTCCTCCCCCCAATTCCAAATTGGGGTGAAGCACTTCGTGACAAGGTTGGAATACCCAAAGGGTCAGGCCACATAACCCAGAAGTGTTGGGACCTTAACCAACCAGAGAGAGAGCGTGAGAGGGAAGCCAGCAGATAACATTCTCTTTCCGTTTCCCTCTTTGGGGGTCTGTCATGAGGCATGGTTTACCATGCAGCCGTGGGCAACCAGCGATGAGTCTTCATAAAACAGTGGTGTGGATACTACAATGCCTTGAATTTATTCACCAACTTCTCCCATTTTGGTTCTCCTTTCCCTCATTCTCGCTGCCCTGGGATCTGGGGTTGTACCATCCAGGAAGGCACTGGAACTCAGCTCTTGCCTTGAGCCCTATTTTCTAAGAATCCATCTCTACCCCCAGCTCTCTCCTTCTTTCCGCTGGTGCATTATTTCCCTTCCGAGGGATGTGACTTTGAAGGGTAGACACATACACATTGTTTATAGGTATTGCACATCTCCAAGAAGGGAGACAAGTACCGCTACCAGATTCTCGAATATGTAAATTTCAACGAGCACGATTAAGCCTCCAATAGGGTAAAATCATAGTTCTGATCTTCTTTTTGATGGATGTTGCAACGCTGAACTAAAGAAGCACAAAGAAGGACAGGTGTAGGGAATGCCTTTGCTTTTCCGGAGATAGGTTTTTAATATTCCTGAAAAATGTCTCTGCACGCTTTGTGGTGAAACCGTGCATTCAGTCTTTATGGCGATGGGTCACACAGAGAGGCCAAACTCCGAGGTGTCCACACAAAGCCCCTCAGTGCCATGGAAGAGGGTCCAGCTCCACCCTGTAAAATACATTAAGCATACACTTGTGCTGGGACGCTGCTCTATGTGCTTCACATGCTTTCATTTAATCACTGTTCACAGGGGCGCCTGGGTGGCTCAGTCGGTTAAGCGTCTGACTTCAGCTCAGGTCACCATCTCATGGTCCGTGAGTTCGAGCCCCGCATCGGGCTCTGGGCTGATGGCTCAGAGCCTGGAGCCTGCTTCCGATTCTGTGTCTCCCTCTCTCTCTGCCCCTCCCCCGTTCATGCTCTGTCTCTCTCTGTCTCAAAAATAAATAAACGTTAAAAAAAAAAAATTAATCACTGTTCACAGTGGCCCAAGAGGTAAATGTTCTGGTCACCATCATTTTCCAGATGAAAAACTGATGCTCAGGTTGCTTAGGGAAGGCCTCGGTCACAAAGCATATGAAGGAGGCAAAACCAAGTTCGCCTGAGCACCAAGCACTTGCTCTCTGCCCACCACACGGCTGGCTCAGAATCCAACTGTGGGCATAGCCACTGCCACGCTCAGTGTCTGGGTGGGGAACATGGGTGGCCCCAGGGTGAGAAAAGGGTGACCATGGCCCATGCTCAAGGAAAGGAAGAGGCAGAGGGAATTCTCGCTCCACCCCCATCCCCGACCCTCCCTGTTCCCAGTGTTTCCATGGCCCTCAACCCCTCTGTGGCTTGAGCAACCTTGGCCACTGAGTTCTCCCTCACCAACTGGTAGGAAGGAGGGGCGCCAGGGGGCCTTTCCTTCCGGTAATGGATCTTGGGAACCACAGGGGAGGGAAGGGGGCTCTTGATGGGTGGATACCAGAGGTTCTCTCTGCACCCACACCTAGCCCCATCCCCTCCACACCCCCTTCAACCACAACTTTACCTTCTACCTCCTTGTGTTTCATCCGGTTTTTGGCAATTTACTTCCTCACGTTTTATTTAGACTCTTCTTAATTACTGAGGGGAAACCAGCTCAGCATTCGGGACCCTAAAAGCTCGTGGGCAACTGTTCGTCACCCTCTGCCTTCCCTCAGGCTTCCACAAGCTCGGCTCTGCCTCCTTGGCCCTCACCCCTCTTCTGGCTCCTCCCACCTCCCCCCCCCCCCCGGGCCTCCCCACTCCAACACAGTGTGCCAGGCCTGTCCCCGTCAGAACATTGGCTTCGAGTCATACCCCCGCGGCCTCTCGTAATCAGCACCACCCCGAGTGGGGCCAGTAGTCAATGTGCAAAACAAAATGAGGACCTCCCTCTTCCAGCTTCCCTGCCCCCACCAGAGAGCCCCTCAGCCCTCTCTTCTCTTTTCTTCTCACCACCCCCTTCATCGAAAACCTGCAGAGCAGAAAGAGAATACACAATGCAGATGCACAATGATGTCAATGTTTTCATTCATTCATTTACACGGTCGACCGTTCCAAGGCCTACTCTTTGTCAGGCACCAGCACAACAGGTGAGTGGGATTTCAATTCTGACCCTGGGCTGGCATTCCACCCGGGAGAACAGCCTGTCCTTGGGCAGGAAGACACAATTGCTCAGATGTGGGTGAAAAGTCACAAGGCGGTTTGGAGCCATTGGAGGTGAATATTTGGGCCGGGAGGGGCAGGCACCAGGTCGTGGAGGGGACGTGTGCCCTGCGGTCAGGCACTCAGACTTCACCCTGTAGTCACAGGATCAGAATGGTTCTGGCAGAGTGGCAAGGTCTGAAACGCCTTCGAAAAATGGCACTTGTTAGTGGGGTGGGGCTCACGTTATCGCCTCTCCCGGGAGAGGTTTGCATTCTGCTAAGAGTTAAGCCCCAAGCCAAAGACGTGAGACTCTGGTATTAGGACCCCAGACGCACAGTACAGGCAGGAGGGGTGTGGGGAAGATGGACAGACAAGATGCCTGGGGCCACAGCGATCCTACTAGGAGAGTCCCTCACAGCTGCCACGTCGCCCGTGCCCTGCCGGCTGGCCTCTCCGAAGTCACTGGAAGAACTTTAACAGCAGAAAGAAAAAGCAAAGTCCCCAGCCCTGCTCCCACCCGCGGCGCCCTCCCTCTTTTGCGAAAACCCTTTGTAGAAAGCAAGACTGCAAGGATCAAAGCGTCCACTTCCTTCCCTTTGATGTGTGGTCAGAGGCGGGCTCTGATGTCAGGAGCGCCTTGCATTTCATTAGACCTGATGATGTTACGCTTTCTCCACTGCTTTCACCTGGCTACAGCCAGGTTCACGTCACTGGAAATGTCAGGGCTCCCCAGCCCCCTTCAGGCCCAGTAGGAAATTAGACAGGCAGAGAAATTCGAGTGTAAATATCTGTTCCTGCTCCATTCTGCTCGGCCTTATGGGGCGTCTCTTCAAGTACTCTTTCCTGCCAAAGCAGCCCTGATTCCGCATTCATATGCCTTCCTCATGTCAAATTTTGGAGCCGCAAGCAGGTCCGAGAAGGGGCAAGTTTTGGTCTGAAATACATCGTTTTCAGCTGAGAAGGCCGTTCCTTTCTCTTAACACAACAGCAGCCTCCGCTGATTGCGAGGCCCCGGGTTTCCCTCTGGCCCTATCAGGCAGGCTCTGGGTGATGGCAACTGTGGTTTTGGCCAGTGGTTTTGGAAGAAGCATGGTACAGACTCCGGTTCGCCTCTCTCCTGGGCCCAGTCTACCCTAAATGTTCTCATGTTTATAGGACAAATGGTTTAAGCTGTGACACTGCACTTAACGCCCCCAAGGAGCACGTTCCTTAGCACATCTTGATTTCGGGCTGCATTCAAAACTTGCTACGGGAAAGCGCTTTACATGGAAGAACAGAGACTTGCTTGAGGTCTACTCACTTCCCGGGCCAGAGGAAGGCTCAGGCAAACGCCTGGATGCTTCTCCCCCCGCAACTGAACTCATCTTGTCGGCAGAATGGGGAGACGGTCCTTAACACCACTCAGTGGGTGTCAGATTCCCCGCATACATCCTTGGGACATGGAGAAAAATAAATAAGGGCTGTCATCTAGAAGGAAAAAAAGAATGAGAACTTTGCCGGGCTTCCCTATAATTCTCTTATGCTCTCATAATTCTTCTCATTTTCCATTACTTGAGGAAGGGATTATCCTCTCTCTTCAGGGCTGAGGGCTTCAAAAAGGCTTCGAGGAGCCCCGGGGACAGGGTGCTTGGCCTCCTGGCCCTGTCCCATAGCCCCTTTCCTTGTCTCTGCGGGTCCCACGGCTGAGCCCTCTACCTTCTCTACGCTGCTGTGGCCCACGGTCCTCCCAAGTCTTGTTCCTGTTGGTGGAGAGTGAAGCAGACGTCCTGCCTTGTCATTGCCCCTGAGAACAATTACAAGAGCCCTGTCCTGGGTGCTTTGCTCCCTGCTAGGTTTTTTTTTTTTTTTTTTTTTTTTTAATGTTTATTCATTTTGAGAGAGAGAGAGAGCGCGCTAGTGCCAGCATGGGAGGGGCAGAGAGAGAGGGAGAGAGAGGATCCCACGCGGGCTCCGTGCTGTGAGTGCAGAGCCCAGCACCAGGCTCGATCTGATGAACCCTGAGAAGATAGGGGCCAAGGGAAAAAACTTGGTGTGGAGAATTTGCTCTCAGCTGATACCTGAAGACAAATCCTGGGGACAGATGAGCTGGGCTGAATACCCAGCTCTGCGTGTCCTGTCCTTTGGCAACTCTCTTAACCTTCCTGGGCCCAGTCTTCTCACGTAAAAAACCTCCTCAAGGTACTGTGTGGGGATTCAGTGAACCAAGGCAGACTTCACTTCCCTTCTGAAGATAACCACTCACTCCTCCTCCTCCTCCTTCCATCCCTCCCTCTGGTCTCCACGGAATTCACAACAGACAGAAGGTGGCAGGCCCCAGTCGAGACTTGGTCTAAGCTTCTCTCTTGGGCTGTTTGCCCTTTCCCCACTTCCTTCCTATGCTATCCTCAAAATTCAGCTCTATTTTCTCTGGGATTTTAGTCACTCTCTCTTCTGTGACGCTGTAATATTTCCCATATACATTATGATGTGATAAGCACCACAAGTTTATTCACCTCTTTCAACTAGAGTGGGAGCTCCTCAAGGCGGGCAGCATGTCATTTGTGTCCTTCTTTGGGGGCACTTCAGTTAATAATAACAGCTACCTTGAATTTACTATGTGCTGGGCAATGTGCTACTCATTCATTCATTCTCTGCTCACCCACAAATGTTTATTGAGTACCTGTAGTAGTCCGTAAAGCCTATTTTAAATGCTTACCATATGTACGTGTCTGTACATTCCAAAAGTTGAGCCTTTGCCATTTAAAAAAAATTTTTTCTTTAACGTTTATTCATTTTTTGAGAGACAGAGCGTGAGTGGAGCAGGGGTGGAGAGAGAGGGAGACACAGGATCGGAAGCAGGCTCCAGGCTCCAAGCTGTCAGCACAGAGCCTGACACAGGGCTCGAACCCACAAACCGTGAGATCATGACCTGAGCCAAAGTTGGACGCTTAACCGACTGAACCACGCAGGCGCCCCGAGCCTTTGCCATTTTTGAATGCACAGGATATTCATAATTCATCTGCCCGCTGTCTTAGTTAGGACACCTTCATAAATCGGTAAATGCCTGGATTCTCAGCCTTAAATACTGACCAGGATTGATAAGAAGAAAAAAAAAAATCCTCTCCCCACCATATTATAATGAAAATTAAGAGTACCAGAAACAGCTTCTAGAAAGAAAGAAAGACTGACCACAAAAGAACAAGAATCTAGTTGATATCAGACTTCCTAACACAGCAAACAAGAAGCCGAAGGGGTAATTAACATCTTCAAAAGTGGAAGGACGAAAGAACTTTGAACCTGAACTTTATCCTCTGTTACGGCCTGTGGAGGGTGTCATGACAGTACAATCACCTCATTTCTGTCTCTTGGGGTTGGGTGAGAGGGACGCATGAAAAGTGAAGCCTGGGTAGGTATTGCAGAAAATATGAAGAGTGAAGTCCTGTTCCCCCAGACACTATTCCCAGGGTACACATATGTGATCTCAATTCCCTGTTCCTCCCGGGCCAGCTGTGGCACCAGTTAGGATTGGGATGGTGGCAGCCAGCCCATACTTAATGTGCTGCCTGTAGCTCCACAAATAGACTTCACCGCCTCCTCCTTCCTTCCTGCTGATTGGAGGAGCAGTGACATCCCACGTCCTCCTAACCAATGAGAGAGTGGCCAGGAAACATTTCTGATCACACTCACCAAGTTCTGCAGAAACCATAAAGTTGGCTCAAAGAAACCTGGAGTGGCCAGGTTCCAGGTGTATGTCACCTGGCTATAGAACTCCAATTTCCAATTCCTCATTCTTGGCTATATTCTGGTGATCAAATATAATGGCAATAGAGACGAGGGTGGTGGTGAAGGAAGAGTTGTTCTTGGAGGCTCTACAAATCTTCTGAACAGCAACCAGGACCTTACTTTTGGTTAATGCATATAGTGTTCCTGTTGCATCGAATACTCTTTTGGTTATGAGTAATAAATCTCTAATTTAAGTAATAGATCGTTGAGGTCGTTACTTTTACTTTTGGCAAGCCATAAAGAGAAAAAGTCAACCCATGTGGTCTGGAGAGTAGGGCATACATCAAACACAAAGACCAAACCTAAGCATTAGCAAAGAATTAGAGGAGAGGCTTTGACCAAATGGACGAACTGTCCACTCTTAGTGGTCAGGCACTGGGCCAGGGTCTGGGGAACAAGACAGACCTAGTTACTGCTCTTAGAGTGCGCTCAATAATTTCCAAAGAATAGCCGCCACGAATTTTTTTCCCCCTTCCTATATGCGCATACCCCTCCTATACCGGTGAGTGTTTATTTCTTCTCCCTTTGAATTTATGACTGCTTAGACCAACAGAATGCAGCAGAAAATGATATCTTGGGGTTTTCGAGCTGAGGCTCTAAGAAGACTTTCCATTTCTACTTTCTTCCCCTTAGACGCCAGCAACTGTTCTGTGAGAAGTCTGAGTCACATGGAGAGGCCACATGTGGGCGCTCCAGTCAATAGCCCTAGCTGACTGACCTTCTAGCTGATTGCCTGCATCAACTATAGCTATACGGATAAGCTATCTTAGACACGAGCCTCATCCAGCCGCCAGTTGACTTAAACTCCAGTCGATACCACTTACAGCAGAAGAATCACCCAGCTGAGGCCAGTCATGCCACAGAATCATGATAATTAATAAAACCACTGTTGTTTTAAGCCACCAAGTGTTGGGTGGTTTGTTATGCTGGCGAAGGTAACTAAGACACAAACCTTCTTGTCGAGGGGAGAGGACAAGCATTAAGTGGAAAATAGTAGTAACGTATGATGAGTATACAGTGTTCTGTAGGAGTACACAGCATATCCCCAAGTTGGGTGCTTAGGACAAGCAAAAGCTAACTAATTGAAAAGGAGATATGAGTGTTCCAGATAGAGGCAAGGATACGTGTGAAGGTGAAAAAGAAAGAGTGTGGGGTACATTTAAGAAATCAATGTAATTTTAGTGCAGTCTTGTCTTGGAGTGTCGGGAGTATGATGAGGAGAGGGCCAGTAGTATTTAGAATTTGGAAACTATCAGAAGGGAGGCCTTCAAAGGATGGCAAGCCGGAGAGAAACACAAACTGATTTGTGCTAAGTTTTATCTTGATTGTAGTGTAATGTGTGTGAGTACGAACAAACCCAGCCAATTTTTATTATACCCATTTTTTTTTTTTTTTTGGTAACTGGATGGGAGAACGGAGGCTCGTTTGGGGAGTGCAACCCTCATCAAGCACTCTTGGCTGGTTTGGGGCAATGTGGTACCTTTGTTCTTGGCCGCGGCGGCCCTGGTCCCCAGCCTTGGCTGCCTTCAAGTTAGCTAATGGGTGGGACTAGACTGATGGTTTCCATATGAGCTACCTCTGAAAGGCTCTTGGCATGGACGGGTACAACTCCATCTCCAGGGTTAGAAATTGTTGATCAGTCTATCCCAACAACTCACCAGAGATGCCTGCTGTCTTTCAGGAAATTCCACCCTCCTGGGCCAAGCCCATTGTTTAAATGCCCCCGAACATCTCCGAGGATCTGCTCTCAACCCCAGCCAGAAAGAAGAAATAGATACGGACCCAAAGAGACTGGAAAATTTGGGCAGGAAGCTATAAAATGAGATGCAGCTTGGAAAAATACAGATTGTTACTTACATCTGGGAGAGAAAAGAATAGATTGCTAGCAATCCCTGGACCCCCCCACCCCTAGCAAATATATAAATGTATTCAAGCATAGGAGCAGAGGCAGATTATTGTTAAACTAATGAGGCTTAAGCTTTGGTCCCTCAATTGTAAAGACCCCTTCCAAGGCCTTGGGAGAGCCTAGCAATGTGTTCTTTGTATGTTTCTGTAAATTTGCAAAGGTAAGCTATTTTCACATTCTTTTTCTCAAGCAAGACCCCCCAAATTGTATCAGCTTCATGCTACACGGAACCTGGGTCTGCCCCGGGGCAGGCTGAAATGTTCAGCAGCAAATCAGCAACAGGGTTGGTGGTCATTCTGCTGAATAACAACCTTTCTTCCTAGCTCCTGCGACTCTGTTGGGATAGTCCCTCGGGCCATCCATAATGAAGTGAGGCTCAAACCCTTTCGGAGCACATCTGTTGGTGAGGCAGTGGGCAAGTGACTGGGTTGGGTGTGTGGGAGCAGAGTTACGGCATCATGTGACTTGAAGACTGGTCCTCACAAAGCCATGCAGTTAAGGAAATATATTTTTAACACCACCAGCCTTTCTGATGCTAAGCCTTTCGTGCAGTGTTCTTCTCTCTCCCCTTCACCAAATCTTGCCTTTGGTTTAAGAGCCTGGGGGATTATGTTCACACTGGAGTAGATATGGCTGATCATTGACCAAAGGTCATTTTAGGATGGAGGTTGCTATCCTTATATTCCCGGGAATCAAGCCTTAAAGTTAAAGAAATATATTTCTATTGGGAGAATCAATTTCAGAAATGCCTAGTCTGGGAGCACCTGGGTGGCTCAGTCGGTTGAGTGGCCGACTTCGGCTCAGGTCACAATCTCGTGGTTTGTGAGTTTGAGCCCCGTGTCGGGCTCTGTGCTGACAGCTCAGAGCCTGGAGCCTGCTTCAGATTCTGTGTCTCCCTCTCTCTCTGCCCCTCCCCTGCTCACGCTCTTTGTGTCTTTCTCTCAAAAATAAATAAACATTAAAAAAATTAAAAAAAAAATAAAAGAAATGCCTAGTCTGGACCCATAGGATTTCTGAGAAACCCCCGGAAGGCATGGGTGCTTGAGGGTTAGGCTGTCCCTCTGTGAGGGGTGAGTCCGAGAGGCATCACCTAAAGCAACAGGAAGAAAGCTTAAAATGACTTTTACTGAAATCACAGATACAGTTCTGATTGTATTCCACAGAGCTATTTCCTATTGAGTAAAGCCGCCCCTGTGGGAAGAAGCAGATGATTATCCTGCGGTCCCCTGTACCCCCTTGCCACCTGTCACATGCCCCCACGGGGACGGGTAACCCCGTTTGAGAAGCTTTCACTCATTTCGCGTGGAGCTTCCAGGGGTGGGTTTGGCTCACGAGAAGACCTCCTTCACAGCCTGGGACCCGAAGGAATCTCCAGTATCTGGAAGGGCTTCAAGCTTTTTACATTTCGAACTGCAGTCCTTCGGGGCTGTGCTTCTCAGCCAGTCCCCTGAAAGCGCACAGACATCTGTCAGAACCGGCGTCCCCTGGATGGACAGGCTGGCTCGACTAGAGGTGCCGTGGAAATGTGGGGGATGGCGTTTGCTGACAGTGGAGGTGTGCCTGGCTTGGCTTGAACTTGGGATAGTCCCTTCCCGAGCCCCGTCAGTGGCACCTTGCCCAGGGAAGCGCTTCCAGCTGCCGGAACCTGCAGTCTGTCCCTTCAAAGGTGGTCACAGATGTGTCCTCCATCTGGCCGTGAGAATCCCTCCTCTCTGTGCTCACTTATCTGGAGTTGGATGGTACGGCCTCTACCAAACCAGAAGAGCTTCCAGTTAATGAAGGCAGACATCAGGCCACGGGCACTGAGCAGAAAAGGTGACATAAGAGGGATTGGACTTGGACCCTTTCTTGCCTGCTTGCTGGGCCCCTCCACTTTCTGTATCTTTGTCCCCCCCTCCCCTCCCCCATAGGAGTTGTCTCTCCCTCCTCCAGGACAGGGGCTCTGGTGATTCAGACTCAGTCAGCCCCTCTAAGCATAGTGAATGTGCACTGAGGGCTCTGGGGCTTGCTGTCTCAGTCCTCTTAGACATATCCCAGAATGGGGTGCCGGGGTGGCTCTGTCGGTTGGGCGTCAGACTTCCATCTCACAGTTTGCGAGTTCGAGCCCCGCGTTGGGATCTGTGCTGACAGCTGGGAGCCTGGAGCCTGCTTTGGATTCTGTCTCTCTCTCTCTCTCTCTCTCTCTCTCTCTCTCTCTCTGTCCCTCCCTTGCTCACACTCTATCTCTCAAAAATAAAAAAAAATAAAAAAAATAAAGAAATATCCAAGAAGTTGGCAGAAAGACAACAAACATAGCACTAACAGATAAATCCTCAGTGATGAACGCTGAAACACCTATGAGGAGTTCTGTTCCGCTTTGCTCTGCAGCGGGCCCCGCCCACCCCCCTTCAAATCACCACTCTCCTTATGGAAAAGGCAAGCCCTATCAGGAACCCCTTCACTGGGCTTTAGGACTACCTGAGAGCAAAATCTGCTTGGGGCAAGGCTCAGGCATTCCAAGCTCTCTGCTGTTCAGGTGAGCCAGGATTAATATTACGAAAGGCGGAGAAATGGATTTCCACTCACAGGAGGGATCCCTCGGGCCAAGCTCTGCTCCTCCAAGATGTGGATACTCCTGCAATGATGCCTCTACCAAGAGCTTGCGCAGACACCCCTGAATTTCCACAAGCTGCCTGCCACCCCTCCCAGCCAAACTGTTGGATAAGGAGATCCCCATCCAGGATCACCTGTGCCCGTGAGCCTCCAGGGGCCTTGGTGACTGGTTCACTCTGTCTCTTAGGAAATGAGCCCAGCCAGTGAGGTGCAGGGCATCCCACGAAAAAGGGCCCAGCTTTAAAATTTTTTTTAACGTTTATTTATTATTGAGAGACAGAGAGACACAGAGCGTGAGCAGTGGAAGGGTAGAGAGAGGGGTAGACACAGAATCCAAAGCAGGCTCCAGGCTCTAAGCTGTCACCACAGAGCCTGACGCAGGGCTCGAACTCACAAACTTGAGATCGTGACCTGAGCCAAAGTTGGTCACCTAACCAACTGAGCCACCCAGGCGCCCCAAAAGGGCCCAGTTTTACCTGGGACGTGTGCTGGTGAGAAGCCTCTTGTGTCTGTTTTTGGACCTTTCGCTGGCCATCCAGCTTTTGAGGCCACTTTGCTCTCTTCTTCCCACTTCTCTCTTTCATTCCACTCTTGTCCCCTCTACACACACACACGCCTCCACCACAGCACCCTTCCTCCCACCCGAGTTGTGTCTCCAGCTTCCCGCTGTATACCCCCAGATGCTCCATTCAGGCACTGCTCACCCCACGAACGCTTTCCCGCTTTTGTGGGGCATCCTATGCAGCCTGGCCCAGGAGTCCAACCTGCCCCCCGCCCCCTGCCCCTAGGTCAGCACTGGAAAGCCCGGCTGGGACAGTGGGTCCTGCATGTTCAAGGTCCCTGGAAAGTATTGGAGAAAACAAATTCCAATAATCACAAATGCATCCAAATTATGGGGAAAACACCAGTTGTGACTTAAGATCAGATAAATAACAATGCGGGGGAGGAGAATGGAAGGAGGGCCGCAGGGAGAATATTCAACTAATTCTATTTTTGTCATCTTTCACCTTAACTAAATGGAAGTGATCTGTGGCCCCATTATTCTGGCTGGCTAGTGGGACAGGCCAAGAATCAAGCAGTTCATTTCCACATAAGAGTATCTCTCTAAATGCAGAGAGGCTCTCAGCGCATCGGGGCCAGCCATGTTTTGGGGTCACTGCTCCCTGTAACAGCCCTTGGCAGAAAACACAAAAAGCCTGCATTCTGGCTGTGTTCCCTTGCCCTGGACTCCACCCTGCGTGGGTGGGTCTCACTTGCTTGGCATATGTGTGAAGGCATCTTGTCTGTTTCCCCCATTCTGGTTTGGGCTGAAACTGATTTATTCCAAAATCTGTTACATATTTAGCATGTGTCATGCCCTGAATACTGGGTTTCAGTGCTATTTGAGTAACTTGTACAATTAATTACACTTTATATACGGGCTATTAGGGCTTGAGCTGGCATGACGCATATGGATTGGGCAAGAATAGTATGCAGATGGCATGTAATAACCAAGCCAATAGCTAACATTTGTGTGGTGGGCTGGAAGTTTGCAAAGTGCTTTTGCAAGCATTCTCACTCTTGGTTCTCACAATAACCCCCTCGAGGCAGGTAGCAGAATGCGCAAAGTTATTACTCCCATCTTACAAATGATAAACGTGGGACTCAGAGAAGTTAAAAGTGGCAGAGTCAGAACTTGAGATCCCAAATCCTGCTTAACTCAGGAGCTGGAAAAAAAATGTGATTTGGGCTCCTGGGGTTCTTTAAGCTATTTTGTTTGAAATTCTCTGTCAGTAGCCTGCATTGACTTTTTAACGTTGTTACTGAAGTATAATTGACATATAATAAACTGCACATATTTAAAGCATACAACTTGATAAATTTTGACATATGTCTATACCCATATATACATATGGGCATATGTATATAATTGGACCATAATTAAGATAATGAACATATTCACTGCCCTCCAAAATTTCCTTGGAACTTCTTTGTAACCCCTCCTTCTCGCGGCTCCCTGCATCCCCAGGCAAACACTGATCTGCTTTCTGTCACAATATATTGGTTTGCATTTTTTAGAATTTTATGTAACTGGAATCATACAGTACATACTCTTATTTCATATGGTTTCTTTCGCTCAGCATAGGATTCACTTATGTGGTAGCATATATTGACAATTCACTCCTTTTTTTGGTTTTTGTTTTTGCTAATTAGCATTCCATTCTATGGATATACCACTGTTTGTTTCTCCCTTCATCCATTCACCTGTTGATGAATATTTGGGTTGTTTCTGGTTTGGGGCTTTTACAAATGGAGTTCCTATGAACAAACGTATACAACTCTCATATTGATGAGTGTCTTCATGTCTTCTGGATCAATATGTAGGAGTGAAATGTTTGTGTCACGTGCTAGGCATATACTCCACATTTTATAAAACTCCCAAATTGTTTTCCTAACAGGTTGGACCATATTACATCCTACCAGTAATAGGAAAGTCCCGGTTCTTCCATACCCTTGCCAGCCCTAGGTACGATCAGTCTTTTGACTTCAGCCAATCTACTAGGCATGCGGTAGTATCTCGTTGTGGTTTTAATTTGAAGTTTCTTAATGACTAACAGTGTTGAGTGTCTTTTCCTGTGCTCATTTGCCATCTGACTTCTTTGGCGATGTATCCGTTAACATCTTTGACCCATTTTTTTAATCATGTTGTTTGTTTCCTTATTGTTGAACTTTGTAAGTTCTTCCCAAATACTGGATACGGGTCATTTATCAGATGTGTGTTTTGCAAATATTTACTCACAGTCTGTGGCTTCTCTTTTCATTCTCTTAACAGTTACCTTTTAAATTTTTGATTAAGTCCAATTTATCAATGTGTTCTTTTATGGATAATTCTTTTGGTACTGCATCTCAGAAATCCATACCTAACCCAAAGTAACAAAGGTTTTCTCCTCTGATTTCTTCCAGCAATTTTATGGCTTTAGGATTGATATTTAGGCTTATAATCCATTTTGAGTTAATTTTTGTATATGGTGAGAAGTAGGGATCAAAGTTGACTTTTTTGCATATGGATGTCCAATTGATCTGCTGCATTATTTTTCACCACTGTCTGCTATTGCACTTTTGTTGAAATCAGTTGTCCATATGTGCGTACCTCTATTTCCAGACTATTCTATCCCTTTAATCCATTTGTTTGTCTTTATGCCAATGTCACATTGCCTTGATACGTGATGGCTAATTTTCTGTGCCAACTTGGCTAGGCTATCATAGTACCCAGTTATATACTCAAACCCTAGTCTAGGTGTTGCTACAAAGGTATTCTTTAAAGATTTTTTTGTGAAGGTATTTTGTAGATGTGGTCAACAGCCACACTCAGTGGGCTTTAAGTAAAGATTATGCTCAGTAATGTGGGTGGATCTCATCCAATCATTTGAAAGTCTTGAAGAACCAAAACTGACATTTCCTGGAGTAGAAATTCTGCCTCAAGACTCAACATTAACTCCTGCCCAAGTTGCCAGCCTGCCCTGCCATTTCATTCTTGCCAGCCCCTACAACCATGGGGGTCAGTTCCTTAAGAAATTACATATATATATATATATATATATATATATATATATAATACATTATAACAATTATAAATTATATATATATATATATATATATATATATATATATATATATATAAAATGAGGGGCACCCAGGTGGCTTAGTCAGTTGGGTGTCTGACTTCAGCTCAGGTCATGATCTCACGGTTTGTGGATTCAAGCCCCACGTCTGTCAGCACAGAGCCTGGAGCCTGCTTAGGATTCTGTGTCTCCCTCTCTCTCTGCCCCTCCCCTGCTCATGCTCTGTCTCTCAAAAATGAATAAGATTAAAAAAAATTTTAAATCAATCAGACAAGGTCCTCTTCAACATAAATCTGTATCAAATCAAATCATTTTCATCTTCTAACTTTGTTCTTCCTTTTCAGTCTCTTTGTCTCTTCACAGGGTAAAGCAAGGAAAGGAAACACAACATTCCACTGCACATTCAGGAGGGATGTCCAAAAAGAGATGGTCTGGGTTGGACCATGAAGTTGGGAAGGTTTCTATGAATAAATATAGCATGATGTGTGTTATTCCCTTACAAAAGGAGGAGACTGCCTGAGCAAGTCCTCAGAGGAATAACGTTTCCAAATACCCTGGAAATTGGAGGCACCCAGTATAGCTAGAAAGTAAAGGATATAAAAGAAAGGGCAATATGTTTGAAAACCTATCATGGGTTAGTACCCTTTTACTTCCAGATGAAGAAGCCAAGAAAGAATGTGTTAATACAAATAACTGAACAATTCAAAGGGTTATGGCTGGTTCCCAAGGGCTCACATTCTCTCTCTCTCTCTGTCTCTGTCTCTCTCCATCTCTGTCTCCCTCTCTTCACTGTCAGCTCTGCTTCTTTCTGTGTTGTTTCAATCATGACCTGAATAACTCATAGCCATAGAAGTTGAAGTCCTTGTAGAAAAAAAGCTTCTTATTTTCACACTAGTTCCAGTAACAAAAATTATCCCAGAATGAGTCTCGTTAGACTAAGTCAAGTTACATGCCTACCCCAGAACCAAAAGCTGTGTTCTAAGCTATGCTGACCCAGGTCATGTGACCATCACGGGTGGAGGTAGATGGGACTGCCGCATGCTTTTCAAAGTCCTCTCTCAGTGACACTGAGGCTTTTACAACATCGGCATTCATTTTTTCATTGCATCCTTGAGACCTTCTGTTGACTGCTGCTTTCCACACTGTTTCTTTCCCTTTCTTTAAAAAAAAAAAAAATGCCTGAACTTCTTCTTTGCCCTGAAGAGTCAGTATCACATGTGTGGGTTTCACCACATGTATTGTCCCTGGTTGTTAGTTCTCTCCAGAGTTCTGGTTTATTGCTGCCACCACTGGAGTCTGCAACAGCTTTCAATTTGGCTCCTTGTGAACCTCATTAATATGCAGTTATCACCTCTCTCTGGATCATTAACAGACATTAACCAAAACCAAACCTCATAAGGAAGCCTGAAGATTCCGTGGCAGTAACTCCTTCACAGGAAACCGTGGAACTTGACAGAAGAGGAATTGGGGTAGGAAACGGGAAAGGGCCTCCTTTACCATCACAGAGTTTTCATCAATCCCAAAAGGAGACCTTCAGAGGAAAATGAAATAACCCCAGTGTAGGAACGAGAAGAGATGAAAACATGCTGCAACATCTGTTTCTGAAAACGTAGGGTAGACATCACAGCCGTGAGGAGCTGGAAGGTTCAGAGGTCTGCGGTTACCAGCTACTTGTGTAGATGAGAACTCGGCAAGGCTCAGTGGAGGAAGTTGCGGAAAGAACTGTTGTTGGCTGTTCTCCGTCAAGTTCTGCAACACTCCCTCATCAGTCTTACAGGTGGCAAGCTGTTGTGTCTGGGCTGGTGGTTCCAGTGCCCAGTAAGCTCCCAATCCTTTCCCTTCACCAAAGTCAGAGGGAATCTCTGGTCATATCACCTTGCTTTTTTCACAAACCTATACACTGAAGTGCATAGAGAAGCTGTGTAGTAGGACAGACACTATGGCCAGTGGCCTGTTTTGTGTATGTGAAGATAAGAAAGTCAGAAAACCAAAACCACTGAATGGATGAAGACTATGACCCTTTGAATGGAGTTGGGCCACATGCTGAGTCCTGCCCAACGAGTTGTGAGGGTAAGTAATGTGGGTTACTTCCAGGCTGCAGCATTTAATGCCAGCCTCTCATATTGGGAGTGTGACAGAGCCTGCAACAGCCTGGGTTCCTGGGGATTACAATGCACAGAGATTTCCTGCCAATCTGTTGAACATACCGTGTGAGTGACCAACACACTTGTCCCAAACCACCAAAGTTCTACAGCTGTTCCTTGCCAAAGCATAGCCTAGACTATTCTGATTGATACACACACTGGAGCCAGAGGAAGGATGCTATCGTAACAACAACAACAAAAACAAGCAAGCAAAAACCCAATGTGACAAAAAACATGTGACATTGGCCTATAGGCGAGGTGGTAGGTGGTGAAAAAACTAATATTGGAGGCTGGAACGTTGACAGCCCACATTATTTAATGGGAAAACATTTGGCAAAGGTGCCACCTTCCGTTATGCACCTAATTAATGTATAGATCTATGAGAAGATGCTGGAAAACAGAATACTGTGGTGTGTGCCAGTTTCAGCTGCCTATATTTGGCAAGGTACTACGAGAAAGAGATGACTCAGAAAAGAATCCGCTTGCCTGCAAGCAAGCAAGCAATGAAAGAGAACAGAGGGGATCCAAAAATTCAGGGACTAGTGACGTTGCAAAGTCAACTGCTTCTCAGTTCTTAACTAAAAAGGTAAGAATGAGAAATCCTGTGAGCAACAAAAGGCTCATGAAATCTCAGCCTTGCAGAGAGGATCACATTAAGAACATAGTCACCACACACAGTTGTTTAAACCTCTGAATGGAGAGAGGTGTGTTCATTGGTAAAGATCCAATGAAGGGCAGGTGCCCAGTGAATCCTTTTGGTTGGATAAAAGTGCTCAAAGAAAGAAAATAAAGGTGTGGCATGTACTCAAATTAAGTCCAGAGATAGACATGGGGGTGGGAAAGCAAAGAATAACAAATATGGGAGGATGTGGTGAGTGCCACATAAAGCTGACTGAAATCCAATACACGGGGAGTCTCAGTCTAGTGAGTTTTGAGAGGGTTGTACACCAAGGAATCATAGGCCTTGACTAAGAGACAGTGACTCTTAAGACCTGGGCCTCTACAGTAGGAAGTGGGCTGGGACAAATTCTCGGTCCCCTAAGACATCATATCCTCTAATGTCTATTTCAGATGTAGTTAAGAAAGACAAAAGAAAAGAAAGAACCTATGAGGGTAGACACAGCAGCGATGGAGAAAAATGGATCGGTGTGGGGGGCGGGGTAGCTCTTTCAACCTGAAGAATCAGAGATTAGTCAAAGTACACTTCCGCTCCAAGGAAGGAGGCCTCCAAAGCTTAAACAGCAAGATTCAGAACTTCTTCCCCTTTCTTAAAAGGAGTGTTTATTGTGGTGATCCTGTCCCTCCCTCATTGAGGGATGGACTTGGGGGCAGATCACTTGTCTTTTTAGTTCATAGCTTTTGAGACCAAAAGATGCCACTTCCAGACCTGATGTAGAAATTACAATGTAAGATATCATGATGAAGGAACATCTGTGCTTCATTCAGAGATCATAGACTGAATTTAATGCCCAGCTTGATGAGATACCTAGGTTGTCTTCTTGGAAAGGGGATAGGTATGTTCTTCACATATTAAGAAGTCAGCATTAAATATTTAGAGATTTAAGGCAGACCGTACACATATTTCTACCATTGGCCAGTACTTAGTTCCCCTCTCTTTAAGGGCACGTGGAGGACTGCACTTCCCCACACCTTGAAGTTAGACCTGGCCATATGAATAGCTCTGGACAATGGATTGTGGGCAGAAGTGAGGTGGGCCAGAGGATTTAAATGAGAAGACCCTCTGACTCGGCTTATTACCAGCTGACATGACTATGGTGACTTTGAGACACCTTACTCCATGCATAGGAAGGACACTCCATCAACCGTGTCCCTGAGTAAGCAGAGGTTTTCTGTTCACCTGATTTGGATTTGCAGTGTGGGTGAGAAATACACTTTTGATTTAAGCCACTGAAATTCTGGACCTGCTTGTTCTGCAGCATAACATTTCCTATGCTGAAGGACACACTTACCTTTCCCAAAAGCAGAAAGAAGAGATAGAACCAAATTCATTTCTAGCTAAGGGTCAACACCTGGCCACCCCTTCACTGTCAGCTGCAGGGGGATTCCTAAAGCCAATCCTTGAACTAGGGTAGATGAATACAATTCAGCACTATATAGTTTCAAAACAATTAAAACATGAAGATGTTAATATAACATAATTGAGATGAGGAAAGGTAGAGAGGGAGTCTAATATAATGGATCAGAGAGTTAGGGATGAAATTGCAAAACTTTTGGATTAGCTAATTTTCTTCATGTAAAGAAGATGAAATTTACAGATACTTAAAAAGAGATTCATTCAGAATGATATGAGAATCAGTGATGAAAGTAAGTATTAATTTATTGCGTCCTGAACACAAGGTCGTTCCGCAAACTCTGAGTGACAGGTGGCTATGTGTGTGTAGTGAAGGATGGGTAGGGGTGGGCAGGGATGACAAATGGGAAGAAAGAAATTGATAACAGTTTGTATAGGTGAGTGAACCAAACTTAACATCTCTATCTAATGTTTGAAATTGTCAAAAGGACTATAACAGTTGAAATTTGAGCTAGGAATTTTAGCTATCATACCAAAGTCAAGAAATACATTTAGATGTTTGAAGAATGTGGATATTTTTATGTTTTTCTTGAAGAGCATTATATGTTTTGGTTCTTACTTTGTTTCCTTAACGTTGTGTTTTAATAAAGTGTGTTTTCCATCAGTGTCACAAGGGAGCTTCATAATTACAAATCTCTGAAGGAGATTGAGCTTAAAGCTGTAGTCAGTAATTCCAGGTTTTGGTAAATCTTGATGAGACATGTTATTACTTTACTGACATCTGGTGGTCATATAGCTTAATTGCAGGAATATTTTTTTAGCAAGGAAAATAAAAGTGTTGAAGATTCACGTTGAAATCATGTAGTAATAATAGCTGCTAGTGTTTTTTAATTCCCATATTCCTATGTTTCTTTATTTTCCATCTTTTATATTATCTTTTTCTACTCCACTTTTCTCTTTTTCCCTTTATCTCAGATATAGTGTATGATCATAGTCAAAAAATACATAACCTATGTATCCAAGATACCCAGCACATTTCTAAAGGAAAAAGTCAGAGAAACCATGAGCCTGCCAGGGACTTGTAGCAAGAATTTCAGAGCTTCCCAAACTCATATAGTAAGAAAGCTATGAGAACTTCCATTCATTTATATATCTAAATTTACACAGGTCCCACTGTATGCCAAGAGTGTTATCATGTGCAGAGAATTCTGAGACAGAAACTGCAGGATTTGTCCTCAAGGACTTCATTATATTATAATTTCGATATAGCAGGATAGAGGTAATTATGGGTCACTCTGGACCATCCCTGTTGCTCAAACCCTAGTCATTTTTAATACATTTTTATCATTTTCAGCTGAGCATGGGGCTCCTAGAAACAGCCCATGTATATGTCACACAGGAACCCTTTCTGCTCATCATTGGTAGACCTGATACAGAGATTAAAACCATGCATGTAAAGTGCTTAGGTCAGTGCCTGGAATTCAGGAAGCACTTGAAATGTTAATTAATGACATTCCTCCCTATGTGTATTCATTAGACTTTATGCCAGACACCATGCTAAAAGCTGGGGATACTAAAATGAAAAGATAGCCCCCAATTTTGAGGAGTTTATGTGACTAGAGGAGGAAATAGATATACAAATAAGTAATTTCAGAGCACTAGGGGCACTGTTAGATTGGCAGATTAGGAGTAAGAGAGGGAGAACTATGTTAATCCGGGGGAAGCTGTATTATAGCTAGCCTTGGAACTGAGCTGTCAGATATAAACTAGATTTGGCCAGCATATTGAAAAGAGAAGCATTCTATGTAGAAGGCACAGCATGAGCAAAAAACACGAGGTACAAGAGCACATGACCTATTGAGAAAACTACATGTAATTCTGGATTATTCATGCATGAAGTGCAAGGAGAGAGAAGTTGGGACCGGCTTAGATAGGTAACTAGAGCCTCGTCGGGAAAGGCTTTGAGGATATACCAAAGAAGTTAGCATTTACATGGTAGACCAGGAGTGATTCAGACTGGTGGCCTGAGGGTTTCACAACTAGGAGACGTTTTGTTTGGTTTGCACAGAGTTTTTAAAAGCAACGTACCTAGGGGAGCCTGGGTGGCTCAGTTGGTTGAGTGACCCACTTGGTTTCGGCTCAGTCATGATCTTGCCATTCATGAGAGCGAGTCCCATGTCAGGGCGCTGACCGTGCGGAGTCTGCTTGGGATTCTGTTTGTTTCTCCCTCTCTCTCTGCCACTCCTATGCTCACACTCTTTCTCTCAAAATAAATAAAAAGACTTTAAATATATATATATATATATAGGATCTCTTTTATAACATATAAAAAATAAATATATACATATAATATAATGTATATTATATATGTTGCATACATATATATGTAATAAAATTAAATAAAAAATAAAAAGCAACATACATAGGCAGGTCATAGTGCAAACAGCTGAGTGCATGGAGCTCCACTCAGTCCCTGCCATCAGTTTGTGTTGCCTGCAGGTGTCTGTGTCGCAAGCTCAGTTCGACCTGGTAGGTGATAGAAAACCACTGGGGAGTTTTGAGCAGGGAACAGTACGATCATATTTGGGTCTCTCTGGTAGTAACATGGTACATGGGAGAGGAGAACTGAGGATTAGTAGAATAGAGAGAGAGAAAAGGAGTTAGTAATAAAGATAAATAAGAGACCGTTAAAATAGTCCCGATGTGAGAGCCTGAACGGGGGTAGGAGCAGATAAGATTGATTTAAGAATCAGAAGAGTAGGCAGGACCCGATAAGTGATTATTTGTGAGTTGTTTGTTCATTTGCTTGGTTGGTTACTTGTTTTTTGGGTTGTTGTTGTTGTTGTTTTTTTTTTTTTTTTTTTGATCGTGATGATGGGCAGGGAACAAGAGGCAGGAGTCTAGAATGACTCCCAGGGTTTTAGCGTGGGCAGTTGAGTAGATGGTAGATGGGGGTGCCATTCCTAGAGAGAGATCCAACAGGATGTGAGGGCAGGTTTCATGGCAAGATCATATGTGAGGTGTGGACGGGTAGAGTTTAAGGACTGTGGTAGGCATTCTGGCAACGATGGTGGTTAGGATAGATCACTGACAGGTAACAAATTATGGAGCTGCAGTTGGAATTGGAAAAGTTCTCAGGCCTCAAGCCCATATCTTACAACTCACAGGGCGGGGTGGGGGGGGGTCCCTCAAGCTTGGAGTCAGGACAAGAATTCACTAGCTCTCCCATCGCTGATCCAAAGGGCTATAAAATGAACACTAGTGATAACTACCATAATGGTAACACAGTATTTATCTTTAATAGAATTCCATGTGTGAGGGCCTGGAGTGTCTTATTTATTCTTCATAATAACCTTATAGAATAGATGTGCTTATTGTCCCCATTTCACAGACGGGAAAACTGAGGTTTAGAGAAGTTGAATAGCTGTCTCACATCACACAGTCATAAGGGGTGGAGCTAGAACTTAACTGTCTTCAGAGTTCCATGCTGGGCACCCTCCAGCTTAAGCAGGCAGCAGAATATGGAGGGAGCTTAACTTCTTTGGATAAAATGCCCTTCTCTTCCCCCAATCTGCACATGTCCGCAAGAAATGTATTTCTTAGGGTCTAGACAGTTTAGGAGGGAAAGTTTCTTAAATAACACTACTCAGATCTAAAACCTTCAGGAGTTAAGGACCTGATCTGAACTTACAGAGATTCTCAGCCTGATTGCTCTCCAGAATCACCCAGGGGAGGGAGACATTTTTAACAAACTACCAATGTGCTAACCGGCCTGCAGAAACCACCTCCAACATACATACACACGATGGTTTGTTTGTTTGTTTGTTTTCAAGTTAATTTATTTTGAGAGACCCAGAAACAGTGCAAGTGGGAGAGGGGCAGAGATCAGGAGAGAGAGAATCTTGAGCAGGCTCCTCGCTGTCAGTGCAGAGCCCAACTTGGGGCTCCAACGCATGAACCCACGAGATCACCACCTGAACTGAACCAACGGACCCACCCAGGCGCCCCTTTAAAAAAAGTGATTCGGGGCGCTTGGGTGGCTCAGTCCGTTGAACGGCCGACTTCAGCTCCGTCATGATCTCGCGGTCCGTGAGTTCGAGCCCCACGTCGGGCTCTGTGCTGACAGCTCAGAGCCTGGAGCCTGTTTCGGATTCTGTGTCTCCCTCTCTCTGACCCTCCCCATTCATGCTCTGTCTCTCTCTCTGTCTCAAAAATAAATAAACGTTAAAAAAAATAAAAAAAAAAAGTGATTCAAATTTGCATCCACCTTTGAGGCCCACTCAGGGTTTGAACCACTTTGAGGTTCAGTGAGATGCTAATTCTCAGTGAAATGCAAATCAGAAACCGTGGGGACTGGCTCCCACCATCTCTCTGTTTTCTTGAGTCTTCCAAGTGATTCTGGTCAGTACTTTCATGAAGTTAAAGAGCAGCCAACAGAAGAGTAAAATAGGTCGAGGGAGAGGACCCAGCTCTAGGCAGTGGAGGGGGAAGGGAAAACACTAAAAGGGGAGTCCAGCCAGAAGACAAACCTCTCTTCTGTACCATTTGAAAATCTGATTTGTCCTTCCTCACACATGGGTTTGTCAATGATGTCCATGCACCCCAGGGGACCCCGGGCAGAGTTGATTCTTCTCCCCACCCAGTGCAGAAGGGGAGGTGGAAAGACCAGAACCTCTCTGTTCTCTGAAGCGGCCAAGAAAGGTGAAATTCGTAGCATGACCAGAAGGTGGCTCCACACTCAATTCTCCCTTCACTTCTCTGGGAATCAGGCATCTAAGGATCCAGGAGACCCGCGGTGAAGCAGAAAGTGTGGTATGGGATTCAGGAGATCTGTGAGCTGGGAGTCTGTGTTAACCAGAATTTATTTGTTCCTAGTTTTGGAGGGAGAGGAAACAGAGACACCACTTGCTGGGAAAGTTATGTGAAGGAAGGATGCCTCCTTCTCATCCCCGGAGAGCTAAATGGAACCATATTGGGCCCTCCCCATGCCACTCAGGAGAGATGCTTTTCAAGGGAGTGAAATGTTTTATTGAAGAAACTCCAAGGAGGGAGGAAAGAAGCCCAAGAGAGGGGCAGCCTGACAGGTCAGCAGATGGGAACAGCCTCTTCCATGCATGTGGCTAAAAGCTGGAAGTCAGTCCCTATGAAGGCATAGCGGCAGTCCACAGGTCCGTGATGCCTTTCATCTGCCTCCTAGCGGCTTTGGACTGATGGGTGCTGAGAAAGTCACAGCAGTCTTGTGAGAGACAGACGTGGGGCCCCCTTTCAGAGTCCACTTAGCTGACAGCCAATGGAATGAAGCCCCTGGAGTCTGAAAACTGCGGCCTTCTATTCACTTTTGTCACATCTATAAAATGAGGAGAAACGAGGTTCCTTTTACTAAGTGGTTATGAAGATTAAAAACAATTATGTATAGGACTTGCCTGGCACATAACACGTCCTCAACAAATGTCTCTTCCGTGTTCCTTTTCCCCAGAAATGCTTGAGACATCATCGACTATTCATTTTCTTCCTTCCCTCGGTTTTCTCAAGCGAAAAAACAGAAAGGAAATACTGACACCCTCTTCTCTTGGGAACGGTGGGAAACCACAAATGGGAGTTCCCAGTTCAATCCAAGGAATATTATTAATGAGCAGTAACCGCACTTCGGATGAACCTCTCAGCTTCTGATATTGTCACAACGTAAGGATATCAGTGAGTAAGGGGTCAACCTCTCTCTTCACTGGACAGTTGACACAGCTTATGGTCCATTCCAGTTATCATGGTCTGTACTTTTACAGGTCTTGTTTACCCTATGAGATAGTCATCAACTGAAAGTTTATTAAGCATTTTAAGTAACATTGTGAGGTAAACTGAACTGCCTCCATTACTTTCAGAACACGTTTCAGGACATTTCTTTCAGAACTGTGGCCTCAGAGTCACCCTGTTTTCTAAAACAAATCTAGTTAAATATTCACTCCACCGAAACACGTCTACTGAAATGTTCTCCCGATCTCTCTTGATTGTCAAATAGACTACAAATGTCAGCCTTTATCCACATTTGCCACCCTGGACCTCCTCACAGACCTATGTACTTCCTCAGCTTGCGTGATGTTATTGGTTTCTACTTCTTACGTCTTCCAATGCCGCTTCTCAGCCTCCTCCTTGGGCTCCTCTCCTCTGTCACCTGTCACTTCTAGAAGGTTCTATCATTCACCACTCCATGGGCTCCATCGATCCATCCTTTCTCTCCCGGATTTACTCACCTCCCATATTCTGATGCCTTATGTAGCAGATCCAGTAATATTCACCACAAATAATCCTTGCACCTCTATATTTCCCAGGCCCCCGCTGTTGGGTGGGCCCATAAAGCCAAATCTGGCAATGAAATGTGAGCAGATGGGAGGCATGTCATTTCCAGATAGGGGGATAAAAAGGCCCACATATGATTTTGTAGTCTCTCTCTTCTCTTGCCCAGATGACTGAGGAGGACTCGTGTTCTAGATGCCGAAGTTACAGGATGCTGCAGCCTTATCAACCTGGGTCCCCGGATGGCAATATGGACCCTCAGGCCCCTGAACAAGACATACTTGATGTGTAGTATGACTGAGAAATAAACTTTTGGTTTTGTCTTAAGATTTGGGGATTGTCTGTCACAACCTGCCTTATCCTGACTTCCGAGTGTAGCACCTAAATTAATGTTGACACATAGTAGTTAATAAACTTAACAAACCAAATGGCTATCTGTAGCCCTGATTGCTTCCCAGAGTTTCGCATTTATCTTTTCTAATCTGCTGCTGGACAAACCCAGCTCTCAGAATCGCTCCTCTTCAGCCCTCCAAACCTTCGTGAGTGGGTGGTTCCACATCTCTCCAGCCATTGAGTCAAGACACAGGTGTCAACAGGGCTCTCTGATGTACACTTCCATCCAGTCGCTAAATGCCTCAAAAAACACTTCCTAAATATCACTTTGGTCTCTTTGTAGCTCTATTATGACTTCCCTAGCTATTGGGCTCAAATCCTCTTGCCTGGAGTAGTGACCTGACCTAGTCTCCCTCTAGCCTTCCACCTGACCTCTTCTGCATCACCTCATGCTTATAATCCTACCTACGTACCTGTAGCTCTACCCACGCTCTGTGGTTTCAGGCCTCCTTCCCCAACTCTGTGGCTGGATCCTCTAAGTCTCAAAGACTCACCGGGACATCAACTCTGCCAGGAGGCCTTCCCGGCCTTGACTGTCGCCCTTCCTCTGTGTCTCCATAGCACCCAGTTTATCTTTTCCTCGGAGTGATAGTGGCTCCGTCGCAGGCCGCAGATGTAAAGATGGACGTACTGTGCCTTACAACAAGGAGAGGCCCCTCGATCTTTCTTTGATTCCCTGAGGACATGTTTCATTTGGAAATTATTTGGTTCTGGATCTCTGTCTAGTTGCCTCCCCCAGGTCCCAGAATGATTTATTCAAGGAATACTCAGTATTCAGATGTTTTTCTTTCCTTTTCTTTTTCTCCCTCCCTCCTTCTATCTGGGGTCAGAACGACCGAGTTCAAACCCAAGCTCCACCATTTACTAGCTATGTGACCCCAGAAAAGCTGCATAACTTCTCTGAGCATTATTTCTCCCATCCGGAAAATGTGGATAGTCCTGTTTCCCACAGAGCTATTAGTCTCACCGGATTGTTTTAAGAATTAAATATATGTACATATAAAATACTTAGAGGGGCGCCTGGGCGGCTCAGTCTGTTGGGCATCCGACTTCGGCTCAGGTCATGATCTCACGGCTCATGAGTTCGAGCCCCGCATTCAGGCTCTGTGCTGACAGCTCAGACCCTGGAGCTTGCTTCAGATTCTGTGTCTCCTGCTCTCTGCCCCTCTCCCACTGGCTCTGTCTCTCTCAAAAAAAAAAAGAAGAAGAAGAAGAAGAAAAGAAAAACACATTAAAATACTCAGAGCAATGCCTGATACGAGGGAAGCACTCAAATAAACATTTGCTGATATTTTTACTTTCTTTGACCTCTCCAATGAATAACTAAACAATAATCAACATATAATAGCAATTCCTAACCCTGGAATCTAAGTTCGGCTTTAACTTAGAGACTTAGCTTCAGCTTAACTTAAGAGTGGTATTTTTGGATTTGGGCCCAAACCCTCCCCCCCACTCACTTGCCCAAATCCCTCTGTCTAGGGCGCTGCAACCAGCATTCCATACCAGAGTTTTAGTCATTTGACTTAAGACTTGTTCCCCCTTAAAGCACAAATACCACATAAAGTCTTATCAATCATTTATAATGCCCGCATTGAAGTAGTCCCAGACAACCCCAGCTGGAAATAATAATAACTCATATTTGTATGGCACTTCACAATTTACAAAGCACTCTCACGTATTCTCGTTCTTTTGATCCTCAGAACAGGGCTGTCTGTTGGGAGGAGCAGGGCAGGACCGGCTTTGTCAACCGTTTCGGGGAGGAGAACACTGAGACCCACTGAGCTCGGGAGCCCGGGTTCCCACAGCCGGCGTGACATCGAGCTGAGGCTCATGTTCGAGTTCCACGGTTTCTGGGTCCAAGTCCCTCCCACTCTACCCTGGTGATGTCACCTCTGAAACCCTCTTGCAGCAGAACAGGACCTAAACGCTCTAAGTGCCTAAGACGGGGCTGTGGAGGCTGGCGCCTATACTTCCACGTTAACGAGTTTAGAGACCCGGGGGTGTCCAGGTGAAATGAAACTTTAGAGATGATTTGTGAAAGAGCCCAGGATTGCAACCAGATTCACCGCGTTCACACCCAGCTCTGTCACCGCTGAGTAATCGAGAAAGGCATTCGACTTCTATGTGCTTTAACTTTATCACTTATACAGCACTTAGTTAATGACTGTTAGCCATCATCACCAATATGTTCGAGTCACAGCTGGTAAGATTCTAAGTTCCTTGTCCTTTAAAGATGGCAGGAAGAAGACTAGGAGATCACCTGGACCCATCTCCACGCTTTTCAGGCAAGGATACTAAGATGCGATGCACCATAGTAATTTACACAGCTTGGAAAAGCAGAGACTGGAACCCAGACCCCGGAATCCCTAATTGGGTCCTTCCACCATCTGCTGTGAATTGCATCCTCTACTAGGTCTGTGGGAAGATATTTCAGTCTTTCAACAAATATTTATGCCTAGCCCCGAAATAGCCACGGTGGAGGATTACAGACATTTATAATCTATTTGGATTGGCAAGTGGCAAGTAATAACAGCATTTAAATCAGTGTTTAGTTGGTAGAACAATTTGTATGAGGCCATCGGTGGAATGCATGAAGCATGTGGGAAAGGAATGAGCTCCACTAATTGCATAATTTAGTGATTAGCCAGCATTTTATTCAGCTCCTGATTATGTCAAGACTTTACTAGCATCAGAGATCTGTGGTTTCTACTCTTAAGGACTCCACAGTTTACACAGAATGATAAATGTGTAATAAGTAATTTATACATGCTATTTTCTTAAAAAATTTTTTTTAAATGTTTATTTTTGAGAGAGAGAGACAGAGCGTGAGCAGGAGAGGGGCAGAGAGAGAGGGAGACACAGAATCTGAAGCAGGCTCCAGGCTCTGAGCTGTCAGCAGAGAGCCCGACATGGGACTTGAACTCATGAGCTGCAAGATTGTGACCTGAGCCCAAGTTGGACACTCGACAGACTGAGCCACCCCAACACATTCTTTTCGAGAAATTCTCTTTTCGAGAAATCTTTTCGACACATCCTTTTCGAGAAAGGTATTTGCAAGAACTATGAAAGCATAGATGACTATAGGATCACTAAGGAGATTATTTCTAAGACTGCCTTGGGAAGCAAAGGTCCAGGAAGCAACATTGGAACTGGGTTCTCAAGTACAAATAGGAGTTTGTTACTGTAGAGAAGCCAGTTAAGGAAGAAGAAAACAAAGGCTTTGCAAAGGCCTGGACAAAGAGCATGGCTCCTTACCTAGGGAACTGGAAGACTGTTGTATGACTCGAGTTTGGGGTACGAGCCAGACTGTCAGGCAGAGTCAGGAGAAGCAGGTGAGGCCAGATCACAGGGCTCTGGACTATTCAGTCTTGGAGGTTGGGTCCTACTGTGTAGAAAATGAGAAACTGGCATGAACTTTGAATGGAAAAATAACCAGGGAAGGTTGGAATGTTTTTCTTTGTTCCTATGGGGTTTTCTGATATTTCTACAATGAACGTGGATTACTATGATCATCAGAGGAAACGTGGTATTTTGAAAGAACGCAGGGACCACTCTGGTATCAGTGTGGTGTGTGTGTGGGGCATTCAGAATCAAGAATGGAAACAGGAAGCCAAGTTAGGAAGTTGTTGCCATCCCTCAGACACAAATGGTTGAGAAAATGGACCAGAATTGGAGATGGAGGGAAGTAAATGTACCAGAGAGAATGAGAAAGGGTGAGACCAGTGGGGAGGGGAAGGAGTGGATGTAAGACCACTGGTGAGGAAGAGGTCCAGCATGATTTGCTGGTTTGAGACTCAAGACGAGTGTCTCACAGCTGCCTTTTGAGATTTCTCTATTTTCAACTGGACTGAGAATACCCCCAGGACAAAGACTTCTGTGTTCTGGGGTCTCTTCCCCTGTCTTATCCAGTGCCCTGCTCTTCCCTGTGCTGTTGGACTTGAAGGCTGGGGAGCACTGGGATATTGGTGGGTTCTGGTTAGATATGACTTGTCAGATAAAATAAAGGACACCCAACTAAATTTGAATTTCCCATAAACAACAAGTAATCTTTAAATATTAGTATGTCCTAGCAACATATGGGACATACTTATATTTTAAAATAATCATTGTTTATATGGAATTCAAATTTAACTGGACATCCTGTATTTGTATTTGGTAAATCTGGCAACCCTAGCTCTGGCGTGTGGGGTATGTGTGGGTATGTACAATAGTCAGTGGGAACAGAGTTATAGGGAAGTAATGGGATATACAAGAGATTAAAATGACCGTAAGGAGCCTTCATTCTCACAGACGGGGCAGGAAAGGCACAAGAGAAAAATATTGGAGAGTCACGCTAGTGGTGATAATAGAGCAGAGTGACATATGAGCAAGACCTTCCTGGGGCACAGTCAGTTGAGCAGCTGACTCTTGGTTTCAGCTCTGGTCATGATTTCACACTTCGTGAGTTCGAGTCCGCATCAGACTCCACACTGCCAGTATGGAACCTGCTTGGGATTCTCTTTCTCCCTGTCAGCCCCTCCCTTGCTTGTTCACTCTCTAAATAAATAAATAAGTAAATAGATTAATTAATTAATTAATTAAAAAAAAGTGCAAGACCTTCTTAAGGCTTCTTAATGTCTTCATTCCATCTCTCAAAAGTCACAGTCCAATCATCTGGCTTCCTGTATAAATTGCTCATGGATGGAGAATGTGCTGATCTGAGGACAAGCCGTTTCTGATCCACATAAACAGGAAGTAGAGGGCATTATTGAATGCATGAGCTTTGTGTGTTCAGTCTGGGTTCAAATTCTAGCTACATGGCCTTGGGCAAATCACTTATCCTTTTAATGTGTTTTCTTCACATGTGAAGTGAAAAGAATAAAACCTACCTCAAGAATCCTTTTAGAATTAAATGGATGTCCATGCAACGCCTAGAACCTATTAATAAGGAAATATTATCATTATTTCCTCATAATAATAATAGTACCTCACCTTCAGAGACTTCTTCTGTATTTTCACATCCATTTTCTAAAATCATGTCTACACAATAGCTCTGCAACGCATAGTATAAGACATGATGATCCCATAATACAGATTTTATTGAAAAATTAACCAGCGGGCCAAAGTCACAGTGGGGTTCTCAGTTAGTACCTGAACCAGGACCCCTAAACTGATACAATAGTAGGGCTAGAAGGGAAATGGGATCATCCAGTGATTCTCAGTTCAGAGTGCCTGCAAACGTGAGAGCATTTGTGATAGTCCCATGCCTGGGGGCTCTGCTGTTATCTAACGTCCTGGGTGCGGCTGCTAAACATTGTCCAGGACTGTCCTGGCCCCTGAGCCTGAGCCAGTAACTCCCTATTGAAAAACACTGGCATTGCCGCCCCCTCAATTTGCACTGAAAAAAAAAAAACCTAAGGCCCAGTGTAGTTAATGACAGCTTCTTGGTGGCTTTCATATGGGAGATGATGAAAAACTATTTGTTGAGTGAGAGATTAAACAGGGAAATTAAAGAGGGCTCATTAAGGGAACTTGCCGCTTTCAGCGCTCTGCACGGGGCACGTGGTACCTGAGCAGGTCAGCATGGCCCTGGAAAGGCCTCTGGGGGCTAGTCTGTGATGCACCGCTGGCCATGTGGCTCAGCGCAGTTCCCTCGGTAACCCCCAACACTCAGGCCCTCAGTGAGAGGCCTGTGGTCTCCCATCCAGCACCCTGTGGTGCCTCTCACACAGATGTGATGAGGACACAGGAGACTTCCAAATGCCTCTGAACTAAGGCATCCGTCCAAAGCAGTCCGACTTCCCAGACCTGCCTCAGCCCGCGGATCCTTATGGTAAATGTGAGCAGGGGAAGCAGGGGGCGGGGAGCAGGTGCCCGAGCAAGGAGGGCCCCGTTGCTGGAGCTGCACCCGGGGCACAGCTCACAGCTAGAAGTGGCCTTAGAGTGCGTCTAGTCCAAAACCAACATTCTATACTTGACGAAATAATAAAAATGCAACACCTTTTCATGATTTTACTACGTGTGGTACCGCGCGAAGCCGTTTGCACTCACTGCCTCATTTATAACCCCCACCCCGGCGCCGCGAGGCAGGTGTTTGTGTTGCCGCGGACACGCGAGGAAAGCGGCAGTGCCGGATAGAAGTAAACGCGCTCCAGTCCAAGAGAGGCAAGTGGCCGAGGTCCGTCAGATTCCCCCAACAGGACCTCTCTGCTGCCTTCTGGTAGAAGCGGAACGCGGGAAAGGGCGTGTTACCCAAGAGGGCCCCCGGCCCAGAGGGACTGGCCCCCAAGTCCCGCACTCCAGCTTCAGGGAGTTTTTGGTCACGCACGGATGTCAACACAGGGCGGCTTGGTGCGGAATCCCCCATCCCTCCCTCCCCGGGTGCGATGGGAGGCCGTCCAGAAACCTCCTTTCTAGCTTTCATTCCTCTCGGAGAAGCTGCCATGAGGACGTGATGTGACTAGTAACCCGCCCCGCTGCGGAGCCGGGGGCCTCGCCGCCCCACCCGGATCGGATCCCCACCAGCCCGACTTCAAAGCCGCGGGCAGCGTGTGCGGGAGGGGGGAGGGGCCGCTGCGCCCGCGGCCCCTCGGAGCAGCGAACATTCGCCGAGCCACTCCCCCCCCCCCCCCCCCCCCCCCCCCCCCCGCCACCCCTCCGGCTGCGCCCCGGCCGCGCCCCCTGCAGGTGGCGGCGGTCCCGGCGCGCCCCGCCCCGCGCTCCGCCCCGCTCGCTGGCGGCTTTCATGTGGATCAAGGCCGCGAAGATGACAAGCCTCCTGACGGAGAGATACACGGAGACTTCCCTGGTGATTTATTGGCTTTCTGCACCTGCCCAGAACCACTAGGCCTATCCGAGGAGGGAAATATATGGGCTTTCCTGACTCCAAGTGGCAGCCGCGGGGCCAGCATGTGATCTCAAGCTGGGCAGGGAACGCGGAGCCGTGCACCGGCCTGTGTGTTGTAAGCGGGCCCAGGTCATAAAAGTGTCAGCACGCGATATATTTCTTGCGGGGGATCCTCTCTGGGCTCTTGCCAGCGCCTTCTCTCCGCGGCTGGCAGCCTGAGCCGGGTGAAGGTGTCCCGGCCGCCTTCCCCGCCCCCACCCCCGGGCCTTATTTAGCCCCGGGGTCGCAGTCCCTCCGCACTGCCCCCCAGCGCGAAGCTGGCCACCTGGCACTCTGGCTTTTACACCAGTGTGAGGTCTCTCACGATCACATCTGGCGCTGGGGACGTCAGAGCTGGGAGTCAGACCTGCATGGGAATTCTGGCGCTATCCACTCATTAGATGGCATCTCCAGCAAGTTACCTAATTCCCCTCTATCCATCTGTTCCCTCTCTGTGATAATAGCGCACACTGAATATGACGAATATGACATATTTAGGAAGTAAAGTGCCAACCCTGCTCTGAAGGATGATGTTAGTGGGATGCAGCTAGGAAAAGGCCAGTAAGGACCGTGTGGCTGGGCCACAGAAAGTGAGCAGGAAGGGACTGGGAGCCCATGGTAAGGGTTCTTCTGTTCACTAATTGCTCTGTCACCCAATTGGCCATAGTATCGCATTAGTGTATGTGCCAGGGCTTCTTTTCAGGCAGAAATAAAAATCTACCTTTTCTTAAGTCTAGAAGTAGAGACTCCCAATCATCTAGAGGATTTAATTTTTCTGGGGGGGGGGGGGAAGTAATATAAAGGTCATTCTTGGTTATGTAAACACAGAGGCCTGTCATGTTCTGACCTTAGGAGATGAGACAACTTTCTGTTACTAGGGTGAGGTTGCAAGTCTGTAAACCCTCTGGTATGCAAAACCTTGAAGAGGAGGTGTATCCAATGGACAGATGTATCCACTGGTGTGTCCAGTGGGTACATTGGCCAATCCAGTGCAATTGGAACATTACAGAATGTTCTAATTTGTAAGGAAAAAAGCATGAGAATCTTCTGGGAGAGAAGATGATAAGGCTACCAACTCCTGCTTCCCAACATTTGAAAATAGGAAGATCTGAGAGGGTAGACTGGGGTGCTCCCGACCAAGGTCATGGATAGAAAGGGACATTTGAGCCACAGAAATAAAATTAACTTAGGGAAAAGGGAAGCCTGGGTTTGTAACCTCAGCTCAGTGTAAGAACCAAAAGTATTGCCGAGGAGGGTCTGGTGATGATAACCCTGACAGGGTGTGGCTGATGCTAGAAGATTTTCCAGAACTGCCTGCTTGGCAGAGTGGTTGTGTTTGGGGGGAAGATAGCTGAACACAAGACTTGAACCTAAAGTTTCTATAACCAGGATGGGCGTTTGGGGCAACACCACCAGGCATATTCCACCAGCCTGACCCAAGTTAGCAACTCCTTCTTCTCCTTCTCCTTCTCCTTCTCCTTCTCCTTCTTCTTCTTCTTTTAACGTTTATTTATCTTGGAGCAAGGGAGCACACAAGTGGAGCAGGGGCAGAGAGAGGGGGACAGAGGATCCGAAGCAGGCTCTGCACTGACAGCAGTGAGGCCCATGTGGGGTTCAAGGTCACAAACTACGAGATCATGCCCTGAACTGAAGTCGGATGCTCAACCGACCGAGCTACCCAGGTGCCCCATCCCAAGTTAGCTTCTAAACCGGCAATTCCGAGTTCAAAAGCACGATCAAGGGCAGCAAGATGGACAGCAGTGGTCCAGTGATCGGGCTCCAGGCCTTATACCTTTAAGCTGCAGGCCCTCAGCCTTCTCATGAAATTCAAGGTGAGGATGTGGCAGATAAGAGGACACTGGATTCGTTGTTCACATGGTAGGTGGGGAGGGGCTTGAAAAATAGGAGATTAACTGCATTTGGACCCCAAGTGGGTGAAAAAGGTTTATGATTGTGATGAATTCCAGTGCTTTTATTACTAATTGTTCTGTTTGCAGATAGAGTAGAGGCTTAATACTGGGCCCATGATACTCAAGAAATATTTGTTGGTTATTCTTTCCTAGAACTCCCTTCTGCTGTGATATTTGGAAATGGGCTAACTCTAAATGGTATTTTTCACGTCTTTTTTAATGTCTCAGTTGACAATATGCTTTACTCATCTTCCCTCTTTCCTATCTCCTGCCTTGGTCTTGGAAAAAAACATTTTATGGGTAAATATTCTGCTGGATGGCTTCATATAGGCATTCGGGGATGGGGGTGGGGGGTGACTGAAGCAGGTGAAGCCATAATAATAAAAGCTATAATATGAAGCAGGTGTGTACAAGATAAGTCCACAGACCTCTCCACACCACGAAACCAGGGATGGGTCTTCTGTCCCTCCCCACACCCCACTTCACTACATGTTCACCCGCAAGAGGGCCAGCACCGGCCTCCAATGCCCTTCGGGTGCATATTAGAAAAGGGAACCCATCTCCAGAAGGCCCAGTACCTTGTCAGGGAACATAGCCTAGAGATCAGAACACAGGCTGAATTTCAGCCCCCACTGGTTCCCTCTGCTGGGGGTCCTTTCTTCGGGGGTGGGGGGGTCAACCACACAACTGTATGGAAGACTCAGCCCTCAAGCTGCCCTTCTGGGACCTGCCTTCCCCTTGCAGGCCTCCCTTGGGACTCAGATGTAGACACCTGGGGGCCAGAGCTGTAGGATCTCCAGCTCTGCCATGTCTAGCCTGGGTGATTGGGGGCCCATCAGTTCATCTTTCCGGGTTACTTTCCCTTTTATAAAGTGGGAATTAGGTTGCTTCCTTCACAGGGCTTGTGTGAGGGAAATGTGATTCCCACTGAGCCATGATCTGGAGAGTGTAGGCCCACCCTTCATGTTTTTAATGACAACCCCATTTTACAAGATTGAGGATTCAGAGATAATTCTGGACCTTGCATTGGAAGGGGCTTTAAGAGTAAAGGATGACCAGACGACATGGAGTCAGGCCTAGGACTGTGGGACTTCTGCATGTACCCAACAGTGCCCTGGTGTTGCCTTGGATCTTTCTGCTGCAGGCTTCCTTGCTACGTCTGCCCCTTAGCTGGCCTCGACCGAGGCCAGTGGCCTCCACTGAAAGCCTCCAAAGCAAGGCCAGGGGCTCGTTCCTCCCAGATTTCCCAACACTCAACACTCTACATGGGCTTGTCACCAAGCAAGCCCCTCAGTAAAGTCTGCTGTGCTGGGCTGAGCTGCACTGGATCTGTGGCAGTTGCCAATGTTCCTTCGTTCCATTGCAGATCCTGCTGTCAGCTTGGCCAATTTCCCAGAAGATTTATTATGGTGCCTCTTCTTTGACTCCCATGAGTTGTGTGAACAGGGTGACCCTCCTCATGTTTGTCCAGCCCATCCCTCCTGGACCATGATGTGTACATCCAAGAAGACAGTGATCCAGGAGAAGGCGCCAAGGCACACTCAGTTCTGGCAAATTCTTGGACATGCTGAAACTCTCACTTAGCATTCCAACAAGAATGGGGAAAAGATCTGGGATCCGGAAAGGAGTCAAGGGAACGGTTTCATGTGTGATTTGAGGACACAGGCATCTGGGCGGGTGGCCTGGGAGAGTCTTCATGAGCCCCGTTGTGAGGAGTGTCCCAGGGCCACGTCTTCAGCCTTGGCTTTCCAAGGCACCGAGTTCCCCCCCCCCACCCTCCCCAGAAAAGCAAGTTTGTAGGGTAGAACGTTCGAGATGCGGGATTTCCAGTGAGGCTGACTTGGGTTAGCCAGACTGAGGGTAATGCTACCCTGTGCAAGAAAGCAAACACCTCTGACCCTCCGTTCTTCCTATAGTCACTTGCCTCCAAAGTCCCAAGAGTACCACAAAAATACCTGGTTTTGCCCAGATGATAATAAGACTGAGTGTTTACATAATACTTAACATTCCCCAAAAGACATTTTTAGGTTGTCACACTATCAGAAAGGTTTGCTTTGTTTGTGCCTGTTCCACAGACCTCTCTGCATGGTAAATATCAATAAATCAATACATAAATACTTCTCAAGTCTAAAATAAATAGGTGTAAGTTACCCGGTTTTTCTGTGCTCCATGGATGGCCATCTAGACTCAACAGGGTCACACTTCTGAACTCAGATCAGGCCCCATGAAGTCGGAGAGCCTGTAGTCTTGATTTCTAAACTACCTTGTTGGGTCAAAGATTTCAAGACATTTATCCATTTTTGTTTTCTGTCACAGCCCCCTGATATTTTAAACATCTTCCACCAGGGGGCAGGAATCACAAAGACCAAACAAAAGAACTTCCTAAGGAGGAGGCCAGTCTGTGGTTTGGGTCTCCGAGAAGAAAATCAGGAAATCTGAGTATACCTCCTATTTGACCACTGATTCTTTACATGGAAATGGCACATTTTGTACACCAGGGCAAACTTTTTCTGAGAAGGACCAGGTCATAAATATTTTAGGATGTACAGTCCGTGTCTCAGCTTCTCCACTCCGTTGGTACAGCGTAAAGGCAGCCATAGAAAATACTGTAGCAATTGGGTACAGCTCTGTTCCAATACAACTGTTTACCAAAACAGTCAGGAGGCCAGATGTGGCCCCTGCTCTATACCATCTGTGACTCTGAGTACAAAATATGAGCTACTAAAATCTTCCTTAGCTGAGGTTGGCTACCACTAAACGGCCACTCTAGTGCCTGCCCAACCCTAAGGTCATGTCTTAGAAAGAGGCCTAGGAGGTGGAGGGACAAAGAATGAGACCAAGTCAGGCCAAACCCCAGGGTGAGGCTGGGGGTAGGTGGGACCAGTGTGGCTCACTTCCAGCACAATGCCTGGGGCACACAACTGGCACTTTATTTATTTTCTGAATAAACAATGCTTTAATTCTTTAATTACTTCCGGGAATTTGAGTTTGTTATTTCGTTGTCCCAGAGTCTTTGGTCTCCCCGTCAGCCACCAGCTTCACCCTCCTATCCTGTAATCAACCTTCTTGCCAAAGTCAATAGCGAGAGCGATGATCTGGGGCCATTAACTGATCATTTCAACCAGCAAACACAAACTACTTTGGGGACCAATGTGCCCCAAACACACACTGAATTCCTCATTTCCCTGCGGTGATTCTGTCCTTTCAGCAGCCCTCCCCCCTCCCCTGGGGCCAGCTGCGTTTGGGGAATTAGAGGCCACGTGATGCTGATGGTTTCGAAGACAGATGGAGGGCCTGCCTGCCCCTGAGCATCTTAGAACATCTTGTTTTAGTTGCCTCCACTGGTCAGTCCTGTTGTAGCTGTACTCGTGGTGCCTGAGCCAGGTTTGGAACTGAGCAGAAAAGGCCCCTGAACAAAAGAAAGAGGCACTTCACCGTCTTCCATGACCCCTTTATCACCTTTGTCTGAAAGGCAAGTTTAGCTCAAGGGCCAGTAAGGCAGACAGACTTCCGGCCCTGCCACATATTTCCAACATTACTTACTGCCATGACTTACCATCTGCAATTTGACATGTTCTACACACATGGGCATGTTGTACACATTAGGACATGTTTCCGGCATTAGGAGACTTTCCCCTGGATCGAGGCTATTTTCCCGGTGCAGGACTGAAGACTGGATTGAGGTATTTCAGATTGACCTCAGCATCCATGGGTCTAGACTAGGTTTGGAATGTTTTCTTCCCTGTAGGGGTCCACTCCTGTTCTAAAGAGCAGCGGGATTGACACTGAGGGCTCAATCCAGCCCGGGACACGCTACAAGGAAAGCTTGCTGTCTCCCCAGCGGATGCTTGCTGACTCCCTGATCAGCGCTGGCCTCAAGCCTGCCCTCCTCCTTCCCCTCCCACATGGGCAGAGGCTGTGGGCTGTAGCTGGCCGCTCACCTGGAACGCCTCCGGCTGCTGAAGGGCTGGATGGAGGCTCCGAGACAACCTGATGGATCATCTCATAAACAGAGCCCGCAGGAAGGAAAAGAAAATTATGCCAGCAGAATGCACTTATGAGAAATAGATATGTGCGGTGCAGGGAGAAATGCTTTGATATTAAAATTTTTGTAACTTAAAAAGGCATGAAAAATGATACCGACCACTAACTAATCAACATTCCTTTGCGAATGCAGCTTCAGTTCCTAACCAAAAACACATCCCTGCTATTGTCTTGTCTGGATCCAGATGCAAACATGATTAATTAAGTTTCGGGCGAGGAGTGGAAGGGGGCTGGTCAGGACGGATGGCTTGCCGAGGATCGTTTTTATGCACAGGCCCTGGGAGAACCCCCAAGGCTGGGTGCTTTACCCCATATGGCGAGGGTGCAGTGAGAAGGTTGCATTCAGCCCTGCAGGGACTCCTTAGAGCCAGAGAAGCTCTATAGTCAGTAAGGATCCATTGCCACTGCCCAGCACAGCGTGACAGAGTAACAAAACTACATGGGGTGTCTTGTGCCCCATGTGCCCCATTTTGAAATGAAGGGTTGAACGTTCCTTAAAGTCTCTACCTTTTCTGGCTTTGGATCTGGTGCCCGAGGTCCCTCACTCATAGCGGGTGTTTATCAGTTGGTCACCGTAGGGCAAAATAGCCTGCTGACGGGGGGGGGGGGGGGGAGGGGGAGGGGGGGGGCTGGGAAGCATCCTCGGTGGGGGTTCTGGTGCAGATGGCTGGCCTGAAGAGACCCAAGCTGCATGGCAGAGGCCAGCAGACTTGCTTTCTGATCACTGCCCTACCAAGCAGAGCCTGGGGATAAGGAATGAGACACCTGATTGCCCTGCATCTCCATACCCCCTTAGAAAAAAGAAACACCGGGCCCAATTTTCCCTGATGTGTCACGAGGCTGAGTGGTGCTCCATGGTCTGAGTATGATGACACGGTGCACAGCTGTGCCTTCTGCAGGAGAGAGCTGTGCCTTCTATAGGTCAATGTGCACTGCAACTGAGTGATTAAGGGGGCAAGATCTAGAAGGAGACCTTCTACATCCAGACAACCTCCCCCAGCATCCTAACCATTAGGCAAATTACAAACCTCCTTTGGGCCGTATTGACCTCATCTAGAAAAGTGGGAAGAGTGATCTTAGAACATACCTCCTAGGATGGTCGTGAATATGAAGTGAGTTAAAACGTATAAAATGCTTATAACCGTAACTGCCGCATTCAGCAAGCACTAAGTAAATGTTAATATTGTTATTGAGGGCTCCTGCCCAGCTTTGGGAAGCCATCAAAGGTCCCTTTAGTATGCACTCTGTTGTGTCTTCTCTCGGGGGATAGTAAGTGGATCTGCCCTAACCTTCAGTTGTATAGAGCTGGCACACTCATTCATTCATTCATTCATTCATTCATTCATTCATAGCACTGAGTACCCAAGATGCATCAGGCCCTTTAGCTAGACTTGAGGAGACTACATTATGTGGAGCGCCCAGCTTGGCTGAGCCCTGGGCTGACCAGCAGAGCACACAGTGGGTGCATTCCCTGCATGGTGAGCGGAAGCTGTCCTGTGAATGGGGGGAGAGGGTTATGCTGGCCCCCGAGGTGATGCTGCTGCCAAATGTAACAGCAAAAACTTCTCATCAGACTTTAAAGCCCTACTATGGGGATTTGAGCACAAGCCAAGGCTAGGGTTTAGTGAGTGAGCTTTTTACTGGGGGCTTTACTGTCTCTTTCCAAGGCCAACTGATTCCACTAGTATTTACCCCTTCTTTGTTTTTTTAAGGTTTTTTTAATGTTTATTTTTGAGAGAGAGAGAGAGAGAGAGAGAGAGAGAGAGAGAGAGAGAATATGAGCGGGGGAGGGGTGGAGAGAGAGGGAGACAGAATCCAAAGCAGGCTCCAGGCTCCAAGCTGTCAGCACAGAGCCTGATGCCGGGCTCGAACTCACCAACCGCGAGATCATGACCTGAGCCAAAGCCAGATGCTTAACCGACCGAGCCCCTACCCGTTCTTGATGTTAGCTGGGAATGATCAGTTTGTTAGATTACTAGCCACACCCTCTCAAACATTAGAACAATGAATTGCTCATTTCAAGTTCTACAATTCTTCTCGATTACAGCGGAAAGGAAGTGGCTTTCCCCTGTGTGTGATTTTGTCCCTCGGACCATCGATGAAATATGTAGCATTCTCCTACCTGGCTGAGAACTCACTTTGAAAATATCATCTCTACTCCGTCTTCATGTTTTCCAGAGGGAATTTTTTTATTCCCATTTCCCAGATGGAGTAACTGAGAGCAGAGTCCGGAGAGAGCTTGCTCAGGGACCGGAACCACAGGCATTGGTGGTGGGGCTGAGGATGAATTCTCATTTCCTGCCTCACAATCCCTGGTAACCCGGGAATGACCTTCCTGGGCAATGTTAGAAACACGAACATATGAAATGGAGAAGTTAGACTGCAGTCCCCTGGACCACATCCAGGACACTAAAATGATTGTCCTGCTCCTATGAAATGCATTTGGAAAATTATCTGCTGTTCTGAACGTAATTCGAGGTGAAACAGGTCTTCCGTGGAGGCTCCGAGAGAATCCCAGCCCCCTGGACCGTGACTTTCAGTCAATGTCAACAAAGTTTCAATCACTGCAATGCGCAGGGATGGAAGCTGTATAAAAGAACCAAGATGAGACGAAATTTCACTTGGAGGAACAGCATGGGGATGGCTCCAGAGATAAAATTTCAGCCCCCAACCTGGCATGAAGCAGCCCGCATGCATGTCCCACATTCCGGCTGGCATCTCAGGAAGCCCGAGGGCTGTCCAGTCACCTGCGGCAGCTACGGGAGCCTCCCTGCCTCGTTCTGGAGCTGCTCCCACCCCTCCCCAATTTCAAATGGCTCCTCCTTTCAGGCTGCTTCTTCTGCCCTGGGACCTGGCGTTGGTGTGTGTGGTGTGGTTTCCCTGCTTTTTGTTCTCAAGGATTTGGGTATGGACTCAACCCCAGGCACATGCATGCTCTCTCTCTGTCTCTCTCTCTGTCTCTCTCTCTGTCTCTCTCTCTCTCAGGAAACTGCTTCTTCATTTCCCTCTTTCATGACCATGCCCCAGCACTGAGTCCCTTGCCTGGGTGCCTGAGGCATATGTGGGGCAGGAGAGGGACAAGGGACTCCCAAGCTCTGGAGTGAGTGCAGCGTCCTGGTAAGATGGTGGGTGACTCCCTCCTGGACTCAAGAGGCTCTGTAGAAGTGGCTCCAGCCCTCTAGCTGACCTCTTACTTACCTCCCTGACTCAAGGTCCCACTAGTCCCTGAACATCCCTGAGCCCCCTCAGTGCTCCCCTGGGGGTGGCTGTGCTCCCACCAAGTCCAGGTCTGGGCCTGCACAGGCTCTCAGAGCCTCCCAGCCCCAGGGGGACGCCTGTTCCCTCTCGCCAACTATACCGCCTGAGGTGTAGATGCGTAACTTTTCTGGGATTGCATTTTGGGGGTGGTAGATCAGCAATCCCTTCTACATGTGGGTGTACTGAGAATCCAGCCATGTGCTGAAGCCTTTCCCACATTCTCTTTCACACTCACGCGAAGCCCGTGTGCTGGGCCCATTTCCTACTTGCTGAATGAGAAAACTGGGTGGCTCATGGAGGTTATGGAAAACCGAACTCACGTAACTGAGTGATGGACTAGCAACTGAGAGACTAGGATGAAAATCCAGGGGCGCCTGGGTGGCGCAGTCAGTTAAGCGTCCGACTTCAGCCAGGTCACGATCTCGCGGTCCGTGAGTTCGAGCCCCGCGTCAGGCTCTGGGCTGATGGCTCAGAGCCTGGAGCCTGTTTCCGATTCTGTGTCTCCTTCTCTCTCTGCCCCTCCCCCGTTCATGCTCTGTCTCTCGCTGTCCCAAAAATAAATAAACGTTGAAAAAAAAAATTAAGAAAATCCAGATAAGCTGCATATCCAGAGGGCACCGGGGGTGGGGGGGCTCAGTGGTTTGAGTATCTGACTTCAGTTCAGGTCATGATCTCATGGTTCATGAGTTCGAGCCCCGCATCAGGCTCTGGGCTGACAGCTTGGAGCCTGGAGCCTGCTTGGGATTCTGGGTCTCCCTCTCTCTGCCCCTCCCCAGCTCATGCTCTGTCTCTCTCTGTCTCTCAATAATAAATAAATGTTAAAAAAAATAGAAGCTGCATATCATTCATTCAAAAACAAGGATGATGTTGTCATTTTCGAAGAATTTATGATTTACCAGAGAGGATGAGAGAACTGATTGGGTTTCTCCAAAAAAGGAGAAAGAAAGAAGGAAGAAAGAAGAAAGAAAGAAAGAAAGAAAGAAAGAAAGAAAGAAGAAGGAAGGAAGGAAGGAAGGAAGGAAGGAAGGAAGGGGGAAGAAAAGAAAAAGAAAAAAACCTCTTTATCATATGCATACTAGAAAATGCAGAAGCTTGCACACGTTCTTTCTATAAAAGACTGTATTGGTTGAAGGTGGATGTAAAGTTGTGGTAAGTTTTGATGGATTTTAGTTCCATGGTGGAGGAAATGAAAATGTATATAGATGAGAATAAATGTTTGCTTGCCTTTCTAATGTAGCAGACAGAAAGCTCTATAAACAGGCTTCGCCTAGGGCAGATGGGAGGGAACCAACCGTGGAGAAACAGAGGATTTATAAGGATATTTGTATTAGTCAGTTCAGGTTGCTATAACAAAATACCACAGACGGGGTGGCTTAAACCACAGAAATTTATTTTCTCACAGTTCTAGAGTCTGGAAGTCTGAGATCGACGTGCCAGCCTGGTCAGTTTCTGGTGAGATCTCTCTTCCTGGCTTGTAGATGGCTGCCTTCTCACTGTATCCTCACAAGAGGGAGAGAGAAAGAGAGAGAGAGATTGATTGATTGTAGATGACCTCATCTACACCTAATTGTCTCCCAAAGGCCCCCATCTCCAAATACTATAACACTGAGGGTTAGGGCTTCAACATATGAATTTCGGCAGGATGCAATTAGGTCCATAGCAAGTATATAAAATTATTTTGTCAAATATCAGATCACAGCTAAGTTTCTCCAACTTTGCCTAAGGGTCTGCTATTTGTTATTGAAATCTCATTTGATATAGCTTTACACCCCAGAAACGCACAGGACTATTCTCCTTGTGAATTGCCTATTTATGTTGGCTTCATTACCAGCCATTGTTTCAGTGTCTATAATCACTTGAGAAATCTCATCAGGATGTCTGGAAGGACAGTTAACTTTTCTCTTCCCACTTCATTTGCGTGACCTTCAATAGTAAGATAATTTAACTGTGTGGAGGACTGGGGGGAAACGATAGTTGAGATTTTAATGGGCTTTCCAGATACTAAACCACTTTCAGAAACATTACCTAACAATTTTTGTCACAACCTTGAGAGGGAAGTATTAGGGTCCTGTTCTCTTTTGAAATGGGAAACCTTAGCACAAAGGGATTAAGTGCTCAAGATCACCTAACAATGAAGAGGCAGTGTCTGGACTCCACCCAGGTCATCTCAGGTCAAAACCAATGCTCTTCTCCTTAATCCACAGTTGCCTTTTAGAGCCAACAAAACTCTTCAGGGCTACTGAACAGCATGCTCCCCATTAGAACAAACATCAACCAGACGCACGGGCAGTGACCGGAAACTGAGTGTGGGACGGCACGTCTAGTACTAATGGACGTGTTCTCCCATGCATATGCTCCTATACATTGTTCATTTGTACCCTCAATAGCTTCCATAATCCAAACACTGTGGGAACAGGGAGCAAGGACACCAGACCCCTTGGCTTCAGAAAGAATTATCCAGGCATAAGACAGAAAATATATGAAAGAAGCTGTGAGCAGGCAGCACCCATTTCTTCCACCTCTGAGCTAACAGAGGAGCCTCTAAGCTGAGTAGAAAGAGGAGAGCTGATGACAAAATAGGAGGGCAGGTGCAGCATAGAAGTTGTGCATCCTTCTAATCTATCCACTCCCATAGCCAAATCACAAGTGTGGCTGCGTCTGGTAGGGACACACAAAAAAAAACCCTTTCTAAATCAGGGATCTGAGAATGGAGAAGACCCGTGTCTTGCTAGCTGCATGAACTCTAGGGAGACTACAAGCACGATCCATTGTTACGTAGCAACGGTGGGGTAGAAGTGGTGGCCAAGTACAATGGAGACAAATGCTACCCTGAGTTTTTTTTGTATCCCCAAAGGGCTGTGGATGGCCACCTGAAAATACCCAAGTCTCCTGTGTGAGACACGAAAGATGGGAGACAGCAAGCCTGTGGAGACTTGGGACCAGAGCAAGAGAACACATGAGAAGTGAGCAGCCCATGTACAGGACCGCTGGAGTTCTGGAAGGATGCAGCTGTATCTCAGAGGATGGCTGGTGTGGGGGAGAGTATCTTGGGTGGATACAGGACAGAGCTCATCTGAAGCAGCAGGTCATAAGGGCGCCAGAGCAAACCACTGACAATACATAGGTTATCCAGCCCACAATACTAAGTTGGCAAGTGTAACAGTGGCCAGTCAGTGTGACAGCCCTCTCCCTACTGGAACAAAGACCAACCAGGGACAAGAAGAAAGAGGGAGAAGGAACTCTTGATTGTGACTCGTTTATAGCGGATGATAGCTGGGAGATCACTGAATTTAACTGTGTTTACCCCCAAAATAATTACATTAACTTTTCTGTATCTGTTTGAATGAGGACTCAAGATAGGAAGTCAGGCTAGAAACAGGAAAAGTAAAGAAAGCTACTTTTTTGTCCACCCGAGTCTGTGTTTTATGAAATGAACAGGCGTTAGTTACATTAGCTTTTATTTGTGATTATTGAGTATTAATATTATGCCAACTACTTTACACATATCATCTCATTTAATCGTAACAGCTCTGTGATGTTTGGAATTGGAGGGAAGAATTTATCCAGGATAACATTTGTACCTTTGAATTTTAAGCCCTGTGACTGTATTGATACCTATGTAACAATAAATATAATTAAAATAATAAAACTGAAGTTCACGTGTTTTTTTCTGACACAACTTTCCGTCTATGTCTTTCCTGCACAAAAGTACACTGATGTTCACCAACCATTGAATTCCTTTCCCAACTCTTTGTTATAATTGTCCATAAGGCACTGACCCCTGAGAACCAGACTCCAGCTGGGCAGAGCTATCCTTTCCCTTTTCAAACAGGGGTGAGCCGGCAGTGTGGGCTGGGATGGCCTCATGCCCTGGTGAGCAAACAAGACCATTAAACTTTGGAGACACGGACCCCATCAAAGGTCTGATGGGCTTGAAATTTTTCCTTGCTGGTTAAAAATGTTGCTCATTAACCTATGTGACCCCAGACTTTGGACAGGGTGGGGCATGGAAGAGGTACCCCAGAAGACCCCATGTACTGGGGAAGGGAGGGTGGTGCAGGCAGAAGAATATCCTTTCCTATCCTTTTCTCCTCTAGACACATAGCCAGCCAGCACCACCGGGTTCCTGTCAGCTTGCTCATGGCCTTGTAGAAAGAACAGAGTCTTCATTTGAACAAGGAGCAGGAAACAAAACCATTGCCCTATTTGAACGAAGATTTCAGGGCTAGATTTTTCATCACATATTTGACTGTGGGCTATCCAGAAGATTATCCTAAAACTGATTTTAGGAAGGGGAGGGAACACAATGATACTTCTAATTTCTCTCATCCACAACACGGATCATTTTCCAAATAGGAATCATGACCCCTTCCTCAATCTCTGTAACTATCTATAAACTTTGGAAAATTAGGAAGAAAATAAGAAAATGCAGGGAGGAAGAGGAGAATGGCAGATGGATAAGGCAGATCCATGTGTGAGTGGTTTTCTTTTTACATGAAATTATCTGCATCATCAACTCAGTGTACACTCATGGCCATATCTCTATTAATTTTCCAGAAGCTGTTGCATAGTGTGTTACCGGGGAGCCCAGAATATTATTTTTCAATCCTTCCCCCAGTAGCTCACCCACAAGAGTTCCAGGTGCTCAGACAGTTGCAAAAAGGTTTGTAATTATTTTCTGGGATGAGAACCTGGCATCCACCACAATCACTGGTGGCTCTTCATGACTTGACAGCTACTTGTCCTCTATGTAAAGATTACGACTCTTTTGAGCTCACATTGCCTTGTTCATCCATCAGTCTCCAGATCACAAACATTGGTGCTAGAGCACTGGGTCTGGAGGTGCTCCCAGTATGAACCTTACCAGGATGTGCCCACATCACCCCCCAACATGGATAGACAGCATCATTGGTCCCAAGTCTCCACCTCTCCCTACATTCATATTCATCTCCTTTGCCATGTATCTTAGGAGTTTTCCTCACTAAAAGGCAGAGTCTATTAAATTTGCCTCTTAAATTTGGATTTGTCCATGTGACTTGCCTTGGCCAATAAATAAAGAGCAAGTGATAGTGTACCAATTCTGAGACTAAGCCATAAGAAACCTCATGCGTTTATGTTTGTGGAACTGAGTTGAGCCACGTCAACCAAGACCAGTCTAGGTTAGCTGAGCTCCAACAAACCAGTATATACTTGAACAAGCCTACTGGGGATCAGCAGAACCACACAGCTGAGCCCAGTATAGATCATTAGCCCCTAATCAACCAGCAGACTCCTGACCTAAATGGTGCTTATTGGTTTTTCCACCAATATTTTGTGGTTGTTAGATAGAATTAGTGTGGTCCTTGTTTACTGACCCATGGATCACTGGCTTTATGTTGAGTTCAGGCAATCAACCTCATTCCTCCTTTCCTCAATATAGTTTCATTTTGAGCGACTTCACAGACCTTCCCCATCCCTGGCTCTGGTTATGGCTAATTGGTCCACCTCTGGTAGGTCACTATAACTTTGATCCTTGGGACACAGGGTTGAGATCTCAGGCCTTGTTTTCTCAGAAGGCCCCTGAGATCCTTTTGCAAATAATTCTAGACCCTTGCCAGAGTTTCCATTTCCAAGGAGATAGGCAGTTTTATGAAGGCTCAAAAGAGGTCCAATTATATCCTCTCAGAAAATGATAACCTGATCAGCCATCTGTTATGTAACTAACGGAGACATTCCTCAGGATCTGCCTGTACAGAGCCCTGGAAGCTTCTCTGGCTGGAAAAAAGTCTTTTATTACATAAACATAAGCCTTGGAGTGGCATCCAATTACACATATAATGACGAGGTCATGATTTTATGAGCTGGTTTCACATTCAATAAGACTGAAGCATTGTAAGGTTATAGATCTGCCCAATTTCAAACATGTAAGGAAAGACAGAACCAGGATCAGAACTAAATGTTTAAGTTCTCATTCATGTTTCTGGACATTTAAGCCATGCTGGGGTATCTGAGGGAGCCCAATATAGAGCACCCTCTTTTCTGTCCATGCTCTGTACAGATTAACTGGAAAATGGAGATAAAAATACCCTTTGTTTCTAATAGGGTCCAGGTCTGCAGGATGTGGCAGATCAAATGGATCTGCCAACACTGGACCCAGTGAGGAAAATAATCCCTCCCCTAGAAGAGCAGAATAAAATGCTTCCTCTGTGTGAACAACTCAGTCCAAGAGGAACATGGGTGGCACTGAGCTGAGCATGCCAGATATATCAGGCAGTTAAGAGACTCCATCCCCCCTGGGGGAAGTATGAGTAATGAACTGAAAGAACCCAGGAGTTACACTAAATGAGCTCCCTTTAACAAACGGAAACACCATGAGCTGAGCAAAAATGTTCCTGTACATCAGATTTATCTGATACCAGTCTAAGTTAGGTTTTATTAGCAGGGCCCATATCTTACCCCACATCCATAAAGCCAGAATGACACGTCTTCTGTCTCTATGTTAACAAAGACAGTAGTAATATGTCAAACCTAGAACAAACCCTGAGGTACCGTAGAGTGGGGTAAGATGGAGTATCTACTGAACCATCCTGAAATCCCACCACTATATTCAACCATCGGTTCTGCTTCCGTGTAAAGTAGACCTGGCTAACTCTGTCTGGCACAGGGAAACCTTCTGTGTGTCATCAATTTGTTAGCTAACAAGACACTATTTTAACTCTAGTAAAGTTGTCACTTTCCGTCCCAACCCCACCTTCAAATGTAGTAATGTTCTTTTTGTTTTTAGTTAGCCAACATACAGCGCAATATTGGTTTCAGGAGTAGAAGATGGGTGATGAGTATTAGCGTTCTTTTAGGCCCAAACTGGTTCATCTTCTTCTAGAAAAACCATCCGTGAGAAGAATCTGGATCTTAAATAACTTGCCATCTCTGCATATTCACAGTACATTACCTATTCTGGCTGCTTATTAGCTCCTTGCATCCAATTCATAATGCACAATGAATGTTGAAAGAATAAGAATTGAGAGATGGATTCCCCAAACCATGGCAGCAAAGATTATCAATTGCCAAAGGCTTTTATAAAGTAGGTGAAGAGCAGGGATGGTTCTCATCATATCCTGTCTCCACCATCTTGATTCATCTGCAATGAAAAAGGAGGAGGGTATGGTGTGGAAATGTGTGTGTGTGTGTGTGTATGTGTGTGTGTGTGTGAGTGGGGGGGGGGAGAGAGAGGGAAAGAGAGAGAGAGAGAGAGAAAGAAAGGGATTCAAATTGCATTTTTTGGCTACATCTTGAGTAAGATGATTAAAGAACTTTAGCTCTTTGCAACCATCCCAGCCAAAAGTTTGACTATGCTTTGCTTTACAAATATGGTTCTCATTTGCTTTCAACCTCACTCATTTCTTATTATTTGTCTTTTAGAGAAAAAGCCAGCAAGAAAAATTAACCTTGAGCTTCGTTAATTAAGGCTTGCATTCTTGCTAGTGTATTTCAGAAAAACAATCGGTTCCTTTTGTCCCCACTCTCCGGAGAACCTTATAATGTGGTTCTATTCATTTATCAGGGCTCTGTACAGCTCTGGGGCCTGTACAGGTTTGGTGGTCCCTAAATTCATTTTCATGTGGAGTTGTGGACATTGTATCAGTTTATAAAATTAGTATTTCTCTCTGCAGCGCTCCAGCAAACAACCCCTAGGATAACCTCATAAATCTTCATTGGGAAGAAGCAGAAACAAGGATTTTTATCTGACTGTGTGATTTCCATAATTAAGAAAAAGAAGAACGGTATTAGCGCTTTCACTCCCTACCCCTAGCTGGTCCAAATACCAAGCATTCTAGTTCTGATTCCCTGTTTACTTGTTATATGAGGTCCTGGTTCATTGCAAGCTTGGTCTCATTAAAAAAAATTTTTTTAACGTTTATTTTTGAGAGAGAGTGTGTGAGTGGAATTGGGGCAGAGAGAGAGGGAGACACAGAATCTGAAGCAGGCTCCAGCCTCTGAGCTGTCAGCACAGAGCCTGATGTGGGGCTTGAACTCACGAACCATGAGATCATGACCTGAGCTGTAGTTGGACGCTTAACCAACTGAGCCACCCAGGCGCCCCACTCAGTCTCATTTTACATGATAAACAAACCCCCAAAAAGGCAGGGAACTTTGGGGGTATCTTCCAGAATGTGGAACCAGACAGAGTCAGAGAGAGAAGCCATATGTCTACATTCTCAAATCTCTTTTCTCTTCACATTAATGCTTTCTGGAAAGAAGGCTGATGTGGTTCAGTCATTTTACCCAAGCCCCTTTGTCATTTACACCAGAATAAAACTTTCAGCCTGGATTCAGACTAAAGATAAAAATGGGTCCTTGAAGAAAGTTCTGTCTGTTTAATCAACAGACACTATTCTGCTCAAGAAAGTGGTATGAGTATTACGGGGAATCAGAGATGAACTCACTGTGCATACTAAGGGGTCCATAAAAAGGACAGATATGGAACAGAGAAAGGAGAAGTCAAAGGGATGAGGGGGAGGGCAGGTGAAACACGCCCCCTTGTGAACTTGAATCTCACTGTCCTTGGTTTAGTTGACTCTGCACACATCATCATAATTCTAAATTGCTTCTCCTCTAGTTCAGAATTCTTCTACACTGCCTCATTGCTTCCTAGGAACAGGGAAGCAAAACCAGCAAGAAAAAAAAAAAATCACAAACCCAATTGGCTGAAAACAAATGAGCCAAGAAAACCAGTTTTGTAAAATCATTAATTTGTTAAAAGATCAATGTACCAAACTAGTAATTACCAAAAAATGTTTTTATTTTCCATTAGCTTCACAGAGAGTTTATTGCAATTCACATTGCTTCAACAGGCTTCGTGGACTTTTCCTAAATTTGGTTTCTCAGAGACTTTTCCACAGCCAAGGCCACTAGGTATCATAGAAGATTTCTACATATAAGAGAGCTTTGTACATGTGTACCCTTGATGAAGGAGTGGTCCCCCACTTTCTGGGGTGTTTGAGTGCACAGCTGCAAGAAGGATGCCTAGGAAGCAATGAGGGGTGGCCATGTAGCCAAGTAGCAAAGCCAAACCAGCCAGGATCATGCTTCTAGGGACAGATGTGGTGGCCCTCACCGGCAAGTCCGGGCTAGACACGAAGAATCCTAAATGTCAAGTGAGTGAGTGTGAAATTCCCAGGAGGCTCTGAGTACTAGAATGACAAGAATGTAGATGACACCTACAACACTACAGGCCACACAAAGTCACCCAGGACGCACCTGTTGAATGAACAGCTCACCTTAAGATACTCCATTTTCCTTTGCTTCAGCTTGAGCAATGAGGCTATAAGCAACCCCCTCTTTAAAACAAAAGCCAATGGCACTGGGGCGCCTGGGTGGCTAAGTCAGTTAAGCCTCTGACTTTGGCTCAGGTCATGATCTCACAGCCCGTGAATTCAAGCCCCACATGGGGCTCTGTGCTGACAGCTCAGAGCCCAGAACCTACTTCAGATTCTGTGTCTCCCTCTCTCTCAGCCCCTCCCCTGCTTTCAGTCTGTCTCTGTCTCTCTCTCTCTCAAAAATAAACAAACATTTAAAAAAAAGCCAGTTGCACTGATAATAGTTCTGCTTTGGTTAGGTAGGGGCATAGCTGTATCTTTCTCATTGGAATATGGGACTGTCAATGGTTGTGATATTGTAATTTAATGAACATCATCATTATCATTTGATAAATAGCCACGCTGTAGAATGGAGCATGGAAGGTGCTGGGCCCATGACTCAGAGGCTGACCGCTCAAACTATTCCCTACTACTACTATTTAAAACCTAGGGGGAGGGGAGGGTTCAAGATGGCAATGTAGAAGGATCCTGAACTTACCTCATCCCAAGAACACAACAAATCTAGAGGTACGTATGCGACAGTTCCCTCAGAAAAGGACCTGAAATACAGCTGAACAGTGTCTCCACAACAAAGGATAAAAGGGCTACAGTGAGACAGGTAGAAGAGGTGGAGACACGGTTTTGCAAGAAACTCCACCCCAGGAATGGCCACCCTCAGTTGGGAGGGATCTCATAACACAGAGTTCATCTCTGAGGAGTGAGTGTTTTGTGTCCCACGTGAGGCACCCCAACCCTTGGGAGCCACACGGGAGAGATAAGCCCCCAAAGTGTCTGGCCTTGAAAGCCAGTGGAGCTTACTTTCAGGAGTATAGGAAACAGGAAATCTGCTCTTAAAGGGCTCATGAACAGACTCATTCACCCCAGAAGCCCAGTGCAAAAGAAAGAGTTTGAAAGGCAACTGCACCATATGCAAAGGACAGTCATTTGCTCATCTGAAAGCATCTGCAAGACAGACAGTAACCTACTGGGACTTTCTCCAAGGACTTAGGCACTGATGGGTGCCAATTTTGCATTCACCTCTGCCTTTTTGATGCTGGCGCTGGTAGGTACCATTTTCATACTCCTCACATCCACCCAGCCTGCCAGCTCCAGTGGTAGTGCCCAGCCCCCCATGCATCACAGCCACTGCTGGTCCCACCACAGGGACCAGCTGAGATCCCCTCCCCCATACTGCCACAGCCAGCAAGCACACGCAGCCCACCATAAGTCTGGTGGCCAGGGGGATTGCATTCCTGGGCCCCAGGGGTCTGAAACAATCAGAGAGACAATTTTTGGCAGGCTACCGTGCCCTAAGCACTGCACAAACAGCAGACTGAAATACACCCTCATTCTTCATGTGAAAAAGGCCTATTCCTTGTCTTAGTGCTCAGCCTGAGAGGCAGTTTCAGGTTTGCCTTCAGACTACAGAGGTGCTCCCAGGGAATGTAACTAGAAAGACACCATATTAGCACTCTCCCCTGGCCTCACAACAGCTCACCGATACTTCCCAAAAGGAGCTTAGACATATGTGTAAAGCCATGATTTTTGCAACTGTCACCCAGGGGACACCTTCAGATATCCTGGTCTGGAGGTCAGCACAGTGTTTAATTGCCAGCCCACAGGGCATACATACTTTAAAAGCTTCTGCCTGAGGATCTGGTTTATGATTAACCTGAAACTAGGCACTGTCTGTGATCTTTCCCTTTGGAACACTGACAGATCTTGGCACATCTTCAACACCTGCGACCTCTCAAGGACAAATAAGGTGACTTAGATAATCACAAAAGTTCAAGAAACAAACAAAAGCTAGGAAATGGTTGAATGGTAAGTTTCATTTCCTACACAAGGCCACTCCTTCAAGACTAGAAGAGACAATTGTTTTGCCTGATATGTGGAAACATAGAGTCAAGCAAAATGAGTAAACAGAAAAATATGTTCCAAATTAAAACAAGACAAAATCTCAGAAAAAGACAGAAAATAAGAAACAGAAATAAGTAATCTACCTGATAGAGATCAAAGTAATGGTCATAACAATGCTCACCGAACTCAGGGAAAGAAAGAATGAACATAGAACATCAACAAAGAAATAGAAAACATTAAACAAGTACCAAACAGAAATCACAGAACTGAAAACTGTTCTACAGCAGATTGTTGTTGGATGAAGTAGAAGAATGGATAAGCGACCTGGAAAACAGGGCAGTAGAAATCAGCCAAAACAGGACAGCAAAAATAAAAAAGAATTTTAAAAAGTGAAGACACTTAACGGACCTGTGGGACAATGTCAAGCAGTATAACATCTGCATTATAAGGGTCCCAAAGGAGAAGAAAGAAAAGGGGTAAGAAACTTATTTGAAGAAATAATGGCTAAGAACTTCCCTAACTTGGGCAAGAAAACAGACATTTTACTCTAGGAAGCACAGAAAGTTCCAAATAAGATGAACCCAAAAGATCTACACCAAGACACATTATAATTAAAATGTCAAAAGTTAAAGAGAGGATAGTAAAAGCCCCCCCCCCCCACACACACACACACAAGACTACCAGTTCATTTTTCAGCAGAAACGTTGCAGGCCAGAAGGTATTGGCCTGATATATTCAAAGGACTGAAAGGAAAAAACTTCCAACTAAGAATATTCTACCTGGTAAGGTCATTCAGAATGATCTCACAGTTTGTGGGATCGAGCCCCATGTTGGGCTCTGGGCTGACAGAGCCTGCTTAGGATTCTTTCCTTCTCTCTCTGCCCCTCCCCCCACTCTCTCTCAAAATAAATAAATAAGCTTAAAAAAAAAAAAAACTATTGTATAAGAGTTTTCCAAACAAGAAAAACTAAAGTTATTCATCACTACTACCAAACCAGCTTTAGAAATGTTAAAAGGACTTGTTTAAGCTTAAAATAAAAGGTACTAACTAATAACAAGAAAACATATGAAAGTAAAAATCTCACTGGTAAAGGTGAATATATAATAAAGGTAGTGGATTAACCACTACAAAGTGACTAAGAAGATTAAAAACAAAAGTGATAAAATTAACTATATTTAAAAGATAAACAAAATAAAACAATGTAAAATATGACATCAAAAATAAAACAAGTGGTGAGGAGAGTAAAAAAAAATTTGGAATGCATTCAAACTTAAGGTGCTATCAACTTAAAATAGATACATATATAATATTATATAATGTTATATGTGAACCTCATGGTAACCACAAAACAAAAACCCATAGTAGATACACAAAAGACAATGAGAATGAAATATAAACATAACACTAAAGGAAATCACCAAACCACAAGGGAAGAGAGCAAAAGAAGGGAACAGAGAGGAACTACAATAACAACCAGAAAACAAACAAATGACAATAAGTATATACCTATCAAAAATTACTTTAAAATGTAAATGAACTAAATTCTCCAACCAAAAGACATAAAAGTGGCTAAATGGATAAAAACAAACAAACAGGGGCACCTGCGTGGCTCGGTTGGTCGGTTGGGCATCCAACTTCAGCTCAGGTCATGATCTTGCTGGTGGGTTCGAGCCCTGTGTCAGGTTCTATGCTGATGGCTCGGAGACTGGAGCCTGCTTCAGATTCTATGTCTCCCTCTCTCTCTGCCCCTCCCCTCCTCACGGTCTGTCTCTCTCTCTCTCAAAATAAATAAACATTAAAAAAACTTTTTAAAAAACAAACAAAACAAAAAAACAAGACTGATCTATATGTTGCCTGCAAGAGACTCACTTCAGACCCAAGGACACACACAGACTGAAAGTAAAGGGATGAAAAAAGATACTCCATGCAAATGGAAGTGAAAAGAAAGCTACAATTATATCAAACAAAATAAACTTCAAAATAAAGACTGTAAGAATAAATTAAGGACATTATATAATGATAAAACTGTCAATCCAAAAAGTGTATATAACACTTGTAAATATTTATGTACCCAACGTAAAAGCACCTAAATATATAAAGTGAATATTAACAGGCCTAAAGGAAGAAACTGAGAGCAATACAGTAATAGTAGGGGACCTTAATACCCTCCTTTCATCAATAGATGGATCATACAGAGAGAAAATCAATAATGAAACATCAGCCATCTGACACATTATACCAGATGGATCTGATAGATATATACAGAAAATCTAATCCCAAAGCAGCAGACTACACATTCTTTTCAAGCTCACATAGAACATTCTCCAGGATAGATCATGTCAGGTCATAAAACACAACTCAATAAATTAAAGAAGATTAAAATCATAACAAGCATCAATTACAGAAAGAAAAACTGGAAAAAATGACAAATATGTGAAGATTAAATGATATGCTATTGAACAACCATTAGGTCAACAAAAAAAAAATCAAAGGAGAATTTTTTAAAATATTTATTTTATTTTTGAGTGAGAGACAAGAGACAGAGTGCGAGCAGTAAGGGGCAGAGAGAGGGAGACACAGAATCTGAAGCAGGCTCCAAGCTTTGAGCTATTAGCACAGAGACTCATGAGGTGCTCAAACCCATGAACCACAAGATCATGATCTGATCATGATCATGATCATCTGATCACTCTCAACTGACTAAGCCACCCAGGCACCCCTCAAAGGAGATATTTTTAAAACACTCAGAGACAAATGAAAATGGAAATTTAGCAGTACAAAGTTTATCAGATACAGCAAAAGCAGTTTTAAGAGGGAAGTTTATAGCAATATGAGTCTACCTCAAGAAACAGGAAAAATCTCAAATAAACAATCTAACTCTACACCTAAAGGAACTAAAAAGAGGAGAAAAAACGAAGCCCAAAATTAATAGGTGAAAGAAAATAATAAAGATCAGAGTAGAGATAAATGAAATAGAGACTAAAAGAAAGTCAGCAAAACTAAGAGCTGGTTCTCTGAAAAGATAAAGCTTTTCTCTGGAAAGCAAAATTGACCAACTTTTAGCTCCACTCACTAAGCATAAAAGAGAGAGGATTCAAATACAGAAAATCAGAAATGAAAGAGGAGAAGTTACAATACCAAAGAAATACAAAGGCTACTACAAACAATTATATACCAACAAATTGGACAACTAGAAGAAATGGATACATTCCTAAAAACATACAATCGCCAAGACTGAATCAGAAAGAAATAGAAAATCTGAATAGACTCATTACTAGTAAGGAGATTGAATCAGTAATCAAAAACATCCCAAAAAACCAAAGTCAAGGACCAGATGGCTTCACCGGTGAATTCTAACAAACATTCAAAGAAGATTTAATATCTATCCTTCTCAAGCTCTTCCAAAAATTTAAAGAGGAGGGAATGCTTCCAAAACTCAGTTTACAAGGCCAGCATTACCCTGATATCAAAATCAGACAAGGAGAGCAAACACACACACACACACACACACAAATTACAGGCCAATATCCCTGATGAATATAGACTGAAAAATCCTCAACAACAACAAAATACCCCCCACAACATTAAAAAGATATGCCATTATCAAGTGACATTTATTCCAGAAAGGTAAGGATGGTTCAACGCCCACAAACTGATCAACATGATACACCACATTAACAAAATGAAGGATAAAAATCAAATGGTCATCTCAATAGATGCAGAAAATGCATTTGACAAAACTCAACATCCATTCATGATAAAAACTCTCAACAAAGTGCATATAAAGGGAAATGTTCCTTAATATAATAAAGGCCATATATGACAAACCCACAACTAACATCATACTCAATGGTGAAAAGCTGAAAGCTTTTCCTCTAAGATCAGGAACAGGACAAGAATGCCCACTCTCACCATTTTTTATTTAACATTTATATTTAAACATATTTAAATATTTAAACATAAATATTTATTTAGTATTGAAGTCCTATCCATAGCAATTAGGCAAGAAAAATAATAAAAGTCATCTAAATCAGAAAAGAAGAAGTAAAATTGTCACTATTTGCAGATGACATGATACTATACATAGAAAATCTTAAAGACTCCACCAAAAAATGATTAGAACTAATCAATGAATTCAGTAAAGTTGCAGGATACAAAATCAATATACAGAAATTTGTTGCATTTCTATACACTAATAATGAACTATCAGAAAGAGAAATTAAGAAAATAATCCCATTTACAATTCCATCAAAAAGAATAAAATACCTTGGAACAAATTTAACCAAAGAGGTAAAAGACCTGTCCATTGAAAACTATAAAGCATTGATGAAATTGAAGAAGACATAAATAAGTAGAAAGAGCTCCCATGTTCATGGATTAAAAGAATTAACATTGTTAAAATGTCTGTCCTACCCAAAGCAATCTACAGATTCAATGCAACTCCAATCAATATCCCAATGGCATTTTTCAAAAAATTAGAAGAAATAACTCTAAAATTTCTATGGAACAACAGAAGACCCCAAATAGCCAAATCAATCTTAAGAAAGAACAAAGCTAGAAGTATTATGCTCCCAAATTTCCAACATACTATGAAGCTATAGTAATCAAAGCACTGGCACTGGCATAGAAACAGACACATAGATCATGGGAACAGAATAGTGATCCCAGAAACAAACTCACACAAATACTGTAAATTAATTTACCGAGCCAAGTACTTGCAATGGGGAAAGAACAATCTCTTCAGTAAATGATGTTGAGAAAACTGGACAGCAACATGCAAAAGAATTAAACCAAACCACTACCTATACACCATACACAAAAATTAACTAAAAATGGATTAAAGAGTTGAAGGTAAGACCTCAAACTATAAAAATTGTAGAAGAAAACATAAGTAGTAAGCTACTTGTCATTAGTCTGAGCAATGTTTTTTTTTTTTTTTTTTTGGATCTGACCCCAAAGACAAAGGAAACAAAAGCAAAAAATTTTTAAATTAGACTATATAAAATTTAAAAGCTTCTGCACAGTGAAGGAAAATATCAACAAAACAAAAGGCAGCCTACTGAAAGAAGATATTTGCAAATTATATATCCCATTAGGGGATAATATCCAAAATATATAAATAACTCATATAGCTCAATAATAAAAACAACCCGATTTTAAAATGGGCAGAGGATCTGAAGAGACATGTTTCCAAAGAAGACATACAGATGGCCCACAGGCACATGAAAAGATGTTCAACATCACTAATTATCAGGGAAATGTGAATTGAAACTACAATGAGATATTGCCTCAATTTGTTAAAAGGACTATCATCAAAAAGAAAAAGAAATAAGTGTTGGAGGGGATGTGGACAAAAGGGAACCCTTAGATACCTTTGGTGGGAATGTAAATTGGTACAGCCACCATGGAAAACAGTACAGAGATTCCTCAAAAAATTAGGAATAGGAATACCATATGATCTAATTATCTCACCTCTGGGTATTTATCTGAAGAATATGAAAACATTAATTAAAAAAATATATGCACCCCCATATTCATTGCTGCATTATTTACAATAGCCAAGATATGGAAACAACCTAAGTGTCCCTCAATGGATGAATGGATAAAGAAGTTATGATATATATACAATGGAATACTACTCAGCCATAAAAAAGAAAGAAATCTTGCCATTTGCAACACTATAGATGGACCTTGAGAGTTTTATGCTAAGCAAAATAAGTCAGAAAGACAAATACTGTATGATTTCACTTATATGTGGAATCTAAAAAACAAAACAAATGAACAAACAAAACAAAACAAAGATAAACTCACAGAGAATAGATTGGTGGTTACCAGAGGGGAAGGGGATTGAGGGGGAGTGAAACTGGTAAAGGGGCTCAATTATATAGTGACAGATGGTAACTACATTTACGGTGATCACTTGGTAGTGTATACATATATCAAATCATATTTTTGAACACCTGAAACTTAGGTTATATACCAAGTTTATTTCAATAAAAGTAATTTCAATATAAAACAAAACCTAGGGGGGAAAACTATTTGATATCTAAAAGTTACTCAAGGGGTTATAAAAAACGTTTATAAACATTGTATGTCAATTACACCTCGATAAACAAACAAAAGAAAAAAACCCAATGTCTATAAGATCTTAATTTCATATTCTTCTCCAATCATGTGACTATTTGTTTATTATAAGCAAGAATGTGCAAATGTTTAGAATGTGTTTAATTCCACTGAATGTGAACACTAGACACAAAATACTAAGATCTTGGTATAAAACTGAGGTCTGCTTCTTCCTAGTTGCATGCTCTTGAGTAAGCTTCTTATCTTTTCCGAGCCTCAGTTTCCTCAGCTGTGAAACCCATAACACCCACTACAGAATGTTGTTCTGGAGATCCAATGGCACAATCCATGTGACTTTTGAATGAAGTGCTTGAAGTGCTTCTTCTCTGACCTCACTGATGGATTCCCTCCCAGAGTACCCTGTATATTACTTGGAATCGGTATGGTCCGACTGCCTTGCTTACTCTCCTAATAAGAATTATTAAAATAACTGTAATTAAAAGGAACTTACATGGGAGATGTATTAAACCAGTAGATTTCAATGGTCTTTGAAAATTCCTCTTGCTGCCCAGTTCTGCATGCCTTGAGTCTCACTCAGGTGCTGAAGGAGTGAACACGCATGCAGCAGCTTCCACTGATGTCTGTCCCAGCTGCCCCCACGGCACCCACCTTCCCACCAGAAGGAGGGCTTCCTTCTTTTTCCTTTCCTGGACTGCCTGCCCCCAGCTCTTTTTGCTGTATGTTTGCCCCTCCACTTATCCCTGAAATCCACCATCCTTACGGAGAGGAGGGGCCTTGATAACCTCAGTTGTCTTTCTTTGGTCACCTCCTTTTGTTCCTTCTCTGGCACTTACATCCTGACTTCTCTCTTTCTGGTGAGGAGGGACTCCTTTCAATCTCTGTGTCTTAGGAAACACCTGGCCCCAACCAGTTGGCTCATCATATTCTTTACGGCAGATTCTCTTCCCCTCGTTGTCAGCCTATCCATTCCCAATGACATTGTGGCTTCTAGTTCCAGGTCCAACTTCAACCACCTCTCTGAGGGTCGGGTTCTCACTTACATATATTTAAATTACATGCAAATCACACATATGTGAGTTACGTATGTATTATATAAAATACATACACATAGGCGTCTACACATCCAGTATAGCATTTGACACTGTGGAGTCCTGTGATTTTTGCCTTTATCTCACATCTACATGCTCAATAGAGTAGCCACCAGTCACAGATGGCTATTTAAATTTTAATTAGTTAATATTGAGTAAAACGTAAAATTCAGTTCTCAGTCACACGAGCTACCCTTCAGGTGCCCACTCGCCACCTGTGGCTGGTGGCTCCTATAGGAGCATCACTAAAGTTCTCTCAGACAGCACTCCTCCATATCATTTGTCCGTGTCCTTCTGGGTCTCTGGGTCATATTATCATCACATCCTTAGGAACCCAGAGGGAGGTATTCTTACTTCTAGAAAGTATTCGTCCTTTTTTGATTTCATTCAGCAAAACCCAAGGCCAAGATGGGTCTCGGAACAGACAGAGAGCCTCACCCCAACTTCTGGTTGGGGTCAGGATGCAGAGGACTGCTTTCTAGCCATTAGAAGGAACTGCAGGATCACCATTTCCCCTCGCCAAGCTCCAGCCCTGGCTTGTGCGTGGCGCTCTTGATACTCTGAGTGAATGGCAGTGACGACATGTTTAATGAAAGGTAAATATTTATGGTCAGTCTCCAGCAGATGTACTCTGTGGGTGGGTGAGGGAGCGTGTGGGTCAGCAAGGCCATCGGCATAGACGCTGGGATCCCGTCGGTGGTTACCCTCTGGATCCCACTTGATGTGTTGCTGTGTGCCTAAGCTTGACCCTGTTGTTCCGGAACCGGAGCAGGTAGGGAACTGGGCAATCGAGATGCTATGAGCAGCCAGCCAGCCAGAGCAACTTTCCTTGTGCTGTTTTGGAAACTCCCAGAGCCTTACGGCACAGCCATCCAGTCTCCTGGGGTGCTGCTGGCATCTAGTGGAAGACCAGGAAGTGGCCGGTATGCAGAAATACTTGGGGCTCACGCAGGGTCCCAACCAGACCTCACCCTGTGCTGTGGGGCTCACATCCGACACCCCTACTCTAACCAGAGCAGTTACCAGAAGCCATAGGCATGGAAAGATATCGCTCCATTTCACCCAGACAACACCCACAGCATTGGTTCTCAACACTGTTAGAACCAATGCCCCCTTTTTGTAATATAGATTTGGTTTTTGCCCCCTTTTCCCATCCCATAATTAACTCCACCGGTAATATACCTACCTGTGCACATTATTATAAAAATCAATATGATGTCCTGACTTTAACGTAACGATGAAAACATGGTAGCCTGTGACCTGTAAAACTGTGTTTCGATATGTGTGTATCCACAGGCAAACAAACTAGAACACATCATTGGGTCACATGCGTGCACCTACAGAAAATGATTGTGAATTTAAGAGAAGTAAGAACATCAGAAGCCACTCTCTACGAGAAGGGCAGGAAAATACAAGAGCAAAAATACAGGTGCACACTGGAATAAAACCTTGTATTCAGATAAATAACAGCAGACCAACCTGGTTATTTGCATGTAATAAGATAGGAGGAAATAACTTTCACGGAAGACAAAAGGAGACGGTAAAATCCCTGCTGGGATCAGTGAAGAATGAAAGTGGGACAGTGTCAGGAGGGGAGACACAAGTGAAGACTGAGAATTCAGCAGAAGCCACCGAAGAACCGAAGAACCGAAGAACTCAGGAAGAACCAGAAGGAAACGGAAAGGTGCTGAGAACCCACGGAAGCTGAGAGGGGAGGCATGAGAACTCCCCACTCACGGAGATGGGAGCCAAGAGCAAGTTTATCTGCTATTTGAGTTGGAAAGAGGGTGGCGGCATGTGACTGGGGTTACATCACACCCCAGGCACTGTGGCTGTCACCTTGGGAGCCTTCTCAGCAGGACATCGTGCCTAGTTGGACAGTGAGTTGTCGGCTGAGTGGCTGTGCCATTTGAGAAAGCTGCCTTTTGGTTGAGGGTGCCTGTAGGCGGCTAAATAGGTGCTTTCCATACATCACCTGATTCTTGTAACTACCTTGCCAGGTAGTCACTTGTTATCTTCACTTTACAGAGATTAAAACCCAAATTTGGGAAGTTAAATAAGGAACACAGTCAAGGTTTGGTAGGACGTGGCCAAGTCAGGGTTTGAATGCAGCTGTATCTTATTTGAACCTCACACCTGTCCTAGCAGGAAGGTGGGTAGAAATAGGAATCACCGTTCCCACTTTGGTTTTGGGGGACCTGACGCCAGAAGTGACATGACGTGCTAAATGCCATGCAGCTGGCGTTCGATGCGTCCCTATCCTGACTGCAAAGTCTGTACCTTCCATTTACCTATCACCTTGTGATCTTTACCCAACATCTTGTTTTAGGGATGTCAGAAATCAGCCGCAAATTAAAGCGACCCTCCTGGCAGGATATGAGCACAGTAAATTATCCACTGTTTCATAACAGACTAGAAATGTAAATGTCATTTCGGGCATTTCGTTAAGATCCGTGCTCAGTATGAGAACAATTAGCTAACGGACTGCAAATAAATTTCTCTGATTACCCAGGAATGGGATAGTGACTTGTTGCAAAGCCACTCTTGAATCTGAGGGTGATCTGGCTTGAACACCTGTCATCAAATTGCTTGTTGGGTTTGATCCTGCATGGTGGACTAAGCTGTATTGCCTTCCTCCTTTATTGCCCCTTGGATACCCTTCCTAATTTTGCATGCTGCTTCTAAGGTCCAAGAGAGTGGCAAATCCTTTTCCTAACAAGTATGAAGCATCTCTTGGGGACAGAACACTCTGAAATCTGTTTATAAGAACCAATGTTACAGTTCTTTGAACAGTTCCAAGTGGTAACTGTGCACTAGCAGAACAAAGCCTATATGAAGCCGAAGAACTAAAAATTTCATACTGTGGGGTTGGGAATGTGAAATGGTATAACCACTTGGAAGAAGTTTCTGTAACAAGGTTAAAAATATGCCTACTCTGTGACTCAGCAACTTTACTTTTGGGCATCTATGTAAGAGAAGTAAAAACATGTTCACAAAAAGAATTGTATGGGGGATGTGAGGGGGCGCCTGGGTGGCTCAGTCGGTTGAGCGTCTGACTTTGGCTCAGGTCATGATCTCACAGCTCTTGAGTTCGAGCCCCGTGTCGGGCTGTGTGCTGACAGCTCAGAGCCTGGAGCCTGCTTTGGATTCTTGTCTCCCTCTCTCTCTGCCCCTCCCTCCCTCTCTCTCTCTCTCTGTCTCTCTCTGTCTCAAAAATAAACATTAAAAATTTTTAAAAAAGAATTGTATAGGCATGTTCATAGCACTTCCATTCATAATAAACCCCCAAACTGGTCACAAACCAAATGCCCACCTACAGGGCCATGGACAACATATGTGTGGTATGCTAATATAACAGAACAACACTAAGCAACAACACAAAAATAAACTACTCATACAAGCAATCTTCAAAGCATTTTGTTGAGTGAAAGAAGCTAAACATACATAAATAATCGTTTCAGTGATTCCAATAAATTAAAGTTCTAGAACAGGCAAAACTCCCAACCAAAGTGATAGAAATCAGAGCACAGCTCACTGCTGTGGCTGGGAGGGCATTGACTGGGAAGAAATAGGACATCTTCTGTGGTGACAAAAATATCCAACATCTTGATTGTGTCAGTGGTTACACCAGTTCTGTCAAAACGCACCCAACTGCGCGCTTCAAATGAGTTTGTCTTATTATGTGCAAATTATATTAGAATGTTTAAAAATGAAACCTAAGACTGTTTCAGCAACTGGGAGACCATAGCTGTGTCTACCTCTGCTCCTGCTTTCTCTGGCACTTTTCTCATGCCTCAGGCTTTAAGGGACCAAGAATCACAGTCAATCCTTAGTGGAAATCGTTGGGGTGGGGGCCTGGGGCATTGGGGTACAACTGCAGCTTAATGTTTAAAACGATAACCAACCCATGCTTCTACGAAGCAGATCCAGCTTGTGGACCAAAGAGGTTCAAAGCCCAACAAATGTTTGCTGTCACCGCCCCCCCCCCCCCCAGCAGAACAGCCAGGTGGCACATTCACGGAGCCTGAATTCCCCTATTTCACAGAGGGAGCCGTGAGCACGCACAGAACACGTTCAGGGAAAAAGCACTTGCAAATTCAGTGTGGCAGGGTGGAAGGAGAAGGGCAGTCTCAGGCAGCCACTTTCCAGAGGCACCAAAGACTCCTCTTACCCACAGTGGCGTGGCAGGCCTAATGCGGCTCCTTCAGCGTCACCGTGGTGGGCTCCAGTGGGAGTCAGTGGTGCGGTGGTATGTGAGCGAGGGGCCAGGGGGCCGATCAGAACCTTAGGACTTAATAAAGCGACCTCCCAGGAAACTGATTGCATCAACAAAACCTGGTGCGCTCACTTGGAATTTGGCCCCTGGATCTACTGAGGTTATTGCAAGTTCAGGAATGTGAACATCAGTCAGCAGTCCAGGAGCCAAAGATATCCTGACCTTTGCATTAAACTGGCCACACTCCTCCAGTGGGACCCGTGGTAGAAAGGAGGAAGAGGAGGGCGAAGCGGGTAGGAATGGGCACGAATGATGTTGACTGCATTCTTTGCCTGCGTCTTTGAGAATTCAGGTTGTAATATCTGTTCCCCAATCCTACAACACATAATCGTCATGTGCCTACCGTGTGCTAGGCTCTGTGCTGGGCATTGGGATTCAAGAATGAATACAACATGGTTTCTGGCCTCAAGGGACTCAAAATCCTGCAAATGCCACCACTATAGTGGGCCAACTGGAGTGCAGTGTGATGAGTTTCACACACACACGCACGCAGCCAGCTCTGCCTGTAAGCACTGGGGAAGGCTTCATGGGTAGGTAGGCACATCAATTCAGTCTTTGTTTTTTAATGTTCATTTACTTTTGAGAGAGAGAATGAGAGCGGAAGAGGGGCAGGGAGAGAGAGAGAGACAGAGGATCCAAAGCAGGCTCCAGGCTCTGCGCTGACAGCAGCGAGCCCGATGCAGGGCTGGAACTCACGAACCATGAGATCATGACCTGAGCTGAAGTCAGAGGCTTAACTGACTGAGCCACCCAGGCGCCCCCACCGATTCAGTCTTAAGGACAAATGGGAGTAATGGGAATATTCCAGGAAGAAGGAATAGCAGAGGCTTAGTGTAAACAATGTGTTTTCGTGCAAGTAGAGGCAAACGTTAGCCGGTGAGGCATGAACGTTTTCCTGGTACCGCGGCCGGTCTCTAAGAGTTCCTCGCTAGTGGGGACAGCACGAAGCCTGCTTGGGATTCTCTCTCTCTCTCTCTGCTCCCCTCCTCCCACTCTCTTTCTCTCAAAATAAGTAAAAAATGTAAAAAATAAAATAAAATAAAAAATAAAGGGCCAGTTGAAACTCCTGTTTATTCAGATCACTCACTTCCTTGGTCACCCCAGCCAGAACCTCTCTCTTTCTCTTCCGGTCTCTTCTCAGCTGCTGTCTTTGGATTAATTAATAGCCAAATAGTTACCAGTGTGAACTCTGAGCCCGGATTGCCTAGCTTTGGATCCTGGTGCTGCTGCTTGTTAGCTGTGTGATCTTGGACAACTTATTTTACCTCTATGTGCCTCAGTTTTCTCATCCGTAAAATGGGGATAAAGTTGATCCCTACCTCGCGAGTTAATACCTTAGAACACTGTCAGGCATATAGCCAATACTCTGTAAATGTTTTATTACTATTATTGACAATAATACTAACTACCATTTGTTGGGCACTTACTAGTACTAAGCACAGTGCCAGGCCCTTTGCACACCGTATCACAGGTCAGCTATGAGGCCCTCTGGTGGTCTCAGCAGGAGGATGTCACAGTACGAGGGGACCCTAGGGAGGATATTGTTGCTTTCTCAATAGAAGAAACTTCCCAGCTCCAACCATCCCTCCCCTGCCACCTAACTCATATGTAAGTTATGGTTGGTCCTTGATCAACATAAACCTTCCCAAGGATGCAAACCCTCTTCAAGATGCCAATGGCTCTCCCATCAGTGCTCTGCTGGTAGAATCCTGCATCATCTCACATGTGGCCCTCGAGCCCTCCACTGAGATTGATGCTCTTAGGCTAAAGCACTGAAAGCTGACATGACCGTGTGTCACTTTGGAAAAGAGGAGGCTCCTTAGCTCAGTGATCAAATTCAAAATGTCCCCCAAACCCTGTTGTAGGTTCAAACTTGAAAAATCTACTTTCAACTAGACTCAAACTACAAATCTAGTTATGAGACCTATATGTTGTATCTATTAACAGACCCTGAAAAGCAGTAACCCACTTACTTCTTAGTAAAGTGTGGGAGATGTTACGAGGAAACTGAAACACAGAGAAATGAAGGAAGGGATCACCGATTTGAGCTTGGGTATTATTCTCTGGTGTCTGGGTTCTGACCACTATGCTAGTGTCTCCTGGAAGTTAGGGACGTGATTCAAGATTGGAAAACCGCAATGGAAAGTCCGGCTCAGGGGACAATGAGCAGGCCAGGTGTTGGAAGAGCTGACTGTGGGCATGGCCTAGAGGTTGACTGTGGGGGAGTAAAAATTGCTGTGGAATTTCCAGATCCCAGGGTATGGGCTCTTTGAAAAGCATTTCTGAGGTAACACTGCCATCTGCTGGTAAGACAACTGATAGCAATTCCTCTCCAAGCAAATCTAGTGTGGAAGAGCCGGTGGGCAAGGTATAGCAAATCAGCAGGGAAGTTATTTTTTTTGCTCTAAAAGAGGTCTAAAAGACCCTAGAAGACAGACAAATCCCACTGCCCTGGTCCGCAGAATTGCCTGCAATTTCCACGTGTCACTGAACGGTGGCTGCAGGCTAGAGTCAAATCCCAACTCTGCTCACTATGGATAACAGGGCAAGTTAAATAGCCTCATTTTCTCTTCTGAAAAAAATGGGGAAAAAAACATCTGCCCGTATGACTGTGGTGAGGATCAAGTGAAATAATGCAGGCAACATGTCAAGCAACATTGTAAGCACTTAAATGTTCATTGTTGTTACGGTACTAAGGAGATGTGACAAGGAGATGGGGACTGGCCCAAAGGGAAGGACCTGGGCAATTATTAATTGGACTTCATTACTGACCTTCAGTAAACTTCCCCAACCAAGCCTTTCCTTTACAACACAGAGGCTTTTGTAATTCTCCACCTGAAATCACCTGCTCCCTTTTCTGAACCATCTTTGATGAATTGGGAACATACATGGCTTGGGAGCAAATAGGCAACTATTTTATTTTGCAGTCTAATTTTGTAACGAACTCACTTAAATTGGAAGTGACCTTGCAAAGCCCCCAGAGTTCATTTCAAAATTAACCTTGGTCTGGCCTAGTTGCTCATTTACTTCCAAGCTGGAAGATTAACTTGTAGCCTTGAACCTCCTCTGAACTCATGGAGTTATAGGTAGTGACCTACTGCTCCCTACCACATCCAGCAGCAAGCCAGGCTCCCACCAGCTTCCTCTGGACACCACTCTTCCCAAGGACTGGAAGACGCTAATCTCAGGTTTGTTACTGGGTGTCTTCTGTGTGCTTGCAACAGGAGAAGGAGACGAAGTCGCAGGAGATCTAGGAGAGAGGTCAGAGACTATGTGAGCATCATAGGTGCTGACTGTGAGTTTCCAAGGTGAATGATCCAGCAAAAAGGGGCTGTGTAGAGACAGGTAGGTAGAGGGACTCCAGGGAACTATCAAAGGAAGGCTTTGCTTCAAAGACACTACAGAGAAGGATATGTTTAGCAAAGTTAAGTCTTAACTCAATGGAATATTTATGGGTGTCCTTAAGAGGGAAAAGTCTCAGCCCTCGGGCATGTACTTCATAACTTGACCATTGCTTCCTGACCACCAGCAGAGGAAACCAGTGACATGGCTATCACTTCTAAAAGGCAAAGAAGTTAACTTCTCAAACAACTGGACCAGGGTAGTTTCTTTGAAAAATAAGCTTGCATGGAACTAGATACCAATTCCCTCCAATGCAGAGCCTTCTGGGAGTGTGATTGGGTCAGACAGAATCTATAGATCAATCTGGAGGGAACTGCCCAAGAACAGTGATTAAGTCAGCATGGTATTGGTAGAAAGATGGACCAATGGATCAGTGGAACAAATTAGAGAGTCTAGAAATAGAATCAGAGGAGAAATAGCTTTTTGTGATCTTCTACATCCAAACAGGAAGCAAAACTCCCAAAACTTGACTCTTAATCGCTAGGCTATTCTGCATTTTATGAGATCCTTTTAGTCATACAAGATCTCTATTAAGATAGTCATATCCTCATTTTATGGATAGCCAAGAATTGGAGCTTGTCTAAACTAAATGGTAGTAGAACATCATCTGTGAGACGTTGAGAAATATTATTGAGAAAAAAATGGGAATATTCCTAAATCCCCGGATAGTTACCCTTCCCCCAGAAAAGGACTCCTGTTACCCTCTACGCCATAGCAACTAACCGAGAATGAGCTATTGAAATCTGTCTCCTTCAACTGTAAGCTTCTTGAGAGCAGAGATCGACATCATGTAAGTTTTTCCATCTCTATTCAGCACAATGCCTGGATATATTAGTTAGGCTTGTTGTGCTGTCATAGAGAATAAACCCTGAAATCTTAGTGGGTTAGCACATAAATATTTATGTCTTGCTCATATAAAATCAACTGATCTACAGGGATACTCCTGTCCAAATGGTGCTTCAGAGACCCAAGCTGCCTTTATTTTATAGCTATGTCTTCTGGGGAACAGGGCCTCCACATTGTTGTAGCAGAAGAAGAGAAAGATGAAGGGGCACACATCGGTTCTTAAACTCCTGGCCCAAGATTTGACACATGTCACTTCCGCCCCAACCCACTGGCCAGAATTAGTCATATAGCCCTGTCTCTCTTTTAGCAACTGGGAAGGAAATGTCAGAGAACAGATGATGAGTAGTAAACATCTCTGCCTTCCTGGCTGACAGTGTGTACTCAGTGAACCTTGTTGGATGAACTGATAAGTAAGCATGACACAGGGTTTAAATGATGCTGTCACAGAACCGAAGCAACTTTCACCTCCAGAGCCTCAGAGGAGAATGCACATGCCGTCAACATGGAGCATAATGCACTTGGATCTACCATCTATTAATGACTACTCTACACAAGGCACTTGTGACGGCACAAGAACTTGACACGGACTGTGGTGTTTAGTCCTCATCTGGGCCCTATGGGATAGGCCTTAATATTCTTCTTTCACAAATAACTTTGTCATGGAACCACGGTGAGCAAGTAGCAGAGCTGAGGCTGGAGCCCCCGTGGGCCAAGTTTCAAAGCTTACGAGAGTCTATCTTCTCGACTCCATGGACTCCTTCCGCTACGAATGCCTTTCGGAACATCATGAGCAACTGAAAGCAATGGCCTTCAGAATTCCAGCCCAGAGTCATTGCCCCAGTGAGAGTGCTAGGAGGAAGGCAAAAAGAGGCAGGGCCATTCCATAGCTGGTTTTCCCCATTTCCAACGGCCTTGTCCTTTCTCGTCTCTCTCCTGCTACCTCCTCCCAGGGACTACCACCATCAGACAGAAATGTGCCTCCAACACCTCAAGTCCATGGTGAAAAGAGTAGAGGTCAAAGACTGCTTAACTGCTTAACTCGTTATTGTTTATGACCAGCTAAATAATGAAATTTTCTTTTCTTTTCTTTTCTTTTTTGGAATTTTCTTACTTGAATTGCATCTTGTTGAGGGAAGGGAGCAAAGCTACATATGCCCATGGCATTTAAATGCCAACTCTCTCACTCTATAAACCACACTTGGCTGTACACATTTGCTTCTCTTCATGATGTTTAAGCTCCAGGCTATGGAAGTCAGAACATTACCACATGAGTGATGTTGGGCAAAGTATTAACTAAGTAATCTCTCTGAGCTTCTGGTCTCTCATCAATGAAATGGGAATAACAATATTTGTGTTAGGGAATTATCGTAAGGGGTGAAATACTAACGCACATAAAACAATCTATATAGTGCATGACATCATGAAGCACGTGATAAACAGTTGCAATTTGATCGACATTATCAAGGAGCCATCATGCTGTCTCCAAGGGTCTTTGTGTAATCAAATGATCCCACTGCTTAACAGAATTAGAAAATCCCCAACCTTTCAAAACACCGTATGCGCACTTGGATCAATGTCTCCCCATGTGCTCTCAACAGTCTCCAACACCCCATAGAAAGCACACAACTTACAACATGGCTGTGCTCCAAAACTCTACTTGGAAGTCATTTGTTTGGGACTCAACACATATTTTCTCACAGAAAGAATGCTATTAAAATAGTGGTTGGATTCCCAGGTCATTGGAAATACCCACTTGATTTGCAAAGTAGCAGAAAATGGGCATATTTGCAATGCAAATGAGTATAAAGCAATGCTGTTGCATTGCTAGTCATTGGCCAAAACCGAAAACTAAGAATATTATGTAATAGATAGTTTCTTTTATTTTTCATAAATGATGGCAATAAGGAAAGCAGGCTTACTTAGAAAAAGAAGAGGGTGTTTTCAAAGGTTTGAAGGCTCTTTATTTGGTCTAATGTGACTTCAAAAATTTTAAACTTTTTAAAAATTTTTTTAAATGTTTATTTTTTGAAAAAGAAAGAGACAGAGATTGAGTGAGGGAGGGGCAGAGAGAGAGGGAGACACAGAATCCAAAGTAGGCTCTGGGCTGTCAGCACAGAGCCTGACGTGGGGCTTGAACTCATGAACTGCGAGATCATGACTTGAGCCAAAGTTCGATGCTTAACTGACTAAGCCATCCAGGTGCCCCAAACTGTTTTGTTCGTGATCCAAGGGCCTATGTAGCACTAATCTTATTGACCACGATGGAGTTATTTTTGGTTTGCAAACAGAAAAGTCAAGGAAATGGGAAAGATCAGGGAAAGGGAAGAAGTGAGAATGATTCCCTGGGGGAAAAAAATCAGCCAATGGTTTGGATACACTGAGGAAGGAGGAAGAGGTACACATATGGAGTAAGATAGATATTACTAAATAGCTATGATAGCTATTTAGAAGAACAGCTTCTAAAAAGAGAGGCATCAAGGCTGAGAGGCAAGAGGGAAGGAAGGCGGTGAGTACCCAGCTACTTGGTGTTAGGAAACAAGCCTAATGATGGGCTCATTCCATCCTGTACTTCACTGCTATGAAGTACATGGTGAACTAGAATGTTAACAGCCACATCTAAACCAGGTCTTTGCATGTAAGGGCCAGGGAAGCACAGGATGTGAAAACCCCAAGGACCTCAGCCCAACCTTTAATTTCTGGTGCCTTCAAAGCTGGTAGAGATTAAATGGGAACATATGAAAACCTACAGCTTTCAAATGAGGAACTGAGGCCCAGGGAGAGGAAGTAACTTGCCGGCGATCATATCACTAGTAAGTGTCAGTAACCTCCCCAAAGCAGGCCGCGTCTCAGTCTGCTGCAGCCACTAGTTCCCTGACCTGGCCACTAGTCCGATTTGTGCTACACCTCGAACTTCAGCTCTTTCGGGCCGCTGTGGGCTAACCAAGCCGGGGCAGAAGGAGTACAGGAGGAACTGGAACGATGCAGGGTAGATCAGTCTCTGGAAGGCTTAGGTCTAGGCTGAGAAGCTAGCTCTCAAATAAGAAGTGAATTCCAGGTACCACTGCCAGACTATCCGGAAGGGACTGCGAGGGCACTGAGCGCGGAGATAGGAGACTTAGGCTGTTTTTCAATTCTGCTCTGGTATGAGCTTGCTCACATTTCTTCCTCCCTCTGAAGTCCCTCTCCGCTCTGATTGTCTACTAATCCTCACCAGGCAGGATCTGTGGTCCTTGTGGCCTGGGGAGGTGGGCCAGTGAGTCACTAATGACCTAATTAGGTCACAATAGCTCAGACCCCTTCCAGGTCATGGTGGCCATTTTGTTTTGCTCTGTTCTGTTTTTTGCAATAATCATCTCTCTTCTTCAGCCCACCACCCCGCAACCACTCCTATTAGCTGGTTTTCCTTTTCAGTGATTAAACTTCTCCTGGCCTGTAGTCATGTTCCACCATGGGGAGTAGGATGTTTGGGCCACCGTGGCCTGGAAGGGGTCCTGCGTCCTCACTCATACTGTGTGAGGGCTCAGGGGAAAGGCCAGAACTGATCCCAGGCTGACAGAAACAACTAGGCTGGCCCCGTGTCCCCTCACTCCTACGCAGATGTAAGTCTTGGTTCCTCAGGCCACTCTAGGGCTAGGGACACTCTGATATCTGACCAGATATTTCTAGAATTCCAACTCCTATACCCTGACCTTTCTGCCCCATTTGGAGGACTCCCTGGGGACTCATGTGCCTCAGTTACTGGCATTGTCGTCACTGTGGCCCCAGCCCTGCGCTCCCCTCCCAGGGCTGCCGTTGCTATGGTGATGGCTGTAGGCTTTGCAGCCACTCTCCTTGAGGCTGTCACTTCATATACAGTGATTAAAGCACTTTCAGCCAACCTTGACTGGTGTAATCTCTCAGGCAAGGTCCCCAAAGTGTAGCCTTGATGCTATCTCTACCATTCCAATGAAAAACTTGGCTTAAGTTTTGGCTTGAGGACCAAGCCAGAGGGTCTTGAAGGACACCACCTTTCAGCATCAAGCACTTGCACCTGGAGCTGGGCCCTCAGAGGCAGACTTGGCTTCCCTTCTATCTCAATGACCTGCCCTGTGAGTTCCGCCCCGAGATCTCTTAAAGAACACCTAGGGGTTTCTCACACAAATAGAAGCTCTGATATCCCAGAATCCTCAAGTGACATCAACATGTATTATGAATCCTTTAAAATCTTCAAAGAAAGACAACTTGTTTATCTAGCCTAACTGCGTTAGATCAAATGGCAATTATCTGCCTTGAAACGCCTACTGGTTATAGTCTATGTCATTCTTTCTTCCCCCGTCAGGGAAAGCTGTTTGAACTTCGAGTCATTAGCAACGGGTACCACTGAATGTCCTTGCTTTTATATTTGCGCTTTCTTATCACTCATATGCTAGTTGTACTTCGTGATTTTCTACCAAGAGACAAAAAGCCTGAAGAAATTACATGAACTACAAGGAGCTAAGGTTCTTGGTCAGTGCACCAAAGACTTTTGCCCTCTTTATGCTTCCTCTGCTTTCTCTTCCTCTTGGGCAGTTGGGATAGAGGAGAAAAGAAGAAAAGATAATGCAGCAGAGATCAAATAAAATGGGAATACAAGAAAACCATTAGATAACCTGGATCCTCGCTTGAATTCCTGGTGGCTTTAAGTCTGGTATTGATCAAACGGAGATACATAAAAACATGGAGTGCTAAGTCTTTCTTCCAAATTTGGGGAAAGCTTTGAACAATGAAGTTGTCCTTCTGTTCAACAACAGGGCTTATATTGGACCTCTAATAAAAATAATGGGCTCAGTACTTTACTAAGCTGTAAAAAATTTCACCCTACAAAATTATTGTAAATTCAATAAAACAAGTAATTTATGTGAACCAACTATTTTGCCCGGCACCATGAAAGCAAAAAAGGAGAATGTCTATCTTTAGGCGCTACCGGAAGGCATGACTCTGACCCTTCCCTTGTTATAATTTACTGCCTGATCTTTCAGAATTTATTCCATATCCTAGGCCTCATTCTCTTCAAATGCAAAATGAAGACACTAATACCTTCTCTGTCTACTTCACAGGGAAGTAGAAAGAAAATAGTAGAAAAAGAAACAGCAAACAGAAATGTGATAACAAAGTGTTTGGTATCTATAAAGATGCTGCCTTCTTTCTTTCTTTCCAAGCAGCTTCCAGATGCTTTAATTCCCACTATTCCAGGCAAGTAATTCTGAGTGAGTTTAAGCCATTTCTCTTGGATTAGACTCAAGTGTTGTTGGGGTTTTATGTTAGAAAGCTGCAGAAGAGCATTTCTGTGAGTGTGTAATTTATAGAATATGGGGGATTTGTTGAGACATCAGGAGTAGAAACCTGGTGGAGAATTCTCATCCAACAAGGCAGAGAAAGGACAGACAGGGGAATGTTAAATTCAAGTAATGAACATTCATGAACAGCAACTCACTGTCACATACTATCCTAATGCCTGGGGATTCAAAGCATGTTGGTGGGGGGAGGGGGTCCCAATCCAGTGATTCGCTAGGAAGACTCGTAGGACATAACATGTAGTTGAAGCTATGATTAATTACAGAGAAGGAATGAGAAGCAAAATTAGCAAAGGGAAAAGGCTCATGGGGCAAAATCTAGAGGGAAACAGGTGTAAGCTTGCAAAAGTCTGCTCTCAGTGGCATTACACAGGATGCACTTAATTCCTCCAGCCGTGAGTTGTGACAACATGCGTGAAGCATTGACCACCAGGGAGGCTCATTTTAGAGACTCATTGCCCGAGGCTTTTTGTTGGGGGCTGGTCATATTGACATTCTCTGCCAAACTCATGCCAAAACTCTAGACTCTCAGAGAGAAAGCAGATGTTCAGCATAAACCATGTTGTTTGTACAGTTTAGACACAGTGAGCCATGCCATTCTTATCAGGGAGTACTGGGAACCTTCTTGAGATCCAAGTTCCCAGACTCCAACCAAGGTCTAACTTTGCAAGCAGGCTTTTCGAGGGATAGCATTCTGGAGCCTGTTATGTTAACTCTTTTGTGCACAGAGAGGTTTAAATCAGTGATCACAATACAGATGGATAAATACAATGATTAATTCATTTGGCCAAAGTCACTGAGACTTTGAAGGGTCGGACAGGGATGAGATAAATTAGATATGGTTCCTGTGCTTTGTCAAACTCATCTCAGCACCTCAACAACTCCCTGCCCACCCACTGACAAAGTGTGTTGCTTATAAAAAGCTCTATGGCTGTGCTCCAAATTCCTGCTGCTATCCTCCCCATCCAGAACCCACTGCACATCCCAGGGGCTTTGTTTTCTGCCTGCCATAACTTCTTTCTGCTTAGCCCCTTGGGTAGATGTTTGGGGCTACTTCTCTGTTTGACTTGACTAGATTCTGGTGTGGCCCTGGATGCCTTCCAGCCAGTTCTGCCCCATCCCTGCCCTCACCAAGATCTCCAACACTCCATATTTCATCTGGCCTCCTTGGCCCCTTGTCCACTAGAGGAACCACTCCATTCATGTTTGAAGCCCTAGCTCCTGGGAGCAATCCCTATCCCTCAGTCAATGATTTAAAAGTCTTTCCATTTCTACTCACAGACTTTTTTGGTTAATTTTTACCCCACTGCCAGCTGCCAAGGAGATGCCCAGGACTACGAAGTACAGATTTCTCAGCCTTTCCTACTGGAATCCTCTTATGAAGGAGCTCCACATGCTGTCTCTGACCGCAACCAGGGCCTTTAGCATCTCTGCAGCTAGAGTTACCCCTGTCCTTGCCCCTACTAGAGGGATTTACCCTCAAACACTACCTTCTTTCCTCTTTTAGGGGAGTGAGGGGTTTATCAGAAGCACCAGGTTCCAGGTCTACTGCAGATTGGGGGTCACACAGGTTGAATGCAGGTCACATAGTTGTTTTCTTGGTCTCAAAGCAAACATGTTCGGTGACCCAGCCAAGGAGTCAAAAACAGTCAGCTTTCTCCCTGATGTCAAGCAGAGCCCCAAGCAATTAGTTCACCCAGAGATGCCTGGGAACTCCCAGGTGATAGTTATCAGTTCAGCCCCAATTTCCCCAGCCTGATGGATCTCCTCCCCCAAAGGCACAGAGGTAGGAAAGAGCCCTTGGGCAAGTTCAGGAAATGCTCATAGTGACTCAAATGACAAGGAAAAGCCACATAGAGATGAAGTTGGTGAGACAGTTAGGAGCTGGTCCAAGAAAGCTGTGAATGCCATCATAGGGGCACTTGATCAGACTCGTGTTTCAGAAAGATCCCAGAAGCTGGAGGGAGACAAGATAGACAGTGAATCTGGAGGCTAGGAGACAAAGATAAGAAGCTTTTGTAGTAATCTTACAAGAAATGGCAAGGCCTCAACTGGACCTGAGGTGGCGGATGTAGAGACGAGGGGACAGACGTGAGGGATATTTAGAAAGCCAGACAATTAGCAGCTGGGAATGGGGGTGGGAGAATAGAAGCAGGGGGATCGGCATCTTTGGCAGTTACCCTCGTTGAAAGAAGGAATCCAAGGGAGTTAATGTTGAATCCAAATAGCACCAGGCCATACAGAGCCCCCCACATTCACCCTGTCCTCTATTTCTGACATATTCTGACTGGGTCTTTGTTTGGTTTTGGATTTTCTTCTGAAGGTCCAGAAATGCCTTTGGCATGTTTGACAGACTTTCAGGCTTTTGCCCGGGAGCGTCTGCCCAAGTCAACTTGGGATTTTATTGAAGGCGGAGCAGATGACAGCTTCACGCGGGATGACAACATCGCAGCCTTTAAAAGGTCTGGTCTTCTGTATCCTTTCTATTAAGTTCATGTGCACCAGTTGAGAGGTCCTTGGAGCATAGCAGCCCTGCTTTTTGCCTGCAGAGGACACAAAGTAGTCAAGATATATTCATTTTGGGCTTTGCCAGAGGCTAATTTTTTTTTTTTTTTTTTTTTTTTTTTTTTTTTTTTGGTGGGGAGTGGGCAGGTGGTTGGGAAGAGGATAGATGGAGAGAAAACTTATCTTAGTGGCTCTGCAGAACTAGCATGAGTCACCCTTCCTCTATATCCCAGCAACTCTGCCACCTGACAAGATAGGACAAGAGTCCAGGGTCCCCAGTTACCTGGGCCCGGAGGAGAAGCTGGCTGGGTAAGTCTAAATCTCCTGAGTTCCTAAACTTCTGGCTGGAAGGAGAGACTGTACATCGAGAAATACGTCCATGGGACATATGGAGACCCAAAGAGTCTTAGGGGTGGAAGGTGGTTGATTTCAAGGGAAAAGAACTGGGCTGGAACAGCAGCAGGTAGAACACGGGGCAGCAACGAGCCCACAGGCCACATTGGGCCCACCACCTAATTTTGGGTGGTCCACAAGCTAAGAATTTTTGTTTCCCATCTTTAAATGGTTGAAAAAAATCGAAAGAAGAATGATAATTTGTGACATGTAAAAATTATATGAAATTCAAATTTCGGTGTTTATAAAGTTTTATAAGAACCAACCATTTAAATTACATTTGTCATCGACGTATTGGCTACAGCTGCTTTTGCATCACAACAGCAGAGCTGAATAACTGTGACAGATGCATGGTCCACAAAACCCAAAATACTTACTATCTGGCCCTTTACAGAAAAAGTTTGCTGACCCCTGTAGTAGAGAGGTAAGGAGAAAACTGAAAAATGGGATACAAGGTGAACACGATGTTCTGTATTTTCATACTTGTTTAGTACTACCTTTAGGCCCCTTCCTTGCTTTATCTCATTTTGCTTCTGTGAGACAATGATGAAATTTGGATTACTACTTCCATTTCATGAAGTAGCACAAGTTTGTACAACCAGTATTTCTAGCAAACCTTTCTACGTTTGTGTATGATATTTTGTGAAAAACAAACATTTTTGGACCCTGAGGCTAAGTATCTATTGGACTTAAAAGTGTGTTTTATATATTTATGATTTATGAATTTCCCCACCTTCTTCTAAAGAAGTAGTCAAGTCATATCTTCAAATGAATTAGCCTCTAGCAAAAAACAAAAACAAACAAAACAAAACAAAACCTCCGCCATGATCATGCTCTGGGATTTGTCCTCCTTTGGTGACCTTTTCTTACTTTATAGAGGCTTGTTTGTAACCCATGAGGGAAGATCCTCGAACTCCTTCCTGCTTATTCTTTTCCTTTCTAATTCTTGCTAGGTATGGTAAATCAACCAAAGCATCCAAGTGCTGAGAGTCTGCTCAGACAGACAAAACTCAAAGACACAGACCTGTGCCAGAGCAAGGTCAGAGGCAATATGAACCATAGGTGCACTGGGGGTTTAGAGAAAGTGAGGTTAAGGTGGGCCAGGGTGTTGGGAAAGGCTTTCTGAAGGAAAGTTGGTCTATGTGGCCTAATGAGCCCACTGACCCCCCACCCCCAGAGGTTTCTTGGGTCCCGGTCTGGTGTATTCCTGCATGGGAATCTGGAGGCCTGGCACCAGGCAGCACCTGCATATAACCCCACCAACAGAAAACTCTTTGTTGCTGAGCACAGAATCCGCCTCCGTCCCCGGTACCTGAAAAATGTGGAAAACGTGGACACCCGGACCACAATCCAAGGGGAGGAAATCACTGCCCCCATTTGCATCTCACCCACGGGTTTCCACTGCCTTGTCTGGCCGGATGGAGAAATGAGCACAGCCAGAGGTATGAACCAACCACACCTTGAGGCTCCCTTCCCTGGGGGCCCCGAAGCACACAAGTGTCCTTCAGAGCAGTAGCAGGATTTCTCTTAGAACGAGTTCAGGGACAGCAATCTGGCCACAATTTAGGAGTGTGTGGGGGAAAAGGATGCTTAACACTATGTTTGTATAACATTTCACCTAAGAGTGAGAAAACATCCATTTCCATAATAATGGGTGGTTAGAGAGGGGGCTAAGGATAAATGGATGTGGAAATCGAGCAAGCCATCCTTCAAAGGAGGGGTGCAGTCCACCGTAATCTGTGGGGAAAGGGGTTCTCAGTGTGACTTCAAAGACAGGGCTCTCTTTGACCTCTCGTGGGTCAGGGCTGGAGCTGAATGGTCTCTGGATTTCGGATGAGGAGGGATTCATGGCATGATGTCCTAACAAAGGCCCTGACAGGTGTTCCTGCCCCAATGTTGTGCTTTCCTTCTCATTGACTGATTTCATCATCTTATATGACAAAAAGGCTTTTATTGGGTGTGTCTTCTTCTTAGGAGCCCCTTATTCTCTTCTCTCATCCCTCTCTGCCAAAGAGAGAGAGAAAGAGAGAGAAGAGAAGGAATAAGGGAGGTGAGAGGCTAAAAATAGTCTTATGACTCCCTTTATAATCTTTACTATAGGCCAAATCTAGGAAATAATTTATTTGCAGGTTGCCCAGGGCCTCTCTGGGATCTTTTCCTTTGACTCTGTGATAGAGGAAGTAATGAATCCAAGGATTCTAGAGTCGCAAATGACATCTGTCTGGTTAGGAACCCAGTCTGGCCAGGCTGAAATACGAATGTCCCACAGGACAATGACTACTTCCCAAAAGTTCATGCTTGAACGTGTGGTGTTGTTGTTGGAGTAGGGCAAAAGAATGGGGTATCTACTGTTGACATCAGGGATTGAAAATATTAAACCTTTTTTATAAAGTTATTTATTTATTTATTTACTCACTCATCTATTTTGAGGGGAAGAGAGGGACAGAGAGAAGGAAAGAGAATCCCAAGCAGGCTTCGAGTCGTTAGCACAAAGTCCAATGTGGGGCTCGAACTTACCAACCGTGGGATCGTGACCTGAGCTGAAATCAAGAGTTGGCCGCTGAACCGACTTGAGCCACCCAGGTGCCCCAAAATATTAAATCTTGATTAGGCCAGATTCTCTGCCCATGGGCTGCTGAATGGTAGTGACATTAACCTGCTGGAGAATCCTACTGAAAACAATGATTAAAGTAGGAAATGAGAAATATGTCACAGTGTCAACATCACTGTCACCACCACCCTCGCCAACCTCGTTATCACTAACATATGTACAGCACGTCACTTAGTAATTTTAAAAATGCTTCCATGTCTAGTATCTTGTTTAATATCCCAACAACTCTGTAGGAGAGGTAGTAGTAGCCCCCCTCCCCCATTTTACAGACGAAGAAAATGAGACCCAAGGCCACACAACTAAGAAGGGGAGGAGTCGACATTTTTCTAACTCAGATAGCATGCTTTTCCCAGGACAAAGCTCAGCCTTCTCCACTGGAATTACATTTCCTCACCCTTGGTTCCCTTCTGTTTCCTTAACAAGTTCATGAGCAGCCCGTTCTCCCATCTGAAAGCTGTAGCAGTTCCAACATGGTTCTGGGGACTAAGTGACGCCTCCAACTGGAAATACCGACCATGGACAACAGGGTTTGGAAGACAGGTTATACTGCAGGGGACCCAGACAGGATTGGGCCTCCCAGCCTGATCTAAGGCCCCCTCTCCCTCCTGCCCTAGCGGGAAGCAGAATGAAGTCAAGCTTTACCTTCACTGTCAGGGCAAGCTGGTCAGAGCAGCACAGACTCGGAGGGCTTCTCAGCCCCTTCCAGAATCCTGCCCTCCCACCTGAGCTGTACTGTTTGCTTTGCAGCGGCCCAAGCAGCCGGGGTCTGCTACATCACCAGTACATTTGCCACCTGTGCCCTGGAGGACATTGCTGCTACTGCCCCCAGGGGCCTCCGGTGGTTCCAACTCTACGTGCATCCAGACCGGCAGCTCAGCAAACAGCTGGTCCAGAGGGTGGAATCCCTGGGTTTCAAAGCTCTGGTCATCACTGTGGATGCGCCCAAACTGGGCAACAGGCGACATGACATCCGAAACCAAGTGGACTTAAAGCTGAACCTACTGCTCAAAGACCTTCGCTCGCCTAAGGAGGTAGGAAAGATACCAGATCCGACGGGCAGGCGTTACAGGAGGCAGATTTCCTCTTCTCCTTCCTCCCTTCTCTCTTTCCACGAAAGTGCATGGAATGCCTGCTCTTGCCAGACGCTGCAGATGCCACGTTTCCTGCTGTCCAGGGCTTCCAGGCGAACAGAACGTAACACACAATGTCCTCACTGCTGGCGCTATCCACTTGTCACCAGAAAGAAGTGTTCAGGCCAGGGCTGGGTGCTAAGAAATAGGAAAGCATCAGAAAGGATTTCTTCAAGGCATAGGAGAGTAAATTAAATAAGTTCTTCCTACATTTTCTACTTTATGGGACACTTAGAAAATGATAATTTGGGGGACGCCTGGGTGGCTCAGTTAGTTGAGTGTCTGATTTTGGCTCAGGTCATGATCTCGGGGTCCATGAGTTGGAGCCCCGCATAGGACTCTGTGCCGACAGCTCAGAGCCTGGAGCCTGGGGCCTGCTTCGGATTCTGTGTCTCTCTCTCTCTCTCGCTCTCCGTCCCTCTCCCTCTCACACTCCGTCTCTCTCTCTCTCTCTCTCAAAAATAAATAAACATTAACAATTAAAAAAAAAGAAAATGATAATTTTGGATGACACATTTAACTAACCCCCTGAAGAGGCTGCTCGTAGACAGGGTGACTGGCCCATGGAGTGTAGTCAGCCCAGGCCCCACCCTGCTGCCTTAAGAACTGAGGGTCAGAATCTCTCTACACCTGGAACTCATTCCTGGAGCTGCAAAAGCACACTTGTTTGGAATCTCTGAAATAGGTGACTGCAAAGGCCACTTCTCCATTAAAACCCTACAGTCCGGGGGACCTGGGTGGCTCAGTCAATTAAGCATCGATTTTTGGTTTCAGCTCAGATCATGACCTCATGGTTCGTGGGTTCAAGCCCCACATTTGGCTGTGTACTGACAGTGTGGAGCCTGCTTGGGATTCTCTCTCTCTTTCTCAAGAATAAATAAATAAGCATTTTTTTAAAAATCCTAGTCAGATGCAACGGAGTGCCCCAGAGACAGAAAATCATGGGAACATTGGAATGCCTTGGCTGCAGCAATAATGATACTGGCCTTTTCAGCTAGTGAATGGCTGTGATACAGAGCCAAGTGAGTTAACAGTTCTACTCATTCACCACAAATTAGCCTTGGATTTTCTGGAATCCTTATATCAGATCCCAGAGACATATTGGGATTGATGGATATTTTATTCACATGGTAAGCCAAGGTTAAATATGAGGTAGTATCTGACTTAGGATTATTGAAGTATTTCTTAGCGCTTATAACCTTGTGCCTATCTCAAACATAACATGTTACACAGGCTTAGATGTGCCTTTGCTTATCTACCTCATTACTATATTCTAAGTTCTTTTAAAGTAGGGATTATGTCTTATTTGCCTTTGTATCTGCAGATTCTGGCATAGTTATTGATCAGGGACACAATTAAGGGTTAATGAATAAGCAGTTGAAATAGCAGTTCTTTTGAACAAAGTTTGGTAGGAAAAGGAGCTGGCAGTGTTGTTGATTCTGTGGCTCCTCTTTTAAGGCTAATGAAAGGTGGCTATCTGACTGTCTCATTTTGGAATGGATCAAATAATGTTAAAGGAGCTCAGGTCTAAGTTCTCTTTTCTTGGGGCGCTTGGGTGGCTCAGTCGGTTGAGCGTCCGACTTCGGCTCGGGTCATGATCTCATGGTTCGTGAGTTTGAGCCCCGTGTCAGGCTCTGTGCTGACAGCTTGGAGCCTGGGCCTGCTTGGGATTCTTTGTCTCCCTCTCTCTCTGCCCCTCCCCCATGCTCGCTCGCTCTCTCTCCCTCTCTCTCTCTCTCTCAAAAAAAAAAATTAAAAAAAGCAAAGCTCTCATTTCTTCCCCACAGAGAACTTCAATGCCTTATTTCCAGATGTCCCCCATTGACTCATCCATCTGCTGGAATGACCTCTCCTGGCTTCAGAGCATAACTCGATTGCCCATTATCCTTAAAGGGATCTTGACAAAAGAGGACGCAGAGTTAGCCGTGAAACACAATGTCCATGGCATCATTGTTTCCAACCATGGTGGGAGGCAGCTAGATGACGTTCTTGCTTCTGTAAGTAGGGTAACTTCAGAGGCGTGTGTGTGTGTGTGTGTGTGTGTGTGCATGCGTGCCCACAGGAAGGTACCCTGTGGAGTTTGGCCTACGCTCTCATCTCCCTTACTAGGTATTCGCATATACCTGTGAATTGCAAGGACTTTTCATCATTAACAGCCTACTGTGTTCCAGGTTCTTTTTCCAAACTTCACATACGACATCTCTAAATCTCACAATGGTCCTACAAGAATAGGATCATTATCACCCTTTTACAGATGGGGATCCTGCAGCTTAGGGATGTTGAGTAACTTATCTAAGATCACACAGTTAATTAGTGGTTAAATGTCAATAGGAGAGACGTTCCAAAGGCGCTGAGGTTTCCTACCTTCTGGAAGAAGTGTTCAGTCAAAGACCGCCTGTGTGCATGAAGTATAAGGACATATTTTCTCATGTCACACATCCTGGGAAGGAACACTGCCTCACTTAAACTAATAAATAACCATCTTTCACAGTAAAACTAAAAAATGCCATAAGAACCCTCTTCTAAAAATCTGTGACAGTCTGTAATTCCCCCCCTATCTTTTGCATGTACACCCATTACGGAGGAAAAGGAGGCAGGCAGAGAAAGAATCTTTAAATGGGAATGAATTGTTGATTTACTTTCATGGTCATATATCACTTATATTTTTCAAGAGATTCTTCTATTCCTACTTGATTTATTTTAAGAAAGGGAAGTGGGTTTTTTTCTCTCTTTCAGGCCTTTTTATTATGTAAATAAAACATGTTCACTGCAGCTAAATTATAAAATATACATATGCAAAAAGAAGAAGATAAAAATCACCCCTAATTTCATCACTCTCATTAGCGACAATATTTTGGTAATGGTTTTCATCTACTTCTTAAGGTAAAGATGACATCTTGGGTTTAAAAAGCTACATACAGTTTTGTAATTTTTCTCTTTTCACTTACCGATGTGTTAAGAGCATCACTCCAGTTCAATATATATGTTTCTCTCATTTTTAATGGTATAGAGTAGGAATGGGCAATTTATACAACCAACAGCCTATCGTCGAACATCCGACGACTTCCAAGCTTTCACTATTTTAAACAATAGCATCAAACACTGTCCTTAAATCTTTAGCACTCTCTCAGTCTTGAAGATGAATTCCGGGAGATGTAGAAGGTTCATTAGCCAATTCGTACGTTTCAAGGCTTGTGAAGCTTGGAGGTTTCAGGTGCCCATCACTTGCCCCTTCTTCCTTTCCAAGGGAGAACCCTCCAGGTTCTCACTGAGAGAGAACAGACACAGAATGGCAAGCCCACATGGAGAGCAAGGGGCACCGTGTGCCGTGCCTCTCCGTAAGAGCTGATCGAAGGGAATAGTCGGGCCTCCTACTTCTCATCCCAAATCTTGACCTATGACCCTTGGAGGAAGTAGATCTGCAGAGCGCATGCTAGCTCTCTCACCCAATTCCTGTGAGAATGCCCACAGGTTTCCTCCCACACACCCAGGAACTGGCAGAACAGGCTGCAAAAGATTATAGCAGGTCCTGGGCAGTCACAATCGTGTCTGGAGATAGGAACAGAAAGCAAGAAAGAGCCCATCACCAGCAAGCAGCAAATAGAGTCGAACGTTCACCCTTGAAATAACTCTAATGAAACACGATGCAGTAGGCTCTCTTTCATGAATCATTTAGCCACTCTTGCTTCCTTGGGGAGGACTGAGTAATATGTGGTGAAAGAGGCTACACTTCTCACTGCACTTCCTCAAGAGAGAATGCCTGTTGGTAAAGGCAGGAGCCAGAGAGAGAATTTCTCCTTCCCCATCACGCTGATCCACATGTCCTTCTCCCAAGACATCTGACTGAACAACCAAAACCAAGGTCATCGGGGGCCAGTGCCGAGATTAGTGTGAAGCTAGTGAAGTACCCACTTCTGGCTCAAAATTTGAGAGGGTGCCAGAAAAGCTTAGTAAGATAAATAATAGTTTAATGCACTATTTAAAAAATTTAAATTAATGCCCAATAATCCATGGTGAATAAAATATCAACATTTTTTTAATGTTTATTTTTGAGAGAGAGAGATAGAGACAGAGACAGAGAGTGAGCAGGGGAGGGGCAAGAGAGAGAGGGAGACACAGAATCTGAAGCAGGCTCCATCTCCGAGCTGTCAGCACAGAGCCCAACATGGGGCTCGAATCCATGCACCATGAGACCATGACCTGAGCCGAAGTCGGACGCTCAACTGACTGAGCCACGCAGGTGTCCCTAAAATATCGACATTTTAAATAAAGATAGGATCTGTCTTTGCATTTGCATAACCTACCTCCACTCATCTCACCACTGGCCTGGCCCCAGATCCAGTAAATTTTATTTATAAAAACAAGCACAGGGGCGCCTGGGTGGCGCAGTCGGTTAAGCGTCCGACTTCAGCCAGGTCACGATCTCGCGGTCCGTGAGTTCGAGCCCCGCGTCAGGCTCTGGGCTGATGGCTCAGAGCCTGGAGCCTGTTTCCGATTCTGTGTCTCCCTCTCTCTCTGCCCCTCCCCCGTTCATGCTCTGTCTCTCTCTGTCCCAAAAATAAATAAACGTTGGAAAAAAAAATTTAAAAAAAAAAAACAAAAACAAGCACACACGCACACACACACACACACACACACACACCCGCCCTTCAGCTCACAGGTCAAAGTTTGCCATTTGATTTTTTAACTATTGCATTCAAATGTTATTTTTCTGAGTGTTTGGGCACACTTAAGTTTTGTGCCTGAGGCCAGTGCCTCACTGTGAGGGGTATGACTCTTTGAAGTTCCCATTTCTAGAAGGTTCCATATCTAACACTCCTTGTATTTCTTCCTGAGACCTGGGAAAAGGGTAAGCTAGCTGTAGCCAGAAGGCTCTAATGAATGTCCCATCATGACCTATTGAAAGTAACTCTAAAGCAATACTGTATCCGAGGCTCAAATTCACTCCTTTGTTCTCAAATTCCTTCAGCTCCATTGTCCAATACAGCTCATTGGAAGAGTTTGCACAGACACATTTATCTCTTTTTCACAACATCATAGGAATATTCCAAATAATACCACACTGGGGCTATAAAAATACCCCTCATTTGGACATGCATTCTTGCCAGTTAGCACATGTAAGTCTAAAATGTATTCAGTTAGGGCACCTGGGTGGCTCAGTCGGTTAAGCGTCCAACTTTGGCTCAGGTCATGATCTCATAGTCCGTGAGTTCGAGCCCCACGTCGGGCTCTGTGCTGACAGCTCGGAGCCTGGAACCTGCTTCGGATTCTGTGTCTCCCTCTCTCTCTGCCCCTCCCCTGCTCATGCTCTGTCTCTCTCTGTCTCAAAAATAAATAAAAACATTAAATAAATTTTTTAAAAAATAAAATGTATTCAGTTCTTCTCCACTTGTAAACTAGAGTACAAAGTCCTTTCCTCCCAGATTTCATATTCTGTTCAGTCTAGGCCAAAGGATCTCATAGAGGTAGAATTCCCACTGATTCCTTTGGCAGCAGAAGTCCCCGGAGCGTCCAGTTTCTCCTCCTCTCCAGTTGCCCCTTCAAGAGGCACAGAACAGGAGCCCAGAGGCAGTTCCAGAACGCTGTCCTCAAGGACCCTCCTCCCAGACTCTCCCATCACCCTTCCTCTTAGACGTAGAGGTGCTGAGGGGCGCAGCCCGGTCTGGGGCACCATGGGTCGGTGAGGCTGGGGACTGAGGAGGCAAGGTGGGAGACAAAGTCTGGGGAGAAGCCAGGCCAAGTGATAAGCTGCTTTAGTTTTGCCTTTCCATACTTTTACAGTACTGCTGCTTTTCCATCCCCACCCCCCATGTCTCCGATAACCCACACGGGAGCCAGGAACAAGTTGTTCATGTGTTGTGTGCAGGGAACAAGGTGTAGCCCAGTTACACAAGACAGCCTGGGGTCCGGACACTTGGGCCAAGGCTGGTCACATTCTCTTTGCCAACGACACCCACTGCCTCAGTGATGGAGAACACTCCTGCCTGTGCCGCCCTAGAAACAGAGAAGGTAGAAGAAAATCAAAAGTCAAAACGTCCTTTAGAAACAAGAACAGGAAAGGGACGCCTGGGTGGCTCAGTCGTTTAAACGTCTGACTTCGACTCAGGTCATGATCTCACGGTTCACGGGTTCGAGCTCTGCGACGGGCTCGCTGCCGTTGGTACAGAGCCTGCTTTGGATCCTCTGTCCCTCTCTCTCTCTGCCCCTCCTCTGCCTCACACATACTCTCTCTCTCAAAATAAATAAACATTAAAAAAAAAAAAAAGAATATTAAACTGAACACCATAAATGGAAATGTCTCCTTTAGGATGTGAAGAGGAACCAAGAGTTTCTTCCAAGCTACAGAAAGCTGAACGAGTCAGAGAGGAGCTGTGCTCTGTCAGGGCAGAAAATGGCAAGAAGGATAGCCTGTAGGAAGTCGCCGGGGCTTGGGGACACAGCTGCACTGCTCTGGGAGCGGAGGGGAAGCACAGCTGGGGCATGGGAAGGGAAGACACTGGTAGACTTCACCCACACTTGGACTTCCTGTTCCTAAGCCACGGTGAGGGGCCATCTCTGTCCCATGACCCCCAAGAGTGAAAATGGAACTCCCTCCAGCCCTGCGTGTCTCTTTTTCAGATTGACGCCTTGGCAGAAGTGGTGGCTGCTGTGAAAGGGAAAATGGAAGTGTACCTGGATGGTGGGATCCGAACTGGCAACGATGTGCTCAAGGCTCTGGCCCTTGGGGCTAAGTGTGTGTTTCTGGGGAGACCAATCCTGTGGGGTCTTGCCTACAAGGTGAGAGTGGCAAAGTGAGACCCAGCCAGAAGATACTGGGCTTCTTGTTTGTTTCCACACTTTCCTGTGGTTTGCCCTCCAAGCTTAGCCGTTTCTCAAGGTGCCACAGATTTCTGAGGGCCAGTCCCCCCTTGCCTGGATCCCCACACCTCCTCTGCCACAGGGTACACATTCTCAGGCCCTCTCACCCCATCTTTTCCTCTTTGCTGCCCCGTATTCCCAGCATAGTTCCAATTCCGCAGGCATCCTTGTTCTGCAACCCCCCCCCCCACCCCCAGCTGTGAGCACACCCAGACCTGATACTCAGCCCATGGTCAGAATATTCTTTCATGCTTCTTTTTGTGTCCCCCCCCCCGCCCTCATTCTTGGGAGCAGGGCGAAGATGGTGTTAAGGAACTTTTGAACATTATAAAAAACGAGTTCCACACTTCCATGTCCCTCACAGGTAAGTTTTTACAATTATCTTTGTTGTTGTTATTGTTGTTTATTTATATATTTTCAATTTACACCCAAATTAGTTAGCATATAGTGCTACTATAATGATGTCAGGAGTAGATTCCAGTGATTCATCCCCTGTGTAAAACACCCAGTGCTCACCCCCACAAGTGTCCTCCCTAATGCCCCTTACCCGTTTACCCCATCCTCCCACCCACATCCCCTCCAACAACCCTCAGTTTGTTCTCTGTATTTAAGAGTCTCTTCTGCTTTGTCCCCCTCCCTGTTTTTACATTATTTTTGCTTCTCTTCCTTATGTTCATCTGTTTTGTATCTTAAATTTCACATATGAGTGAAGTCATATGATATTTGTCTTTCTCTGACTGACTTATTTCACTTAGCATAATACCCTCTAGCTTCATCCACGTTGCTGCAAACAGCAAGATCTCATTCTTTTTGATTGCCAAGTAATGCTCCATTGTGTGTGTGTGTATATATATATATATATATATATATATATATATACCACATCTTCTTTATCCATTCATCCGTCAGTGGACATTTGGGCTCTTTCCATACTTTGGCTATTGTTGATAGTGCTGCTATAAACATGGGGGTGCATGTGTCCCTTTGAAACAGCACACCTGTATCCCTTAGGTAAACATGTAGTAGTGCAATTTCTGGGTCGTAGGGTAATTCTATTTTTAATTATTTGAGGAACCTCCATACTGTTTTCCAGAGTGGCTGCACCAGTTTGCATTCCCACCAACAGTGCAAAAGAGATCCTCTTTCTCCGCATCCTCGCCAGCATCTGTTGTTGCCTGAGTTGTTCATGTTAGCCATGCTGATAGGTGTGAGGTGGTATCTCATTATGGTTTTGATTTGTATTTCCCTGATGGTGAGTGATGTTGACTCTGTTTTTATGTGTCTGTTAGCCATCTGGATGTCTTCTCTGAAGAAGCGTCTATTTGTGTCTTTCGCCCATTTCTTCACCGGATTATTTGTTTTTTGGGTGTTGAGTTGATAAATTCTTTATAGATTTTGGATACCAACCTTTTATCTGATATTCCATTTGCAAATATCTTCTCCCATTCCGTTGGTTGCCTTTTAGTTTTGCTGATGGTTTCCTTCGCTGTGCAGAAGCTTTTTATTTTCATGAGGTCCCAATAGTTCATTTTTGCTTTTGTTTTTCTTGCCTCTGGAGACATGCTGAGTAAGAAGTTGCTGCGGCCAAGGTCAAAGAGGTTTTTGCTTTCTTTCTCCTCCAGGATTTTGATGGCTTCCTGTCTTACGTTTTGGTCTTTCATTCATTGTGAGTTTATTTTTGTGTATGGTGTAAGAAAGTGGTCCAAGTTCATTTTTCCGCATGTCGCTGTCCGGTTTTCCCAGGACCACTTGCTGAAGAGACTGTCTTTATTCCATCAGATATTCTTCCCTACTTTGTCAAAGATCAGTTGGCCATAGGTTTGTGGGCCTATTTCTGAGTTCTCTAGTCTGTTCCGTGATCTAAGTGTCTGTTTTTGTGCCCAAACTTTTACAATTCTTTTCCTGATTTGGAGCGGAAGGCATGAGGGCTACGGAACAGGCACCTTCTGGCTTAGCTTTCCCTGGCCCAGTGGCCACCCAAAAGAGAGAGAAGGGAAGAGATGTTCCATAGATGGAGCACAAATGCAGAACGTGATACCTTTGCTACAAAAGCAGATGCAATTTCAGGTTATGGGAAAGAGAGTCCCATTATACTCTGGCCTGTTCAGGTCACATCAGGCTTGTTGGGTGTGTTTCTGTGAATCATCTTTTAAGTAATATTCATGGACTGTGAGGAGTTGAGAAATTATGTCCAGGAGGAGGCATGGAGGAACTGGGGAGATAGATACAACAGGAGGAGAGAAGGGGGGAGAGGGAGAAGTGTCATCCTGTGTGACCACAGCTGGACAAACGTGAACGTCTCGAAGCTACATGCGGGTGGATTTCACTCAAAAACGAAGTTATTGTAAAGCAGCACTCATAGAAATGTACAAGTTTTTAGCAGAGTCTGGGATCCCAGTGACCTATAAAATAGTAGTTTTTAAACCAAGATGATGACTGCTGTCTTCAGAAAGATTTGGTTTGGAGTTTTTAGTTTCTTTCTTTCTAGTCGGCACAAGATGGCAAGGTGGGTATTGCAGGTAGTTAGTGCTGGGGGACTAGAGGTGTTAAATGTCCTAAAATGCCTGGAACAGTCTCAAAGAAGAGAACCACCTACCCAGTGCCAATGGCCAATGGCTGTGTCTTTGATTGTCTTTGTCTGCTAAGGAAACAATCAATCAAGAGCTCTGATGTGAAATCAAGACCATTTTCTTTCATTAACTTGTTACCATAAATGTTACGGAGCGTCTGTTGTGTGCCAGGCACAAGGCAAGGCATCCAGGTTCTTTTCAAGTCTGGCTTTGGTCTGATATTTAGACAAGTGTCTTGCCCTCGAGCAAGACAAGTTGTGTTAGTAGTGCCCATTGGGGCTGCAGACTCAACCTTTTGGGCTTGAATGATACAAATTAGACAACTTAGATCAGCATTAACGCCAGCACCAGCCTCCTTTCCGCTGAGCAGATTAATTCAAGAAAAAAAATTCAGCTTTGAACTGAAACCATACTATTCAAAGCCTATGAAGATAAGTCAGTAAATGACATGGGGTCACCAAGATCCCTCCTCATGGGCATGAGCCCATGAGGCACGAGTGTGAATAGATATTATATTGGTGTGTTTTGCCCCTGGGACGGAAGGGGGTGAAAGATGGGAAGATCCATGAGCTTCTACAGATTCTGGGAGGTTGAAATGACTTCCACTGCTCCCCCAAATTTTTTTTCCATCCTTGCCAATGATGCCTGATCTTCTTTTAACAGAAAGAAGCCTGTTGGGGGGGGGGGGGGATTCACAATAACAAACCTCTTCTATTCTGCCCAAAGTTTACACTTCACAATCACTGGGCTAAAAATGGTGGCTGGAAAATCTTCTGAAATGGAGTGGAGAGCACCCTTTTTTAAAGGGGGCAAAGAAAGGGGCGCCTGGGTGGCGCAGTCGGTTAAGCGTCCGACTTCAGCCAGGTCACGATCTTGCGGTCCGTGAGTTCGAGCCCCGCGTCAGGCTCTGGGCTGATGGCTCAGAGCCTGGAGCCTGTTTCCGATTCTGTGTCTCCCTCTCTCTCTGCCCCTCCCCCGTTCATGCTCTGTCTCTCTCTGTCCCAAAAATAAATAAACGTTGAAAAAAAAAATAAAAAAAAAAAATAAAGGGGGCAAAGAAAGACACCAAACTGTGAGCACGTTTATGGCAGACAGTTTATACTCCCCTCCTTCTAACTGTTCCGCAATGAGAATGTATGGTTTTAAGTGTAGATACAGAAAAATTAGTAATCGCAACCAAATGTGGCACAGGGAAGAAGGAAGAAGAGAAAGAATAAGAAACTGAGGCAGAAGGGCTTCCATTGGCATTCTCTGCATAAGAGTCCCTCCCCCAGAGAAGACCCCCAGACTAGTCCCTGGGGTGAAGGGATCTTGGGCAGGGATTTTGGTAGAACTCACTAAAATGCAAAATCACAGCGTTGAACCCCCTTAGATTCTGTCACCCCCTAGCCCTTCCGCACACGATGTGCGTTGAGACACCTGACACAAAACCGGCACTCAGGAGGGATCAGTTAATATGATTTCTCTCTCCCAATTCCCCTGGAGATGTGCGATATTTTCCCTTATGACTCTGTAACATACAGTCTCGGAAGGAGAACCCTATTTACTGATAGCAAAATAAGTTTAAGAGTCATGCTTTTTTGGGGTGCCTGGGTGGCTCAGTCAGCTAGGCGTCCAACTTTGGCTCAGGTCACGATCTCGCGTTTCGTGAGTTTGAGTCCCGCCTGGGGCTCTGTGCTGACAGCTCAGAGCCTGGAGCCTTTTTCAGATTCTGTGTCTCCCTCTCTCTCTCTGCCGCTCTCCCCCTTGCTCTCTCTCTCTCTCTCTCAAAAATAAATAACTATAAAAAAATTTTTTTAGGTCATGTCTTTCTCACCGTGAGACCAATTGCTGAAATTATCTTACAGAAAGGTTAGAACCAGGACCAGTCTTGGAAAATGTCCACATATAAATCACACCAACACAAGGCTGCACAGACCTCACTAAGGCCTCGTCCTTCATAAGGGGACGAGGCTGAATTAAAAAGTCTATGAACCTTCTTGAGGTTTATTGTTTGTCATTACCCACTCCGGGTTAAAGTAGCCAGAAACATTTTAGTGTAAATAGCCTCCTAATTTGCAGTAATGAAAAAGCAGGAAAAAGTTATAAATATGCATTCTCTCCCCACCTTTCATGGAGTCTCTGCCAAGTGCAGGGCAGTGCCCTTGGTACTGCATGAGACCCAGAACCCAATCTGAGGAGAGTCGAATAAGTACAGAAGCATTACCAAAGCTTGTGTGTCCAACTGTCCCAAAATGCAATCGCAGCATAACTCTGAGGCAACTATTGAGACATTTTTACATCGTTTGCATATGATTTTTATTACAATACGTACCGGTGATTCTGTTTTGGCATCTCTGTGCTCCTTGAGTAGGTCTGCCTGCTGTGGAGACCCACTATCCTCTGCTCTGGGGAAACCCAAAGCTCTTAAGACCACTGTCCATCCTCAAGAGAGCCGCCTCTGGCACCGAGGTCCTGCTTCTGCTGTATGAGTTCAATTTGTGGGTTATTTATGTATCCCATGCTTGACACTTCTGTCCACTACAATCAACCCAGGCGTGAAACCCAACTTTTTCCTATGTTTCCTTTTTTAGGGGGAAAAAAGCCTTTCATGGGTGATATTATGGTGAGTGATACATTATGCTAAAGCTGTGTTTTGAGAGGTGAGGGCACACACATCGCCCATGTGGAAACAGCTTAAATTGATCATTACACATCCGGGCCTTCGAGTCCTTCTGCCTCATCATCACCAGAGATTTCCCTTCTACTCAAGACCACGACTCCCGGTCTGTACCAACACGCTACCCTCTCTTCCTCCCCGCTCCTCGTGCTTCTTGTCTGATGTCACTGTCTTCACTCACTCCCTGTGTCTAATCTCATCTACAGTTCTAATTTTGCATTTTAATGAAGCTCCTCCACTAAAGAAGTACGTTTCATCTTGCAGAGCTTTCCCTTGGAATGCAACTGCTGTATGAAATATTCATCCCATCTCTTATTTCTGACTCATACTTTGCCCTGAAAGATACTTCCTATATCCATGAGCCTTATCAGCACTCAGATAAAGGTCAAGTGTATCTACGGCCCATATGAATTGATTTTTTAAATACTAAAATGGTGTTTACATATTTTTACTGTGCCATTTTGATATGGCTGTGTTGAAAGAGGACACGGGCACAGGCTCACAAAATAATTCTCAAGGCAATCAGAATAACATTACTCATCCGGTATCTTCATCTACCTTCTTTTTAAAATTTTTTTTTAATTTTACAGAGGGAGAGAGAGCGTGAGCAGGGGAGAGAGCAAGAATCTTAAGCAGATTCCATGCTCAGCGTGGAGCCCCACACGGGGCTCGATCCCACAACCCTGGGATCACAATCTGAGTCGAAACCAAGAGTCGGATGCTCACCCGACTGAGCCACCCAGGTGCCCCACAGAGAAATAAGCTTTTTAACTGCTTTGTTCTTTTAGGTTGCCAGTCAGTTGCAGAGATCAATCAGGACATGATCCAGTTCTCCAGGCTGTAAAGGAAGAAGGCCAATGAGCAGACTGCTGAGGTTGCCCGCAGAGAGAAGACAAACTCACAGCATGGTGTGCAATGCCTTCTTGCCTTGCCCCTATCCTACCCAGAGGCTCATCCCCTGCACCTTCAACCACTCCACCCCTTGTACTTCAGGCCCCAGACCCCTCCTCTTCCTCAAAGGTGACATGCTCTCCTTTACCTCACTGTTTGTTATATGCTCTTGCCTGAACTCCTCCTCTGAAAGAAAAAAAACATTAAAAACATGGGTCAATAATGACTGAAATGGCTAGCAGATTTCTTTTTTTTTTTTGAGTATCCTATATAACTCCATGAACCAACTATGTAAATTGACACTCTGTACAGAAGAGCTATATGTATAAACTGTTTTCCCACAAAAATCCTTCTCCTGTGTGTAGATAATAGGGAAATCATACAGGTAAAAACCTAGGCTTTGGAGCCACACAGGCCTGGATTTAACAGTCAGGACTGGTACTGACCAGCTCTGCAATGGGAAAGTTTTTTCAATCTCTCTACCTAGCCAGCGAGGTCGAGAGAAAGAAATGAGATAATGTGTGTCAACCTTACAGTGCAATGCTTAGCACCCAGTAGAAGTTTAGGAAATGGTAGCTTTTATTGTTTGGCAAATTTCTATTCATCTTTCAAAACCTTGCACAAATGTCACCTATCCTTACTATGGGCTACTTTCTAGGTATTTCTTCCTATTGTACTTCGCACATTCTGCTATTACAACACCTATTATAATACGATATGTTTGTTTATTTATTTAGTTAGTTGCATGTCTTTTTCCACAAGTAGATTGTACATGGCTCCAGGCAAGAAGCTGTACACTTGATACTGGGTTTGGCATTTGGCAGAATCTTGATGAGTACCTGTAAGATAGATGGATGGATGGATGGATGGATGGATGGATATGTGTAGACAGATGGATGGGTGGACAGACTAAAGATAAATGGATGAAAGGAGAGATGAAAAAAATGAATGGATACCCTAGCAGGGTAACTCCCCACACCAGTAGTCAGCTAAAATAGCCTCCTAAAGCACGGGCACCTCACTAAGATCTGACATTGTAGACTTCAAGAAAGTTAGGGATGGAAATCAACGTTGTAAATAAATAGCCCCCAGACTCATTTCTCTGTGGTCTCACTTGCTCCTTCTTTACATTCTGTTCTCTATCCAACAACCAAAGAGATTGTTTTTCAAGTACAAGCAAATCCTCTGTCTCACTTGTTCAAAGCCTTTCTGTGGCTTCCCATTTCATTTGGTGGAAATGCAAACTGATCCCCAGCTCTTCCCTGGGCACTGCATGTCTGGTTCTTGCAGACCCTTCCAGCACTCTACCCTTTGCTCACCATGCCCCAGCCATACTGTCTCCCTCTTACTCCTTAAACAAGCAAAACTCTTCCCTGCCTCTGGACTTTCATACTTACTCTTCCCTCTGCATAAAATATCCTTCCCCATCCTCTTCCCATGGCTGTATCTTTCTTGACATTTAGATCTCAGCTTAAATATCACCCCTCCCCCATGAGGTGAGACTTCCATGACTATCCTATCTAGAGCAAGCTCCATTTGACCCATGCCACCCTGGCTTCCCCTTCTCAGCACTCACTGCAATCTGCCATTAACTTATTCTTTGTTTGTGTGTTTACTGTTCATCTGTAGTAGCACAGGGACTTGGATCCATCTTGCTCACCACGACATTCCCAGAGCCCCAACCATGCCCAAGGCCATAGCAGGCTTTGAGGACATATTTTTTTTAAGTAATTCATTCAGAAAGGAGAAGCTGGATCAAACTGCATTGTCACATCTGGAGAACGATGGCAGTCCCCAAGGAAGACAGTGTGTTAGGACAGAACCAACTGAATGGGTCACTACCTAATCCGGAAGACATGGAAAGTTTCCCTTCATTTCTGGGCTGGACACATTTCTGCAGGAACTCATGCCATAGTACAGTCCCACTTTTGCCCAAATTCTCCCACGTACCCAAGGGCCCAGTCAAGGGAGCAGTAGATGGCAGGGAACACACTGAAAGAGAGACTGGTGCCATAGCAACCTCCCTGATCATAACTCCTAATGCTATAGCTGTTGCTTAACCCAGATATATGAGACATGTGCCACCTACATATTTAGAAAGGAAATAAACTACGTGTTAATAGACAGTCCTGCACTGGACTGTATTCAGAACCCAGAGTCAAGGGACATGAACACCCAGACTCCCATATCACCAACCCCTTTGATTCTCCTCAGAATAAAAGATCTTAAAGGCAGATCAATATAATATGCTAGGTATTCAAAATAATCTGCTAGTTATTTCAGTTATTGAAATTACTAGCAGATGTTCTGCACACTGTCTATATCTCTATGAATAACTATGAAATTTTGCACTCTCGACAGAAGAGCTATCCCTAGAAAAGATTCCCTCAACAAAAATCATACTGTCTGTCAAACAGGGCAAGACAGGCCAACCAGATGAAAGAAGGAAAGTAAAGCAGGTGTGGGGTGCCTGAGTGGCTCAGTCAATTAAGCTTCTGACTTTGGCTCAGGGTCATGATCTCGTGGTTCGTGGGTTCGAGCCCCACATCGGGACCACTGCTGCCAGCGCAGAAACCGCTTTGGATCCTCTGTCTCCCTCTCTCTCTGTCCCTCTCCCACATGCACTATCTCTCTCTCTCAAAAATAAATAAAAACTTTAAAAAAAAAAAAAGAAACTAAAGCAAATGTAGTTAGAATACTTAGAAGAGTACTAGGCACGTTACAGAATTGTGGTCTTTGAAAAGAGGCTTGAGCGGCTGATTTAAATGTCATTAATGGAAAGAAAAAGGGTAATTGACCATGATCCTTGTGTTAGACCCTAACTTTTTATTCAGTTAAAATTTTGAACTGGCGCCTGCACTGGTGTGCTGATGGTCAGTTTGAGGCCAAAGAGCAGTCCTAATTTGGCAGCAAGGATGGGGTGCTTGTGCTGAAAGTTTAGGGACACTCTAAGGAAGTGGCACGTCGGGGGGCAACTGCCTGGCAGTCACAGTTTCACTATGGGACAGGAAGCCAAGATTACCCTCAACGCACGGATCAGAGTAGCACCGTGTGCCTTGAAAAAGATGGAAGTTTCACAATATCAAGCATGGATATAGGTCAGGGGTGATCCTGGTGTAGCCCAACTCATTTACTTCTACCAGCGGTCTCGGGAAACTCTTTTACTTTAGTTCACAGAGCCAAGGCCAGAGACATGAGAGAACAGAGGAGCAAAAAAAGCCTAAAATATTTGTGTTCATGACCTACGATACTACAGGATCTTCCAACCCATAAAATAATGTCTTTCTGGGCAGTGCACTGACCTCCAGGAGAAGTAGCATAAAGAGAGTTTTGACACAAGAGATTTGAGGACTCTGGAAACAAATTTTAAAAGACCATAGAAGTCCTTTGCCAGTAAATGAGAGAGATCTTTACTTCAGTCATATTATATAATCCTACTGGACAGATGTAGACTTTTTCAATAAAGTACCAAAGAGCTAAACCACCTGAAGAGATTAAAGTCTGAGAAAGATTCTATTAATCAAGGGTTCCCAAGAACATGGACTCTATGGTGGGCAGGCTGTAGGCAGACTCATGAGAGAAGTGTATAACCCATGTTATACATGGTTATAACCCACTTCATGTAGCATGTGATCTCACCCAGATAGATTTTGCTCCTCTCTGGCCTATTCCTCAGCCCTCACGCCCCTGTCACCCATTAGGACTCAGCATCAGATACAGTGGCACTTGGTGCTGATGACCAGATCATCTCTTTAACCCTGAAATCACCTGCTGGGGGCTTGGCTGTGTCATTCCAGATTGGTTTGGGAGACGAGCGAAACAAATCACAATGGCATATGGCACTCAGGCAATTTTGTCTGCAGAAAATGGAGGTAGCTTCCTTTTCAAGAGAATCTAGTACAAGTTCTCCCTGTATATCCATCTTGGTGATAACTGCACAGACACGTGTGTACTATTTTTTAGGTTGCTTTTCCTTCTGGATTCAGAGAGCTAGATCCAAGATTCCAAGGGCAATGAGAAAGATAGTAGAAAGACAGTACCAAAAGGCTGTTCTTATTGCCTCAGAAGCGTGGACAGAGGAATGTCTATAGTCATCTGAAGAGATGCATATTCAGTCTCACAAGGGACTCCTTGACCCCCAAAAATGTCCTACATCAAAACGGATGGGTAAGGAAGGCAAATAAACCTTCTCCAATGGAAAGCTTTGAACAATTGAACAGAATACTGGGTATCTAAGAGATAAGCACTGTGTCCTGATAAAGAGAATCAGCTTCAGGGTCATCCCAGGGCCAGGCTGCTTGGACTCAGACTCTGGCTCCACTGTCCTCAAGACGTTTGGTAAGACTCAAAATGTCTTTGTCTTTACCTATTAAATAATACTAATCTTCTTGGATTCTCACTGTGAAAATAAATGATATGGGGGACTTCTGATTCTCAGTCCAGGGTGTAAGGAGCTTGGAAGTCACCACTCCATTTTAGCCAAGTAAAAAGCTGAACAGACTGAAAAATCAACAATTCCCCTAGATAACTTAGAAGAGTGAGGTCATAGGGAAAACCACTGTCCCCAAAGTGGAGACACAGGCAAATACAGAGAAGCACAACTTATTTGAGCAGAAACCTCCATGAAAACCAGTACTGGGGGTGGAAAACCTGAACTGTAATTGATGAAATGCTGGAGGCTCTGTGGGCAATTCCAAGAGTTAAAAAAGGTCCCTTCCCTCATACTTTTGTTCTACCTGTAGGAATGCTACCAGATTCTCACAGTAACATCTGAGAAAAATCCCCTAGGGCTTCTAGCAGGTGGAGGGAAAAAGCAACCATTTTGCAATATGCCAGAACATTACGTTCTCAACAAGCCTACCCTCACGAGAAACCATTTTCCCACATCCTAACCTACCAGGGTTTATCAGAACTTAACTAACCTGGAAGGTGCGAAATACCCAACTCTATCTTCCTCTAGCCACCCTGCCCCACATTAAGGGGAAGGTAGGAGACTGAACAACACTAGTAAAAGTCACAGTCCAGGGGCACAAGCCCACCAAAAGATTGAGACCAGTCACAGAACTATAGAACACTCCTCCACGCGTACACATACCTTACCACCACATCACTATAAGCCTATTTACCAGAGCTCCTTTTACCTATCACATCCATCATTACATCATATCTGGCTTTAATCAAAAAAAATTTCTGGGGCCCCAGGGTGGCTCAGTTGGTTAAGTGTCCAACTTCAGCTCAGGTCATGATCTCACAGTTTGTGAGTTTGAGCCCTGCATCGGGCTCTGTGCTGATAGCTCAGAGCCTATAGCCTGCTTTGGATTATGTATCTCCCTCTCTCTCTACCCCTCCCCACGCTCACGCTCTGTCTCTCTCTGTCTCTCAAAAATTAAAAAAATTTTGAACAAAAAAATTTCAAGGCATACTGAAGGCAAAAGATACTATCTGAAGAGGCAGAACCAGACTCAGATATAGCAGGGATGTGGGAACTATCAGACCAGGAATTTAAAATAACTATGGTTAATATGCTAGGGACTCTAATGGCAAAGTGGACAACATGCAAGAACAGATGGGTTATATAAGCAGAGAAATGAAAATTCTAAGAAAGAACCAAAAAGAAATGCTAGAGCTCAGAGACACTAACCAATGTAGAGAGTATCTTTGATGGGCTCAATAGACTAGACATGGCTGAGGACAGAATCTCTGTGCTTGAAGATATGTCAACAGTAACTTCCAAAACCAAGAAAACAAAGGGAAATAAATGTTGAAAAAAGAACCCAGAGCAGAATATCCAAAAACTGTGAGACAGCTGTAAAGGGTGTACTGTATGAGTAATGGGACTACCAGAAAAAAGAAGAAAGAGAAAAAGGAAGAAAGAAATATTTGAAGCCATGCTAAGGATTTCTTCCCAATTAATGTCAGACACCAAACCACAGATCCAAGAAGCTCAGAGAACAACAAGCAGGCACACTATCTTCCGGTTTCTGAAAATCAAAAATTAAAAGGAAAAATCTTGAAAGAAGCCAGGGTGGGGGCACATAATAGTAGCTCTAGAGGAACAAAGATAAGAATTCCATCCAACTTGTCCTCAAAAACCATACAAACAAACAAACAAACAAAAAACCATACAAACAAAAAGAGGGTGGAGTAAAATATTTAAAATGTTGAGAGAAAAAATAAAGCACTGACATAGAATTCTGTGCCCTGTGAAATTATCTTTTCTAAGTAAAAAAGAAATAAAGGCTTTCTCAGACAAACAAAAATTGAGGAATTTGTTACCAGGAGCCTCACCCTGGAAAAAATGTTTTAAAAGGAGCGCTTGGGTAGCTCAGTCAGTTAAGCATTTGGATCTTGGTTTCCGCTCAGGTCACAATCTCACAGTTCGTGAGTTCGAGCTCCATGTCAGGCTCTGCGCTGATAGCACGGAGCCTGCTTGAGATTCTCTCTCTCCTTCTTTCTCTGCCCCTTCCCCGCTTGTGCTCTCTCTCTCTCAAAATAAATAAATGAACTTTAAAAAATGTTTTTAAAAAAGTTCCTCAAGGGTGCCTGCCTGGCTCAGTTGGTAGACTTCATCTCAAGGCCATGAGTTCGAGCCCCATGTTGGGTATAGAGATTACTTTTTTAAAAAGTTCTTCAGAGAGAAGGAAAATAATATAGGTCAGAAACTCAGACCTACACAAAGGAAGAAAGAGCATTAGAGAAGGAATAAGTGAATGTAAAATAAAAACTTTCATTTTTCTTATTCTTAATACATCTAATAGATAAGAGCTTGCTCAAAATAACAATAGTAACAATGTGTCCCATTGTTTTAATATATATGCTTGTGTACAAGTGAAATGAATGACAGAAATGACAAAAAAGACAGGAGGGAGGAATTGGAAATATTTTGTTATCGTGAAGTACTCACACTACCCATGAAATGGTATGGGGTTATTTGAAAGTAGAGTTGGATTAGTTGTAAGTTAATGTATATTACAAACATTAGGGCAACCACTAAAACAAGAAATATAATTGAGATGCTGAGGAAATGGAATAATATGGATGCTCAATTAAAACCACAAAAGGCAGGAAAAGAGTGGAAGACAAAAATAAGAACAAAGAACAGAGGCAATAAATACAGTATGTGTGTACAAGTAGACACGCACCCACACACATACACACATAGCTATTTTTATACTGGACTGTTGAGTAGGAATGGAATGACAATTTGCCTAGGGCAACAGGATGATTGCAACTAAGTTTTTTGTGTTAAACAGATATTACATAGTCACTTGAAATGACACAGACCACCATGGGCTCCTTACTATTTAACAGATTTTCTGTTAGAGGACTGTACATTTGCGGGGAACTAAAGGCAATTGGACAGAGCTTGAAATTTTGAGAGCTTTGTTTATCAAGTGTCGGGGTAAAGAAGCCTTTTCTGAGTTTCAAAAAACAATTTTCTCCCTGGCTCATTATTATTTCAAAGAGCGCTTAATTTAAAAATCTGTTTTTTAAAGTAAAAGCCTTGGCTATTCAAACACACAAAAATAAGTACTCCGAGAGCAACATTTGGCCTACTTTTTGGACTTCAAGAAGAAGCCACAATCCCATCTCCACCTGTTATTAGTACTAAATGGACTTTGTATTCAAAGGTTGCCATATGAGTAGTAACCATATGCATGGACATCACGAACTGGGCATAAAAGTTGCCTCACGAAAGACTACTACTCTCTTCAACAAATTCTGTTTAGAGATAGACCAAGGTCAGCACACTTCTCTCCAGAGGACCAGATGGTAAGTATTTTAGGCTTTGTGGGCCATACAGTCTTGTATCTACTTAACCCTGCTGCTATAGCCTGGAAGCAACCATAGACATAGCTCGTGAACAAATGGGCGTGGCTGTGTTCCAATAAAACGTTACTCAAAAGACAGATGGTGGGCTGGACTTAGCTTGCAGGTTACACTCTGCAACCCATTTTAGACCAGTAACGAATGATATAAAATATTAAGAATACTCGGCAATCAAAAAGAATGAAATCTTGCCATTTGCAACTATGCAGATGGAACGAGAGGGTATTATGCTAAGTGAAATTAGCCAGTCAGAGAAAGACAAATATCATGTGAGTTCACTCACATGAGGAAATTACGATACAAAACAGATGAACACAAAGGAAGGGAAGCAAAAATAATATAAAAACAGGGAGGGGGACAAAACAGAAGAGACTCTTAAATACAGAGAACAGAGGGTTGCTGGAGGGGTTGTGGGAGGGGGGATGGGGTAAATGGGTAAGGGGCATTAGGGAGAACACTTGTGGGGATGAGCACTGGGTGTTATACACAGGGGATGAATCACTGGAATCTACTCCTGACTTCATTATAGTAGCACTATATGCTAACTAATTTGGGTATAAATTGAAAAACAATTAATTAATTAATCAATTAATTAAAATACTACGCATAATCCACAAAACGTCTGTTTTCATGCTCTTTCTCCTCTTTCCTGTCTGGTGTCCCGCTAATACGAGATAATCCCTGCCACTCTGTCTTTATTATCATTATTTGGAGGACTATCACAGTGGACTTTGTGTTGGGCTGTGGGTGCTGCATTTTAAAAGGTTAATACGTTCTTTCAAGGACACGGGGCATTTCATGGAACTGTTCCCGGGAAGTTCTGACCGACTGGTCATCTGTAATAGTCCTGACAAGTGGGAGAGAGTGCTGCAGATCTGGCAGGTATCTGCCCTTTGCCTCAAACATGTGGCCTGCTGGCCATCAGGGACCCTCACACCACCCACTGTGTGCCAGCTCCAGGGGGCAAAGTATTATGTCACAAGCTGTTCTTCTCCTGCCTCTTATGAAATCAGTTGAGCAAGGCATTGAATATGGGGTGTGAGTTTGAACCAGAAGGTTCAATGGGCTTTCAGAGGTATCATGACCCAGACAGTGGCGGTAGGACCATGATCTGTGTGCCTGGGATGTGGTCTGGAAAGACGGCGATGTGATCTTTCCTTTTATCTCTCCTGAGCCCATGATCTTCTCTCCACCTCCATACCGTGACTTTAACGCAGGTTACCAGCCTATCTTTTAGACTTTCAAAATTCTTTCTCTGGATTTTCCAATCAAATCGCATCTAATCTGATCTGTTCCCTGTATAGCATCCAGAGTGACCTTTTAAAAATGCAATTCTCTTCATGCCACTGCATGACTTAAATTCCCTTTGGGGCTTCACTCTGCTCTTAGGGAAAAGCCAAAATCATTATGACGAAATTCTCTCAAGTTTGTGCATGCTCTGGCCCCAGCTCACTTCTGCGATCTCATCTAACTCCACTGTCTCCATGCTCTGGCATTTCAGCCACACTTGCATGGTTTAGCTCCTTAGACGAATTCTCCATACTGGCTCCCACCTAGGACCCCGTCATTTCTTTCACCTGCTATTGTACTATTGATCTTCTGTCTATAGTTTTGCTTCCTTAATTCTTTTTTTTTTTAACCTGTGGACCCCCTTCACCCATTTCTCCCACCCTTCCCCCCACCTCTGGTACTCACTAATCTGTTCTCTGTATCTATGAGCTTGGCTGTTTTGTTTTTGTTATTTAGATTCCACGTATTAGAGGATTTGAAGGAGTTGTCTCCCTCAGTCTGACTTATTTCATTTAGATAATGCCTTTGAGGTCCATCCATGGTATTACAAATGGCAAGATTCCCTTCTTTTTTTTTTTTTAATGTTTATTTATCTTTTGAGAGAGACAGAGTGTGAGTAGGGAAGGGGCAGAGAGAGAGGGAGACACAGAATCGGAAGCAGGCTCCAGGTTCTGAGCTGTCAGCACAAAGCCTGATGTGGGGCTTGAACCCACAAGCTGTGAGATCATGACCTGAGCTGAAGTCAGATGCTTAACTGACTGAGCCACCCAGGCACCCCAGATTCCCTTCTTTTTTGTGGCTGAACCGTGTGTGTGTGTGTGTGTGTGTGTGTGTGTGTATGTGTGTGTATCACGATGTCTTCATCCATTCATCCACCCGTGGATTCTTAAGATTGTTTCCATATATTGGCTCTGTGAACATGGGACACACATATCTTTTTAAAGTTAGTGTTTTCATTTTCTTTGGATAAATACTCAGAAGTGGAATTGCTGGATCATGTGGTTGTTCTACTTTTAATTTTTTGAGGGGTCTCATACTGTTTTCCATAATGGTTGCACCAACATTACGGTCTCACCAGCTGCACCGTTTTCTCCACATTCTTGCCAACACATGTTATTTCTTGTAATATGGTAGACATTAATCCAACTATTATCAACACTCCCCTTAAGCAAAAGTGGTCTAAACAAACCAATTAAAAAAGAGAGATTCTGAGTGAATCAAAAAAGGAGACCCAACAAAATGTTATCTGCTAGAAATCTACAATATTAAAAGGAGGATCCTGAACTCACTTCCTCCCACGGACACACCAAAGCAACAACTACGCGTATTGGCAACTCACTCTGAAAACGATCTGAAGACTGGCAGAACAGATCTCCCATAACTGAAGTCATAAAGAGAAGGCCACATTGAGAAGGGTGAAAGAGGCACAAGCCCTGGTGCGGTGACCCACGGTGGGAGGGGCATCACAAGCAGCAGGAACAAGGGTATCAAGTCCCACAGTGGGCACCCCAGCTCTGGGGGCCTGCACTGGGAAGACGAGTCCCCATAGAGCCTGGCTTTGAAAATCAGTAAGGCTTGAACTCCTGGAGAGCAGTTGGGCTTTAGGAAACTGAGTCTTCACCCTTAAAAAGCCAGTACACTTTATCACTCAGCCCAAGACCCAGCACAGAAGCCGCGGTTTGAAAGGTGCTAGCTTGTACACAAAGGGCTATACATACTGACCCATTTTAGGGTATGTGCCAGAGGGTCAAGGACCCGCAGGAGATCTCTCTAGGAACCAAAGTGCTGGGAGGTGCCATTTTCCTTGCCCTCCCTCGCCCAGATACCTAGATACCTAGATACGTGTGGGAGGCAGTTTTGACACTCCCCATGTACTTTCCAGTGCTGCTTGCCCCACCCCAGTGCTCCTTTGTGGACTCATCTCACCCAAACCAACAACCCTTGCAGGTGCCCCTCCAAAGTAGCTCCCATTCTGTCACACCAGGTCAGGTTTAGTCGGGACCAGCATCCCCAGCCCTGAAGTGACTACTGCCCCACCACACCCAGTAGTCAGCTCTGGCCAGGACAGGCACCCCTCCAAAGCAACTCCTGCCCCAAAGGGGGATTGGCTAACTCCACACCTGCATACCAGGGGCAGTCATTACAGACAGCTAGGCTGAGGGCCAGCCCACCCACCAGTGTACCTACAAGGGTCACAGCTCAGCCATAACAGGTGGGCACATGCAGCCCACACAGAGGACAGCTGGTTCTGGTGATGAGGAGTATGGCACTATGGCACTACAGGGCACTACAGGACACCTTCCACATACGACTGTGACTTTCAAGATCAGAAGACATAGCTGATCTACCAAAGACATACACACAAACACAGAGAATCAGACAAAAATGAGAAGACAGATATGTTCCAAGTAATACATTCCAAAAGAACAGAACAAAACCACAGAAAAAGATAAATGAAACAGAGGTAAGCAATCTGCCTGAAAAGGAGTCCGAAGTAATGGTCATAAAGATGTTCACTGAACTTAAGAGAAGAATTGATAAAGTCTGTGAGGACATCAACAAAAAGATAGAGAATATGAAAAAGCAGCAGTCAGAGCTGAAGAATACAATAATTGAAATTAAAAATACACTAGAGGGAATCGACAACAAATTAGAAGATGCAGAAGAATAGATCAGTGATCTGGAAGACAGGGTAATAGAAAGCAACCAAGCTGAACAGCAAAATTAAAAAAATAAAAAAAAAAAGAGGACAGGCTAAAGGATTTCTGTGACAGCATCAAGCATTATAAAGTTTCCAGAGAAGAAGACAGAGATAAACAGGCAGAAAATTTATTTGAAGAAATAATAGCAGAAAACTTCCCCAACCTGGAGAAAGAAACAAACTAGGAAGGACAAGGAAGCACAGAAGCAAGATGAGCCCAAAGAGGTCCACACCAAAACACATAATAATTAAAATGTCAAATCTAGAAATAAAGAGAGAATCTTAAAAGCAGCAAGAAAAAGGAAACAGTTATGTACAAGAGAAACCTCATGTGACTATCAGCTGATTTGTGAGCAGCAGCTTTGCAAGCCAGAAGACAGGGGCATTATATATTTGAAATGCTGCAAGGAAAAAAAGCCTACAACCAAGAATACTCTACCTGGCAAGGTTATCATTCAGAATTAAGAGAAATAAAGAGTTTCAAAGACAAAAGTTAAAGAAGCTTATCACCACTAAAGCAGCCTTACAAGAAGTATGAAAGGGACTTCTTGGGGTGCCTGAGTGCCTCAGTCGGTTAAGCATCTGACTCTTGATTTCTTCAGCTCAGGTCGTGATCTCACAGTTTGTGAGTTCGAGCCCCATATCAGGCTCTGCACTGACAGGGTGGAGCCTGCCTGGGATACTCTCCCTCTCCCTCTCTCTCTGCCCCTTTCCCACTACCCCTCCACTCAAAATAAACACATAAACTTTTAAAAAAATAGAAAAATAAAGGGACTTCTTTAAGTGGAAAATGATGAAGTTTTAGGGTGATGGGGGGGGCGGCTCATGAGGTCTGGAGCTGACAACCAAAAAAGAATTCTTAAAGACATCCTTGGTGCAAAAAAAAAAAGTGATTTTATTAAAGCACAGGGACAGGATCCATGGGCAGGAAGAGCTGGGGAGTCTGGGGAGATAAAGCCAAGAGGGAGTTTCCAAAGAGACTTTTCACGTGCCAAAGACTTACTGGAGGCCTAGCTATTGTCAAGCTAATGTTGTCTTTCCCTCTAGCAAAGCATTAACATTAAAACAGTAGGGAGTTCCTGGACTTTAGGCTATTGAAGGGATTGTCTTTTTCTTGTAAACTGGTAGAGATTTTTTTTTTTTTTTTTTTTTTTTTTTTTTTTTTTTTGTCCTTTCTTGTTTTGGGGCTGTCAGGAGTGTCCAAGGAATATCATATATGTCCCAGCTGGGGGCAGGGCATGGTGTGAATACTAGCTTGTGCTTTGCGCCTCAGCCTGCCTCCAGCTCCTTCGTCAGAAAAGAAAAGGCCATAACTAGAACTAAGAAAATTATGAAAGGAAACAATTTAACTAATAAAAGCAAACATATAGAAAAGGTAATAGATCAATCACTGATAAAGCTAGTATGAAGGTTAAAACATGTAGTAAAATCAATTATATCTATAAAAATTAGGTAAGAAACACACAAAATAATAATACGTAAAATATGGCATCATATATATAAAACAGAGTGGGGGGTAAAAATGTAGTGCTTTTAGAATGCGTTTGAGAACTTAAACAAACATCAATGTAAAATAAATTGCTATATTCATAGATGTCATATGTTAACCTCATGGTAACCACAAACCAAAAACTTATAATAGATATACAAAAAATAAAGAGAAAGGAATGCCAGCATAACACTAAAGAAAGCTATCAAACCACAAAGGAAGAGAGCAAGAGAAAAATAAACAGAACTACAAAAGCAATCATAAAACAATGAACAAAAAGGCAGTACATACCTATCAATGATTACTTTAAATGTAAATGTCCCAATGCAAAGACATAGAGTGACCAAATGAATAAAAAACCAAGACCCATCTATATGCTGCCTACAGGAGATTCACTTCAGATATAAAGACACATACAGACTAAAAGTGAAGAGATGGAAAAAGATATTCCACGCAAATGGAAGCAAAACAAAACAAAACCCTAGGGTAGCAATACTTAGACAAAATAATGGTGTGTTTGTGTGTGTTGTTTTTGTTTGCTTGTTTTTGAGACAGATAGTGAGAGTTCATGTGACAGCACGTGCAGAAGAGGGGCAGAGGAAGAGGGAGAGAGAATTTTAAGCAGGCTCCACATCCAGCACAGAGTGCGTTGCAGGGCCCAAGGTAGGGTCCAATGTGGGGCCCAGCATGGGGCCCAGAGTGGGCCCTGATCTCACGACCATGAGATCATGACCATGAGATCATGACCTGGGCTGAAATCAAGAGTCAGATGCTTAACCAATAGAGCCACCCAGGTGCCCCAAACAAAATTGAGTTTAAAACAGATGCTAACAAGAGGAAAGAGGGCAGCACATAACAATAAAGTGATCAATCTACCAAGAGGATATAACAATCAGAAATATTTATGCATCCAACATAGGAGCGTCTAAATATATAAAGTATATTAACAGATATTCTACAGAATGAGAAATTGACAGTAATATAATAATAACAGGGGACTCTAACACCCCATTTACATCAATGGATAGATGATTCAGACAAAAAATCAATAAGGAAACAGTTTTCCAATCAGAAAGTCAATAAGGAGGGGCGCCTGGGTGGCTCAGTCTGTTAACTGCCCCACCTCGGCCTAGGTCATGATCTCCTGGTTTATGAGTTCACAGCCCGCATTGGGCTCTGTGCTGACAGCTCAGAGCCTGGAGCATACTTTGGATTCTGTCTCCCTCTCTCTCTGACCCTCCCTTACTCACACTCTATCTCTCTCTCTCTTTCTCTTTCTCTCTCTCTCTCAAAAATAAAAATAAATATTTTTGGGGTGCCTGGGTGGCTCAGTCGGTTAAGCGGCCGACTTCAGCTCAGGTCATGATCTCGCGGTCTGTGAGTTCGAGCCCCTCGTCGGGCTCTGTGCTAACAGCTCAGAGCCTGGAGCCTGTTTCAGATTCTGTGTCTCCCTCTCTCTGACCCTCCCCCGTTCATGCTCTGTCTCTCTCTGTCTCAAAAATAAATAAATGTTAAAAAAAAAAATTAAAAAATATATATATTTTTTTAAAAATTAAAAAAAAAAAGAAAGTCAATAAGGAAATAGTGGCTTTGAACACTGCATTAGACCAGATGGACTTAACAGATATATATAGAAAACTCCATCCAAAAATAGCAGAATATTCATTCTTTTCAACTGCATATAGAACATTGCCCAGGATAAATAGATCACATGACAGGCCACAAAACAAATCTCAATAAATTTTAAAAGACTGAAATCATGTCAAGCATCTTTTCCAATCACAATGGTATAAAACTAGATATCAACTATAAGAAAAAACTGACAGAATTTCAACGAGGCCAAACATGTTACTAAACAACCAATGAGTCAGTAAAAAAATCAAAAAGCAAGCTTCAAAATACCTTCAGACAAATGAAAATAGAAACACAACATTCCAAAATCTTTGGGGCACAGTGGTCCTAAAGAGGGAAGTTTACAATGACACAGGACTAACTCATGAAACAAGAAAAATCTCAAATAATCTAACTTACAGGAAATAGAAAAAGAAGAGCAAACAAAGTCCAAAGTTAGTAGAAAGAAGGAAATAATACATATAATAACAGAAATAAATAAAATAGAAACTAAAAAAAAAGACAGAGATAGAAAAGATCAATGAAACTAGCAGCTAGTTTTTTGAAACTATAAGCAAAACTGATAAAACTTCACCTTGACTCATCGAGAAAAAAAGAGAGAACCCAGATAAATAAAATCAGGAATGAAAGAGAAGTCACAACCAACACCACAATAACACAAAGAATTATAAGAAAGTACTATGAAAAATTATATGCCAACAAATTGGACTACTTAGAAAAAATGCAAATTCCTAAAAACATACAATCTTCCAAAACTGAATCATGAAATAATAGAAAATCTAAAAAAACCTGATCACTAACAACAAAATTGAATCGTTAAACAAAAAATTCAGCAAACCAAAGTCCAGAACCAGATGGCTTCAGACGTAAACTCTACCAAACATTTAAAGACCAGTTAATACCTGACCTTCTCAAACTTTTCCCAAAAATGGATGATGAAGAAATGCTTCCAAATTCATGCTATGAGGTCAGCATTACCCCGATGCCAAAACCAAAAACACTACAAAAACGAAAATTACAGACCAATATCCCTGATGAGCCTAGAGCAAAACAATCTTCAACAAAATGTTAGCAAACTGAATTCGAAAATACATTAAGGGGCGCCTGGGTGGCTCAGTTGGTTAAGCCACCCGACTTCAGCTCCGGTCATGATCTCATGGTTCATGGGTTCGTGCCCCGTGTCGGGCTCTGTGCTGACAGCTCAGAGCCTGGAACCTGCTTCGGATTCTGTGTCTCCCTCTCTCTCTGCTTCTCCCCCACTCATGCTCTGTCTCTCCCTCAAAAATAAATAAACATTAAAAAAATTTAAAAAAATACATTAAAAGAATCATCCACCATGATCAGAGGGGATTTATTATAGGGGTGGAAGTGTGGCTCAATATACACAAATCAATCAATCTGATACATCACATTAATAAAATAAAAGATAAAATTATATGAATATCTCAATAGATGCAGAAAAAGCATTTGAAATTATTCAACATCCATTTATGATAAAAACAACAAAGTGGGTATAGAAGGAACATACTTTAACATAATAAAGGCCATATAGATCAACCCACAGCTAACATCACACTCAATGTTGAAAAGCTTTCAGTTTTTTCTCTAAGATAAGGAATAAGACAAGGATGCCCATTCTCAACCACTCTCATCCAACGTAGTACTGGAAGTCCCAGTCACAGAAATCAGACAAGAAAAGAAAAAAGGTCAACCAAAGCGTTAAGGAAGAATATATATATACCATATATATACCATATATATACATATATATATATATATGGTGTGTATATATATATACGTATATATATATGGTATATATATGATATATGTATATATCATGTATATATATGATATATATATAAGCCCTGGGGCACCTGGATGGCTCAGCTGGTTGAATGTCAAAATTTGGCTCATGTCATGATCTTGGGGTTTGTGAGTTCAAGCCCCACATCAGGCTCACTGTTGTCAGCCTGTCAGCACAGAGCCCACTTCAGATCTTCTGTCCCCCTCTCTTGCCCCTCCCCTGCTTGCAATCTCTCCAAAATAAATATTTAAAAAACCCTAAAGACTCTACTGAGAAAACCTGTTATGACTAATAAATGAATTCAGTAAAGTTGCAGGATACAAAATCAATACACAGAAATCTTTTGCATTTCTATACACTAATAACAAAATAGCAGAAAGGGAAATTAAGGAAACAATCTTATTTACAATATCATCAAAAAGAATAAAATACCTAAGAATAAATTTAACCAAAGCAATGAAAGACTTGTACTCTGAAAACTATGAGATAATGGTAAAAGAAACTGAAGATGCACAAGTAAATGGCAAGAGTTACCATATTAATGGATTGGAAGAATTAATATTGTCTAAATGTCCATACTACCCAAAGCAATCTATAAATTCAATGCAATCCCTATCAAAATACCAATAATATGTTTCACAGAACTAAGACAAAAAAATCCTAAAATTTGTATGGAACCACAAAAGACCCCAAAGAACCAAAGTAATCTTGAGAAAGAAAAACAAAGCTGGGTGTTTCACAGGCCAGAGTTCAAACCATACTACAAAGCTATAGTAATCAAAACATTATGGTACTGGCATAAAAATAGACACAGACCAATGGAACTCTTGAGAACCCAGAAATAAACTCATGCTTCTATGGCCAATTAATCTATGACAAAGAAGGCAAGAATATACAATGGGACAGAGACAGTCTATTCAATAAATGGTCCTAAGAAAACTGTACAGCTACATGCAAGAACGGAACTGGACCATTTTCTCACACCACACACAAAAATAAACTCAAAACAAAGTGAAGACTTAAATATAAGACCTGAACCCATAAAACTCCTAACAGAAAACATAAATAGTAAACATGGACATCAGCCTTAGCAATATTTTTTCTGAATATGTCTCCCAGGCAAGGGAAACAAAAGCAAAATAAACAAATGGGAGTACATCAAGCTAAAAAAATCTTTTGCACAGTGAAGGAAGCCATCAACAAAACAAAAAAGCAACCTACAGAATGGGAGAAAATATTTGCAAATGATATATCTGATATTGGGTTAATATCCAAAATGTATAAAGAACTCATATAGCCCAATACCAAAAAAGCAAATGTTCTGATTTTAAAAATGGACAGGAGACTTGAATAGACAATTTTCCAAAGAAGATATACAGATGGTCAACAGACAAATGAAAAAAAATGTTCAACATCACTAATCATCAGGGCAATGCAAATTAAAACTACAATGAAATATCACCTCACACCAGTCAGAATGGCTAGTAACAAAAATACAAGAAATAGTAAGTGTTGGCAAGGATGTGGAGAAAAAGGGACGGTTGTACACTATTTGTGGGAATATAATTTGGTGCATCCACTAGGGAAAACAGTATGGAGTTTCCTCAAAAAATTAAAAATTAAAGTATGTTACACAATAATTTCACTAGTGAGTATTTCCCCAAAGAAAATAAAAACACTAATTTGAAAAAATATATGTACTCCTATGTTTGCTGAAGCACTTACAATGGTCTAGATACGGAAGCAACCTAAGTGTCCACTGATAGGTGAATGCATAAAGAAGATGTGGTATATATACACAATGGAATGTTACTCAGCCATAAAAAGGAATGAGTCTTGCCAGTCACAACATGGAAACCTAGAGGTTATTATGCTAAGTGAAATAAGTCAGACTGAGAAAGACAAATATTGTATGATTTCACTTATATGTGTAATCTAAAAAACAAACGAAGCAGACAAACAAAATCAGAAATGACTTATAAATACAGAGAACAAACTGGTGCTTGCCAGAGGGAAAGGGGTGGGGGGAGGGGCAAAATAGGTGAAGGAGATTAAATGGTACAAACTTCCAGTTATAAAATAAATAAGTCACAGGATGAAAAGTACAGCATAAGGAATATAGTCAATAATATTATAATAATTGTGTATGGTAGCAGATGGTAATTACACTTACTGTGGTGTGGTGATCATTGCATGTATAGAATTGTCAAATCACTATGTTGTACAGTTAAAACTAATATAACACTGTATGTCAACTATACTTCAATTAAAAAAACACAATCTGTCAAAGTCACACAAGACAAAATAGACAATCTGAATAGGCCTATATCTATTGAAGAAATTGAATCAATAATTAATAACCTCCCAAAACAGAAAGCACCAGGTCCAGATGGGTTCACTGGTGAATTCTACCAAACATTTAAGGAAGAAATTATATGAATTCTCTACAATCTCTTCCAGAAGATAGACACGAAAGGAATATGTCCTAAGTCATTCTGAGACCTGCATTACTCTAATACCAGAACCAGACAAAGACATCACAAGAAAAGGAAACTACAGCTCAATATCTCTCAAAACATAGATGCAAAAATCCTCAATAAAATATTAGCAAACCAACAATCATATTCAAATTCAAAAATAATAAAATATTAGCAAATCAAATTCAACATTCAAATTCAAATCAAATTCAACAATGTATAAAAATAATTATACACCACAACCAAATGGGATTTATCTCAAGTGTGCAAAGCTGGTTCAATATGCATAAATCATTTAATGTAATCCATCACATTTACAGGCTAAAGAAGAAAAATCCAATGATAACGTAAATATATGCAGAAAAAGCATCTGACAAAGTCTAATACCCATTCATAATAAAAACTCTCAGCAAATGAGAAATAGAGGGGAACTTCCTCAACTTGATAAAGAACATCTGCAAAGAACCTACAGCTACCATCATACTTAATGGTGAGCAATTCAAAGCTGTCTCGCTAAGATCAGGAACAAGGCAAGAATGCCCCCTTTCACCATCCCTTTTCAACATGATACTGAAAGTCCTAAGTAAAAAGACATGAAAAAGAAATAAAATGTGTACAGAGTAGGAGGGAATAAATAAAACTGTCTTGGTTTCCAAATGACATTTGTCTAAGTAGAAAATCAAAAAAAAGACACACACACAAAAGTCTCCTTAGAACTAATAAGCAATTATGACAGGACTACTGGACATAAGGTTAACAACAAGTCAATCACCTTCTTCTATATCAGTAATGAGCAAGTGGAATTTGGAAGTAAAAACACGATACCATTCACATTAGCACCCAAGAAAAGTAAATACTTAGGTATAAATCTAACAAAATGGGTACCAGATATAAGGAAAACTACAAAATTCTCAGTAAAGAAATCAGAGAAACTAAATAAACGGAAAGATGTTTCATGTTATACATAAGAAGACCCAATATGTTAAGACGTCAATTCTTTCCAACTTGATTTATAGATTCAATACAATTCCAATAAAAATCCCAGTAAGTTATTTTGTGGCTATTGATAAACTGATTCTAAAGTTTATGTGGATAGTCAAAAGACCCAGAATAGCCAACACAACACTAAAGGAGAAGAAAAAAGTTGTAGTATTGTCACTATCCAACTCCAAGACTTACTATAAGTCTACAGTAATCAAGACAGTGTACATAGGTGAAAGAATAAATAAATAGATTATCATGGAACAGAATAAAGAGCCCAGAAATAAATCCACATAAATATAGTCAACTGATCTTTGACAAAAGAGCAAAGATTGTCTCTTAAACAAATAGTGACAGAACAACTTGACATCCACATGAAAAAAAAAAAAAAGAATCTAGACACTGACTTTATACCTTTCACAGAAATGTTAACTCAAAACGGATCATAGACCTAAATGTAAAATACAAAACTAAAAAACTCTTGGAACATAACACAGGAGACAACCCAGGTGACTTTGGGTATGGCAATGGCTTTTTAGATACAACACCAAAGGCACAATCCATGAAAGAAATAATTGATAATGTGGACTTCATTAAAATTAAAAACTTCTTCTCTGAGAAAGAAATTGTCAAGAGAATAAGAAGACAATATCCATATCTGATAAGGAATGTTATCCAAAATTTATAAAGAACTCTTTTCTATACATATCACGTTTATTTATTTTACTTTTGAGAGAGAGAGAGTATGAGCAGGGAAGGGGCAGAGAAAGAGGGAGAGAGAATAAGTAGGCTCCATGCTGTCAGCACAGAGCCCAGTGTGGAGTTCAAACTCACGTACCATGAGATCATGACCTGAGATGAAATCAAGAGTCAGATGTTTAACCGACTGAGTCACTCAGGCATCCCACAAAGAACCATTAAAAGTCAATAAGAACATGAATAACCTGGGGGCGCCTGGGTGGCTCAGCTGGTTAGGAAACCAACTTCAGCTCAGGTCATGATCTCATAGTTTGTGAGTTCGAGCCCCACGTCAGGCTCTGTGCTGACAGCTCAGAGCCTGGAGCCTGCTTCAGATTCTGTGTCTCCCCCTCTTTCTGTCCCCTCCCCTGCTCACACTCTGTGCCTCTCTGTCTCTCAATAATAAATAAATGTTAAAAAATTTTAAAAAATTTAAAAAAAAGAACATGAATAACCTGATTTTAAAATGAGCAAAAGACCTGAACAGACACTTCACCAAAGAAGACATAGAGATAGCAAATAAGCATATGAAATGATGCTCCACATCATATGTCATTAGGGAGCTACAAATTAGAACAACAGGACACTACTTCATACTAATTACATTGGCAGAAAATCCCAACCACTGACAACCCCAAATGTTGATGAGGATGCAGAGCAACAGGAATGCTCACCGTTAGTGGTAGGAATGCAAAATGACACAACCAATTTGGAAGGGAGTTTGGCAGTTTCTTATAAAACCAAACATACTCATACCATGAAACCCAGCAGTTGTGCTCCTTGGTTTGTACCCAAATAACTAGAAAACTTACACACACACACACACACACACACACACACAACCGCATGTGAATATCTATAGGAGCTTTATTCATAATCAACAAAATTTGGGAGCAACCAAGATGTTCTTTATAGTAGGTGAATGGATAAAATGAGGTACATCCACACAACGGAATATTGTTCAGAGCTAAAGAGAAATGGCTCACCAAGCCATGAATAGACATGGAGAAATCTTAAATGCATGTTACTAAGTGAAAGAAGCCAATCCAAAAGCGTGCCCATATTATTCCAACATGGCATTCTGAGAAAGGCAAAACTATAAACACAGTAGTAAAAAGGTCAGCAGTTGCCAAGCATTAGGGGAGAGGCAGGGATGGCTTAGGTGCAGCATAGAGAACTTTCAGTGAAACTGTTTCACTGAACTTTCAGAGAACTTTCAGTGAAACTGTTCTGAGAACTTTCAGTGAAACTGTTTCACTTTCAGTGAAACTGTTCTATACAATATTGGAATAGTAGAAGCATGTCACTATGCATTTGTCATAAGCCATGGAATGGACACCACCAAGAGTGAACTCTAATGTGAGTTATGGGCTAAGTGTTAACACAAGATGCAGCTTCACTGATTGTAACAAAGTTGCCACGCTGGTGCAGGATGTTGATAACGGACCAGGTATGCATGCACGTGTACATGGGAATTCTTTGTGCTTTCTGCTCCCTTTTGCCGTGATCTCAAACATGTCCTAAAAACAAAGTTTATTTTGGAAATTAAATGAGATAATACAGGTAGGTTCCACGTCTAAGGAGTTTGGAGGTCACAACTCCATCCTGACAACAGATGAAAAAACTGAACAGACTGAAAAATCAAGAACTCTTCTTGGATCTGCAAGAGAGGGGAGCATACAAGGCAAATCGTTACCTCTGACACTGGAGAAACAGACAGGTAAATCCAGGGAGGCACATTAATATGGGAAGCTTTCTAGTACATTTATTTCTGTGGTCACTGCTCTCTTCTATCTCCTTTCACCTGTTAGTCCATAAGGTTTTCAAAAGCATTGAGACATTTCAGAGTCCCTGATTGTTCATGTATGCTTTCATTCATTCATTCACTCATTCAGGAAACATTAATTAAGTTCCTATTATGTGTTGGATATTGTGCTATTTCTTATGGGAACATAAAGATATATAAGGCATAGATACTTCATTCAGTTCAAACACTCAACAATTTTTGAACATCTACTATGTGCCATACACTGTGCTAGGTGTTAAGGATTCAGCAATGAAGGGAACAGCCCATTTTCAAAACAGTGTAACCACCACCACAACAAACTCTTGACCCCACTGGCTTTAACATGTTTTTAGTGAGGTCTTCACAACTCCTTGAACACATGGGTTTGTCTGTTTGTCTGTCTGTCTGTTTGTTGTTTGGTGTGTGTGTGTGTGTGTGTGTGTGTGTGTGTGTGTGGTGCCATTGTTTCGTAGTCATTCCCTTAACTATTTTTGGACTCAATGCACTCCATTTGGATTTTCAGGACAACACACTCCAGGAGGACTTTCAACACAACTTAATAGAAATTGCTCTTACCAAGTTAATTATGAACTCTATGTTGCCAAAACCAAAGGTCAATTCTTTTTGTCATTGCATTTGATGCCTTTGAAATATCCAGCATAACCAACCACACTTCCCCTCTTGAAATACTTTCTACACTTGACTTTCATAGTGGCATACTCTTCGAATTTTCTTCCTGCTTCACACCCCTCCTGTTCAGTCTCCTTAGCTGGCCCCTCCTCTTCTGTTCAACCTCTAAGTGTTGTTGCATCTGTCCCAGGATTCAGTTCTGCGGCTTTTCCTTTTATCCATGAATATACTCTTTTCTATATTTCATCTAATCCTGTGACTTCAAATACTATTGTATGCTTCCATTTCCCAAATTTACCTCTATAGATGGCATAAGGAGTGTAACTGTCCTAAAGTGATCCAGGAGTGGTGTGTAATAGCCCAAAAAGTGGGAGAACTCCAATTATCCATCAACTGGTTTATCAATAAACAAAATGTGGTACACACATACAATGGAATAGTACTCAGCACCTAAAAAGAATGAAATACTGATACGTGCTACGACAGAGATGAATCTCAAAAGTATATGATGCTAAGTAAAATAAGCCAGATGCAAAAGACCATATATTGCATGACTCCATTCATAGGATGTCCTGAAAAGGCAAATTTATAGAATCAGAAAGTCAATTCGAGGTTCCTAGAGCTGAAGAGTAGGAATGAGGAATGGTTGCTAAAGGACACAATAGGTATTCTGGGGGTGATAGAATGGTTCCAAAACAGGACTGGGGTGATGGTTACACAAGCCCATAATTTTAATTAAAATAGTTGAATTATACACTTAAAACAGGTGGATTTTATGGCTTGTAAATTATATCTCAATAAAGCTGTTTGGAAGTAAAAGAAATGTGATATTGTGGGCCCCATCTGCCTTCCCCTTTATTTATTTCTTATTTTCTATAGAATTTATATTGGTTCCACTCAGAGACTCTAAAGTCTCATCCTATTGGCTCTTTGGCTGAAAGCAATTTCCAGAGGACACTAGCTGACTTCTGCCAGCCTCCAACCCTCCCAACAGCTGGGGGAATGAATTCCCCGGTCCTGAAGGAGATGGGGATGTGCATGGTTCGCTTAGAACATCACTCTGCTAGGCAAAGAGGTATGATGCACCTTGGTGGCCTCAAGTAGGGCTCCACAGGTCTCGGCAACACCTAGGGCGTTTAGCTAGTGCCGACAGCTTCAGAGACCAAGCTGCTACAACTCGGTGACTACAGTCAACCTTCCCTAGGCAAATGTGTTTGCAGCACGAGGATTCAGGTCTCAAGTAAGAAGAGGAGAATGTCCACAACACAAGGAAAAAGAGAGACTCAGAGGAGGGTGTCAAACCCAATCATTGTAGGGCATTTCTCCCAATATCTTTTTTTTAAATGTTTTTTTATTTATTTTTGAGACAGAGAGACACAGAGCACATGTGGCGGAGGGGCAGAGAGAGAGGGAGACATAGAATCGGAAGTGGGCTCCAGGCTCTGAGCTGTCAGCACAGAGCCCAGTGTGGGGCTCGAACCCACGAACTGTGAGATCGTGACCTGAGCCGAAGTTGGAGCTGAGGTTGGACGCTTAACCGACTGAGCCACCCAGGCACCCCACATTTCTCCCAACAACTTAAGAAAACATTCTCTTCAAGTGCATGTGCTGTTTTCACCACGTCCATATGCTGGACTTCAAAACAAGCTTCCACAAATATCTAAGAGTGAAAATCATACCACAATAGTATTAAATTAGATGTCAATAAAAACAAGATATTTAGAAAATACCCAATTTTAGAAATTAAACAACATACTTCAGAACAACTCATGTGTTAAAGAGGAAATCATACATAAATTAGAAAATATTTTTACCTGAATGATGACAGAAATCTAATTCATCAAAATTGTTGTATGTGGCTGGCACAGTAAGTACTTACAGAGAAATTTATTCTTTACACAAGAAAGGGATAAAGTCAATAATCTAGCTCTGACCTTAAGAACCTTGAAAATCAAGAGTAAATTGAACCCAAGGCAAACAAAAGGAACAAATAAATAAAAGAAACAGATGAAATAGAAAAGAGACAAACAATAGAGAAATACAACAGTAAATGAAATCCACACAGAAAATTTAATTTCACATGGATTCTATATTTAAGTGTATATCCAGAACCATAAAGACTTTAGGAGAGAAAATGGGAGAGCATCTATCGTAACTAAAAATCAGAAAATCATTGCTTCTGGGGTAGATTGCAGGCAGGGTGGAAGGTGGGAATTGACTAGAAAGGGGCAAGAAAGAACTTTTCGAGGGTGAAGGAAATGTTCTGGAGGTTGTCTTGGGTAATGGTGACAGTGGTGTGTACATAATTGTCACACTTCATTGAACTAACCCTTAAGATCTGGACATTTTCATGCATGTAAATGACACCTCAATTTTTTAAAGTAGAGAAGAGGCAACATCTTGAGGAGCTTTTGGTGGTGGTACTGGGGCATCTCTGGGGCGCAGGCTTCAAAAGCATCCATAGTATCTTCAGTTTAGGACTCTGCTAAGAGTGGTTTTGCAACCAAAATGTAGGCTGACCGCAAACGACCATAAGATCCACAGTGACCAGAGCTACGGATCCCTATTCTCATTATCCGGATCATAGAACTAGACAGCTACCACTAGATAGCTTCCCTTCAATGGTGATCTTCCCCCATAAACCCAGAGCTCTCCAAGGGGAAATCGAAATTGAGGTTCTGGATATGTGGGGTTGGAAAGAAAGTCATTTCCCATACAACTCGGTGTCGGGAGCTGCCACCAAATGCAAATGTCTACACTTTACACGACAGTAACATTTCAAGTGGCACTCTGAGAGAGGAGATAATGGACTAGAGTAGATTTTCTCCCCAGATGTATTTGCTGCACAAGGCAAAAATTGCCATTGTGCTGGCAGATTTCTTCTCTTCATTTAAATGCACAGATTGTGCATCCCAGACAGCTGGCATGGACCACCGGATGTATTGTTACAGGGAGGACCCAGCCTTTATCACACCGTGGCCCTGAAGCCTGCTTCCTGTGCCTTGGAAGAATGAGAGCTATGTTAAAGGTCAGCACTTTTTAGGGAGGAGGGACCCTGCAGGAGGCATGAGCAATGGGTATGTGGTAAGAGTTCAAGGTGAACAGGCTGAGCCAGAAACAAGAGTGCATAAAACTCCAATCCTGCCTTTGGGACATAAGGGGACCAGAACCCAGGCTCTTTCAACTGGCTTCCAACCATCTAACAGGTTAGAGCTTTCTCATTTTCTTTCAACTATTCCCGGGCATGGGTGTTTTGCAGAAATAAAGTGGAGGGAACAAAATTTTTTTTGTAAACCTGTAACTACTTGATCTCTCTTTCTGGCCTTCTCCAGGATCACGCTGTAATCTAATCTGCTCCCCAGTGTTTCTGATTCCTGGAGAGTGCTTCTTGATACCCCGGTTTGACCATGGCTGGGTGGATCTGCCTTGTGACAGGGGCAGGAGGGTTTCTGGGTCAGAGAATCGTGCGTTTGTTGGTGGAGGAGGACCTACAGGAGATCCGGGCACTGGACAAAGTCTTCAGCCCAGAAGTGCGGGAGGAATTTTCTAGTAAGTGAACTTGGGTTCATGGGTGGGTAGCTCCATCTTAACCCCTGGGTACGTGTGGGGAGAGGGTGGTTGTCTAGCAAATCAAGGAAAGTGGTAGCTAAATAAAGGCTAATCCCAGGTCCAAAGTCATCGGAAAGGAAAACACAAGTGGTGTAGAGATACACCAGAGATACAAGGCTATCAGGAGGCTGGGTCTGACTCTGATCCAGAACTAGAGAGGAATGACCGTAGGTCAGCCACTTTGGCCTCTAGGTCTCTTTTCTTCTCATTTATAAAATCATGTATCAGTTCTCTCCCTTGTCAACAACTCTTTAATGTTCTGAAGATTTCAGACTTTGCAGCATCTGCAAAGGGCAAATGAGCACCATTAACCCAGAGACTCCAGCAGTGGGTCGCCGTGGCTCTTGATTGTCCTGGTCCTTCTGTGGCTTCATTTAGCATTGCCAGTGAAGCTGAAATAAAAGGAAGTGAAGGTGAAGCTGAGTGTGTGTGTGTGTGTGTGTGTGAGAGAGAGAGAGAGAGAGAGAGACAGACAGACAGAGACACAGAGAGAAAGAGAGGGAGAGAGGTAGGGAGGACACACAGCGTGCAACGAGGGAGCCAGAGACAGAGTGCGGGTTCCTCTTGTGGATTCCCCGAACATCTCTTTTTACCTTTTGTCTCCACTCATCATCACGAGAAAAGTGGCTGCAGCATTTGCTGGACAACCTCACTGCTCTGCTCTTTTCCCAGATTGCTGACCCTGGAGCAAATGCAAAAGCTAGATTTATAAGACCTATTTCACCCCTCCAGATCCTCAAAACAACCCTGAGAGGAAGGTAGGAAAGGGGTCTCACCCCACAGGACGATGAGGAAATCGAGGTAAAGGTAAAGCAACTTACCGAGGCCCTCTGATTAATGGAAGGCAGGGCTCAGAGTAGAACCTCATCGCAGAGGCCCCTGTCCCCCCTCCCCGCCCTCCCAGACAGTGCCCATCACTCTCCTTGTCTTTCCTGTGCTCTGAATGTCTCAGATGTCCTATTTCCTCTACCCTCTGCCACAACGGTGTCTCTGGTGAACACACAGGAACGTACATGATCAACATCGACTGGGTGTAACCCTTATGTCTCAGCAATACTTACAGTCTGACAGCTGATGCCCCAAAGAGGCGACCTTTAACCTAGAGAAGCAGTCTCCCAGGGTGACAAGTCACGTGATGTCAGAGACGGGCCGGGACCTCTGTCAAGATCCCAGGGGAGAAGCCTTACAGTGGTTTTTCCATGCCAGGTCCTGCGCTCGGTGTGTTACATGCGCCAGCTAGTTTGCTCCTCGTGACATCCCTGTGGGATAGGTAATATCGTCCTCCTCTTCTTAGAGATGAGAAGGCAGGGCCGCCTGGGTGGCTCGGTCAGTTGAGCTTCCGACTCTGGTTTTAACTCAGGTCATGATCCCACAGTTTCATGGGTTTGAGCCTCCGCCTTGGACTCTGTGCTGCCAGCACAGAGCCTGCTTGGGACTGTCTCTCTCTCCCTCTCTCTCTGCTTCTCCCCCACTTGCGCTGTCTCTGTCTCTCTCAGAAGAAATAAATAAGCTTAAAAAAAAAAAAAAAAAAAAAAAAGATGGGAAAGCAGGCACAGAAAGGCATCTTTGTCCTGTCAAGGCTGCTATACCAATACACCATAGGCCGGGTGGCTTAAACCCAATTTATTTCTCACAATTCCGGGGGCTAGAAGCCCAAGAGCAAAGCAGGGTCATGTTCTGGTGGGAGCTCTCTTCCTGGCTCATAGCCTGTGCCATCTTGCCGTGTTATCACATCGTACAAAGGGGGAGGAATCTCTCTCTGGGATCTTTTATCAGAATACTGATCCCATTCATAAGGGTTAAACCCCCATGACCCGATCGCCTTCCGAAGGCCCTATCTCCCTAACACCATCGCGGTGGCATTAGGATCTCAACGCTTGAATGTGGGAGGACACAAACATTCAGCCCATACACAGCCAAGGCTAAGGTGTTCAGGGTCCCACAGCTGAAAAATAGCAAAGCTGAAACTGAACCCAGAAGGTCTAGCTTCAGCGGCTGTGCTTTTAACCACTAGTTTGTCTAGTAGCTTCTCTTAGGTCTCCCTACAGCGCAGCCCGCACCGCATAAGCAACTGTCTATTCAGTCTAGCAAAATACTTCTCAAGTTCACAGAGCCTCGGAGAGGGCGCGAGCTGTGCCGCTCCCACCAACACGGCCGCAGCGCCCTCTGCTGGTGTCTCTGCGCCCCTCCAAGCTAATAGGGTAAGAGCCCCTTCTTCTGGCTTTGGGCTTCTCCCCCCTCAACTTGTCAATTCCTCGGAGCCAGCCTGTGGAAGTCAGCAACAAAGAAGAGGCAGAGGAAAGGAGGGGGAAAGGCAGAAGTGGAGACACAAAATTCCCACTGATCGCCAGCAGCTTTTCCTCTGCTTTCTTCCTCTTCGGGGAGTCTTGGAGTTGCCTGAAAAGGGAAGGGGCGGGAGGAGGTGTCACAGAGCAAATTTGGCAGAGGCTTAAGCAGAGCAGATGGTTCCTCCAAGTTGTAACCCAGGAAGGAAATTTCTCAGTCCTGAGTTTTTCACTCTGAATTTCTCTCTCTCACTGTTCTCTGGTCTCCATTGCCAATTTCAGTTAAGTTGCCTTATCCTTTAAATACACACATACACACATATGTATATACATAGACTTATCCTTAATCTGCCTCAGGAAAAAAAAAAAAGTGCTAATCCTGCATTTGGGTGACAGGGGGAAGAGAGCAAAGCTTGAAGGCAGCGGGCAGGCTTGAGTCTTCACTAGAAGTGTGACTTAGACCTGCCCCTTAACCTGCCTCAGCCTCAGTTTCCTTGCCTGTATAGTGGAAATCAGAGTATCTTTGTCATGAGATAGCTGTGAAGGAAAAAACCAGACAACTGTACAAGTTGTGTACAAAGGAGAAAGCACAAAGTAAATGTGGGCAATTTACCCAAACTGTATGCAGTGCCATGTTTATCCCATGGGTTTATCCATTGCCCTTGGCTAGATGGTCAGAATGCTAGTATCCATTGCCCTTGGCTAGATGGTCAGAATGCTAGTTCCTCGGCAGCTGAGTCATTTGCAGCAACGATACCTGCTTTAGATGATATCTAACAAAGCATTCCCTGTCAATGGCTCCACTATCCTGGTCACCCAAGCAGGAAATACTCAGGCTAACATTGACTCTAACAAAACCTCTTCCTCTTAGCCTATCTCCAATAAGAACCAGGACCTGTCTGGGTAAGGTCTGGAAAGTCAACCCTGCCTATCTCTCCCTGACCCTGCTCCCTCTGTGGGAGCCCTGGTTCCAGTCCGTCTCATCTGAAGTTTGGTGCAGACATTCTGATTCATCTCTCGAATGCCCTGCTCTCTTTTAGATGTACCACACCAATCCATTTTATATACCGCAGCCGGGGTTACCTTCCTACACCACCACTCTGTTGGCTTCTTTCTCTTCTTGTTCCAAACCCGTTCATGACTCCTTATTCCCTACAGAATTAAATTCCAATTCTTTCCTCATAAGAGGAGGAGTGGATATAAATCCATTCTTCATAATCACTCTACTCTTCTTAATGAATTTTATGAATTTCCCATGAATCACTTTAATAATTTTTGTCCCAGGTGCAGTTGATCCCTCACTGCTCAAATTCCTTTTTTTTTTTTTTTTTTTTTTTTTTGGAATAAAATGGGGTGGAAACAGATGTTTGCTCTATCCCAATAAATGTTACACATCCTGATTTCTGTGCCTTTGTTTACTTGTTCCTTCTGTGGATTTGCCCCCTATCCCCACCCTCCCCTCAATGTACCTGTCCTTGAGACCTGGGTAAATGCCACCTGTATCAGGAAACTTCCAGATCCCAAAAGACTTCCAATGACCTGACTCATGTTCACCCAGAGCTCCAGAGCAAGATCAAGCTGACCATTCTGGAAGGAGACATTCTGGATAAACAGTGCTTGAAGAAGGCCTGCCAGGACACCTCAGTCATCATCCACACCGCCTGTATCATTGACTGCATGGATGTCGTTCACCGAGAAACCGTCATGAATGTCAATCTGAAGGGTACAGTACCCCAGGGAGGATATGGGATGATGTGGGCAAGTGAGGCTCAGAAAACAGAACAGGAGGGGAGGGGAAGCCCCCATTCCTGAGCACCTGCTGAGCCTGTGCCAACTGCTTTTTCTTATCACCACTGAGAGATGCAAGGCTGTTATCCCCAGTTTTTAGATGAGGAAACCAGGGCTGAGAAGGGCTAAGTAACTTGTCAAGTCCCCCTGAGTAGGAGAGCTAGAATTTACACCCACACCTGTGTGTCTCCAAAGGCCACACAAGGTCTTCTTACTGTAGCTCTACTCAAACATCGACTCCATTCCGACCTTAAACTCTTGCTATCCAACACCTCCTACCTCCCCCTGGGCTAGAATCAGACCTTACAAGTGCCTCCCTGGTCATCATTTCAGCCCTTCTGTGTGCCTCTAAGTTGGCGGTCACCCAGTGAGGCCGAGACCAAAGAGCTCTGTGATATGAAGGGCCCCCATGTCCATTATGAGTGATGGGCCGTAGCTGTGGGCCAGTTTCCTTCAGGCAGGACTCCTGTGCAGGATCGCCAAGCATAATGAGAATACCTAGCACCTTCCTGCTTACCTCAGAGAAGGATTCCTCTCAAGAGACCTAGCAAAGCAAGTTCACAGCAGTCTGACAGGACAGAATTACCCAGCACTGGCCTTCCCATGATATTTCTTAATGGTGCCAGCCTTCCATTATCCATAATAGTACTTCTTCAGCTCACTGCTGGGTCTCCTATTAAAAGGTAGTTTCTAGCCAGGTGCGCAAAGTACACCCTTCTTAGATCCTCATCCCTTAAATGCCTGGCTGGTGGCTCTTTCTGATTTATGGCTTTCCAATCTACTTTAGATCCAGACACATTTGTTTAAGGGATTAGTGTAAATCCCTTATTAGCCTGGCACGTGATATTATCCTTCCGATCCCTGGATGCAGTTTCTCTAGGACCAGAGCCTTCAATCCCCAATTCTATCTGGCTTCTATGCCCTGCTCTACAAAGTCATTAGTCTACTCAGAGGCTCCTTTTCTACAGCAACTTATGGCTTTAGGATCTCCAGCCTAAAGAAGCACAATCTCAAAAAAGACCCTTTTTCATTTCTACTTAGCCACACCCTCGCCACTCCCACGCTGCAAGGAGGGTGCTATATTACCCAAATTTTCCTTTTTAGCCCCTCTCTCCTAACTCCTGCTCTCCAGGGCTCACAACAAGAGGGGATTTGAAATCACTGACAAGTGTTAGCAGTATCAGTGAATTAAAACCAATGTCACTCCCAGGTTTAGAAAATACTTCATAGGAATGGTCATTTCCCCCTTTGCAGATAAATTAGCCTGTAATTCTCTCAGCCTCTAGATTTGATTTTTTTTTTAAATAAGGCTGTCTCTCTAGAAAATCAAATTGCACAAAGACCTTGAAGGGTATTTTTTTAATAGAAAGAAAGAAAGAAAGAAAGAAAAGGAAGGAAGGAAGGAGGAAGGAAGGAAGGAAGGAAGGAAGGAAGGAAGGAAGGAAGGAAAAGAAAAACGATGCTTTGCTGGGGAAATTCCTTCCTTATGGGAATGATGCCTGCGTCACCTCCCCCAGCCAGAGGGATTCTGCAAGATCCTCCTGGTATAGGTATTAACCAGCAGAGGGCACACTCCTCTTTCCCGTTCTCCACCAGGCTGCCCAGAGAGAGCCGGTGCCGGCTCAGGAATGCCAAGGAAAAGGAAGGTTTATCACGTCCGCTTTTCAGACCTGGGTCAAAGAAGTCACAGCCAGAATTAGGAGTGGCCTTTGTAAGGATTACTCAGTCAGGATTAGGTAAAATTCTAGTCCATATTCTGAGAGTATGGCCTCCTAATAACGTTATACTTAAAATAACTTGTTTTTAATGAAGTGGGAGGGATAAGTGATCATTTTTGTAATGTCTTTACTCAACAAAACATAAAATGGCAACCCTCTGTCCTTTTCCAAAATTAAAAGTACACACACAGGTCCAGGAAATCCAAAAGCCTAGAAATTCTTGCTCTCCAGAACCCAAATGTTGGTTTGTTTTCATTTTTGCAGTTTTGCATTTTATCTATGGCTATAGCATAGTCAGATCTTAGCCAGAGACACAGAGGAGTACACTCCTGATCTACAATAACTACCGCACTTGTGGGTTAGGGGGTGGATATGGTCCGTGGGCATGGCTGGCCCTGTGAGTTATGTGTTGACACTGACTGCATGTTCCCCATGGGCAGGTACCCAGCTCCTTTTGGAAGCCTGTGTCCAGGCGAGTGTGCCAATCTTCATCTATACCAGCACCATAGAGGTGGCTGGGCCCAACTCCTACAGGGAGATCATCCAGAACGGCCACGAAGACGAACATCTCGAATCCACATGGTCCGCTTCGTATCCATACAGCAAAAAACTTGCGGAGAAAGCTGTGCTGGCTGCTAATGGGTGGGCTCTTAAAAATGGTGGCACCTTGCACACTTGTGCCTTAAGGCCCATGTATATCTATGGGGAAGGAAGCATATTCCTTTATAACCATATATACGAGGCCCTGAAGAACAATTGGATCATCAAACAGAACAGCAAATTCTCCATAGTCAACCCAGTCTATGTAGGCAATGTGGCCTGGGCTCACATTCTGGCCTCAAGGGCCCTACAGGACCCGAAGAAGGCCCCCAGAGTTGGAGGACAGTTCTATTATATCTCAGATGACACGCCTCACCAAAGCTATGATAACCTCAATTACAGTTTGAGCAAAGAATGGGGCTTCTCCCTTGAGTCCAGAATGAGCCTTCCTCTATTTCTGAAGTACTGGCTTGCCTTCCTGCTGGAAATAGTGAGCTTCCTACTCAGTCCAATTTACAAATACCAACCCCCCTTTAACCGCCACTTGGTGACATTGTTAAATAGCGTGTTTACCTTCTCCTATAAGAAAGCTCAGCGGGACCTGGGGTATGAGCCACTCTTCAGCTGGGAGGAAGCAAAGCAAAAGACCATGGAGTGGATTGGCTCCATAGTGAAAGAGCACAAGAAGTCCCTAAAAACAAAGACTCACTGATCTGGGGGTGCCAAGGATGTAGAGGGAGGTCTTTCAGGCTCTCCCGCTCTGGCTTCCCACAGAAAGAAACAAGGGCACAAGCCTGGGTCCTACTGCCTCCCATTTCCAAGATGGCCACCTTCCTTTACAAGATAGTAACCCTTCCCCGTCCCTGGCCGAACCAGAAGCTCTCTGTCCTACCCACACTACAGAGGACAGACGAAAGCCTCCGATGCCGATTCTGAGCTATTCGGGCCTGTTTCACTGAATAGTTTTGCCTATCGGTTCCGTTTCCTTTTGTTACGTGTGAAACATTTCTTAACTTTTAAAAATTCCGATTCCTACACACAGCTCAATGAAAAGAGTAATAAACGTTTTAATGCCTAATCTGGAGGACGCTGTGGTTGACATGGACACACACCTTCCTCCTTTCCCTTCCATGTCCAGGTATCACTACGTCCTTTTTAGGAAGGTAGCATGGAACGGAGGTGGGCAGAAGTGTTTGGAAGCAAGGGAAATCAAGATCGACTTAGCACCAGTATGTTTCGGCATATATCACTGCATTAATCCCTCTCCAGAAAACTAGGAGGTAGGGATTAGTACTTCTTTTTATTGACAAGGAAACCCGATCATCATGACCACCAACTGCTAAGTGACCAGGCCACTTAACCCAGACAGACTGACTTGACAGCCCCTGTCCACCGACTCATGAAGCCTGAACTGCCTAAAATTTGCAGCCGAACGGGGGTGGCGCAGAGGGGTTTGTCAGCGGTGCAACAGAGCCCTGGAGTGTGCTTCTTGGGAGAGCCCGGCTCCTCTGGGCCACCTCCTTCTCACCCAGCTTGTGCGGGAGACTCCCTAGGACCCAGAAGAACCCTTGAGGGGCATCTTGAGAGTTCGCAAGCCCTTGCCAGGTGGCCTGGGAAGGGAAAGGAGAAGCTGAGATGTGGCCAGCCTCTACTGCCAATGCCAGTTTCCTTAGCCCCCAGGACGTACGTGGGCCACCCTGGCAATTCAAAGCCGCTATCTAACCTTTCAAATCATGCAATGAAACCATACCATGGGTTCTCGGGAAAGTAAAGGGAACAGATATGAACTCCCCTAAAACTTCATCTCCTACCTAGCCCAAGAGGTAGAGGTCGACCACCCCACACCTCCAGAATGAACTCCTTTCTCCCTCTCCCTGGCTCTCCCTTACACTGCCTGCTGTGACGGAAGCTTATCCCTCTATGTCCGTAAGTCTCTCTCCTTTCCCTCCACCTGCCCCAGCCTGTGCATCCCTTATCCTCAGGAGAGGAGGCCAATCAAGGCAGGTTTGGGGAGTTGAATGACGACGCAGTCATGAACTAAACAGAGGACCAAGAGTCAAAAGAAACACCGTCAGGACTGGCGAGGACCACATGACCTGGGGCAGCTGAGGAGGTGGCCGTGGGGCTTGGAGTGTGGGTGGTGACAGCTGCCTCTCTCCAGACCAGGCTGTTGCCTGTCTTTATGAACCAGAGCCACGGCAAGAGTTGCACCCAACATCCAGTGGCTCCTTTCTTACCTAGAGAATGTACAGATTATGATTTCAGTTGAATTTGATTACCACAAGGGAGATAGCTTATGCTTTCATTCTAAGGAGAAAGGGGAAAAAAACATTCTGGCTGGGGTACAGGTTTCTATCACCTTCAAAATCCCAAGGGCCAGAGGATCAGCACAGGGCTGAGGCACGCGGAGATGCAGTGGGTTTAGGTGAGAAATGGAACACTCCATCCTGCCTTCCTGCACTGCCCAGAACACAAGGGACAGCACCTGTCCAAGCTCTTATAAGGTGCACACAACTTTATATGAGTGTCCCCAAGCGAAGGAAAGAAAGAAGGTTGGTGGGATCTGGGACAAGGGTTCCCCAGGTGAGTTTTTAGCCTAGTGAAATCCCACATCTATGAACCCACCAGGGCAATTCTCACAGGGAAGGGAAGGGGCATTGTGGCCAAAGGGCAAGGGGGTGGGGCGCAAGGTAAGCAGAGGCAGAGGAGAGGGGCTCTGACCCGTTGGTGGTCCCAGCTGAGTACACATAAAAGCCTCAAATGTTTGGACCCGTGAAGTTGGCCATTCTTATACTGGGCACAGAACTGAGGGCTCCCGGCCTTTAGACCTAATGCACAAACTTTAGGTGTCTCCCCTTCCCCACCCCTCCTCTCCCTTCCCTCTCCACTCCCTCCTCCCCTCTTCCCTTTCCTGCCACCCCCGCCCCCCCACCTGGATGCAGCACAGAGTAGGGTGAACAGTGAAGGAAGGTGCAGGTGCTTGTACAACCACCGGGTTAAGCGCTGAGTGTATGTGAGTCCAGGGACCAGAGCTCATCTCAGGTTATTGGGAAAGCCCCCCTCCCCACAGCAGGGGGGCTCTCAGCTAGGCCTTGAAGGCTAGAGGGGACTTGGGTAGGAGAGTGAGGTGGTCCAGGCAGGGGAGGAGCCTGAGCAGTGGTGCTAAGGAAGGACAGTGAAGTGTGGAGGTGGGGTGGGGAGGAGGGTGAAGGGGAGTGAGGAGGCTCGCCTGCCAGGTGGAGAAGGGTTTACCCCAGGGAGATTAGATGCCTTAGGGCGTCAGATGTGACAGTGAACTTGATAAGGCTGGCCTCAGGGTAGAGGTGGAGTGAGCAGGTGGGTGAATGGCCTGGTGGAAGGCCAGCAGACATGTGGCAGGGGGCCTGAAGAGGTGAGAGGGGGTGAGCTGGACAGGAAGGCCACCTCAACCAGCTGCTTTAGAAACGTAGACATTCTCGGGGCGCCTGGGTGGCTCAGTCAGTTGAGCATCCAACTTCGGCTCAGGTGACGATCTTGCGTTGCGTGGGTTCGAGCCCCACGTCAGCACAGAGCCTGGAGCCTGCTTCGGATTCTGTGTCTCTCTCTCTCTCTGCCCCTCCCCTGCTTGTGCTCTCCCTGGTTCTCTCTCAAAAATAAAAAAGCATTAAAAAAAATTTTAGAAACATAGACATTCTGTGTTTCACCCCAAGTACAAAGTTCTCAATTACTTTATTAACAAGCAGACTAAGAACAATAACAAAAACTGACCTCACAGTTTCTCCTCTCATTAGTATAAGTCAAATATCCAAGGAAGATCTGAAGACTGGGGCGAGGGCAGGGCAGCTCTGGATTAGGATGGGGCTCCCCATCCCTGACATGCTAACTGCTCCAGGCAGGCCGGCCCACCCAGAAATGGACAAAGCTATTAGAGGGGGTCTTCGAAAAGACATACCTGCCGGGGCGCCTTGGGGGGCTCAGTCGGTTAAGTGTCTGACTTGATTTCAGCTCCGGTCACGATCTCACGGTTCGTGGGGTAGAGCCCCACGTCGGGCTCTGTGCTGACAGCGCGGAGCCTGCTTGAGATTCTCTCTCTCCCTCTGTCTCTGCCCCTCCCTCTACGCTCTCACTCTTGCTCTCCCTCAAAATAAATTTTGAGGTCCCCTGGATGGCTCAGTCGGTTGAGCCTCCAGCTCTTGGTTTCCAGTTCAGGTCGTGATCTCACAGTTCATGGGATCTGGTCCCGCGTCGGGCTCTGCTCTGAGAGCACAGAGCCTGCCCGAGATTTTGTCTCTCCCTCTCTCTCTGCCCCTCCCCTGCCCTTGGAATGTGGGCTCTTCTCACCTTCCCTGCTTCCAGAGGCTGCTCCAAGGACATGGCCTTGAGATAATGATGTGGTGTTGAGAACACCTGCACAGTATACATGACTGAACCCAGTGAAGGCCTCTTTATCTGTTCCTCTGAGGGTAGGAACCAGATCCAGATTATACCCGGGAAACTCCTGTGAGGATTGTGAGGCAAGTCTGTATCACATGTCTTGTGAATATCTGTGCTTTTTTTCCCCCAAAGATATTTCAGCGCGTTCAGTTACAAGGTGCTGGCCCAGAACCTCTTGGGGGTCTATGTAATTATGATATTGCTTTATTACCTTATTAAAATCTAAAAGAAATCTGAATTTCAACACACATCCAGCCCCTAGGATTTTGGACAAAAGATCGTGGACTGTTAGCCAGAAGAATCAGGTGCCAGGGATTGCTTTACATGTTTTAAATTTTTTTTTTTTTAATGTTTATTTATTTTTGAGACAAAGAGAGACAGAGCATGAATGGGGGAGGGTCAGAGAGAGATGGAGACACAGAATCAGAAGCAGGCTCCAGGCTCTGAGCTGTCAGCACAGAGCCCGACGCAGGGCTTGAACCCACAGACCGTGAGATCATGACCTGAGCCGAAGTCGGACGCTTAACCGATTGAGCCACCCAGGCGCCCCTATACGTTTTATATAATAACCCTCAAACAACACTCAAAAGCAGGCACTCTTGCTACCCTAATTTGACACAGGAGGAAATGGAAGCAGAGAGGTACGCAATTTGCTCGAGGTCATCCAGCTCGCTAGTGGTTCAGTTCCAGTGATAATAATAAAAAAAAAAGCATTGTGACTTCCAGGAGTCCACGTGAAGACATCAGACTCACATGTCTGCAGGAGCCAGCACCCGCATTATAAGTAAAGCAGGTTGGAGCCCAGAGACCCCAGGGCATGGGGGGGTGGCGGTGGGAGTGTGGTGTGCAGGAGGCCACGCTCTGCTTCCGGGAGGCAGCAGCTGATTCGGGCCTGGGATGTACTCCAAGTTCCCAGATCTTCTGACTCTTCGAGGAAAGCAAACCTTCCCAATCGTTATATGAAATCTCTTGATTTCTAAATATTGGCACCTAATTCTAAATTTTGAAAACAGTGTGCAGACCAGCTCCGGGAATGTGTGGGCTAGTGCCGAAACCGTATGCATAATATTTTAGTTCTCAAAAAGAGGGCAGCGAGGCATTAGAGGCAATCTGTTCCTTCTTGGTGATGGGTCCTGGGTGGGCATTACAGCATATTCTGTACTTTTCTGTATGTTTGATATTTGGTTGTGATTCTTCGACTAAATGAATTGTGATTTTTAAAAAAGAATGAGAACTAATGAAATGCATCTGCGGGCTAGACCCACAACTAAGGCTCCCAGTGTCCCATCTCTGTCCCCAGGCTGGTGGGGGCAATAAAGCGTGAGACATGGTAGGTACTGTACGTGGTGAAATGTACAAAGGCCATCAGAAAGGTAATGTGCCTCGGGAAGATCCCATCTGGGCAGGGGACTCAATAAAGCACTTGCACTGGGCTGAATACTGAAAGATGGTAGGATTCTAACGGGCAGAAATGGAGGGCCTGTATGCCAGGCAGAGGGAGTCTGCCGAGACACAGAGGTGGGAAAGGGGAGTCATTTTCAGGCAACGATGAGACCAGTGTGGACAGACCAGAGAGGACAGGTGCAGGGGAGAATGGAAGACGCACCTGGAACGACATAATGGGAAAAGACCAGGGTGACCTTGATTCACCTCTAGGGGAAACTCTGCCTCCTTCCTCCTTTCCCCTCAGAGCACGAATTCTGTTCCCCTTCTAAAGACCATTTGACATTTAGCTACTTTACGTGTAATATGCCTCACCTTCTGTGGAAAATTACACTCTTTCAGGGCAAAGACCATGTCTTCATGTCCCCACTAGCAATGAATATTGACAGTCAGGCGAAAGAACTTGGAGATTTTTCAATGTGCAGCCAGTGAGGATTCTTGTTCAGCTGTCCCTGGAAGAGGACTTGGGCACCAGTGTGCAGGATGGACTGGAAGAAATTAAGAGGATACCTCAAGGGGCGCCTGGGTGGCTCAGTCAGTTAAGCGTCCGACTTCAGCTCAGGTCATGATCTCACAGTTTGTGGGTTCAAGCCCCGCATTGGGATCTGTGCTGACAGCTTGGAGCCTGGAGCCTGCTTCGGATTCTGTGTCTCCCTCTCAACTCTGCTCCTCCCCCACTCACTCTCTGTCTCTGTCTCTCTCAAAAATAAATAAACATTAAAAAAAAATTTTTTTTAAAGAGGATACCTCAAGAATCTAGGCAAGAAATAAAGGTCTGATTTCTGCAGGATTAACAAAAATGGAATGCAGGGGGCAACTGAGGCCAGCCTGAGGCAGAGCAGACACTACTTTAAGAAATACCTGAGTAGGGTCACAGCACTCCTATGCACCCACTCTCTCCAGACAGAAACCGGGATGTCCTTCCCCGACTCTCCCTCCAGCCTATCAATCAGTCCTACCAACGTCACCTCCAGAGTGCCTCCTGACAGTGTCCTCTCCCTGTGCAGTAACACAGCCTAGTTTGGGCCCTCGTTGTCTCTTGCTTGGCCGCCCTGCCTCGGAGAGTCACCGATGAAATCCACTCTCTTAGTCATTGTCCATCCAACATAGACTCTGACCATGTGGCTCCTTTCCTGAAAACCATTCAGTGGAACCCCTTAGGATAACCCTGAGTGTCTTACAGTAACAGCTAAGGCCCTTCAAGATCTAGCCCCTGCCCACCTCTCCAGATGCAACGGTCACCAATTCCTGCCCACTCTCTAGATTGTCCAGCTTTATGTGCCAACGACAGGCCAAGACTTCCCGCATATGTTGTGCTTTTACATACTCCTGTGCTAAAGCTGTGTCCCTTCTGCTGACACCTTGACCATCACTCCTGCCAGCACGTCTTTCTCAAGTCCTTGTTCACTTACCCAAAGCTTCCATTGTATCATCTCTGCATCCTGTGCATATGTAATCGCATGGTAATTATTTCTATGTTCTGCCTCGCTCACTACACTGTCATGTCCTTGAGGGCAGCCACTCACCATTTCATCTCTGTGTCCCTAGAGCCAAGACCTGTGCCTGACACAAAGCAGGCACATAGATGGACTGCAGACTGACGGATGGATGGATGAGTGGTTAGATGGACAGAGGGACGGGTAGATAGACAGACAGACAAAACACAAACAAACTGAATTGCTGAGATGGGGAGGGAAGGGAGTCAGGGAAGGGGAAAGATTTCAAACCTCAAGAAATCAACAAACCTGAAGAAGCTGGGTCATCGTGAGAACCAGGAAGAGGGCAAGCAACATTGGGAGTGTGGGGGAGAGAGAGGAATCCATTTGTGTGGTACGAGGAGTGAGTGGTTGAAAGAAACGTTGAGAGGGAATGTCACCTACGAAGGCAGAACGTAACTGGGAAGATTTTTATGGGGACTGGAAGTTAGATGTACAATCTGAAACAGCGTGAGGCCCAGGGAGTTTTTAGACTACAAAAATAAGGGGATGCCTGGGGTGGCTTAGTCAGTTGAGTGTCCGACTCTTGATTTCAGCTCAGGTCATGACCTCACAGTACGTGAGAATGAGCCCCGAGTCAGGCTCTGCACTGAGCTTGGAGCCTACTTAAAATTCTCTCTCTCCCTCTCTCTCTGCCCCTCCCCCAAGTGCACACTCTCTCTCAAATAAAAATAAATAAATAAATAAAATCTAAAAATACAAAAACAAAAACTAGGATATTCTATTTTTAAAAACTAAATTCAGAAGAAAATCTCATCAGAAAAGAAGGAAGAGGGAGGAGGAGGGGGAGGACGGGGAGGGAGAGGAGAGGGAGGAGGAGGGGGAAGAGGAGGGAGAGGAAGGGATAGGAAAAGGAGGAAGGAAGGGGGGAGGAGGAGAAGGGGGGAAGAGGGGAGGGGAAGGAGGGGGAGGAGGAGGAGGGGGAGGAAGAGGAGGAGAGGGAGGAGGAGGAGGGGAAAATCTCCCATTCCTTAAATGATTACTTTAAGTGGTCACTTACAGTGCTCCTGAAAGCACCCAGGGACTCTGAAGAAGTTTGGAGGGAATCCCCCTCCATTCACCTGGGACAGATCCCACACAAAGGTAAAGAGCAGGGAACAGAGTTGGTGTTTCAAGGCAAGAGAGAGGCTCATTATGAGGCAGCGGAGGGGGAGGGGAGGACTAACAAAAAGTGGATTGGCCACTGTCCCGGAGGGCAGGGGACCCTGGGGTCAGTTGCAAACTCTGGAACAGTCACCAGTCTGTTCTAGAAACCTGAAGCTCCCCACTAATTAAAAATGCAGTCTTTCCTCGAGAAACAGAACCTGAGCAGGCAGAGTCAGCCCATCTTCCAAAATAGGGGCTGGTGACAGGGGGCGGGCACAGTGGGCACAGGATCTAAACTCCTGGCACCAGCTGGAGCCTGTAAAGCCACTGGCTCAATTGTGAGCAGTGCGCTTCATGAGCACGCGGCTTGTGAGGTCACAAGGGCCCTGTGCTTGGCTTACCGCTCTGCCCTGGGGGCCCCCCCACATCTGATTTTGCACCTAGCCTTGGGATTTAAGCAGCCAATCCTGATAATGAGAATTTCTTTCATCAGTAGGCAAAACAACCCCCTCCTAATCACAGGTAAACCTGGAAGGCTCCCTGACCCCTCCTGGAGAGATCAAAGTGTTGGTGGGGTTCAAACTATAGAGCTCAACTAGGCCCTAGAGACTCCGGCATTTAGCTACGGTTGCCTTCTCTTCCTCACTTCACAAATAAGAACACCGAGGCCTGAGAAGTAAAGTGATTTTCCCAGCGTCGCCGACAAATCAGTAGCAGAGCTGGCTAGAGTGTAGGTCTCCATTCTGCCCCTCAAGAACACACGAGAATCCCCATGGTGAAGAAAAGAGGAAAGTTTATAGCAGGGACACCTGGGGCCAAGCAACATACAGAGTTTGAGAAGCACAGCACATGGGCTGGGGGGGGGGGGGGGTTACTTTGTAGCCTCTGACACATCTGAAACACCCACCTGAACCCGGCCACACCACGCTGCTGCCATGGCCGCTCGTGCCTGCAACACATTCCTGTTCCCTGGCACCCTTCCCTGACCCAACGAACTGGTCCTCATGCTTCGGGCTGCGCCTTCCCTAGAAAGTCTCCAGCCTTCCAGGGAGGGGTAAAATGTGTCCCTCCGCTAAGGCACTTGTCACAGTCCAGGTGGTTGCTTATTAACTTGCCCATCTCCCTAACTAGACTGTGGACTCTGGAAGGCTCTGTGAGGACCCTGCTTGGACAACCCACGCCTGGCCCAGAGCAAGCATTCGGTCAACATTTACGGAGTGGAGGAAGGAAGAAAGCCAGTGTTCTTAAAGAAAGAGACTCTGGACCAGAAGAAATGGGATTTTAGGGAGTGGAGGGAAGGTTGTCCAAGTAGGCGTTCCTCTAAGCAAGACAAAGCTGGACTCCATACCCACCTGCCCTGGTGACCTACTATCTACTGCCAAGGTTGGCCTGTGAGCACCGTGCTCAGAATGGGTAGGAGAGACACCGCCTCCTGGAGGCCAAGAAGGCACAGAGCCAGGAGGCCGCCCTACCAACATATTTGCTAAAGAAAAAGAAACAGGGATAAGAGAGAACATTTGGAAAGGGGGCAGAGGGCAGGCTTACCCAGCACACCGAGCCTTCTGCCCGGAGCCTTCTGCAGAGCTGATACAGCCCAGTACGGCCTGTGGAATGCTGGTCTTACACAGAGACAGCAGGTGCTTCATAGGACAGGAACAAAAGTTGCAGGGGCAAAGGGGGGGGGGCGGTGCTGGGGGAGGAGGAAGAGGAGGGAAAAAGAGAAGACAGTATTTTCTCTCTTCAGAAGCTTCTATCTCCAGGGGCGCCTGGGTGGCTCAGTCGGTTGAGCGTCTGATCTCAGTTCAGGTCATGATCTCACAGTTTGTGAGTTTGAGCCCCGCATCGGGCTCTGCGCTGACAACTCAGAGCCTGGAGCCTGCTTCGGATTCTGTGTCTCCTTCTCTTTCTGCCCCTCCCCTGCTCTCTCTCTCTCTCAAAAATAAACATTAAAAAAAAAAAGAAGCTTCCATTTCTGCAAACAAGGGTGAACACCTGGGCTCTCTTCCATTTTGGCCCTTTCAGAATTAGGCAACTCTCTTTACTTCTCTCAGTCTGTTTCTTTAGCTGCAAAATGAAGGTCGTGGCCCATTCCTCAGGTCCATCCCAGTGACACTGGGCAATCGTAAGTGGCTTCCAGCACCACCATACTTCTGCAGCCAACCTTCACCAGAACACGGTCGTCCAGCTGTACATTTATTTGGGCAAAGCCAAAGGTGAGAGTGGCTCCCTGGCCCTGCCCCAGCCCTATTGGCATCTGGTTCCTCATCTGCACAGGACACACTCCCCTTCCCGATGTGGACGACCAAGGCCCAACCAAGCAGGAGCCCACCGGAGAGTCCCCTCCCTCCTGAGCCACAGAAGCTAACATGGACTGAGACAAGCTCCCACGCCATCCTTGTGTTGAGCTTTGGATGTTTCCCAAGCAGGGTTCAAGCTTTCTGACAATCACTGGACACTAGAGTGACACTAGAGTGGGCAGAGGCCATAGAGATGGTGTCTCTTGAAGAGGAAACTGGCCCAGAAAAGCCCAAGCCTTGCTCAAGACCACAGCTGGCGAACGCCAGAGCTCCGTCCTTTGCCCGTCCCTCAAAGGGATGGTAGACCGGTTCCTCCTTTCTTCCTCTGTCCTCAGGAAAGGAGTGAAGGCCATGGCCTCCCATCCCCTCATCCCTCTGCCTCTGGAGCTGGAAATCGGAGAGGAGACAGGCCAGTGGTCAACTCCATGACCCCTCCTACGCCCACTGACATTAATCGAGAGCAGTAGAGCTACTTCAGAGGAAGCCTGGAGGTAGTCCTTGTGTATCAAAATTCTGGCTTTCCTCACCACTTTCTAACACCAGACTTGACAAAAGAAGTGTCTAGCCAGGTCCCTTGGCAGCCCCTTGCTTCGTTAGCCTCTCCAAGGTCACACTGCCTCTTTCGCCCACCCACCAAAGCCAGATAAAGCGGATCACTGCCTGCTCTGCAGCGGCAGTGACCCTGGCACAAGTCCTTGGCAGAGTCCGTTTCCCCCTGAGCCTTTGCTGGAGGTACCACCTTACCCAGGCATCATACCTGAAGCCATACTCCATATTATGGAGTTCTTCCTTCCCCCACAAGGGGCCAAATCCCAAGTCACACTTACAGTTTGCAAAATAATTCTCCACCAGGAAGCTGGTTTGATGTTAGGCAGCGAACAAAACCAGCCTTCTCCTTCACCATTCTGGAGCGTTACAACACGTGAGCTTCTCTCTTTCATACCTATACCCCCAGCATCAAGCGCTACCCCAGCACAAGGTCACTCAGCAGGCTTATGGACTGGGCTTCTCAGGGTCTCTGCTCTTAATGAGCCACAGCCTTGGGGCACCAGGGAGGCCACCCGTCCATAGGAAATGTGTATAGGACATTATGGGTACGTCTCTGCGGAAGAACCACTCCAGCCCTCGTGGGTCAGGGAGGGCATCTCAGGGGAGCATCTTCTGTGAATAAATGACTACCCTAGTTTCCAGCAACTGGCGAAGTCTGGAACCGTTCAACCCTTTCCCTGGGCATGACACCCCTTCAAATATCGGCACGGGAAGGCCAGCTGGAGCCCTGCCAATAAACGGATACACTTCTTAAATCTTTCCTAAGCACAGGGAAGCTTGGTACATGAAACACCTTGCAACCAGGCTCTTTGGTTTCCAGAGCTGAGCATCTGCAGCTGCTGCAATGCAGGTGGATACAGACGAGTCTGTGAACAGTCGCCTGGACCCCAGTGGGGCGGTTGGAAATTGAAAACCGCTGGAGTGTGCTTCGGATGAGCAGAGCTGACCTTGAAAGCACAGGCGGCCAGCAGGGGACTGTAATCTGCAGACACTTGAGGCTCCAACCAGGAAAAAGAAGAGCCCAGCACTAGTCTGTTCAAGCTGGAGACCCGATGGGTGAGCTCCTCCCCTTTCTCTCCAGGAGCAAAATTCAGAAAACCGCTGGATTGCCAAGGGCAGCTCAGAAAAGGAGTAATGAATGGAATTTTGCTTTGTTAAGTGAGCTGAGGCGGAATGAAGGTCGGAAAGAAGGGAAGGCAGGCAGTCTATGACAGGCAAAGACACAGGAAGGCCAGCAGCTGCCTGTGATGCCTATCTGGCACTACCTGATGAAGGGTGAATGTGGGCACTCCCCTGGCCCTTACTTATTATCTATTTGGGGAAGGTGCATGTGAAAGGCAGGCCTAGCAGGAATGACAGGCAGCAAAGCCAGCAGCATCTGACAATGCCCTATGCCTCTATACCCCTTGGCAGAGGAGAGATGGAAGGCTTACCAGTTTTACTTACTGTAACCGCCAAGAAAGAAAGGAGATGCCTAAATGGTCCTACAGATTGCTCAATCCTGGTTGCACATTAAAGTTGCCTAGGGAGCCTTTATAAAATTACAGGTCCTTGGACTTCACCCCAGACCAATCAATCAATCAATCTCCGGACCAGTTTTTTTGGTTGTTTTTTTTTTTTTTTTTTGTGGGGGGGGGGAAGGGGGAGGAGGTTGTTTGTTTTTAAAGCTCTCCAGGTAATTCTACTGTGTAGTTAAGGTTAAATTCAGAAAATCCTGATCTTAAACTAATTAAGCCTAAAGAATTCCAAATTGACCAGATAACATTTTCTCCACCTGGATCTCGGACTGAGCCCTGCTCTAACAGCAAGTTCAGGCTGAGCATCCTTTCGTCGCATAGCCCAGAAGGCCAGGTTCACTGCTATGTCCCCACAGAGCACCAGACAAATACTTCAAATACTCGTTCCTAGGAACCAGGAGCTAGACTGGTTGCTTCAAGCCAGAACAGTCAGGCCTAGGGAGGAATGTTGCAATCTCAGAAGGGAGAGCCCCCTCCACAACTAGGACCCAGCGTTCACTGGACCTGCCAGGCAAAGAAGGACCGGCAGACACACAAGGAGGTAGTTGTGATCATTACAAGAAACTAAGGTATTTTTCACGCTTCCTTTTTTCTAGTTCTTGTGAATCCCTTTCTTACAAACAACTGTCTCATTGTTTCCATGAGGTTGGGCAGAAACCAGCTAAAAAAGATTTTAAGTAGGAGTCCAGTCTAGCTGATAAGTTCCATTCTGAATTATCAGTAGCCATTAAGTTACATTTCTGAGAGCTGAGGGAAAAAAAAATACTTTCTTAGGTGATTCAGGAATATATTATTTTAATAGATTAGAGGTGAGACCTAAGGCTGCCTCCCCTCCCCACCCCGACTTTTCCCTGCCCGCTGCCTAAATGCCCCAGATTGGTTCATACAAGGAATGAACACACAAATCTTTGGATATCAATACCAGTGGCATTGCATTAACATCCTCCCAACACCTCAAAGTCCCATTAGTACAGAAGTGCCCCGCTGAATTATTGGTTAAAATGGGCAGAGTATTTAGACATCAGCCAGTTCCAGGATGATCTAGGATCCACCTGAACATTCTAATAACACAGGAGTCAGCAAAGTTTGTTTGTAAAGATCCAGAGAGGGGCGCCTGGGTGGCTCAGTCGGTTAGGCGGCCGACTTGGGCTCAGGTCATGATCTCGCGGTCCGTGAGTTCGAGCCCCGCGTCGGGCTCTGTGCTGACAGCTCGGAGCCTGGAGCCTGTTTCAGATTCTGTGTCTCCCTCTCTCTGACCCTCCCCTGTTCATGCTCTGTCTCTCTCTGTCTCAAAAATAAATAAACGTTAAAAAAAAAAAAAACGTTAAAAAAAAGATCCAGAGAGTAAATATTTTAGGATTGTGGGCCACGCAGCCTCTGTGACAAAGACTCAACCTTGCTGTTGTAGAGCAAAAGCAGCCACAGACAATCTGTAATCAAGGTTGTATGGAATATGACTGTCACCCAAAAATTTTTACTTGCAAAAAGAGGCAGCCTAGGTTTGGTAGTTTGCTGACCCCTGTTCTACCAACATAGCTTCCATATACTGATCTGAGTGACATTCAATGGATGACAAAGAAGAAAAGAATGACATGGGGAAAGACTGATATGGATTTAATGACAAATATTCCATATTGGTGGCTGAACACCAGAATGCTGTCCAAGGAACCATCATTAAATAAAACAACCTGAAAATAAGGCAGTTCTCACATATACAAGCACACACACAAAAACTGTTATTTTCAGGATCATTAAGTTATTCACTATTTTAACAAACAGCTGTAAAATAACATTACAGTGAAGGAAAATGTGCACAAACTTCAGAAACACAGTTCAGATTGTCTATGAACACAGGTTCTTAATCTGTACTTTTCACATATGTACAAGGCTCTTGATCCTGAAGAGACCACACGGCTCAGGGGGTTAACTTTTCATCTTCTCTTTCCAACTCAGAACTCAAGATTTCGTCAAGCCATTTAACCTATTTAAACTGCTCCTGGCTTCGCCAAGTAAAGAGCAGCCTGTACTTGACCAAACTCCCCAGGAAACAAATGATACACTTGCCTCCGCCATCATTAATGAGTTGATGGAAGGAATCTTCAAAGTAACACTTTTAAGGGTGAACCACAGTTAACAAGCGCTGGCTGAAGAAAAACAATTCTCAAACTAAATGCGAGAAACAATCTCCTGACTGCATTTCGAGTCACCTAATGCAGCTCTGTTCCCTGAAGAATTGTAAGAGTGGAATCACATTTTAAATGCACCATGAGAGTGGGGGTGTTGGTGGCTGGACTGTTTTCTTCTGCTAAGGGATTTGCTCACAAAAGGGATACAGAAGGAGTAGCTGACTCTCTTATCCATGGTACCCAAGAGAGGTCGATGAAATCCAAAGATTTCCACTGCCACTAAGTTATTTTATATTAGCTTCAGTCTCCTTTCCCTGTTGACCTCTTTCTTGAAAGCCATCCATACATAACCTAGCTAATATAGATGACCGTGCAGTGGCAGCAAAACACCAAATAACCCATCAAGTGGAGGATCAATCCCCGAGTAATCAAAAGTTAGATGAGATTTCATAGGCATGAACTTGAGAGAACTTAAAATGGCTGGAAGAGGTAGATGTACACGAAAAAAAAAAAACAAAAACAAAAACAAAACAAAAACCACACACACAAAGGAATAAGATTACCTACAAATTGGCTATATTCTTTTCAGAGGAGTCCTACACACTTAGTATTCAGAGTAAAGAGTCAGAATAAATAATGCACATTTACTTTGCTCATAGTGCTGTCGAGTACTAAAAGAAAATAAAGAATTAGTATCTTCCAAAATTATCTATCTTTTGAAAATCTGTATTATTTGCATTTGTAAGTGACAATAAACTGATTAAGAGGGCAAGATCGACAGGCATTACATTAAGCCCAGAAGTCTCAAGACTTTTCTAAGAAAGTGTTTTCATAAGGACAGAAACATGCTTTCCTATAGTCCCCAAAGAGGTTCCTGGCTAAAACACAACTGATCAAGTATAAAATACCAGCATCCACAGAAACTTTGCTAAAACCATAAAAACAATCTTGCAATTTTTCTTCTTCTCCTTCAAGTGTGTCCAACAGCTTGTGAAGATGCTTCCATGAAAGGTACAGGACAACTCACGATCACTGGTGAGGAAAACAACACTGCTTTCCACAACTCTAACTTCTAGAGGCTAAACCAGGGGCGGGATTTTCAGCACAGGTAACCGAAATCTGTTTAACAGTCATCTAACTACAGCCCTACTAGAAATACAACAAACCTAAGACACCCTAATTGTGTGACAAAGACCAGCTTTGTCAACAAGGACATCTTTGGCCCTTCTAGACTAGCCTTAAGTTTTCCATAAAGCAGAAGAATTTTCAGTGTCTTTATTACATAAATCATGACAGGTTGTCTTCTAGCAGCTGAGCTGGAGAGCACAAAATGTCAGGCCGTACCTATCCCCACGGTCATCAGCCTCTCTTCAGAACAGCCTGCTGTACTCTTGTCCCCAGGCCTTCCCTACGATCATAATACTGATCTACCTCACAAAGATGTGAGAAACAACTAACAATCATTAAAAAGCATAAAGCACTTTACAAATATAAAAGTGCTGTTTTGGCATTCATATAACAACCAGAAAACATTCATTCCTTGTGCTATTTGGCAATGTTGCATTTACACCTCTCCCTGCTTGTGCCCTCCTGGTGTAAAGCCTTAAGCTTTCTACTGTGCCTCCCTGTGTAACAAAAAGAAATTTCTACTCAGACCAAAAGCCCGTATCAAAATGGATAGAGGTGGCTGTTCTATTCCCTCCTCCATTACTACCAAGGTGGGAGGGGTGCACTGGATACAGAGTGAAGGCAAATGAGACAAAGAAGCCTTGTACCCCAACATGTGACCATTTGCTTTCCCAGATTTCTCATGTACGGCTAGCAGAACTCTGAGCTGGTTGACTTCTGTAGCAGGTACTGGTCTGAAACCAGCATCATGCTGACCTGGGAAGGGGAAAGTCACACACAGCCGGGACTGTTTCATTTTCCTGCACTTAGAACCTCACAAGTGAGACCTCAAATACCCGGCTTGGCACACACCGGACTTCCACATGGACCACCTTGACCTAGCATGGAGCTAGACTATTTTAAAGGAAGTAATAAAAAGCCAGGGGCAGGACCAAGCTTACCCAAGTCATCTTAAAACCAGTTACCAATGCATTTCTAAACCTCAGTGTTGCGTTTGAAAACAGAGTGTGTAGCTTTCCTGCCCAGTTTCCCCTGGATGCCTCAAAATAGCAGCTAACTGTGGCTCAGAGAAAAGAAGGGAAGAATGTATAAAATATCCTCCCCCATAGGATCGACAAGGTTTCGTCTACTTTTCATGGGACTACAGCTGTTGGGGGGGCAGGGTTCCAACACTGACTTAACGCCTGGTGAGACCAGGATAGAATTATTCATACCTTCCTTTTATTTTATCCCATAATCCTCACTCTAACCACGCCCTCTCCCGATTTTCACAGGCCATCACCACCCTACCTACCCTATTGCCTGCCATCCTGTTCACTCCCCCACCCCGCCCCCTCTTCTTCAAGGTCCTCAAAGCGCCTGCTCCCCCCCACCCCGCCCCCGTGCTCTTCACCCCCTACTGCGTGCACCTGAAGAAGTCTTCGCGCTCAAGCACATCTCCCCCAAGCGTGCCCTCCTGGGGGAGGAGGCAGGCAAAATATAACACCCCCAAACAACGCTTAGTCAACCCTCCCCTTCAAGACCCCCTAACACCAAAAGACTCCCCCGTCACTCTCCGATTGCCCCTCCCGCCCCTTCCCATTTCTTTCTACATGGCCTATCCCCAGAACATCTATTCCCCTGCATGCTCCCCCCACCCCACCCCCAGGGCAGCCTCCCTGCGGCCCAGCCCTAACACAGGTGCAGCTTCTGGTGTTGCGCGAGGTGCGTTTTGTAGCGGAAGCCCTTGCCGCAGCCCGCACACTTGTGCGGCTTGTTGCCGGTGTGGATGCGGCGGTGGCGGATCAGGTGCGAGCTCTGGATGAAGCTCTTGCCGCACTCGATGCACGTGTAGGGCTTCTCGCCAGTGTGCGTGCGCTGGTGCTGTGTGAGCGTCGAGAAGTCGCTGAACCGCTTCTCGCACTGGCCGCAGCGGAAGGGCTTCTCGCCCGTGTGCACGCGCAGGTGGTTCACCAGGTGCGAGTTGCGCCCGAAGCCCTTGCCGCACTCGCGGCACACGTAGGGCCGCTCGCCCGAGTGCGTGCGCTTGTGCGTGAAGAGGTGCGAGCTGACGCTGAAGGTCTCGCCGCATTCGGAGCACATGTAGGGCTTCTCGCCCGTGTGCACGCGCTGGTGCTTCACCAGGTCTGAGCGCCAGCTGAAGCGCTTGCCGCACTCGCCGCAGCCGTGCGGCTTCTCGCCTGTGTGGATGCGCTGGTGGTTGGCCAGGTGCGAACGGCGCACGAAGCCCTTGCCGCACTCGCCGCAGGCGAAGGGCCGCAGCGCCGCCGCCCCCGCGCCGCTGGCCGCCGCGTGCGCGCGCCGGTGGCTCAGCAGGTGCGAGCTGAGGCTGAAGGCCTCGCCGCACTCGGGGCAGGGGTAGGGCTTCTCGCCCGTGTGCAGGCGCCGGTGCTTGAGCAGGTCGGCGCGCCAGCTGAAGCTCTTGCCGCAGTCGGCGCACAGGTTGGGCCGCTCGCCCGTGTGCAGGCGCAGGTGATTGGTCAGGTAGGTGTTGCGGCTGAAGCCCTTGCCGCACTCCCCGCAGCGGAAGGGCTTCTCGCGCGGGGGCCGGGCCAGCGCGGGCCCCGCCCCAAAGCCCCCCGCCACGCCCACGCCCACCATCCCCACTACCGCGCCGCACTCGCCCGCGAAGCCGAAGGGCTCCAGGCTGGCGGCGGCGGCGGCCTCCGCCAGGCGGTGGATGCGCTGGTGCTGCAGGAAGGCGGCGCCGGGGCTGAAGCTCTCCCCGCAGTCGGGGCAGATGGTGGGCGCGTCCATGATGCTGGCCATCAGGCTGTCGAGCTCCCCGAGGTCCATGGCCATGGGATGGTGGAGCCGGCGGAAGCGGCGGTGGGCAGGCTTGTCGCTCCGGTGCCGACTCCCCAGGGAGAGGTGCCGCCGCCAGGGAAGCATGGGAGGGGGCGGCTGCTCCTCTTCGTCTAGCGGGTTCTCCCCAGCGCTCTCCTCCTCCTCCTCCTCCTCCTCTTCCCGGGGGCTGCGGGAAATGCTGTCCGACTCAGACAGTCCCGGGAACATCGCCATCTCAGCTACACCAGATGGGTAATCTTCTTCCTCGCGGAGAGCAGCCCCTTCTTCCTCACTCAGCAGCCCCTCTGCAACAGAAAAGGTGGCAGTGGGGGGTGACCATACTTGGCGCTCAAAGGTAAACCTAGAGGAGACCAGCCTCTTAGAGTGTGGGCCACGGAGTAATCCCCTTCCCCAGGTACTCTCAAGCCTGTCTCTCCAGGGCCCCCACGATTCCAGCCTCTTTCCCACCTGGTACCTCCTGGGGAAGGCCTACCTGAGAGTGGGCTCTGAAACCTGGGAAAGGCTCACTCACCTGTTCCCTTGGGGGGCCAGTTCTTCCAGCAGCTGTCTCTGGGCCCAGGCCCCACCCACGGTACACATCTGAAGGCCTGACAGTCGGCTTGAAATGGTCAAGTCTGAGCAGGTGGGGCTCTGTGGGATCTAGGGACAGATTGGCTCACTCTAGCAGCTCCCAATGCGTTTCCAGGTCCTGGCCTCCAAAGACAAGACCAGTCCAGCCAACCACAAGAAAAGACCACCTGTCCTAACCAGGTAACGGGCTGATTTTTATAATTTGTTGGGGTGGAACAACAACCAACCCCAACTTAAGGGCTTTACTATGTAGGCCGGGCAGGGAGAGTGAGCGCAGGGCCTAGAGCTTAGAGACTGACTCAAAACGCACACCTGTCCGTCTCTGGTGGCCATCTCTAAGCAGAGGGCACTCCGGAAGCTTACTAGGATATGAAAAGACCACGTGCTTGTGCACACTGCAGGGGAGGGCAGCAGGAAGTCCAGGATGTGTCACAGGGGAAGGAATGTAACTCCACAGTCTTGGCCATAAGGTATTTGAGTTCACTTCTGTCCCCCAGGCACGCACAGGGCAGTATGAAGCAACGAATGCCCAAAGGTGGAACCAAGGAGGTGGATGGAGGGCCAGCACTTACTCTTTCCAGGTCAGGAGTAGCAAGGGACTTAGCAGAGGCCTTGAGCCCTCTGGGCATTACCCACATGCACCTGGGTAGTCACTTACCACTGAGTTTACTTATCTGCAAACAAAGATGATGACTGTAACTGTAAACACCTGGATGCTTTGTTTGCTCAGTGCTGTGCTAAGTTTTTATGCACAACTCATCTGAACTCTCCCAACACCCTGATGAGGTAGGTTCTGATCCTAGCTGTGTTCCCTCTCGTGTGGTTCCAGGTGTTCATTTATAGCAGTGTTCTGCATACTGTAAAGTGCCACGCCAGTGAGTTACCCTCTTCACCCGTGTTAACCAGTTACATCCCACCTCAGGCTGGACTCAAGAAAAGGCTGTTCCTCAGGCTTTCAGTGGCACCGAATCTGTTTAATGGTGTCCACTAAAGGACTCTCCCGCAACGAATGCCACCCCTGGTTCTAACTCTAGAGGAGCTAGAAATGATGGTGAGTGGGACAACTTCCAAGGAAATGCCAGCTTCGTCCTCACCTGGGCAGATGTCAGACACCAGTTCCCTCTCCTCTGGGTCCCTTCCTAGAGCTGCGTCCTGTGGGTTGGAGCCCATCTTTGGCTCGGGGTGGTCTTGTCTCTTGAGTGCATCCTGTGGATTAGAGCCCATTCCCGTTTCTTCTGGGTCCCGTTGCCTGTCTTCAGAGTTCTCAAAATCAGAGCCCATCCCCTCGTCTTCTGAGTCCTGGGCTTCACACACACCCTGTTTATCTTCTTGTTCCATCCGGGAAGAACAGGACAAGGGACGGGACCAGGGACCCCTGTTCTAGACAAAACACAGATAAAGGTCACGTCAGTCTGGCCTCCTGCCCTCACCATATCTGGCTTGGATTTCCATGAAAATCAGTGGCACAGTCTAAGAAAACGTGTAGAGTTCCATGCCCCAGATGGCAAATCTCTGCTCCACCTCTCATTTTAAGACGCACAGAACTGAGTGCAAAGGAGGCTGGTCTGGGTGGTGTAGGAACAGTGGCATTCTGAGGCTAACATGCTGACTCCCGCTGGATACAGGTTAATCTGCTTCCATATCTGAAGTGGATTATTCTATCAACATGGCTTTTTAACCTTCATGGTGGCTGCACCCAGTTTTCAGCTGAGAAAACATAAAGCTCAAAAAGAAGGCCCTGTTAGCCTTAGACTAACTTCTAAGCAGGAAAACCTCATTAATCCAATGAGGACCTACTGCTCTCCTACGAGCAGTGAGTCAAGATAATTCAAGCTATAGCAGGTCAGCTAGGGGTGGAGGCAGATGCAGGGACCCTCTATATTAGAAGCCATCTCTATAGCCTCAGTACATCTTTTGCCTTATATAATATACTTTAATTGTAGAAAGCCCTTAACAGGAACATGACCCTCACATAGTTTGTAACCCCTCTACAGAACAGGCCAACATGTGAACTGCAGGAAGAAAATGACATCGGATTCCTAAACCTTTTGTTAGACATCAGGTTTAAAGGCCCCTTGGGGCGCCTGGGTGGCGCAGTCGGTTAATCGACTTCAGCCAGGTCACGATCTCGCGGTCCGTGAGTTCGAGCCCCGCGTCAGGCTCTGGGCTGATGGCTCAGAGCCTGGAGCCTATTTCCGATTCTGTGTCTCCCTCTCTCTCTGCCCCTCCCCCGTTCATGCTCTGTCTCTCTCTGTCCCCCAAAAAATAAATAAACGTTAAAGGCCCCTTGCCAAGACTGAGCAGTTGAGCCAAAACTAATGGGCTCCTGCCATCCATCACTCCTACAGCTCAGCTCAAGGCAGCAAAGATCTTGAACTGAGACTCTGAAGTGTCCAGCTCTTTCCATGCCTCAGCAGCATCTGAACTAGCAAGATGCTCTTTCCTTGGCTGGGAGCTTTTCCTGCCTCTATTGAGAGGACTTCCCCAAGGCAACCCTGGTTCTGTAGGCTCTTGCCAGCCTTACTCCAAGGCCCAAGGCAAGTCAGTTCACCTGTCTTAGTGTCTTAGTGTCCTCATCAGTGCAAGGAGGACAATGCTACTTAGCCTTTCTCCCAGGGAGGATGTCCAAAGGAAACATTAACAAAAGTGCTTTGGAAAACACTGTAGAGAGGAATTGATAATTCTTGAGTTTTTTACAAATTGATCCTCACGAGAATATACCTGTCATTTCTATTTTTAATATGAAATACACGGATTATTTCTCTTGAAGTCCTGATGCCGTTTCCAGCATACCTCAGACACAGGGGCACCACCATAATTTTGGCAGATTTGCTGCCCTAAGTAGCAAATTCTATCCTTTCTCAAAGGTGAGGATATACTCCCTAGATTAGAGTGAAAACTCATGCCTGTCCCTTAAACATCATAAGAAAATGGCTGTGTCTGAGGATGTTCAGTCAGCAGTGTCCAGGAATGTTGCTGAGCCCCTTTAGAATATATACAGTTCAAAATGCAGGTTCTGGGACGCCTGGGTGGCTCAGTTGAGCATCTGACTCTTGATTTCAGCCCCCAGGGTTATGGGATCTAGCCCCACATCGGGCTCCCTGCTGAGCTGAAGCTTAGCATTTCACCTCTAAACCCTTTTAAAAAGGACACAAGACCTTCTGAGTACTTCAGAGCAAACACAGAATGAGAGTACTTTCTGATTTGTGATTTCTCAGGAACCAAGAGATAATTCATACCAGAGATACTAAGCAAAGAAACATAGTTTGTATAGATTTAAGCGGGAAAAAGGAAAAGAGGCAGAGGGTGAGTTCCCCAGATGGGGCTGGAATATAGAAGTTCACAGCTGCCACACTCAGAATGAAGAAAGTTCTGAGCTCCCGAAGGGAACATGCCCAGATCCTCATTTGCGCCAGGACATGGAAGATTAGGTATGCTCTAAAAAGGGTGGGAAGCTCCTGGCACCTAGAGCGACACCACTCATGGTGCAACATCTACTCAGATTTATTTGCAAGTGCATGAATGTTAGAGCAGACCTGGAAATCTGCATGGATTCAGTTCCATTCATGGCCTCACATCATGGGGTCCCAGGCAGCCATCAAATAACAGAGAAGGCTATTTAGAAGTAAGGAAAAGCAGTCATGATATATTGTTAGGTGAAAACTAGCGGCTCTTTAAAAAAAAACTCATTTTTTATTAGTATATGCATACTAGTATATGTGTATCTACACACACATATACAGGTTCAGAGGGGAAAACCAGAACATTATTTATTGAGCTGCTAATCAGCCATCTCTTGGCCACTTGTAAGGGTTGTGCATCATTTAATCTTAACCCAATGATGAAGGGTATGATCTTCAACTCCGGAGACAAAGATACAGGCACAGAAACTGTGACTAGCTCAAGGTCATATAAGTCATCAGGGGCACCACAGAGATTTGAGCCCCTCAGTAGAGAATTCCAGGGCCCATCTTCTTAGCCAGAAGCCTAGTGTGTCACTTGGGGTCACTCTTCCTTTTTGTGAACATCTGTATTTTCTACAATAAAGATACATTTTTTTTATCAGCAAAAAAGCCAACTTTGTCTCTAATGTGACAAAATACATTAAAGGAAAGACTACAATTATTTTAAAAACCACAAAAAGACAAGGACAGAAGTTGTGTCTGTCTCCATCTAGAGAGGACTTCATCTTTAGACCCGTTATCTAAACACTGCGGTATAACTGAAGTGTCCGTCAATAGTGCTGTAAGCACTTTTTGTTCCAACTCCTTTCCCATTCATTCTCAAAATAAAAGCTAGCAACGTGTTTTCTTGGGTAAGGCCAAGGGGTAGATACCGAATGGGTAGCAGGGCCCCGTGACAGATGTGCGGCTAGACTGCCCGAGGTTCAAATCCTCTCCTCTCTGTCCACTACTCTGCTAGTGCAAGTTACTTAACCTTGCTCATCCTCAGATTCTGCACCCGTAAGAACAAGCATGGTACCGCCTGGCCTGTTAGATTTGTTCCTTATATCCTATAAGGTTTGTAAAAGCCGTAGGCATAGAGACGTAATAAATGGTATAGTCTTACAAGCAGAGCTTCCTTTGGCCTGGCAACTAAAGGCTCTATTAATGAACAGCCCACCCTATGGACATGACCACCAGGGAGGGGCTAGCTGCTTGGGGGAGCAGGGGTGAGGGAAGAAGATTCAGTTCCATATTGGTTTGGGGATGTTAAGAAGGGATCCTGTATTCAGAATGTATAAGCAAGCTGAATGAGGTGCATGGCTCAGTAAACCCTGACTTCCACTGTGTGTAAGGGACAGCCTTCTCCCAGGCAGAAGAGTTAGAAGTTTACAAGGGTAGGGTGGGGTGGGGGGAACCAAACAGGTAATGGTGGGAGCAGCAGTCAGGCAGACAAGATTAATTCTGCATCTATTTCTAATCATTGCACTAGCAGCAATGGGGAAGAGCCCAGGTTTTTGGCCAGCACAGCCACTGTGCTGTGTGACTTTAAGTATCTGCCCCCCTCTGGAGCCAGGCTGGGTCTGAATGTACCTGAGTCCTCTTCTAGCTTGCCATACGGTACACGGGAGAGTTAATCCAACGAGGCACCCCTGTCAGCTTCGTTAGACATTTTCAACTGCAGCCTGTTTCCTCACCTAGCACAGCAAGTGGTTAACTCCCCAAATGCCCACCCCCTCCCCCCACACCTTTCTCTTGGGTGCAGATCACTTCAGGGTGGGATCAGTCAAGTTGGCCAAGGCTGCTCAAATCCTAGCTTTTAGAACTAGCAGTATTTTCATGTCCTCTACTCCTACCCAGACCTCCCCACTCAAAAAAGGGTAATGTTCGTTATCCTATAAAGTCACTACGAAAATGCTCACGTGCCTTCCACACAAACTCGACCCCATTTCAAAGACTGATCACATCAATTTGAGGAGAATGCTACAGAGTAGAAGTAAATGGGATAAAGGATGTTGGGAAGGAAGGAAAGGAGGGAAAGGAGGGAATGAGCTGGGGGAAGAGGAAGTAAGGCCAGTAGCACAGACAGAAATTAGAATTTACACGGAGTTTACTGGCACATTTTCCCAGAGCCCCTCTGCGGCTCTATGCAAACCTAGCCCTCTCCAAAAGCAAGAGGCCCACCAGTTCACAGAGTTGAGGGAACTTCCTGGGAGCGGGGGGGGGGGGGGGGGGGGGGGGGAGGCAGACAAGCGCACCCCTCTCCCTCACCTTCCTGAAAGATCAAGCACTGGCTGTCTTTCTCCAGGGCATCTGGCACGGATGGCACAGGGTCATGCCACCGCTGGCCAGGGCAGGTGGGGTGGAGTGGAGCAAGGTGCTCCCAGGCACCTGCGGTGAGACGTCTCCTGCTGGGCGATGCAGCTCATTTGACTCCAATAATCCCATGATCCCGTGAGGCAGACATGGAGGGTCACCCACCCTGTTCTATGCGTCAAGAATGCCGAGGCTCAGCAGATGAGCTCCAGGTGACGCAGCTCCTAGGTGGAGTAAGGACTCGGACTGGCCCCCTGCCTTGGGGGGACCCCAACCGGGGGGGGGGGGGGAGTGCTGGCAGGTGCTGAGCCCTGAGCCCCAGGAACCTGGGGGAGTGCGCGCGGCCCCCCAGGGGCCCTGGGCAGGCGGAGGGGGCTGGCCTGCGCACAGACCTCCCCCTCCCAGGTCCAGCGGGCGGGGGAGTCATGTGCCATGGCCATTGCCAGGTGGCCAGGAGCCAGGGCAGCGGGGCTGTCATGTCAGGGGAAGGAAGCGGCTGGGCGGAGGGCCAGGAGCGGCTCCCACTCCGCCTCCTCCAGGCTGCAGCGCCTTTCCTGTCCCCCAGTCCTCTAGAGGGTGCCTTCCTTACCTCCCTGCGGGCTGGCCGGCCTCCCGGCCTCCCCCGCGGCGGTCCGAGGCCTCCAGCCTTCACTTCCCACGCCCCCTGCACACCACTCGCTCCCTGGGGAGGGTTTCCATAGCAGAGGCAGGGCCAAGACACCCCGATGGGGGGAGAATGCTGGAAAAACAATCTGAAGTCTGCGGTCCAAAAGGCTGAACTCATGACCATAACTGGGGTCTAACCAGGGATTTCAGGGGGTTAATCATTTGTCAGTCCTCAGCACCAACTGAGTAAACAGTCAACTAGCACCAGCCTCTCAGGGGATATGGCCAGCAGGATCCTGCCACCTTGCGGGAGAGCCTGCGGTCAGCAAGAAGGCAAGGGCAAAGAAATCCACCCCACCACATTTGCACAGATGCCTCCGGTGATCCGGGACAAGGTGTCCATATCCAAAGGGTGCAGCTGACTTCCCCAGTCACACACCCAGACTGCCAACCCAAAACGCCAACCCTCCTGAGTGGCAGGCTGCCACATGAGTGAACATTCATTTCCCACAGAAAGCCAGAAGATGACTGCAGCTAAGTACCAAGTACTGTCCAGACAGGAGAAGCTAAAATAATACGGTTTCCTCCTTGTGGTTACTGCTTTTTTTTTTTTTTTTTTTTTTTTAACCTGGAGGGGGAAGCCTGGGTTGAAAAAAAGAGAAAGGCTTAAACCAAGGCCACAGAGAAATCAATTCACAACCCCAGTGGTCAGAGCTAGTCTGAGACGCCTTCCAATCTCTTTAGTCAAGAATAGCATGAATGTCCTTGGGGTCAGGCATTTCCTGTCTGTTGGTTGTGCTGGGGCCCCTCAGTTTGGCCAGAGGGGCCTCAGCTTGTCACAGCTGTCAAGGCTTCACCAACACCCTACTCCTGCTGCAAAAAATAAGGATGACTGCAATTCAGAGACAGATTCTAAGCGCCCTCAAAATTAGACCATCCGCCATCAGAGGAGAAGTCGCAAAAGGTAGATTCTCAGGCAGGCATTTACTCGTCCATGGTTTATGTTTAACCGATTCGAAAGTCCTACCTGATGCACAGAGTATCCCCTCTGTTGATATTTTTCCTCCACTCTGCTTGGCATTGTACCACGACCACTACCTGGTACACAGCCTCAGCCTCTTTTCTTATCTTGCACTTGGTAAGTCCTCAGAACTGTCTTCAGATACCTCGTCAACAGCTGGCTCAAATGTTCCACACCTGTATTTCATGGAATCCTAGAGCTGGAAACCCCTTAGCTCAAACTCCTTTACAGACAGGAAAGTGAGGCTCAGAAAGGGAAACATGCGAGGTCAAAAATTGAAAGTCTGCTAGAAAGGTTATGGCCAGGAGAATCTCAATTTTTTCTGATGGCCTCTCCAATGACCTTCCCATCTCTTTAATAGAAAACACCACTTCAAATACAGCCAGCCAGATAAACCCAGCGCATATACTTACTTGTCCTCCCCCCACTCCGCCACCCCCACCACACCATTTGTCAGCATTCTCCAGAGAAACAAAACCAACAGCATGTGTATATAGAAAGAGAGTTACTATAAGGGTTTGACCCATTTTGGAGACTAGTAAGCCCAAAATCTACAGGGTGGGTCAGCACACTGGAGATCCAGAAAAGATGATGCTACAGTTCCAGTCCAAAGGCACGTCTGCTGGAGAAGTCCTCCTTACTCAGGGAAATCTGTTCAGGCCTTCAGCTGATTGGATGAGGCCCATCCATATTATGGAGGACAATCTGCTTTACTCAAAATCTACCCATTTAAAGGTATAAGCCTTCAGGTTTGTTTGTTTGTTCTTTTAATGTTTATTTTATTTTTGAGAGAGAGGGAGAGACAGTGAGCAGGGGAGGGGCATAGAGAGAATGAGGCACAGAAGCTGCAGCAGGTTCCAGGCTCTGAGCTGTCAGCACAGAGCCCGACATGGGGCTTGAACTCACAAACTGTGAGATCATGACCTGAGCCGAAATCAGATGCCTAACTAACTGAGCCACCCAGGCACTTGAAATCTACCAATTTAAATGTTAATCTCATCCCAAAATTCTGTCACAGAAACACTCAGAATGTTAGATCAAGTATCTGTGTACCTATTGGTTCAGCCAAGTTGATGCATAAAATTAATCGTAACACACGACAGCTTTAAAAAAAAAGTCCACGATAATCCCATTGTAAGTCAAAATTCACCCATTAAAAACATGTTCTTTTTTATAAAAAATCATTCCTATATACAGATAGTTGAACAGGGTCTCCAGGTGTAGGCACCATACAGGACAGCAGGGAAGAATCAAAATTAATCTTAACCGACAAGCTACACAGACACACACATATGTTTACAGGCACACACTCCCACTGCAGAGAGAGACGCAATTTAATAATCTGTTTCGCTGAAGGATGAGGGAGAAAGCAGACTTAGAAGGCACGGTGGGCGAATGTGGGCTGCGGAAATTGTTAACAAACAGCTTTGTTCTGGAGAGCTGATGCTGGAATCCTGGTTAAGGTTACCAGATGGGGCCAGGTGACTCCAGGAAGTCTTTACCCCCCACCCCGCAGATGATTCTGTGATCCTATTTCCACTGGAATGAACAGTCCTCAAGAGAATGCAGACAGCGAGAGAGGAGCACTGGGACCAAGGGGTTTGATGTATACATTCAATCACCCCGGTTTCCCACTTACAGATTCAACAGGAAAAACTGCTCTCTCCATTCTCTGCCCAAAATAACTGTTTGGCGTTGCCGATGAAGACAGGCTGGCGTGTTCCAGCCCCATTCGTTTCAGCAGTGGGCAAGTGACACCACTGCATACAATTTGCCAAGGCGTCTTCCAACAGAGAAAGCAAGAAGAAAAATGTAGAGACATCTCCTGATGCTTCAATTTTCCTGCCTAATTAAACTGCAAACTCTAGAGCTGCACGGTCTTCAGCACAGAGTGAGATGTTACATAGGCTGAAAAACATGTTTTTAAAAATCACATACTGGGGCGCCTGAGTAGCTCAGTCGGTTAAGCGTCCGACGTCGGCTCAGGTCACGATCTCGCGGTCCGTGAGTTCGAGCCCCACGTCGGGCTCTGTGCTGACTGCTCAGAGCCTGGAGCCTGTTTCAGATCCTGTGTCTCCCTCTCTCTCTGACCCTCCCCCATTCATGCTCTGTCTCTCTCTGTCTCAAAAATAAATAAACGTTAAAAAAAATTAAAAAAAAATCACATACTTGCATGACTCCTATTTCCTTAAAAATAACATTATCAGGGGCGCCTGGGTGGCTCAGTCGGTTGGGCATCCGACTTTGGCTTAGGTCATGATCTCGCGGTTCATGAGTTCCAGCCCCGCATCAGACTCTGTGCTGACAGCTCGAAGCCTGGAGCCTGCTTGGGATTCTGTGTCTCCCTCTCTCTCTGCCCCTCCCCCACTTGTGCTCTGTTCTCTTTCTCTCAAAAACAAATAAACATTAAAAAAATAAGAATAACATTATCAGCAAAGCCCAGATCATAGGAACTATGGGAGACATATGATCCAGTTTCTTTACCAACAATGACAAAAATAGCAAGAATGATACACAAGGAAACCTCCAAGTCAAAAGACTTGAGATGTCTCAACCAACACCAGTGTTCAGACCTTACTTGAATCCCAAGTCAACTAAGGTACAGAAACAAATTATAACACAACTGGGAACTCATGAATGCTGATTAGATATTTGATAGTAAGAAACTTACTCGTGTTTTTTTTTTTTTTTTTAAGGTGTTGGTATTGGGAATAAATTTACAAAGAGCTCTTACAGCTTTAATATATTCATAATGGAGTATTTACAGGTGAAATGGTATGTCTGGAATTTGCTTCACTTGAAATGAAATGTCCAGGATACAGGGGAGTGGGCAGAGATGCAGAAAAAATAAGACGCCCTTTCAGTGATCACAGCTGACTGCCGAAGCAGAGCGGTATATGTGGTTTTATCACACTGCTCTGCTTACTTTGTGTCTGCCAGGAAAGCTACTAATAAAAAGTTGTAAAATGGAAAACATACGTTTTGTTTCTGAAACTTAAGGCTGATTATATTCATTCAAACGCTGAACTGACTGTAATAAAAAAATCAGTGACTTCCACAAACGGATTAGCCTGCTTTTACGAAGTATGCCAAATCAGGACTGATTACGATGCTCAATATTGAATAGAGCCCCTGAGAACTGGGGAGAGAGGCAGTAGGGGAGAGACGAAAGGAACTTAACTTTGATGTTTTGAGCTTTTTTTTTTTTCTTCTTCTTATGATAGAATAGCTGTTCTATACAAAATAGCATCAGAAAACTGTTTCCACTTTCATCACCTATTATATTTCCAAGGAACTCAAAAAACAATCTTGCCATAGCTGGTGCTTATTGTTAGTCCAGCCACTTTACACCCAAGACCAAGGGGAGACAAACCTGACAGGGGACACGGTCCTGACAACTCGGCCAGAGGAATGCTTTATCCCCGGAAAAGCCAAAATGACAAAATGACACGAGCATCCAACAGACTGAGTACATTGGTAACTGGTCGTCCCCAGAACGATCTTCTGAGGGGATGAAAAAGGTCAGGGTGCATGCCGGTGAAAAGGAAGCTAATACACTCGTGACGTATGAAAATGTGATCTCCAGGAGATGAACTCTGGCAGGGACAGAATTACTTTACTAGCCCAAGCTGAGAACTGTTACATTTAGAGAGTGTCCTTCTCGGAGAAATGCCATGCAAATTTACTCACACCGTATCACAAAGAGAGCAGCTAGACGGTATTACGTTCCCACTTCAGGCTGGAAACCAAAAGCTCATAGACATTGTCCGTTTTAGCGAAGGGGACACAGAACTGGTCACAGGACACAGCTGTCATCCAGGAAGTGGTGCATTTGTCTCAACAAGGAGACTGTAGCATCCAAGCTCATTCACTGCTTCAATACCACAGTCCCCAAGCCAGTCGTGAGGCTCAGGGTTTCCTAATGTCCCCTTTACCTTCGGCCCCTAGCATTTCCTGGAGAGAACAGCATCCTATACAAGCTTGGAAGCAGAATAATGGTATCTTTCTTGGGCGTGGGTTCTTAGCCTGAGAGCCTTCGGAGTCCATGACCTCCCTGCAGTCTTATGTGAATGTGTCTCTAGAAACTTTCTTCTGCTGAGAAGGCCCATGGCTTTCCCTTGGACTCTGAAAGAAGTTATGGCAAACAAAACCAAACCCTGTTATAAACCACTACTACGGAGGACCCATGATACATTGCCTATCACAGTGTTTCAGAAGTCCACAGTGGTCTGGGGGAAGAGGTGTAAGAGCCCACTGCACCCCCACGCGCCACGGGATGTTTTGGTGGGCTGGTGGAGAAGAGAAGGTGCTGACAGTAGATCCCAAATCAGGCGGCAGCACAGACACAAACGTCAGCTGATGACAGAGCAGAACGAGGCACCCGGCAAGAGGGGAATCTGCTGGTCTCGTCCAGCACCACTTTACAGAAGCATAAGCCTAGGGACTCAGAAAGGTTAAGTGAATTACCCATGAGTTAAGGGCAGACACGAGCTTCGATCACTGACATCGCAACTTTTGTTCTAATCCCCCTTCTATTCTACCCCACGCAGCCGACAGTGCTTGGCTGAAACACTCACGCTGATGATCTGGGCCTCCCTGGATCTCACTTAGCTCACCTGCTTCCCACTTCCTAATCACTTGTGTTACACGGCAGGTGCACTAAGAGGGACTTAAGTCGCTCTTCAAGACTCCAACACACTGCCTCTCTGGGACGTAGCTAATTTATACAAGTTTGACCCTGGGTTTATAGCTCCCATCAGCTGCTTACATGGGCAGTGAGTCAAAGCACATTAATCAAGCCATTACCTACCCAGGACGCAAAATGCTTTGTTAGCTAATGCTCCTTTTCTCCAAGGAAAAAGAACTAAAAATCTGGCCAAAGTCGCCAACTCATTCCTAACAGATCTTCAAAGTGCTCACAGAGTCATCCTGCCTGCAAATAATAACTTGGAAATACCCAGGTGAAAAAAAAGGATTCTAGGAGGAACACAAAACTCCGCAGTATAAGGAATCCTGGCTCACACTTCATGGCGAGTAAAAAAGTGTTCCAGGCACGCTCATCCGACCTGACCCATCACCACCAATACGGTTTCTCAGATTCACCCTCCTTCCTCTTACATCTTCTTGCTCCTGCTGTAATAGCTTGGCATGCTCTGTGTGGGAGGCGATGCAGAAACAGACCAACCACAAGCTAAATTTTGCCGAAGAGACAATATCCACAGATGACGAGCCAGTAGCACGATTTTTCTGGCTGAAAAATGTCTTTAAAGGATCCCTCCTTTTACTGATGAGGAAAATGAGGACCAGGGAAAATAAGTGGCTTGTTTGAATTCGCAAAGGTGGGGAGCTGGTGGTAGAAATGGGACCGCCCTCCAGGTTATGGGATTCCTTTCAAGCTCCATGTGCCCTGCAGTGCACTCCCCAGCCGGCTCAGTCATATTTGCGGGGTGACTGCTCTGGCTTTACCGACACAGCACATCACGGATGCTACCTTCCTCCTATTTTTCCTGTTCTCTTCCAGACTCCTGCTAATTGCTTCTTTTCTATTTTGATTTTAATTATTTTTCCCTCAGACAGTGTTCTTCAAACTTATCTTCGTGCGATGCTTAAAAAGGGTCTCTGATTTAACTGTTTTTCTTAGAGAAAACAGACATCTTGTTGGCTAGGAAAGAAAGCAGTCATTTGAGTTAGCTTTGGGTTAATGGAGTGTTATGGTAAACAGTTAATAATTCCAAGTCCTTGGTACAGCATCTGAAAGAAAAGTCATCATATGAGAGAGAGAGAGAGCAGAAGACGGGCAGAGAGAGGGAGATGCAGAATCCAAAGCAGGCTCCAAGCTCTGAGCTGTCAGCACAGAGCCCGACTCGGGGCTCGAACTCACGGACCGCGAGATCATGACCTGAGCCGAAGTCGGACGCTCAACTGACTGAGCCACCCAGGTGCCCCTCACTCCATTCTAACAAGAATTTTAAAAGATATTTTTCTACCAAATTATGAAACTCTAAGAAGGGGCACTTTTTCTTCACATTACTGTTTTTTAAATGCCCCAAACCAACGATCAAACTATATTACATTCCCTTCTGCAGTGCCTCCTGGGAAAAGGAGGGGTCCGTGCCAGTGGGACCTGATAAAGTGCTTCATCACCACACACATCAGTTCCCCAGGGAACCACAGGCTTCCCAGGTGTGAGCCATCCCAGCAGATAATACTAATGGCTAACATTTAGAGAGTCGGGCTCACATCAGTACCAGCTATAATTTCTGAGCTTCCAAATCCAGTGGTCTCTTCTCCTATGATCTTGCCATTGTGCAAATTAATAAAAGGAAACCTCACTAAAGTGGAGTCTGGATGGTAGGAGGAGAGGCTAAGAGAAACGGCCTTTACTACTCAAGTCAATTAAAGCAAGAACCTCCAATCACAGACCCCAATAGGAAAAGATGTACATTACATCTCCTGCAAGAAATCAACTACCCTGCAACTCAGCCAATGGGGAGTTCAGCAGCCCAGACTTGGGCTTGTCTCCACTGGACTTGTATTAAAAACAACCTCTTTCCACTTCCTCCTTCTTCTCCATAAAATAATGTTCCTCTCCTTTGCTTGCTGGACACACCTATGCTTTTGCCAAAGCTTGCATGTCTCAAGTTACAGTTCTGTTTTTCCCAAATAAACCCATTTTACTGGTAAAGTAACTGACCTTTATGTTTAAGGTTAACACCATCAACACCGCAAAGTGCTTGTATATGTAACAGGGATTCAGTAAATGAGTGCAGAAATCCTGCTGAGACACGTCCCATGGAAGTTCTCTCCTTCCTGAGTTTCATAATCCACTGTCCCAGTCCTCCTGAGCACTTACCACCTTGGCTTCTCTTTATTTTTTTAATTTTTTTAAGTTTATTTATTTTGAGAGAGAGAGAGCAGGGGAGGGGCAGAGAAAGGGAGAGAAGGATCGCAAGCAGGCTCTGGCTATCAGTGCAGAGCCCAACCCTGGACTCTATCTCACCAACCATAAGATCAAGCAGGACCTGAGCTGAGGTCAAGAGTCGGGTGCTTAACCGACTGAGCCACCCAGGTGCCCCACCTTGTCTCCTCTTCTGAACTCCTCAAACAAGTCAGCCTTCAAGGTTCTTGTCTACACTTTCTTCTCTCTCACCTCTCAATCATCTAGCCCCTTTCCCTAATTTTAGATAAACTCTGCCCAGAGACCTCAGTATTTGAACCTCTTACCCCAACCCCTGATGTGCACTCCAGGTCCACGTTTCTAATGATGCACCAAGCATCACACCGAGGAGCATTAATACCACTGCCCTGAACATCACACGGGACACAGGACAGGAGGCAACAGACCTGGTTTCAAACGGCGGTTTGCCTCTTACATAGTGTATCCCCCAGGACAGTTACTTACCTCCTTGAGACAGAGTTTCCTTGTCTTTGCAATGAGAAAAACAAGTGACCTTGAAAGGCTGTTGTGAAGACTAAATGAATTTCCACCAAAAAACAGTAGCTCTTCTCCCAAATCTTTGTTACAAATCAGTTCCTCACAGTACCCATTTCTGTCCATGCCTCTCTGTTCTTACTCATCAGGCTCAAAACCCTGGAGTCTGACCCTTCCTCACCCCTTTCAATCAAATCAGTTTCGGAGCCCTTCCTTTTATTTCTTTCCTCTTTTTTTTCTGTGCCGGAGATCACTGCAATAGACACTCTTACCAGTTACACGCACCTACATCCCACCTGCTGGATTGATCTTAAAACATAGTTACCACTCCATTTGGAGCTCAGAACCCTGATAGACTCTGCCATAGTCTTCAGAGAAGCATAAACTCCAGGTCTTCAACAATGTAGCCTAAGATTCTCTTACCACTCCCTGACCTCTAATTGGCTAACCCCAGGCAAAACCCTGATGCTTTAAGCCTCCCAGAAGGCACCCTGTGTTTTTCCTCTCTTGCCATGCTATTCCTCAAGAAACAGCACGATGCATTTCCTGGTAGGAAGTAATAAAAGCTCAGATGCTGAAGCCACGCCACCTGTATGAATCCAGCCTCTAGCTCTAGAACCTTAAACAAGTTGCTCTATCTCTTGGAGCCTTGGCTTCATCATCTACAAAATGGGTACAACAAGTATATGTACCCTATAGGATTATTGTTAAATGCTCAGAGAGAATTACTATTATTTCATTTTGTATGACTCTTTAAGGTACTTTTCCTTATCTTATTCTGTCTCCTATTAGTTTTTAAAATACTGTCGGTTTTAAAATTACAATAATTGGTATTGTATTCGTTTTCTCTCCCTCCCTACCAGCTCCCAACTGCCAGCTCCTACAGGGAACACGTTGATTTACTCACTTCGGTTATCCATGCCCCCCCCCCCAATAATGAGCCCTCAAATTATTTCTTAAAATGCATAAAATTAGGTGTCCTTATTTCTTTCCCTCAGTCCCAAAAGGAAGAACTAACAAGACCAGGAAATCTAGTGATGTGGCCAAGATCACATCAGGTAAGGCAGAGCCATGGAAACTACCTAGCTCTCCGAACAGGATCCAATAACCTGTCAGCACCAAGAGCCAAGCCTGCTTAATTATCCTGCTAAATAAGTAGACATGATAGAAAGTGGCGATTAGCTTCAGAAGTCAGACAGAATGTTCTAGAAAAAGAACCCTCATCCCTTGGCCAAATGCCAGCACCCTTGTTTGCATCCGATTGTCCTTTTGGAGTCCTCCCCTCCACTCTAAGCTTTTAACACTCAGTTCAGCTCTGCAAAGGACAGAGGTGGCATACAGCTGTGTCTGTGTTCGTGGTGGGAAATGCTACTAGACTCTTGCCAATGTGACGGGACAGCTGCTTCTCTGCTCACCCCTGGAGGAAAAGCAGGACCAGAATGAACAGAAGTTAAATGATGAATGAAAAAGACTAACAACCATCCGTTAGAAGTTGCTTGGTTGGGGAGGGGGTCAGCGGGGAAGCACATCAGGAAACACAATCAAATACGGGAGAAAACGTCTATTTAACATTGTAAGTGTCTGGTCAGACCAAAGCTGCTTCTGTGGCCATTTGCAGGGGGTTTGTGTTTTTTCATTTTCTACTGCAGTCTTGTTATCTCTCACCTACATACAATCATCAGCCTAGAAACCCCTTTTCCTCAAGAGTCCAGAATTAAGCTATGGACAAACAGAGGCTCTTCAAGAAGTGTGTAAAAAGGTCCATGCTCTACAGGAAGTAGGTGACCAGAAATATTTACCAAACTACCAGTTCGATCAATACATACAAGTACCTAGTTGGGAGCAGGGAAGAAATAAAGGGAGTTCTTACAGCAACTGCTTCTGAGCTAGTCCAGGCTGAGGTCACAGTCTAGTAAAATTCAATTGACATTCACCTTATTTAAAAAAAAAAAAAAAAAAAAGAAGTGAGGGAACATTTCTGCAGGTTTATTTTACATGAGATTTCTCACTTCTGGGGTAAGCTGGGTTTGCATTAAAATAGATATGGCACACGTACACTCACCAAAAGAAGAAAAACAAGAAAAGTTCATGTATATAAAAATATATCAAGAGAATGAGAAGGCAAGCCACAGACTGGGAGCAAATATTTGCAAAAGACACATCACATATAGGCCTGTTATCCAAAACACACAAAGAACCCTTAAAACTTAACAACAAGAAAATGAACTACTTGATTTAAAAATGGGCAACAGGGGCACCTGGGTGGCTCAGTCGATTAAGTGTCCAACTTCAGCTCAAGTCATGATCTTGCGATTCCTGAGTTCGAGCCTCGCATTGGGGTCGGCGCTGACAATACAGAGCCTGCTTGGGATTCTCTCTCTCTCTCTCTGTTCCTCCCCCATTTGAGCTTTCTCTCTCAAAATAAATAAATAAAAACTTTTTAAAAACTCTTTTAAAAAATTTAAAGTAAATAAAATAAAAATGGGCAACAGTTCTAAACAGACACCTCACCAAAGATCTATAGATGGCAAATAAGCCTATGAAAAGGTGTTCAACATGATACGTCACCAGGGATCTACAGTTTAAAACAACAACACACTACTACACATTTATTAGAATGGCAAAAAATTCAGAACACTGACAACATCAAATGCTGGTGATGATGCAGAGGAACAAGAACTCTCTCAGCGCTGATAAGAACGCAAAATGGTACAGCCACTTGGGAAGAGAGATGGGCAGCTTTTTATAAAACTGAGCCTTTCATACCACACAGTCCAACATTCTCACTCCTTGGTATTTATGCAAATGAGTTGAAAACTTAACATCCACACATAAAACCCTGCATATGGAGGTTTACAGCAGCTTTAATCATAATCACCAAAACTTGGAAACAACCAAGGTATCCTTCAACAGATGGATAAACTGTGGCAAGTCCAGAAAACAGAATATTATTCAGAGGTAATAAGAAATGAGCTATAAAGTCATGAAAAGCCATAGGGGGAACTAAGTGCCTATTACGAAGTGAAAGAAGTCAATCTGAAAAGGCTACATACTCTATGACATTCTTGAAAAAGCGAACTATGGAGACGGTGAAAAGACCAGTGTTTGCCGGGAGTTAAGAGGGGAGAAAGGGATGAACAGGCAGACACAGAGGACGTTCTAGGGCAGTGAAACTATTCAGCATGATGTTAAAACGGTGGATACATGTCATTATACATTTGCCAAAACTCCTGGAATGTACAACACCAAGAGCAAATGCTAACGTGTACTGTGGACTTTGGGTGATAATGATGTGTCAATACAGGTTCATGGATTTTTAACAAACATACTGCTCTGGTATGCGATGCTGATAATGGGGAGGCTGTGCATATGTAGGGGCAGGAGGCCACTCTGGAACTCTCTACCTTGTGCCCAACCTTGCTGTGAACATAAAACCGCTCTAAAAAATAAAGGCCACCTTTGTAAAAAACAATCTATATTTCCTCTGCTTATATGACATTTAAGCATGGACGCTTTGCCACATCACACGGTAGGAAATTGGCAATGCCATCATATTAGGAAAGAATCAAAATGAAATACTTTAAAAGATAACACATTCACTCACTCAACAAATCGTCACTGAACACTTACCATGTGCTACCCATTGTACTGGGTTCTGCTTTGTGGAGGTTACGTTCTAATGAAATAATCACTGCTTTCAAAACCACCTACTACTACCAGAAATTACTGTCAATACCTGCTTGAGAGATTGTTTTAAAAAGAGAAAAAAGGGGCACCTGGGTAGCTCAGTCAGTTAAATGCCCAACTCTTGACTTGAGCTGAGGTCATGATCTCATGGTATGTGAGTTTGAGCCCCGCATCAGGCTCTGCACTGACAGTGTGGAGCCTGCTTGGGATTCTCTGGCTCCCTCTTTCTCTGCTTGCTCTCTCTCTCTCAAAATAAATTAAAAAAAATAAAAAAGACTAGAAAAAAGAGTGATTCTTTGAAATACACAAAGGTTCCTAGGTGTTGGGCGGGGTGGGGGCAGGCAGGAGGGCGGGGTGGGGGGGGTGGGGGGTGGTCAACAACTGGAAATGGGTTATTCCAATAGTGCTTTGCCTTAGTGTTTCAAGCACCAAAGATATGCTAACCACATGAATGTGCACAGCACTGAGATAAAAGTGACACATTTCTGATTAATAAAAACCAGAAAGAATGGCTCCTGTTTTCTAACTCATGGTAAGATTCTAATAAAGTTCTCAGGAGACAATATATACCTAAAATGCCTCTCTGAAACAGGTAGGATCTTTCCCCCTAACTACACGTAGTTTAGCAAATTACAGCACGTACAGGATGCATACTTTACCCTTTGCAGGAAGGGAAACTTGAAGACTCACATGTGGCCCAGCCACACACCTCGCTGGAAAGCTTGCTGGCCTACGGATGCACAGTGAGTGACTGCTGAACGAAGGCAGGCATCCCAAGAACTATACTAGTTGCCTTAAAATGATTCATGTGCTTAAAAACACCCCACAGCACGCTGTGTTTATACCCAGGCTTCCAAAGTGCTGCACAGCCTTGAGGTCAGGGAAAAAGGACGCACAGTGGGTCTCGGGGATGAATGCGATCTTGTGGTGAGTAAAAGCCTTTTCCACCCGAAGAGGAGAGGCCGCTGATCTTTTTTACCATCCCCATCAACACAGGACGCCATAAAGTCCAAATCCATACCCCACACAAGTGATGCTGCTCTCAGAGGTAAAAACAAACAAACGCTCTTTCTTCCTCACCCCAGCCTTACCTTCCCCGGCCCAAACATATCTGTAGGAGCAGGGAAACTTCTGATTTTCTCAGATGTGCAATAAAAAGGCCCTTCCTATAAGATTACAGGAGAAGGTGGGCATGACATCAAGGGGGGAGGTACTGAAGCAATGGCCCCGCCCATGCTACCCCATTATCCATAAAACACCATAATCATTTATCAGTGATGTCAGTCAAGCTCATGAAACTCAGCAATGCAGGGGTTGGCTCTGGCATATTTCCAGAAGGTGTTTATTTCTTGCGGCAGTCATGTGAAAGGGATGAAAATTAACCAAGAACATGATCCCAGTGACCTCTCTTCCAAACTGTCAAATGCAAATAATGTTTCATGCCTGCATTTTTGCATTTTCAGTCATTACCAATTTATGGTCGACTCAGCTCCGTTCCTGAAGGGCCACCCCACGCTGGGTTGTGTTCTGGACACATGGTTCCTGCCATGCGCAGGGAATACGCAAATATTCCCTCCACTGTGGGGCTTATTCAGGTTTGCTTTCATTAGGAAGACGCTGACCTTCAGGTATTTCAGACAATGCAGAAAATTAGAGGAGAGGCTGAGTGTAACCTGGAGTGTCAAGAAAGGCTGCTTGGAAGGGGTAAGACTTGGTCCGGAGGGAGGAATAGAAAGAATTCAGACAGGCTGGGAGAGAGGGGAAAAGGATTCGAGGCACCGTTCCGTGCTACAGGGTCTTATTAGGCATTCTGAACCTGAGCTTTCCAGCTGATGGCCCTGGGAGTTTAAGGGCATAAGAATAATGAATTTATGAAAAACCAGTACCTCTCAGAATGAGATCCACTAGCATGAACTTAAAACCCAGTGTTGCTGGCAGGAAATTTGGGAAGTGAAGGAAGAAGGAAGAGAGATCTGGCAGTTTTCTCCCAGAGTGAGGAAAGATTCACCCTTTCAGACCAGGGTTGGGAGTCAGAGAGCCAAATTCCAGTCTACCTCCAGATCGGAATCTGGCACTTGAAGCAAGTTACTTTAACTTCCCTCTGAGCTCCCATTTCCTCCGTTTTTGAATGGAAATCATAATAGGTAAGTCATCAGACGGAGGCAATGCATGGAAATTATCTAGTGCGATAGTTGCTACACAGGTGTTCAATAACTGTAACTGTTGCTGTGATCAAGGGAAAAGCAAGCATGAAAAGCTGTCCAGTTAGAGCTAAGTGAGGGGCGACAAAATTGCAGTGTCTTGGAGGAAAATCTGAGAGTCTGATCTGCTACAAGGTAACTTGTATATACTACGTTTTAATCCTGGCAGACAGCTTGGGCTGTAAAAACCAAAGCAACATGGGGCGCCTGGGTGGCTCAGTGGGTTAAGCGTCCGACTTCGGTTCAGGTCATGATCTCGCGGTTTGTGGCTTCAAACCCTGTGTCAGGTTCTGTGCTGACAGCTCAGAGCCTGGAGCCTGCTTCAGTTTCTGTGTCTCCCTCTTCCTCTGCTCCTCCCCCACTCACACTCTGTCTCTCTCTCTCTCTCTCAAAAATAAATAAACATTAAAAAGTTAGAAAAAAAAAAAATCAAAGCAACATGACAGACGTCAGTGGCTTCACTCCAAACAGCAGGAGAGCCTCTGCGGTGCTGCTTTCTAGAAAGCACATCTCACCCTCACAAAATTGAGAGGGAACAGTTACCTCCTTCCGTCCAGGAGCCAGCCAAAAAGTCACTGATTATTCACCTGGGATTAATCCATTCTGCACCCTGTCTATAAGAGTCTGAAAATGTAGGCTGGCAAAGAACCTACTCAACAAACTTCTAATGAATGTCTTTGTACTAGACTTGGTGATAGATCCTTCTAGGGCCTCTTAATCCAGGAGCAAAAGGAAAAGTTCCAGACTATTATGCACCAGATGCTTTAGGTTCACAATTGCAATGAATCCTCACAGGTCTATGAGAAAGGCTTCATCCCCTTTTTTGTAGAAAAGAGATAAATTAAGACATATGCATTCTTGGGACCCCTAGGTGGCTCAGCCGGTTAAGCGACTGGCTCTTGATTTCAGCTCAGGTCATGATCTCCTGGTTCTGAGTTCAAGTCCCAAACTGGACTCTGCAGAGCCTGCTTCAGATGCTCTGTCTCCCTCTTTCTGTTTCTCCCCCTCCCCCACTTTCTCCCTCTCTCTTTCTCTCAAATACATAGATGTTTAAAACAAAGACATATGCATTCTTTCACTCACTCCTCATTTACTCATGCTTTTCAAATAAACACCTGTTTTGCACTGCTAGGTAAAGCACAGGGTAGAGTGACCACTGCCCTCAAGGGGGTTACAGTTTGATGGGGAGAAATATGAACATCCAGCTATCACAAGACAGACCAGAGGTGTGAGTCATCCAAAAGATACAAAGTACCACGGGGATGAGATGAATTCTGACTGGGAAGTCTGGGAAGACTTCCAGAAGGGTGCTCCATCAGTTGGGCTAGGATTTACAGAAAATAATCAGAGGCAGTGCCGGGATGCCTAACAAGCATGAAGTTCAATCCGGTGGAGACACACTGGTGGAAGGATATCTGTGGCATCTGGGAACGGGCACTGTTTGCTGCAAGAATGGGTAGGTAATTTGGGGTGCTCTGGATCCAGTGGAGGATCAAGGTGAGTGGGCACAGCACTGTGAAGGGTTTTGAATGCCAAACTAAGGACATACCTTTATTGATCACATTACCACTACATAGTATGTGGTGCTAAGAAACCTGATAAGGGGGGTTTAAAAAAAAAAAAAGGCAAAAAAGAAGGAAAAGAAGGAGCATCTTAGATACAAAGAAAAGCCCACAAAGGCACCAGGGTGGCTCAGTCAGTTAAGCCTCGGACTCTTAGCTCAGGTCTTGATCTCAGGGTTGTGAGTTCAAGCCCGGCACTGGGCTCCACACTGGGTGTGAAGCCTATGTTTGGGAAAAAAAAAAAAAAAAAAAGCCCACATAACACTGGCATAGCTTCAGGCTCCAGACCTCTTAAATGGCACTGCAGTTTTGTGAGGGTTTTTTCCCCACTCCACGTGACCTGGGAGTATCTTTGTCTTAATTTATCATCTTTATACTCAACTTTTACCCTTCCTCCTTCCCTTAAATGGATGCTAGAAATTAGGCAAACATGTAGATTTTGAGGAAATCCAAAGCTTTCTGGGGGGAGGGAGAGGAAATGTGGTGCAACTTTATCAGCCTTAGTCACACAGCCTCCAGTGAGGTCAGCCTTCCCGCCCCACTGCAGCTGCATCAGCCGCTTTGCCTCAGTCTGATTTGTCTCCATTCCCCTCCTCGATGCCAGTGGTTTTTGAAGGCCATCAACCTTGTGCGTAAGGTAAAGGGTGGCCTGGCTTCCCATTTATGACTTTGGTTCACTCTGGCGCCACCTTATTCTGCTGGGGGCCCGGCTGAACTTCTGACATCAAATTCTCCGCCAACAACAGCCTCTACCGCCAACACACACATACACGTGCACATGCACACATACACACACACACTGCCAAAATGTTCCAACTCGAAATCGTCTTCCAAACGAACATACCTTTCCGCTTTATCGGAAACATACCTTTCCGCTTTATCCGCCATCCCCATGCCCTCAGCCTGGACAACTGGGTTTTTCCCAGCTCCATTCTTCCCTTCAGACGGTTCACGTCTCCTAGACACCAGCGTGGAGAGTCTGTTCCCCCTACAAACCCTCTATAAACAGTGCTGCCCTCTGTGCCTCGACACATCTTTCTCACCAGGAGCCTTGGCTGCTCCTGTCTCACCACCAAGTGGCATTTTTACAGGTTCATTTGGCTCTTAAAATACATTCCACGTTAACTAATATCCATATGTTGGTTTGTTAAGAGAGGAGGGAACCATTTGGATACAGAATTTACAAAAAAAAAAAAAAAAAAAAAAAAAAAAAGACGGGAAGGGGGAAAAGGAGAAACCGAGGTCCCTCAGGAAAGTGAGCTCTGATACAGCAGTAGCACTTGGGCCGCATTCAAAGTTGCCCACCTCATCCATCACTATGGATGGATGACTATTAACTTGCTCCCCGAAGACTATTAACTTGCTAGCCACCATTCAACCGCCTTCACCACACCCGCAGTTCCCCGGGGACGAGGATAACGCCAGAGGAGATGCAGCGTACCCGCGTCACCCCACAGGTAAAGGACGCATAGGCCCGCTATAAAGGCAGGGAGGCACACACGACCAAATTGAATCCAGCCCGGCGCTCTTGTAGTAAGGGGTGGGTGATTCATTACTGGGGGGGAGGGGGACAGTTAGGAAAAAGGAAAATCGTGGAAAGTCCCAGAGGAAGTGGTAACCCGATTCTGGAAGCCTGGCCGTAATGTGCACTGGCCGTTAGGTACACCCAGCGCCCCCTCCACCTCCTACTCGCCCTGTCCTCCCAACACGCGCCTCACCCCATGCCTCCACTCACACCATTATCCTCGGGTGAGCGCGTCAGCTTCGCCCCGTTACCCGCCCACGGGCACACATGGACATCGGGGGTTGGGAAGCCCACCCGAGCTAAACGGCGACCCTCCGGGGCGGCGAGCTGCTGCCCATCTCCCCACCCACTCATCCTTATTGTGCCATCTGCCCAGTCTGATGGCAGCCCAAGCCGCTGATGGGAGTCGGCTGATGGGAGAGGGAAGAGGAGGAACGCGTTTCGCAAGGACCCAAGATGACCCGCTGCCCCTCCTTGGAGTGCCCCACCCCCACCCCTCCGGCCTCGAGTGGGGCTGGGGGCGCAGACAGACAAGGGGAGGGAAGCACACTCGGTCCCTGTCCGCAGCTGCACACAAAGCCCTTCACCTTCTCCTTGCCTTCCAAGCTCCTCCCCGGGCTTCGTTTTTCCGAGGGTCTCGGATGCCCCCTTCGGTGGTCGGCGGGACGGTCCCACCAGCTCTCGCAGCGCTGCCTCCTCCCTCGCGTCTCGGCCGCCTCCTCCCCGCCCCTCGCCACAGATCCCGGAGCTAGCTCAGCTTGGGCTCGGGGGCGGGGGGGGCTCTGTTCCCCCCCCCCCACCCCGCCACGCGCGCGGGGCCTCTGCGCCCCGGGGGAGCGGACAGCGGTCCGGTGCGCGCGGCACAACTTCGCCCAGCCGCTCCGCCACCCGCTCACCGGCGCACAGCCCATCCCCGCGGCGACCGGCTCGGGTCCTGGTCAGCCCCATCCCCAGGCGGCCGTGAGCCCAGCCGCGGCCACGCTCCTACCTGCGCGGCGAGGAGCGAGGGCAGCGCGCGCCCCGGCCGGAGCCCCGCGCGCGGCGCGTCTGCCCTTGTGCTGCGGCGGCGGCGGCCGCGGGCTTGGCTGGCAGACTGGCCGCCCGCCCGGCTGACTCCTCACTGGGGCTTCCTGTAGGGCTGGACAAAGGACATTTCCTGGGAGGAGCAGGGGAATGTTCCCAGCATGCCTCGATTTGTAGTTCCCGGGGACTTCCTGCCACCACGGCGGCGGGCGCCCGGGAGGCTGCCCCGGCCGGATGGGGACCCGGTACGCGAGCACCGGCGCTTGCTCCTTCCCGCGGCGCTCCGGGACAGGGAGCGGCGGGGCCGTCGCTCCCTGAGCCCCGCCCCGCCCTGCGCCCCGCGCCCCGCCCCGTCCGACCCCGCGGGGCGCCAGTCCGCGCTCCCCGGTCCGCGCTCGCCGCCAAGGCTGCGGTCCCCTAAGTGGTGGTCCGCCGCCTAGCCGTCGCGGTACACGCGGGAGCGCTCTGCGGCGGGAGCGGCCTTTTCTTCGGAGAGGAGGAAGTTTCGGGTGGGTTCGCTGCGGGTTGACTTGTGTTTGCAACAGATTTTCTTTTTCCTTTTCCTTGTGTCTTTTAAACCGCTGGAATCCTGCTGGGAGCGGATTAAAAGAATTTGACTGCTCACCAGGAATGCAGGTTCCTTAAAATCTTGGCGCTTCATCCCTCGGACCGTGAGAGCTGATTGTTTCCAGATCCTGACCCGGTGACTTTGCTCCCTCCGACGTTGGCGTTGTCCCGGGCATCTTTTCAAGAAAAGTAATTAAGTTAAGCGATTGAAAACAAATTATGTGAATTAGCCCCAAGACAAGTAAATACCCCGTGTGCTGCTGGAATTTCTACTCGTTCACCTTTAGGAGTCAGTATCCTGGGTCCTACAAACAGACGCAGTACCCACTATGGCCGTCTGTGGAGGGGGCTTCGGGACGGAGAACTCCACTTGCAGCCTATCCAGAGTCTACAACATCCTCCACAAAGTCCTGTCTAGTTCTGGAACTGTATATCCGGGATCTCGTGGGAAAAATCAAGGAAGGGCCACTTGGAGACTAAATGATGAAAAGTTGTGTTCTCTCTTCAGGGGAGTGAGACGCATGGGATGAACCGAGCTAGGAAAGGAAGAGTTCTAGCATGCTCTGAAGTGTGTTTGAAAGGTAATCAGAAGGTCATAATCACCCTGTGTATCCACTTGGCCTTTCACATTTCAAATGCACACGAATTACAACTGCACCGGGGTCTCCGTGTACTTTTAAGAAAAGTGCCTTCGCTTTTCTTTTCTGCTGTCGTTCTCTTTCTCTCGGAACACTTGACCACAGGGATAAGATGGGCTGAATCCATTTCAGGTGTAGAAATTGTGACAAGTGTGCAGATAGGATCACCTACCTCCCCAAGGTTCCTGCTGCATTCACTGCAATCCTCGCCATTTGCCAGACCCTACAAATTACAGCTTCCTAAAGGTTTGCAATCTGGTAACATCCCCCTGAAATTGCCCCCTCCACTACCACCAAGGGGAAAAACAGATAATTGATCATCATTTGGCAAATCCAGCGACCCCTCGTAGTGTGCAACTTGAAAAGATGAAACTTCCCTGTGGCATTTAACGTTGCCTGCTACGCCCTCGGTGAAGCTATTTTCTGCCTTCCTTCTAATATAGCACACTCTCCTCATTCTCCTCCTACATTTCTAAGTTAGCTCAAGATCCCTAAAATTTCGCTCCTCTCCATCCCATATCAAACCTGCCCTTCTCTTTTGTTGCCAACCCAGGTTAATTAGTTGCTTCAAAAGAGATCTGTGTAATGCTCCCTACATGCTAGTCACCATACCTACAATAGACGTATGTTAACATTCAGCCGTAAGATATTGACTAACTGCAAACTCTGTCTTAACTCTCGGGAAGTTCATACTCCAGTTGACATCACACAGACAATTACCATCTAATATTCTAGTGCTATGACAAAGCCATAACACCGAGGTTTTGTTCTTAGAGAGTGGTGCTCTTTCCATAAACTCTTTTGTTCCAGCAAGATCAGGAGTGGGACAGCAGTGGCCAGAGGAGGGAACAAGAGAGGCCAGGAAATGCAAATAGTACCTAGGGACTCTCAGTGTGTGAAATCTGGTTATAAAGAAGTGGTAGCTGAGAAGGGAGAAGGGTCTAAGGGGAAGGCCGTTTCTGTTTGTGGGCTTTGTATTTGTTTAGTTTTTAAGATGAGAGCTCCTTGGGGATGTTTAAATGCTGATGGGAAAGGACTAGGAGAGAGGCAGAGGGTGAAGACAGGAGGGAGAAAGGATAAGAGATCAGGCATTCAACAAATACTTGCTGAATTAACTAATTCCTGTTACATATCATTGCTGAAGATGTTGAGATGGAAATTAATAAATTGCACATTCCCAGCTAAGATCAGCAAAGTCTGAGACCAGGCAGAAATGACATTCCTTTCTCCCTCGTCATGCATCCTCCCCCGCCCTTCTAGCCCTCTGGGGAGGTAATAGGGAGTGAGGGGAGGGAAACCAGGGCTCCCCACTGCTACAGGCTGGATGTCAAGTTTTCCGACTCCACAACGGGTTCCAAAGGCATGCAGCAACTTCAGAAAAGTCTAAACTTTTAAGTGTGTGGATTTAATTTTTTAATTAAGCAAATATTTTACCCTTGCCTTCCCCCCACCCTTCACTTTAAGATAGAATAGTTAACTATTCTCAGCCTCACCTTTCAAAGGGGGAATTGAACCAGGAGACATCTGCCTACACGTTTTAAGCTTTCAAGTATAAGGTGGACATCTGTTGTTTTCTTACCCTCATAAGCATCCATTCCCTACCCACCCCCCCCCCCCAGCCTTCTTTTTTTTTTTTTTGGTAACAGCACCTTTGGGGAAATAATCCCCTTTTCACCTTAATCCTTATGGTTTAGAGAAGGGCAGAGCCCATCTCCTCCTGCACTCCAGTGATGGGTACGTAATCAACACCTACCAGCTAATCTGCTCCATTGCTGTATAGAGGATAAGCTACTAGAGGATGCAGAGTTGAGAAAGAGGGAGGGGTGGTGTGCGAGAGAGACAGAGACAGAGACGGAGAGAGACAGAACGCATGCACAAGCAAATCCTTGTGATACTGTTTGATCATGCCTGAAGCCAAGATAACCCTAGATTTTCTTTTTGTTAGATGAGCCAAAACATTCCCTTTTGGGCTTAAGCTATTTTGAGTGAAGTTCTATCTCTTGCAGCCAAGAGAGGTCTATACCATTGAGTGTGGAGTGTTGCAGTGCAGATCATTAAATGTGCACCTGGCTAAAGTGAGGAAGGGTGACACGTGAAAGGACCCTCGGTACCAGGCTGGGGAATTGGAAATCCTTGTGATACGGTAGCCAAAACGCTGAATGCAAAGGTCTCCAGCCCTCGGCATTTCAAGGGTGTGCTTGTAGAGGTCTTGATTGACAAATGACAGCATTTTAGAAGGTTTGGACTGTTTGCAGTGTTTATAAATATTCTGAAGAACCAGATATGCTAGTGTTGAAACTGGCCTCAGTGGAAGCAGGGAGGAAGAAATTAGAGCCTGGGTAAAGACGTTCTTTCTGACTCTAGCCGGCAAACCCAAATGGTCAAGAGTCAGATATATCGAGCCATGCCAGGTTGGAAACATGAAATTCTCTGCCCTTTCCAGAGTAACAGCAAAGGCAGGAGGGCAAAAAACTCAGATCATGGTAAAAAGACTGTACAGGGTCCGCATCAAACTCTTCCTGCTGTTCCCTCCCTGCCTGAGGAAGAAAAGGCTTAACCTCATTTTAAGTAGGGTGACTGTATAATTTATCATCCAAAATGGGACAGTTTGGAATGTGGTGAGGGGTGCTATTAATAATTACAGCTGAATGACAGCTCTAAAACAGGTCACCCCCATTAAAAGAGCTCACCGCTAGGATACGGCCTTGTATCGAGAGGCCAACCTGTCAGTCGTCTTCAATCCCAGTTAATTGTTTCCAATCGCCCCTAGGCAGAGGTCAAGCTGGCCCGTTAAACTGAAGCCTGGAAAGTGAATCAACCCTAAGGTGTTTCCTTAAAAGACAGACAGCTCCAGGCCAGGGTTCAGAGTGTAGATGAGCTCCACACTGCTGAGGGACACCAGCAAGTCGGTGGCCAAAGCGGTTCAGTCCTGAGAAGGGAAACCGTCCTGAGTTGCCATCACAGTTGTGGTCATGGATGAAAATCATGAGAATCTTTCTGGGAGAGTTAATGTGGCGATAGCTACGTTGTTTCAAGAACTCCATTCCTTTCCTGGCAGGTAATCCTTGCTACTTCTAATTAGCAGAATTGAATGCATCGTGTAGGACAATCTCCCTGCTTATTATTTTCCCCTTGCCTTTGTTTTCCGGTAGAAGTTAGCCTGTTTTTCCTTCTGCCGCTTTACAGCGACTGTGTGGGGAATCATCAAATTTGCAGTTTCACCATGAGCTATGAGAAAGAATAGAAATCACTTAAAGGTCAGGGACCAGGAGCTAGAGCTAAAGTCAAGTTCTCTCCCTCTGGAGTGTGGGCGAGTACATGTTCATGCGTGTGCATAACAATTACATGCTATTAGTGGGGACATTTTAAAAATCATGTGTATGGAAGAAGAGAAGCCAAGGCATGGCTATTATTTTTTGATGGCTCAGCTTGCATTTCCACTTATAACAATGCCCTCATTTGACTTCTGAGAAGCTGTCCCTCCCTCAACTTTAGTCTTGCCTGGAAGAGCCTTTCACCTTCCCCACCTCTACCTCTTTGTCTTGTGGCTCCTGGTGGGGGCGGGGGATGGGTAGGTCTGTAACCCAGGGGGCCCAGCAGTGCTCCCACATCTCAGAGACCAGTGATGGGTTCAGGATGGGCAACCGAGCCTGAAGCTAAGGTAGAAGCCCTCTTTCTCCATTGGAGCCGCTAATTGAAAAGACCACATCAATCTGAAGCTGTCGGAGGCTGGAAGCTGTAGCCTGAATGTGGCATCAAAACAGAGAAAAGAGCGGAGTGGAGGGAAAGACAGAGAAAGTAAAAGAAGTTTATCTGAATTCTTAAGTCCAGCCATTCCTAACCTATCCCACTTGTCAGTCATATGAACGATTAAATAGCCCCAACCACCCCTGTGTTTGTTTATTTATCTAATTGAATTGGACGTCTACCTCGTCAACAGACATAGTTGTAACTAAACGCGGAGATTTTGAATGCTTTACAGTGTGGCTCCCGGTGTTTTTCAAGAAAGAGGGAGGTGAGCAGCAGACAAGAATGTACTCACCTGGACAGCACGTCAGTGACGTGTGTTCTTTTTCTCAGGAGGTGCCTGTAGTTGCCCCTGCCAGCTCTCTAGTTCCATCATCCAGGCTGGTTAGGACTGTGTGTGGGAAACTAACCACCTTCTAGGGTTGAAATGACCCGGAACGTTAAGGATCCATCAATGCCTGACTTGGGCGAGATCAGCCATGTTCTCATCTTTGTATTGGTACTTTTGCTGAAAAATCAATTAACTGAAAAAAAAAAAAAAAAAAAAAGATTTTCAACACTCACACTTCTTGTGGAATCTGGTTTATTTACTAATAGGTCACATGCAGCTTAGTTTTTTGTCCTTAGATTTTTGTCTTGTTTGCGGGTGGCCTTTCGCCGCTTCTTTGTCAAGTTGAAAAACTTGTATTCCCTCATCAGAGCCGATCTCCCTTCTCTTCTCGGAACCAGCTTTCCACCTTCAGTCCCGATCTCTTTGTGGATGGATACTTCCCACGCTAAACCTAACTGCCACCTCCTTGTGGAGACCTTCTCAGAGCCTTCCATCTACAGTGGACTCCGCTTCTTTTCTCTCAGTCCTTTGTTTTCCTTCGTGTTCGAACCACTTTAATAAATGTTGCTCTCCTGTGTTTTGTTTCTCTCCTACAGCTAGAGTGGAAACTCTGTGAGTACAGAGTCTGTGTCTGTCTGATTCACGGTTTTGTCCCAAGAGACGAGCACAGCACTCAGCTTTTACAGCAAGAGCTCAAAAGGTGCTTGGTGAATGCATCCAATAAAGAAATATGTTTTAAGCATCTGTGAGGAGCATTTAATGTTCACTTGCGGGCAACTTCTCTTAGATACTTTTTTTTTTTTTTTTTTTTTAGTAAACTTTCTATTAAAGTATAATGTGTAAAAATGAATATCTCATTAAAGAGTAAAGTATTCAAATGTTGAAGACTGTCTTATTTCCTGGAGGAGAATTTGGGGATGGGAAAAGTGAGAGTGTTTAAAGGATTAAAGGAAGTAGAGGGAGGAGAAGGGGGATGCTTTCGTGGGGATTAACTTGGCTGAGGGCTAGCTCTAAAATGGTCTGCCTCCTACAAGCGTTTCCCCTAGCATGAGCACAAGACTTTGTTTCCTTGCTGGGCTCCAAATAGCCTGGAAGCTCTTACCCCTCAAGGGTGGGGAGAGGAGGAAAATAAGTTGTGAGTCACAGGAAAAATTAGGTTAATATAGACCAAGGTATAGATTTCGGTCACTTCTGTACTCCAGAAAAACTAGGGAGGGGGGGAGAGGAGAGGGGGGAGGGGGGCGGGGGGGCGGGGTCCAGGAGGGTCCCGCAGAGTGACACAGGCCAGAAAATTAATTAGTTGTGGGCCCGGGTCCTGAATGACAGTATGAGCTACATGAAAGAGTGTGGACAGGACACAGCACTGGGGGGATGAGACAGACTGGATAAAAGAGAACATCTGAAAGGGTAGACATTGAAAAGAAAATGGCTCAGTCCTTATAGGTTGAATGAAGATGTGAGGGGGACGGGGGGGGGGTGGGGGGGGGCGCCTGGGTGGCTCAGTCGGTTAAGCGTCTGACTTCGGCTCAGGTCATGATCTCGCGGTTCGTGAGTTCGAGCCCCGCGACAGGCTCTGGGCTGACAGCTCAGAGCCTGGAGCCTGCTCCGGATTCTATGTCTCCCTCTCTCTCTGACCCTCCCCTGCTCATGCTTTGTCTCTCTCTGTCTCAAAAATAAATAAAACATTTAAAAAAATAATAATAATTAAAAAAAAAAAACAAAGATGTGGGGTTAAACCGCTTTATTTTTTCATGTCTACACTCAACATCAGTGATCACTTCCGTCGCCATCTCATTTTCCTGTAATTTACCACCAGTTACAGCTTTTATAAAAGTGTTAGTAAAACTTTTCCCTATTCTGAATATGATTGCATTAAACCTTCAGTCCACCTGACAAGTACCCCCCCACCCACACATCACCTTTTCTCTTTGATCCTTGTGGCTTCATTACTAGGTCTAACATCTGTGATCAAGCAAGAGGGTCCCCCAATACGGCTTTAATGAAACAGAAAAGAAAAATCCATTTATTCAACAAATATTGACAGAGCATTACTAGTGCTAGGATACCACAGTAAATAAAATATGGTTCCTACTCTGAAGTTTATGGGCTTGAGCTAACCAAACAGATAATACTTAACACTAGAATCAGCAAGCATTATATGACACTGTGTGACAAGCCTTGTTCTTCCATATAGGAATCCGTCAATCATTTAATTATCTGGACAACCCCCATCTCACCCTGCTACTGGGCTTAGAGCCCCAGCAGCACAGCTCCTGTGTCTGTGACTTATCCCATTCACTTTAACAGCCTAATGACAATCTAGTGTGATAAATGACATGATACAGACACACTGCATTAGAGAAATGTTCACCTAATCCAGTTGGAGGGGTCAGGAACCATTTTCTGGAAAAGCTTCAAGCCGAGCTTGACAAGGGCAGTAGGAGTTAGCCAGGTGACAGAGGAAAGGAGGGATGTGATTCTGGGTCAAAGATATCCTAAGCCCAAAGATGCAGAGCCCAGAAAGAACTTGGCACCCATTGCAGAATATCCTGGAAGGCCGAAAGAGGCCAGGATGAGGGAATGAAGGTGGGGGTGGGGAGGAATAAACGTTAAGTCAGCCATTTTAGATTTCAGCATTTAGTGGTAGAAGAAAGCACATAGACAAGGCAATGGTTCCAGAAACTCCTGAGTTTAAATATTATATCCCTTTCAAGACATGATGACTTTTTTTCCAAGCCAAAATTGGAATCATTTTTGGGATTTGTGGATTCATTTTAATGTCTTAGAAAAGTATTTCTTGGGGCGCCTGGGTGGCGCAGTCGGTTAAGCGTCCGACTTCAGCCAGGTCACGATCTCGCGGTCCGTGAGTTCGAGCCCCGCGTCGGGCTCTGGGCTGATGGCTCAGAGCCTGGAGCCTGTTTCCGATTCTGTGTCTCCCTCTCTCTCTGCCCCTCCCCCGTTCATGCTCTGTCTCTCTCTGTCCCAAAAATAAATAAACGTTGAAAAAAAAAATTAAAAAAAAAAAAAAAGAAAAGTATTTCTTTTTTTTTTTTTTAATGTTTATTTATTTTTTGAGAGAGACAGAGACAGAGCATGAGCAGGGGAGGGGCAGAGAGAGAGGGAGACAGAGAATCGGAAGCAGGCTCTAGGTTCGGAGCTGTCAGCCCAGAGCCTGACACGGGGATCTCACTAGCCGTGAGATCATGACCTCAGCCAACGTCAGATGCTTAACTGACTGAGCCAGCCAGGCGCCCCAGGAAAGTATTTCTTATTAACTACATGAAGTTACATATTTAACCATTTATCTTTGTTGAAAGACATAGAATTGCATTAAAATAACTATAAAACAATCCCTACAAATCAGTTACTACTACAATTGAACTGTCATTCTTAAATTCAACATGTATTTATTGAGCACCTACTATTATGTCAGGCCTAGTATATGACACCAGAGGACACCTCAGTGAAGAAAACGTGTCCATGAGCTTGCACTATGTACATTTCAGCAAATCTTGAGTATCTTAGAAGCCTGAAACCATGGTTTTCCATATTTGTAGAATATACGAAGTCTTTTTTGTCCAAACATCTCATCTTACAGATGAAGAAACTAAAGAGGGTAAGCGATTTGCCCACATTCATACAACTCCCTGCAGTGCAGTACTGGGGATGTGACCTCGACTCACACCCTTCCAGGACATTGCTCTTTCCAATAGTATTCCAGTCACTTATGTATTCTGAACCATGGGTTCAAGAGGAGTGTTAGACAAGCCAAGAAGTACTGTGGGTCCGGATTCTCCTGGAGTATTTCTTGAGCAATCTAGCATTCTCCCCCTCTCACGAGATAACAGCCTAGAAAAAGCCAACATTGTCCAATGTACAAAAATGTTTTTACATTCATTACCTCATCCAAGCTTCAAGTGACCCTATGAGGTAGACGCTATAGATACTATCTCCATGCAGGTGAGGAAACTGAGCTTTGGAGTTTCCATGACATGAGCATGGTGACAAAATAAGGACCACGAGAGGAGGGTCAGCTGCCCCAGGCCGCAATCCATGGAGCCACTGAAACACCCCAGGAATTCATCAGAGATTCAGTGCCATTTACATCAGATTTCCACCAACACTCTCAACACAAGTGAGGAAATGTAAATTGTTTCTATTCTCACTCAAGAAGTAAGTGTCCTTGGATAAAAATAAAAAAAACACAGACTCCTAGGTCTGTGGATTTAGCTTAGTTGAGATTTTTCTGTGATACATACATGCACGTTTCTTGGTGTAATTGGAGTCTGGTCCCAATCCCAAGAAGACCTGAAGCTGGCAGCCGAATTCTGAAACCAGTGTAAGACAAAGCACAGAGAATAAGAGATCTTCTTAAATATAATTTTTTTTTAAATTTTTTTTTCCAACGTTTATTTATTTTTGGGACAGAGAGAGACAGAGCATGAACGGGGGAGGGGCAGAGAGAGAGGGAGACACAGAATCGGAAACAGGTTCCAGGCTCTGAGCCATCAGCCCAGAGCCTGACGTGGGGCTCGAACTCCCGGACCGCGAGATCGTGACCTGACTGAAGTCGGACGCTTAACCGACTGCGCCACCCAGGCGCCCCTTAAATATAATTTTTAATCCCTTCATGTTCCCATGGACGCATGTAGTGGGAAATGAAAACTGAAGAGAGAACAGATTGTAGCAATGTGCCGTTTTATGGGTATTGAGGCCAATAAGTAAACAACAGAAAGGACACGTAAAAAATATACTCATTATACAAGAGAAGTGTGAGTACATTGCTGTTAAGGAATTAGAACAACAAGGTATTTAGATTAAATATTAAAAGCCACTTTTCACATACCATGAGTGGTCTTGCTACTCTCCCAGTGATTTAAGAAAAATATTTTCTTAGGAAACATATCTTGAACAAGATTTGCAGCTATCTCCAAGTAAGTTATCTCTGCCTTTGTGAGTGTGAATGACTAATGCTTTCCAGTTACGGGTGCTGGAAAAACTGTCGAACGAAAGATAATTCCAAATAAGTAAAATATTCTGCGATAGTTAGCACATAAAATAAATCCCTTTCTTTGATCATAAAGAGAGATTTGATTTTTCTTTTTTTTAAATTTTTTTTAAAAAGTTTATTTTGAGAGAGAGCGAACAAGCGGGGAGGGGCAGAGAGAGACGGAGAGAAAGAGAATCCCAAGTAGACTCTGAACTGCCGGTGCAGAGCCTAACGTGGTGCTCGAACTCACGAACCATGAGATAATGACCTGATGATCATGAAATCAAGAGTCGGATGCTTAACCGACTGAGCCACCCAGGAGCCCTGGGATTTGATTTTTCTTAATGGAACTGATCATCACCAGCCGTCCTTATTAAAGAATATGAGTTTGAAGGGAAGCCAAATGATCCCGGGGCCACATCCATCTATCTGCCCTCCAGGCCTCAATTTGTTGACTGAGGCTCAGTTCTTTTACCCTACAGTCTGTTTTTCACTCCAAATTTTTTGCTCCTTCCACTATCCTATTTCCCACCCCGAATGCCTAGAGTCCTGGTAGATTGCACCACAGAACATTCGAACTCTATTTTATTCCGATTTTTTAAGACCAAAGTATAACCAACATAAAATGTTGTATTAGTTTCAGGTGCACAACATGTTGATGCAACAGTTCTGTACATTGCTTGATGCTCACCGTGACAAATGTAGTCGCCACCTGTCACCATACGTTATCACAAATTATTGACTATATTCCTTGTGCTGGACTTTTTACCCCCCGCTACCTGTTTATTTTAGAACTCAAAGTTCATACTTCTTAATTCTCTTCACCTTTTTCACCCATCCCCCCACCCACTTCCCCTCTGGCAACAACCAGTTTGTTCTCTGTATTTTAGAGTTTGTTTGGTTTTTTGTTTCGTGTTTTTTCTTTCTTTTAATGTTTATTTATTTTTGAGAGAGAGAGAGAGAGAGAGACAGAGAGACAGAGCGTGAGCAGGGGAGGGGCAGAGAGAGAGGGAGACACAGAATCTGAAGCAAGCTCCAGGCTCTTAGCTGTCAGCACAGAGCCGGATGCGGGGCTCGAACTCACGAACTGTGAGATCATGACCTGAGCCAACTCAGATGCTTAACCGACTGAGCCACCCAGGTGCCCCCGATTTGTTTCGTTTTTTAGATTCCACATAAAAGTGAAATCATATGGTATTTTTCTTTCTCTTACTGACCTCTTTTGCTTAGCATAATCCCCTCTAGCTCCATCCGTGTTGCACGTTGTTGTAAATGGCAAGACCTCATTCTTGTTACAGCCGAGTAACATTCCATCCGTATGCATACGCCACACCTTCTTATCCATTCATCTATTGAGGGACTGCATTCTATTTTATACTCTTTACCCTGGTTCATGAGATGTTTTGTGCAAATTGTTGGTTCTGTCTCCCCAACTAGACTCAGAGCTTGGGGGCAGGAATCTTGCCTCACGTTTATCTTCATCTACGTCTCCCACTGAGTGCCCTTGCTTCACTGTGCACAGAGTAGGTTCAGAAGCACCTGTAGGGGTGCAGCCCCCCCCCCCTTTCTCTTCTATCGAACTCAGAGGAAGTACTCAGCAGCCACACTGTCATGGCCTGGAGCAGGTGCAGAGTTCAGATTTTCTCAGAGTGAAGCTAAGGCTGAGCCTGCCCCTGGCCTTGTGAGCTCTCCTCCAAACTCCACTAAGCCTCTTCTTGGTCTTGCTTCCCAAAGTAGACGCTCCCTGGTCCTATAGTTAGTAGTCCGGCTGCATTTAGTTCCTGGGTTCGCTTCCTGATTACTCTCAGCCAGTCTTGTCTGGTCCAGGACTTAATCCACACTCTCTCTCTTACTTTGCTAACTTTGTTTCCCTCTACTACTCCAGGATTCTCGTACAGACTTCTGTTTCTTCTGGCTGCTCCCAGAGGCACTTAATCCATTACCAATGGACTCTTTAATCGTTGCTTTAATCATTAACACTTACAATCATTTATAGAGATTACCCACACCAGCCCATGAAATGGGAATTCTGTCCCAGTATGGCTGTATCTTAGGTGCTTTGATTGTACCCACATGCTCTCCTGCCTGGAACATGATCTGTAACTCTAAAGATAAAATACTGCACATTTTTTTTTCCCCTGTGAGGTTTTACTCATGGTCATTTGCTTTGGCTGCTGAATATAAACAAACCAGTTTAACAGCTTTAAAAGGTCAGCTGAAAAAGGAACCAGTCAACCTGCGTACCCGTTAAAAATAAACAGAGGAGTTATGGAGAGTTATTACATCTTATGTCAAGACTTTTTTTTTTTTTTTTTTTTTTTTTAGAGGGTGAGTGGAATCCAGCACCAGGCGGGAGGTGGACGGTTAATCGGGACTGCATCCTTAGATACATCTATTGGGATATTTGGGTTGACTCCACGTAAAGATGCTGGAAGATCAGAACAAGGGTTTGTCCCAGGCTGGAGGCTCCAGTTCAAGATCATGTGAAGGGTTTTTGAAGGCATGGAAACCAGGGGAATAACTATTCTAAGAACTCAGAAAGCTACATATAGAATGCAGTTTTAACTAGAAGCCAGGGGTAAAATCTCACAGTCACCACAAAACACCAGATGTATCCAACGACCATATTGAAATATTGTCTGACAGGGGCACCTGGGTGGCTCAGTCGGTTGAGCATCCGACTTCGACTCAGGTCACGATCTCACCATTCATGGGTTCGAGTCCCATGTCAGGCTCTGCACTGAGTGTGCGGAGCCTGCTTGGGATTCTTTCCCTCTCCCTCTCTCTCTCTGCCCTTCCCCCACTTGCATGCTCTCTCTCAAAATGCATAAATAAACTTAAAAAAAGAAAAAGAAAAGAAAAGAAAAATTGACCAAGTAGAGAGGGAAAGACACAGCAGCTCTGAAGCCAGAGTTGGTGGATCGGGCTGGATTAAATGCCCATGGTTAATGCCAGTAGCTTCTCCATCTGTATATTGCTTACATCAACCACATTTTTGCATCCTACAGTACAGTCAGTGTTTAAATCTGAAAACTCAGTATGTTCTGGACTGATAAACAGCAAAGGAAGCGTAAGGAAGAAAGGAATAGGTGGGCGGGACTAACCTGCAGCCCCAAGGTACCAACGGAGCAAAAATGAGTGACCGATTCTCTTGCAGGGGGCAGAGGAAGAAACCGATTGTTACCAAAGACAGTCTCCCGCCCAGGAGACCCTGAGGCATTACACTAGCAGACTAGGACACATGACTATTTCTCAACTCTGTCTCCAGTTTGACCTCGCCTCTGCTGTAAATGGTGTTTGGGGAGAAGGGGTGAGGTGACATATGTTTTTCTGCTTCCGGTGTCTCTGTCAAAAGACAGGTGCTGTGGGCAGCGTCTTCATCATCTGCTTTCTTGGTAACCCCTCCGATCACGGTGGCTACTTTGTGGTGGTGTTGGATGACCCGGTCAGGAAGGATGGTTAATGCATAGAAATAGGAGGACAGGGGCCAGTCGGTCCTAAATGTTTACATCTGATACCCACCTAGGGACAGAGCTTTGGAGAAATGATGGGTGGTGATTATTAAGAGCTTCCTTGGGGCGCCCAGGTGGCTCAGTTGGTTAAGTGTCCAACTTCGGCTCAGGTCATGATCTCACGATTCGTGGGTTCGAGCCCCGTGTCGGGTTCTATGCTGACAACTCAGAGCCTGGAGCCTGCTTCAGATTCTGTGTCTCCCCCTGTCTCTGCCTCTCCCCTGCTCATGCTCTGTCTCTGTCTCAAAAAAAAAAAAAATGAATAAACATTAAAAAAAAAAAAAGGAGCTTCCTGTGTGCCAGAGACGGTGCTGAGAGCTGTAAATTTATCTCCTCATTTACTCCCCCCAACAAACCAATTAGGCGTGACTACTTTTTCTATTGTAAATGTGAGGACACTGATGCTCAGAGAGGCTCAGTAATTTGCCCAAGGTCACAGAGCTGGTAAGTAAAAGAGTCAGATCTCAAACCCAGGTCCGACGCCAGATCTCGGGCTGCTAATGACTGTGCCGTCCTAGGAAAGGCACCTGAAGGGAAATCTAATAATGCAGTCCTAGATTTGAAAAATAAGGGAAAGATGCTTATTTCTTTGCACTCTTTCCCCCAGTTTTCTTCATTTGATCACATTTTACATCCCGTTTCCAGATGCCAGTATTGTGCTTGCAGTTGCGTGCTGAGTTGTGGAAGGGTGAGCAGTTTGTTTCCATGCAAGAATGTTCATCCGTCAAATGGACCTGCCATTACACAGTTTTCACGTAGATGACAGTCTACCAGAGTGTGGAGGGGGGAAGGTGAGGGGAGGGGGGATGCACAGTCCTCATGCTCAGGAAGTTTACAAACTCCTGTGAAGATAAGATGTTCATATCTAAAAGATCATCCAAGGCCACCTATGATAAATGCTAGATCAACAGGAAGGAGAACCAATCTCCAAGATGGAGGAGGGAGAGATCACGTCTGGATGGGCGCTCAGGGCAGAATTCCTGGAGGCCAGATCTGAAGAGAGAGGGAGGGTATTTACCTGGGGGCAGTGGCATAAAAAAATTGGGGGGATGGAGTGAGGAAGCGAAAGGCGTGTTTGGGAGCAGGGAAAGCACCAGTTCCAGTCTGGCTCCACTCAGCAGGGTAGGAACAGGAGTGAGGCGGGAGAGGCAAGCTGAAATTAGATTGTACAGATTCTTGAAAACAATGCAAAGCAGTTTGATCTCATTGTAATACATAAGATTCCCCATGATAAAACACCAAGCCTACGTGGGCACTTGATAAACTGGAGGCTGTTGTACACTTAGGGCAGAAAGAGCCAGGGATTTGGAAAGAAAGGTGCCTCTGAGTCAAAGTCTAGCTGTGCCATTCACTAGCAGTATGACTTTGGCTAGTTACTTAATTTTTCTGAGTTTCCATTTATTCATCAGCAAAATGCAAGTAATTCCCATGGCATGTGATTGTAGTGCAGCAGTCAGCAAACCGTTTCTGTTATGAGCCAGATTGTGAATAGTTTAGACAATCAACGCCATATGGTCACTGCTCTCATACAGTGAAGACACATAGCAATACGTAAACAAATGATTGTGGCCGTGATCCAATAAAATTTTACGTACAAAAACAGTCAGCCAACCAAATTTGACTTGTGGGTCGTAGTTTGCTAGCCCCTTATGGAGGATTAAGTGACATAATATCTGTAAAACATCCAGAACAAGATAGACTTTAAAGAACCATTCCCACATCTGTCAGTTACTTTTGCCGCCCGCCAAAGTGTCTTGTACCCCCATTGCCACACTCTGATGTAGTTGATACATATGCATAATATTCTTCATCACTTGTTTTTCTGCAGCGCTGACCATATTTTCCCATTAAAATGGACTTCGAAACTAATAAATTACGTAGGGTATTATTTGCGAAGAGTGTAAAGAAAAGGGATCTTTCTGGTCATAATCATACATAATAGCCATGTCCCAACATCTAGGCTGAGAGGACAGGAAGCAGTACCCTCCCTTTTCTTGCCATGGAGCTGCATAGAGAATATGGAATGAACGGGTGCCCCCTGATGGAGACTTAGAGAACTCAGTGGATTCTGGTCGACTTTTCCAACTGGGATTAACCAGCATGAAAATACCTTGTAAGCAGTCTACTCTTTACAAGTCCCCTCACATATGACCTTATTGATCAGCAACTGTGTTGTGGGATGATTTTGCTCCAGGAAATTGAAACAGAGGTGGTTAGGGATTGGGCTAAGGTCACACTTCATGAGGTGAAACAGTAGAGAGAGAGGTTAGGTGTTCGGGGTAGACACAGAAGAGGCTTAGCAGGGTACATAGTGGGAGATTTGCGCCCCCCCCCCCCACAACAGTTGTACCGATTGCTAACACCATAACAAATTGAACTACATTAAGAAACCATCAGTTCACCTCACTGAAACCTATTTCAGTGCAAAAGAGTTCTAACTGAGCTTGATATGCTATAGGCAGAGCAGTCTTCCGACTGATAAGCCAAACTACACAAAAGAACCTAATGGTTCTTTACCCAAGTTATCAGTTGGAGTCAAGAGACACTCATTTGCAGCTGGCTCATTATCCCCTTCCTTGCTTGACGATAAGTCACTTCCTTAGTTGCTGAGTGAGGTTTGTTCACTATGGGACAAAGTCCCTGCATTGCAGAGTATATATGGTCACTCTCAAGTCCCCAGGTAGTCACCCAGGAAAGAACTAGAAGCATGAGAGGCAAGAAGCAAACAGGACCATGTTAAAGGAAGAGAACTCAGATTTTGTTCCAGACAGTAAGATCTTAATAAATTGCACATGTGATTCATCTTTGAACTTGGAATAATAGGATTTGCAGGGCAAATGAAGAGCAGACTCAAGATTGTGATGGGAAATGTTTAACTTAACAAAACAGGTCTGAAAAAAGAAAAGAAAAAAAAGATATCTGAAGCAAGTTGAAGTACAAATCCCAAGAGCCTTACTTGCTCTTTAGAGTAGTGGTTCTCAAATTCGGCTCCTACTTTTTCCCATAAACAGGGAGGTTTTTTCAACTGACTTTGAACCAAATGGTGTCATTTCCCCGGAAAAAAATTAAGTTAATGGGAAACTTCTCAATTCTATCCATAATTGTTTATCTTTCACTTACACCAAAAATCTAGTTATCAGCACGAAAGTACTCCAGTAGCAAACATTTAATAGAACAGTATTTTATGTTTTTTTGTGGGGAGGGATGGTGTTGTTTTTGTTTTTGGTGAAGAGTACCGTGGCTTCAGACTGTTCCTCACCTGGATGTGTTTGATTCTTCAGCTTTGTCTAACGACAATGAGTCTCCTAGTTGAATTCACTTTAGCCAATTCAACCTCTTGTTTACTTCACTCTGCAGCTGATGAAATGAGAATTTTCTCTGCTTGGTTGATACCCATTGTAAAGATTTGGGCTTTCCACTTGATCCCAGGATTTTTCCAGATGGATCTCCAGGAAGCTCAGGCTCTCCATAACCAACATCCAATTTCCTCTCTTTGGTGATGATCTGTGGCTCGGTTTCTGATCATTTGGCTCACTTTCTCTATAAGTCTTGCCTTTATGCACGTGACTTGGTCTGGAAAGCCAGCAAACTCTCCAGCTCCAGATTCCTCAAGAATTGGCGAGACATGTTTCATGCGGGCCAGGAAGAATTGGGTCTGCCAGATTTAGGACAGACTCTTCAATTGACTGTGGGCCCAAGGGCTTTTAATTCTCGGTTTCTCAATTTTCTTGTCAAGGTCTAGCCAGTAGGTTTGCATCTAGAGATAAACAACAGTGTCCTCTAAAGGACTTGTGTGTGCTCTGGGTAGATAAGCTATTTATTTATTTATTTATTTATTTATTTATTTAATTTTATTTTGAGAAATACAGAGACAGTGCGAGTAGGGGAGGGGCAGAGAGAGAAGAAGAAGAGAGAGAGAGAATCCCAAGCAAGTTCTGCACTGACAGCACGAAGCCCGATGCAGAGCTCGAACCCATGAAGTTGTGAGATCATGACCTGAGCCAAAACCGAGTCAGATGCTTAACTGACTAAGCCATCCAGGCACCAGAAGCTGGATCAACTTCTTAACTGCTGTAGATAATCAGGGGCAAATTAAAACAGATGTCCAGCTGTGTCTAGTGGGGCCCATTCTGGGTCCCAGAAGCCAGGTTTATAGGGTCACCAATCATCCCGGTTTTCTTGGGACTGGGGGGGCTTTGGGGATTTGGGACTTCCAATGTTAAAACTGGGAAAATCTTGGGCACATTAGGATGAGTTGGTTACCCTCCTGGTTGGAAGGAAGTAGATCCTTGTCTGTAATTGGGGTTCAGAAACATACAAGCTATCTAGTGAACGAGAGAACCCTCAGGGAGGCAGAATGGTAGGGGCTCTGGCCCATAGAGAGCAAATGACTTCGAATAAAGAAGTGTTTCTAGAAATTTCTAACATGGGTTCTGAGCAATAGCATATGGGACACCCATTCCAGGCATAATGTAGAACAGTTATTTCTACCCCTTGTCCCAGTCACCCATCATTGCCAGGGTACCTGTGAGTCCTGAGAGCTGTGGCAGAAATACTAGGGTTGTGTCTCCAAGGGCTCACAGAGGGCAGCTGTGGGGGGTCTTCCTCAAGGAACTGAATGCGTGGATGACCTGGCCAGAGAGAAGAGAGCACAGAAGACTGGAAGAGAGAGAACAAGATGTCCAGAGAAGGACAGCAGTGGCAAGACCAGGACCCAGAAGTGATCAAAGTGACAGCGGACAACAGAGGAGAGGGGCAGCAGGGACTCTGACTATATATGGGGTGATGCTCTCACTTCTGGAAATCTCAGAGGGATAAGCTGTCCATTGAAGTCCATTCCACAGCTCAGAGAATTTTCCCAAACAGAACACATCTGCACAGCCAGAATCCGGATCAGGAAACAAAATGTTATTACCGTCCCAGAAGCCCACCTTGTACCCCCTTCTGTCACTGCCCCCCTCCTGAGGGTAACCACTGTCCTCACTTCTAACACCATATATTAATTTTGTCTGTTCTTGAATTTTATGTAAATGGAAATGCCTATAACTCTTTTGTTTTGCCTTCTTTCTCACTCAATAGTGTGTTTATCGGGTTCATCCGTGTTGTTATGTGGAGGTTGTGGCTTATTTATTGTCATTGCTGTATAGGATTTCGTTACAAATATACCACTGTTTATTTATCCATTCTACTTCTGCCGGGCGTTTGTGTTATTTCCAGTTGAAGGCTCTCTTATGAATAGTGTTGCCACAGTCTTTCTACTACGTGCGTTTTGGTAAATATATGATGCGTTTCTGCAGAGTATTCACCTAAGAGTGGCTGCTTGGGCATGGAGGTATGCTCAGCCTTTGAAGATACCGCCCAAACAGTTTTCCAAGGTGGTCATGCAATTGACACGCTCCCAAATGACGTTTGAGAGTTCCAATTGCTTTATATCTTTCACAGCACGGTTTTTGTTTTTGTTTCATTTTGGCCATTCTGGTGGGTGTGAAGTATACATAAAACTGTTAGTTTCATATTCACATCTGGCAGATTCCCTGGACTACACCTCCCCGTTATTAACATTTTTCCTGAGGGGCACCAGGGTGGCTCAGTGGGTTAAGCATCCGACTTTGGCTCGGGTCATGATCTCAAGGTCTGTGAGTTCGAGCCCCGCGTCGGGCTCTGTGATGACAGCTTGGAGCCTGCTTTGGATTCTGTGTTTCCCCCCGTCTCTGCCCCTCCCGTGCTCATGCTCTGTGTCTCTTTGTCTCTAAATAACAAATAAACGTTCAAAAAAAATTTTAAAAAGAAGATTTTTCTTGAATTTGGCCAAATGGAGTCCTCAATATAAAGATCCAAATGATTCTCTCTTTCTGAGATTCTCTCTTTCTGAGGATGCTTGTAAAAGATTTGGCTTATAGAGAAAGCATTTCCTTGTTTTTGAGGCTTTAGGCTCTTTCGCTTTCTGAATGCGATAGCAAAACCAAAAGCGAACAAAACCAAAGGCAGATGTAAAGGTGGCTTTGCTGTAAGATGTGAGGAAGAACTTTTCCTTTCCTTCCTGAACTGGGTTTTAATTTTTATTATTTGAAAAATTTTTAATGTTTATTTATTCTTGAGAGAGAGACAGAGACAGAGAGATAGAGCACAAGCAGGGGAAGGGCAGAGAGAGGGGGAGACACAGAATCCGAAGCAGCCTCCAGGCTCCGAGTGTCAGCACAGAGCCAGACGTGGGGCTCGAACTCATGAACCGCAAGATCATGACCTGAGCTGAAGTTGGACACTTAACTGACTGAGCCACCCAGGCGCCCCCTGAACTGGTTTTTTAAGAAGACATCTGCAGTAAGTCTCCATACTAACACTTTTACTAGAGCGCACATCATCTCTTCACATGTTTGGCTACTATGGCGTAACATATGGACCTTTCATTTAGCCGACACATCTCACAACAGAGAAGATTATTTCTGGAGACCTGCAACCAGTAGTAGTTGAAGAACCGCAAGGCTTTCCTTGTAATTGATCTTGAAAGGGAAGGCTGTTTTCTCAAAGACCATTTCTCTGGGGACAGCTGTGTTAATTTAAGCGGAAAGCATCTTTTAGGACCAAATTACAACAAAGCAAATCTGGAGTGGCATGGGGATTTCATGAGTCTCTGCTCTAGAGATAAATATATAAAGTGTGCATGTTTGGCTTTCTCTGTTTGTTACCACCTTTGGCCTAGGGAGTTTGAATTCTGCCAAACTGCTTTTTGCCTTTACATTAATTATTGACTTAGCTGTCTCCAAAGTATTAGTGTTCTTGGGCTGGTATATCAGAGCATTGACAAGATTGAGAGGAGATGCGGCCTAAAAATAATGTGGTTTTTTTTTTTTTTAAATAAACCGAAACCATATTTCTGCATTTGTGCAGAATGGGCTTCACTCTTCCAGCTAGTGACAGGGACAGGTAAGAAACTGCAAGCAAAAACAAGTGTTAGTGAGGAGGTGGAGAAAAAGGAACCCTCTTGCCCTGCTGGGGGTGCAAACTGGTGCAGCCACTCTGGAAAACAGTGTGGAGGGTCCTCAAAAAGTTAAAAAGAGAATACCCTGCAATCCAGCAATCGCACTACTAGGTATTTACCGAAAAAAACCAAAAACCAAAAAACAAAAACCCTAATTCAAAGGCATATATGGACCCTGATGTTTGTAGCAGCATTATCTACAATAGCCAAATTATGGAAGCAGCCCAAGCATCCTTGGATAGATGAATGGATAAAGAGGGTGTGGTGTGTATATGTATGTGTGTGTGTGTGTGTGTGTGTGTATACACACATATATATACATATGTATATGTATATATATACATATGTATGTGCATATATACATATATATATACACACACACGCATTCAAGTGAATATTATTCAGCCATAGAAAGAATGAAATCTTGCCATTTACAACAACATGGATGGAACTAGAGAGTGTAATGCTAAGCTAAATAAGGCAGAGAAAAATAAATACCATATGATTTCACTCACATGTAGAATTTAAGAAACGAAATGGGGCGCCTGGGTGGCTCAGTTGGTTAAGCGTCCAACTTCAGCTCAGGTCATGGTCTTGCAGTTCATGAGTTCGAGCCCTGCGTCAGGCTCTGTGCTGACAGCTCAGAGCCTGGAGCCTGCTTCGGATCTTGTCTCTCTCTCTCTCTGCCCTTCTCCTGCTCATGTTCTGTCTCTCTCTTTCTGTCACTCAAAAATAAATGAACCTTAAAAAAAAAAAAGAAAGAAACAAAGTAAAAGAGGAAAGGGTTTGGAAAGAGAGAGAGAGAAACCAAGAAGCCGACTATTAACTATAGAGAAAAAAAACATTGATTACCAGAGGGAAGGGGTGGGGGTGGGGGAAATAGGTATTGGGGATCAGGTTAAGGAGGGCACTCACAGGGTGATGTATGGAAGTGTTGAATCACTATATTATACACCTGAAACTAATATAATATTGTATGTTAACTATCCTGGAATTAAAATTAGTGAAAAAGAAACTGTGAGCAAAAGCCATGACCATGTTAGTGAGGAAGCACATGAAATTGAAATGAAACGAGATGAAATGAAATAATGAAATGAAATGAAATGAAATGAAATGAAATGAAATGGAAAAGAGGTTACCTGAAAAACATTTAAGAATTATGTTGTTACTAGGATTTTCCTCAAAATCACTTAGGTATCACAAAGTCTGACGGGGAAGGGTGGGTTTGGCTGTGGGGGAGCCAACTAGGGACACGGTTACCCAGCGGTTATCTGAGAGATAGTCTCTTCCCAGCTGTTAATGTCATAGATGGTGTACGACAGACCCCAATCAGACTACACGCCTCTGGAGGGCAGGGACTAGTTATTCCCTCAGAAAAATTCATTAAGCACCTGTCTGATGCTGGGGGTGGCAAGACGACGTCTCCCCTTGGCTGAGCTTCCTGGTATCGCGTATGGGAATCCTTGGCTAGTCCTGCTCTCAAACTCCTGACAACTCTCCTCCTCCTCTGGAGACACTCTGTATGTTTTGCTGAGACCTCACGATGCCCATCATTTATTCGGACTAGCGCCTGTCACTTGACTGAGTGTGTTTTCCCTCACAGACCCTTCTCCCAGCCCCTGGAGCAGGTCCCCCACCCCTGCTTCCAATTAGTGGTTCTACTGGTGTTCTAGGCCCTTCCAGACTTCCCTGTCCAGCTTTCCCTGGGCTACGTCACTTCACTCACAAGTGTGTTCATTCCACCAATGTTTTAAGCTACCACTTTGTGCCAGATGCTGAAGTTGCCAACTGTTTACAGTCATTACATTGAGAAGGGAAACACAGACCTGTGGACAAATACGTATAAGAAAATCTTACAGGGGGTGCCTGGGTGACTCAGTCCGTGGAGCGTCTGACTCTTGGTTTCGGTTTAGGTCATGAACCCAGGGTTGTGGGGTCGAGCCTCATGTTGGGCTCCGCACTGAGCTTGGAGCCTGCTTGAGATTCCGTTTCTTTCCCTCTGCCCCTGCCCCCCACCCCACTCATGCTCTCGCTCTCTCTCAAATTAAACAAAAAAAACCAAATAAGTGAAAATGTTATAGATACCTTGGATGGATGTGTGTATGGCATTCAGTGGGGCACCAAGGGCTAGCTGATAAGTACTTCATGAGGTTAGGGGTAGGCAGGTAAGACTTCCAAGGATAAATGTTAGATGAAGTAGCTTGAATCAGACCTCTGCTCCTCCAACAGCTCTCGACATTCTGTCCTGACCATGTTGCACTGCTGGTCAGAGCTCTGGCAGTGGTGGACAGAAGAGAGGGCAAATACATACTACTAAAAGGTGCATCAGCCTAGAGTCCAAGGGAATACTTGGTCGTGGTGTATGATTATTTTTACATGTTGCTAGTATTTCATTGAGGGTGTTCGTGTCTAGATTCATAAAGGATGTTGGTCCGCAGTTTTTGATGTCTTTGATTTCATCAGGGTAACACCCCATAGAAAGATTGGGAGCACTCCTACCTCTTCTCTTTCTTTGGAAGAATTGTAAATAATTGGTCTCAATTCCTTCATCAAATGTTTCCCAGAATGACGTGAAAAGCTCAGAACATATTCTTTGAACCTGAAAGGAACAAACTAATGGTTTGTCAGAAAAAAAAAAAAAAAATGTTCTTTTTAATAGAAAGAAGACCAGCCCAAATTGAGAGGAAAAGTGCTCGAGTGTTTGGGAGAACTTTTCATGGTCTGACAAGACAGAACACCATAAAAATTTACAGTCCAATCCATTTTATGAACTGTCATATGAAAATCCTCACCCGAAGTACCAATGAATCAAATGTGACACCACCACTAATGGAAAAATCATGATGACAAAGCAGTTTCATATCAAGGAGGCAAGGACAAAGTGCTATTAAAAAGTCTATTCATATAAATAATAGGTCAAGAAAAAAATCATACGAACTCAGTTCATGCTAAAACAGCATTTGATAAAATATCCATTCTTGATAAAGGCTGTACAAAAGTCATTCATAGATGGCATGATAACAAGAGGGATAATGGTAGCGATGTCTCAATTTAGGTCCAAAGATTACAACAAATGTACCGCTTTGGTGTGGGATGTCGATGGGGGCCAGGCTGTGCATGTGTGGGAGCAGGGGCTATATGGGAACTCTTTGTGCTTTCTGTTCAATTTTGCTGTGAATCTAAAACTTCCCTAAAAAAAAATAAAATGTTATTTCAAAAAGGAATGGCTCATAGAAAAATGCTTCTTTAAAAATGATTTAAAAAACATAACTTCAGACCAAAAGCCAGCATTGTATTCAAGGTGAATTCCTGAAAGTCATTCCATTGTAATATCTACTATCTCTTGTATTATTACCGTCATTTGAAAGATCCTGGCTAATACATGAAGACAGGACACAAAAATAAATCCCCTTTAGAAAGGAGAACACGGAGAATTTCTATTTACAAAGGATAACATCCACTAAAGAACTCAAAGAAATAAACTAAAAAAAAAGAAAAAGAAAAAGTTAAAATGAGTAAGAACAGAAAGCACAATGGCCAAACGCAAGGCAAATATAATTCAATAGTTTCTTTCGATAAAAATACCCATATCAGGTGAGCGCATGTTACTTATGTAGCAGACACTGTGGAAGTGCTTTTCATGCACAATCTGATTTAATCTTTTAAAACCCTGCAGCCACTAATGAATGAAATTCCACAGCAACTTTTATGAGGTAGGTACTATCATTACCTTCATTTTATAGAAGAGGGAGCCTGGACTTAGGCAAATAAACTTGCCCAAGGTCACAAAGCTAGTATGAGGCACAGGTAGAATCAACTAAGTCCCACTCTATTATTATTGCTATTATTGTTATAGTTATTCTTATTATCAAAGAATATAGTAGATCCAGGTATTCTGAAATGGAAAGGTTGACTAAGATGGGTTCGTTAAGTTTTTTTTTTTTTTTTTAAGCAAGTTGCAGGAAATCAGTTATCGTGGGAAGCCATTTTGCAATGCGTGGATACATTTTTGGTTGTCAGAACTGGGTGGCGGTGGTGGGGTTCCTACCGGCAGCCAGTGGTTAGAGACCAGGGATGCTGCTAAATGCACTACAAGGCACACAGCAGTCCTCCAAAAAAAAAATAGTGCCAAGGGTAAGAAACCCTGTTCTAGAGGAATATGTGCCAAACTCTCAACAGTGAGTATCTCTAAGACTTGAATTATACGTAGACGAATTAGACCCTTTCTAAGTCATTAATTTCTCTTTGCATTTCTTTTTTTTTTTTTTTTCAACGTTTATTTATTTTTGGGACAGAGAGAGACAGAGCATGAACGGGGGAGGGGCAGAGAGAGAGGGAGACACAGAATCGGAAACAGGCTCTAGGCTCTGAGCCATCAGCCCAGAGCCTGACGAGGGGCTCGAACTCCCGGACCGCGAGATCGTGACCTGGCTGAAGTCGGACGCTTAACCGACTGCGCCACCCAGGCGCCCCTCTTTGCATTTCTTTTAATGAGCTTATAATCAGAAAAAAAACCCAACGTTTTGAAAAGCTATAAGTTGTTGGAATAGACACATTAAAAAAAAAAAAAAAAAAAAAAAAAAAAAAAAAAACAACCAATATATTTAATCAAGTTAAATAGCAGATGAGCAGATGGGGACCAAGACCAGAGCAGCTATGGGAGGAGAGACTGGGCTTGTTCCTAAAGGACACCGCGGAGCTGGTTAATGAACTCAGGTGACAATCAGCCTTCCTATCGAAAGGTGTTTCCTGCCCCCTGCCGGGGCAGTTCTTTGCTGGTCTCACTGGGAAAGGGCTCCGCCTTCAGATTAGCGTGGGCAGGGCAGGGGCCGGCCGTGTGGGAGCTGGTGCTCCTCCCGGTCCCAACATCACACCCAGAGTCCTGGGGGTTGGGGAACGTTGGAGGCTTGATGGGACATAAGAGTACCGTGAAATGGAAGTCATGGTGCCACGTTCTTCCACGGGGTAAATTTTGCCCCGCCCTCGCCATGCCCGGGGTGGTTTTGTTACACTGGGCTCTCTTGAGCGCCACCTGGTGGACAGATTTCTATTACCAAGTCGGACGTGCTCTGGTGTTCCCCACAAAGATTTCAGTCACGTTAGCTTCTTGTCTGCGTTTTCAGTTCCTTCCGCAGTAGCGCCAAGACTTGTCTTCAATTCCTCAGCACCGTGTGCAATTGACAGAGTACAGGCAGCCAGAAATTGTTGAAAGAATAAATATTGATCCATGAGGGGCTGGGAGTGGATTTGGAGTCAAGGCTGAAACTGTAATGGAAGGAGCTGAAAAGCAGGAATAAGGGACTCTGGTTGTAAAGGGTGAGTGCAATGCCTGCCACTAAGGGGAAAAACAAACAAACAAACAAACAAACAAAAAAACAGCTCCAGGCCAGAGAGCATCTGAGATCCCAGACAGCCTCCTGGGCACACACAGGAATCTGGGAGTCCTGGACTCCAGGCGATTTCTGACAGAGTGGACGCGGGCCCCCACCGTGATGAGAAGCCACGAGGGGCGCAAGTTCTCCCTGTGTGATTTCACTCGCCTCTGCCATTTCAGCTCTGCCCTCACAATTCCCCAGTAACACAACTGCCAGCCTCCAGACAGTGGGCCCCAGGGGAGTGCAGGCACTTCCCCTTCTAGAAGGGACAGCTGCCAATGAGGGGGCCCCAAGGGAACACAGGGCCGGCGCTGCAATGTTTCCAGACTTCTCAAAAGAAAAGGAAATCTTGATTATCATGTGAAATCCCTGAATTTTCCAATATTGGCTCAAGTTACTTTTGAAACACTCAGCGGGCCCAAAACCCAGTGTGTTTTTGGCCAGTAGTTAGTGACCCAGCAACTAGAAGATCTCTCTGCTTCTTTTCACTCTTCTGCCTCTGGCCTCCGCCCACATCTATGCATGGCTGGTTTTTAAATGAGGTCAATTGATAATCCTGGCTCAGTGTGAACCTCAAGGTCGGGAGTGCTCTGTCTTTGAAGTTTCAGGACAATGAGCTTTTCTTTAAGGAAAAAAAAAACAAAAACAAGGTGTTTCTCTTTAGGTAAAATATCTTTCAGAGCAACCCAGGCCTGCCCCCTAATTCGACCCCACCCAAACCCAGCTGTCTCCTCTGTTTTTTTCTGCTACAGATCTCTGCAGCATGTTGTGTTTTGTGCATCTGAACTAGATCAAGCCTCTGCATTCTGACCTTTTCCCTGGGGTGCGGTCTTTCGAACTTTCTGCTTTCATTAATTTAGAAGCCTATGATGCTGTCAAATTAGTCAAATTAATTTCAATCAAGCACCATGCGCTGAAGCTAGTGAATCACTTTGCCAATTGGTCTTTCAAAAGAGCAGGGTTGCATGTAGACCCCACGACACACACACACGCGCGCGCGTACAATTATATACGTATAATTATATATGTATATTATATTCCATATGCACAGGCTATATTACATAGAATGCGCATATATAATTGTCTATGTGTTTCACTCAAACTACATGTTTTCACTTTATTCATGGCTTGAAAGTTCTAGAGAACTCAGTGTGGAAAGAAAAAGTTAATGAAAATGTCTGACCCTTTCACTCAGCATTGCTGGTAGTTGTGGGAAAGTTTCTAGAGTTGTCAGTCACAAGTTCCTATGAGAATCTGACCTAAACAACTTAGCCTTCCCTCAAGAAAACACTCCTAGGCATACTGTCATACTATTTCCCAATGCCTGCTCATAGATGGCTAGGAATACATGGACCCCAGGTTACAAATCCCTGCTATGCGAACGAGGAGTAAGGCCACTGCACAGAGCCTATAGATTTAATTTAATTTGAAGGTAGCCTGTCAACCATAAACTCCCAAAATACGTCAATCACACCTTCCAACAGAATTGAACCAAGACTCGAGACACACTTTATACTGTCTTATTAACTCAGGGCCTGTACCATGCAAAATTTCCTGTGTCGTTATAGCCTATTAAGGTCATATCTGACCACTAAGCATTCGTACTTCTGACTTTTTGCTTGGGTCCTGTCTCCTCCATTTATCTGTATCTCTCTTCCTTCAGCTGGATTAGGGCTGGGTTAGGGTCAGAACTGGGGGTCTGTTAGCATCGATGAGGGGCTCACCAGAAGGCTAAGACCCCCCCAAACTTGACTGTTCTACCATGTTGGGATAGGCTTCAGTAATAGGTACCATGAGGCTGTCCTGGGAGTCGTATCAGGAAAGTAACTGGGGGGGGGGGGGGAGTTGGGGGGGGGGAGGGCAATGCAGCACCTCAAGGAAGCCTGACAGGATATCAAGTGGCATCAGGAACCTAGCCAGGGAACTGAGGGTCAGGCCAGGACTATAATCTCTAGGATTGGGAGAAGTAAGACAGGAACTAGCATTCCAAGCTAGGAGCCAAGACAGGAAATTAGACACAGGGATATAAAACAGACCCCTAGTCACCAGTGTTACGGTAGAAGTGGCAATTTTGAGAAAGCACATATAGTAAAACCTTGGTTTGTGAGCATAGTTCATTCCAGGAACACGCCTGTAATCCAAAGCACTTGTATATCAAAGCGAATTTCCCCATAAGAAATCATGGAAACTCAGATGATTTTTCTGCAACCCAAAAATATTCATGTAAAAATCATTACAGTACTGTAACATAATACAAACTAATAAAGAAAATGCAAAATATAAAGAAAAAAAAAACTAACCTGCACTTACCTTTGAAAACCTTCATGGCTGGTGTGAGGGAGACCAGAGAGAAGAGGGTTATTGTGTAGGGCGACTTTCACTATCACTAATGGAATCACTGCTGTCTATTGGCACAATGGAATCTTTTTCTTTTCGTGCAACTTTAGCAAGGAACCTGTCCAACGACAGTTGCCTTTGCTTCCTTTTGAGGACTTCACGGAAATGTGACATCGCATTGATGATCACCCACAATCCGCAGCGAGCAATAGAGAGAGAGAGAGAGAGAGAGAGAGAGAAAACCATTGGCTCAGTTGTGATCACCTGACGCTAAGCATCACCTACGACTCGTAATGCAAGACATCTCTCGTTTATCAAGTTAAAATTTATTAGAAATGTTTACTCATCTTGTGGAACACTCGCAGAACAATCCAAGGTTTTTCTGTACTCCGCAAACAAAAGTGTAAGTTCCCAAGAGGACTAGCAGTAGGTTGCCTTGATTCTAAGTCAGTGAGCCTTGGTTCTATAGTACCTTACATTCTTCCTACGTATCAGTCATCTCTGAGTCAGGGATGTAACTGAGTCTGCAAGTGGGAACCAAATGGATCTACTAAGGTGTCTCAGAGATTTTGAGGGGATAGAGAGCCAGGCAAAACCCAAACCATGTCACTGGCATGCCCATCGTTGGTAATATTTATATATATCAGGTTATATATATATATATATATATATATATATATATATATATATCAGGGTGGGAAGTCAGTACTGAACATATTCTAGACCAGAAAGTCTGTAGTGTAGGGAAGTTTTTTTGTTTTGTTTTATGCATTTGTTTGTTTTCCACAAAGCTAGCAGAAAGATAGTAGTGTTTTCGATGTGAGTATAAACTTTGGAGGTAGACTCCCTGAGTTTAAATCTCAACTCTGCTATGAGGTTAGCTGCAAGACGTGGGCACGTGTTAAAATCTCTATATTCCTCATAGAGAGGTTAATATAATCTCCAATCTGTGATGGAAGATAATATTAGTACCCGCCTCATGGCATTGTTATGAGTAACGAACGAATGATTGCATATAAAAGTGCCGATGACAATGTCTGGCACATAATAAACACTGTATGTATTGAAATATAAATAAAGAAACTGAAAACATTTATGACTCAGGCCACCTCAATATGAATCCTGAGTCCCAAATGAAATCTCTTGGACAAGAAGCTACTCAAGAAATGGTCTGTAATGGTGACAGTGCTGGGGTGGCATGCGGTGATAGCCACAGGACTCCGGGAACCTATTGAGATTTGTCCCTAATATATTTGGGTCTTGGTTTCTGGAATCTGAAGTGTCTGCCGAAGAATGAAGACGAAGTGTCAATACACCAAAGGGAAGAAGCAATTGGGAAAATTCACAAGGTAATGGAATAAAACATTGTCTCACACAATAGAAATCCAAGGGAATACCCTTTCTAAGGGGGTAAAAAAGAAACACTTGACTAATCCAAATATTACTTAATCCCAGTTTGCGTTTCTGAAGGTCAAGAACCATGTTCAATTCTTGTTTTTATCCCCTGTTCATGGTAGAGGTCCTGTACTACGTAAGAGTTCAAGATGTGTCTGTTGAATGAAGTATGTAACACGAAGCGAAGGTGTTTGATACTTACTTTGTGTCTAGGATTTAAGAAGTTTGCAAGACTGGGACACCTGGTGGCTCAGTCGGTTGAATGTCTGACTCTTGATTTCAGCTCAGGTCAGGCTCTCACGGTTGGGATGGAGCCTTGAGTTGGGCTCGGAGCTGTCAGCATGGAGCCTGCTTGAGATTGTCTGTCTCCCTCTCTCTCTGCCCCTCCCCCGCTGGTACACACACACACACACACACACACACACACACACATCATGTGCTCTCAATAAATAAATAAATAAATAAATAAATAAATAAACCTAAAAATTTTTAAAAATAATAAAAAAAAGTTTGGGAGACTGAGCGTTAGTTAACCATGGGTGGAGTAGGGATTGCCTTGGAGAAAGAGGGATAACTTCTAAGAGGAGAGTGGAAGAAGAGAGGAAGAAAGAAAGAATAAGAAAAGGGAAAAAAAAGTCAAGAAGGAAAAGATTCTGATTTATTTTTATTTTTATTTATTTTATTTTTTTAAATATATGAAATTTATTGTCAAATCAGTTTCCATACAACACCCAGTCCTCATGAAAAGATTCTGATTTAATGATTCTGTGTTAAACAGCATGTTATTAAACAGAGTAGCACTGGTTCTGTATTAGTCTAGTCAGGGTCCTCCAGAGAAACAGAACCAATAGGATATATATATATATATATATATATATATATATATACCCCCAATATATATATATTGGGGAGACTTACAAGTCCAAAATCAGCAGAGTGGGCAGGTAGACTGGAGACGCGGGACAGTCTATGCTAGTTCCAGTGCAAAAGCTAGCAGGAGAGCCCGTGGTGGAGGTAAAATCTGCAGGCAGTCTGCTAGAGGATTCCCTTTTGCTGGGGGAGACTGGTCTCTTCGTTCAATAGAACAGGCTGATTATATGAGGTTCGCTCACATTCTGGTGGGCAGTCTGAGCAGTCAAGATTCACCAATTTAAATGTTAACCTCATCCCCAAACACCCTCCAGGGCGACACATCTATTACAAGCTCTCGGTCCCCTTAGAAACCAGAGATAACCTATGGCTCTCATACCCTTATTTTGAAAGAGAAATAACACATTTAATACATTTCTGTTATCCTTTTCTTTTTTAAGAAAGTTTTTAATGTTTATTTATTTACTTATTTATTTTCAATGTTTATTTATTTTTGAGAGAGAGACAGAGTGTGAGCAGGGGAGGGGCAGAGAGACAGAGACAGAGAATCCAAGGCAGGCTCCAGGCTCTGAGCTGTCAGCACAGAGCCCGATGCAGGGCTTGAACTCATAAACCCCGAGATCATGACCTGAGCCGAAGTCGGATGTTCAACTGACTGAGCCACCCAGGCACCCTAAATGTTTATTTATTTTTGAAGAGACACAGAGTGTGAGCAGGGAAGGGGCAGAGAGAGAGAGAGATACAGAGAATCCAAAGCAGGCTCTGGGCTCTGAGCTGTCAGCACTGAGTCCGATGGGGGGCTTGAACCCAGGAACTGTGAGATCATGATCTGAGCTGAAGTCAGATGCTCAACCCACTGAGCCACCCAGGTGCCCCTCTGCTATTCTGTTCTAACACATACTTCACAAGTGTACCAGTATACTCGTAGTGGAAAAAGTTTGGACATCGTTTGGGGGTGAGGTCTTGCATGAAAAGCACCTTCGATCGTGAAAACAAGGAAAGCACCGAAGGAAATAGCACAGCGACAAGGTGGAAGGAAGGGGAGACCCTGGATGGCCTTGTGGAGCACAGCACTGACCCATGGACTGCTCAACTGGGGGACCATCACGTATGAGAGAAACTTCATTTGTTGAAGTACTATGTTTTGAGGCCTTTGCTACAGCTTAGCCTTTCCTAATAACATAAACACTGGTACCTGGAGACGGATGCTGTCATGAAGAGACCTTAAATACGTAGCATCAGCTTAGCAGTGGGGGTACACAGCGAGCACGGTTGTCCCGGCCCAGAAAGTTGGTAAGCCTCGTGGCACTCTCCCTTCTTCTCCCCATGGGATGCGCTAACCTGTCAGCCGTATGCCACAGTACACATCACTAACAGCAAATCCTTTTGATACCTAATTGTTTCCATATATCCGTTTTCGCAGGAATATTTGCTTACCTGAGCTGTTTATCTCCGTCATCTAACACAGTGCCAGGCCCAGAAATACAGGTTGGGTGAATAAATAAATACATGCTCAAAGAATGCATGCATGCATGCATGCATGCATGCATGAAAGAATGATGAGGAAATTCTCTGCTGCAGCTTGGACTGCGTAGGATTGGTAAAGCACACGGAATCTCCAGGTGCCTGGACAGCCCTTCATTCCTACTAGGCTATGAGACTTGTGTTAGTGACCAATCAAGGTGAGCCCTGGTCAGCCAGGGCCTCAGAACTGACTGGAAATGCCAGGTAATAAATTCTAAGCTTTGCTGACTCACAATGTTGCTGTTGGCCCGGGGAAATCTCCCTTTGTTTGCTGCACAAGATCCCTTTCTGTTAGAAAGGACCATGATTAAACTCCAGGAGAAAGTAATCTTGCTTTGAGATGATAAACAGAAAGCAAAAAATTAAAATAAAAAAATTTTTTTGTTAAGTCCCAAATATCCTTTGTACTAGATCTGTTTGTTTTAGAGTATACACTGGTCAGGGAAGCCTGGGTGGCTCAGTCGGTTGGGTGAGTTCGAGCCCCACGTTGGGCTCTGTGCTGACAGCTCGGAGCCTGGAGCCTGCTTTGGATTCTGTCTCCTTCTCTCTCTGCCCCTCCCCCACTCATAGTCTCCCTCTCTCTCTCTCTCTCTCAAAAATAAACATTTAAAACTTTTTAAAAAAAGAATATACGCTGGCCCAAGATCTTGATGTCTTCTTCTTTCTGTTCTTCTGATGTCTGTGCTATGAGAACAGAAGGAATAATTTATTGAGAAATTATAGGAGAGGGGCACCCAGGTGGCTCAGTCGGTTGAGTGTCTGACTCTTGATTTCAGCTTAGGTCATGATCCCAAGGTCGTGGGTTTGAGCCCTATGTCGGGCTCCACACTTAGCGTGGAGCCTGCTTTAAGATTGTCTCTCTCTCTCCCTCTGCCCCTCTCCCCTGCTCGTGCTTTCTCTAAAATAAAATAAAATAAAATAAAATAAAATAAAATAAAATAAAATAAGAAATTATAGGACAAATAACTGGAGGATGGAAATGTGTATCATTGTAGGTTCTATGAAGACAATAGAAACATGAACAGAATAAAAAAAAGGATAAATTATGTATAATCTTACTGTTTCACTATGCTTTAATTTATATGTTCTGTGTCACACTATTCATATGTTTGCTTATTTTTTTTTTACAAAGATGTAACAAAGAACGTACATACTCACAAACACAAACATACACAGACAAATCTTCTGTAGGGGAGTCCAACCTGAGGGTGAACATCAGGCCACACTGGGAGTAAGATTCCACCCCATTTCATTCAGCAATGGTTCTAATCCTCAACCCCCCTCCTCACTAGTTCTGGAGTTCTCAGGAGGGAATCCTCCCAGCTATCTTGCACCCAGCTCCAATTCTCCTCCAGTTCTCAGCATCTCCCTTGGTAACGTCTCCCGCCGCCGCCGCCGCCGCTGCTGCAGAAAGTTCTGGAACCTCAGGAGAGGGGCTGACTCGTCCCTTTTCATTCTGCCTCCAGCCGCCAAGGAGGGCCGGTTCAGTGCATGATTTAGCTTGTTTCTGCTCCATGGACAAACCCACTGCGTTAGAATCAGCGACACAGGCTCTGAGACCGTACAAACGGCAAGATTTTAGTGAAACTGCGCTTGTTTTCACACCTACGGTTTTCCGATCATCCCCTTTTCTTTTTGCCAACTCTGCCCGAGCTGAGCTTACCTGAGTCGTGTCTCTTCTCTTTATGATGGAGTTTTACTTAGTAGGTTCTCAGTCCCATGTGCATAGGTATACGCCATGTAGGTCCCTTCAGACGGGACTAAATAGGTTTAAAGCCTTGGATGAATATAATTTGGTGTCTGGGCTTCCTGATACAATAACATTGATAAAATCCCGGGTTTTGCCTTTTTTCACTTTAGTATTTTGGGAGTATATCCAGGTTACTACATAGTTCTTGAAGTAATTATGTAAGTGGTTATATAATAAGTAGTATATAAGATGAATATACCATAATTTATCTAATTGTTCCCATGTTTTGGACATTTGGGTTATTATTGTTTTTTTCTCCAGTTTAAATAAGGTGAATTGTGTTATAAGTAAGCGATGAATCATGGGAATCTACCCCCAAAACCTAGAGCACACTGTACATACTGTATGTTAGCCAACTTGACAATAAATTATATTAAAAATAAATAAATGAATAAATAAGGTGAATTCAGCAAGAAAATTTAAATGGTCTTGACTGTGTTTTGCTTTGGAGATCTACTAGTTAGGGAAATTCTAGCTTCTAGTTTCAGAGGCGTAACACTGCCACCATTTATTTCTCACTCATAGAACCATCCAGTGTGGGATTCTTGGTCAGCAGCGGCGGGTAGGGGAGGGACTGCCTCACTTATTCACTAAAGGACCCGGGTGATGGGCTTTACCATTGTCAGCACATGGCTTCCCAAGCCTGTCTGACCTCAGCTAGCAAATAAGTCGGAAAGAGAGGCTCATGTGAAGGTGTCATAAAATCAAATTCACCCATTTTAATGATACAGTTTGATGAGCTTTTGGTAATTGTGTACCGATGTATAACCACTGTGACAATAAAAGTATAGACATTTCCAACACCCAAAAAAGTTCCTGGTGCCCCTTTATATCTGGTCCCTTCTCCCAACCCTTAGCCCCAGGTGACTTTCTGCCAGTAAAGATAAATTTTGCCTGTTCTTCAATTCCATTTAAATGGAATACAATATGTATTATTTTGTGGCATGCTTCCTTTGTTCAGCACACTCCATGTTGATGATTGTATTAGCAGATCATTTCTTTCTACTGCTGAGCAGTGTTTCATTGTATGGACACACCGTGACTCGCTAATCCATTCGCCAGTTGATGGACATCAGAATGAGTTCCAGTTTTTAGTTATTATGAATAATGTTGCTCTGATTTGCATATATGTCTTTGTGTGTACACATATTTTCACTTCTCCTGTGTAAATACCTCGGGGAGGGATCACTGGGTCATAGGGGAAGGGTATGTTTATAAAATATGGCTATACTGTTTACTAAAATGGTGGTGCCATCTTGCATTCTCACCAGTAAGCCCCATGTCCTTACCAATACTTGGAACTGTGAGTGTTTCCAACTTTAGCCATTCTAGCGGGTGTGTAATAGAATCTTGGTTTTCGTTTGCATGGCCCTAGCAACTACTGGCTGAGCATCTTTTCATCTGCCTTTTGACTATCTGGATGTTTTATTTTGTGAACTACCAGTTCAAATCTTTTTCCCATTAAAAAAAAATTGGGTTGTCTCCTTATTTTTGAGTTGTATGAGTTCTTTATATATTTTGGATATAAGCAAAGAGTGTATTCTTCATTATCCAGTCCTTTCTAATATCTTTAGATAGCTGCTTTTTGCCTTATGTTCAGACTTGATCCTTGTTTTTGTGGAGGGGGACGTTCTGTAGCATCTTCCTCTCTCATTACAAGAGGTGGAACCATGAAGGAGGTTGGTTTTAAGGGCCAGGACTGGAATGGGCACTCATCGATTCTGCTTGCATTCTGTTGCTAGACTTCAGTCACGGGACAACACCTAAATCCAACAGGGCTGGAAAATTTTGGTCTGTGTACCTATAGAATTGTGTGCCCTGGAGAACAGGATTGATGATCAACTAGCAGTATCTGCTGCGGGGGACTGAGGAGGAACATGTAGTAGCAGGAGTTCTAGCCTGAGAGCATGGTAAGATTATTTCTAGATCCCTCCAACGATAAATCATTGCATGATACTTACCGTTTACTAGACACTGGGCTATAATAACAGAGACATTATTGAGCCCTTACCAAGGGCCAGACATGTATAGACTCTATAAATGTTTCTTGATTGTTGAATGGACCTAACTTCCTAAGGTGGGCTGAGGAAGACCGTCTACACCTTTCACTGCTACTGCTGTATGATGGTATATCTAATGATGCCTCCCAATCTCACCATCCCCAGCGGAAGCAGGGTTTGTGAGCGATGAGGCTGCTTGCCAAGCCCTCCTGTTCCCCCTGAGGGAAAGGATCACTGGAGAAACAGAGCATTATTAATATCCCCCCCACACTTCCACAAGCCAGTTTTTCCACTCTCTGGAATTAATTATTTGTAGGCTTCTGTTGACCCTCAGGGGTTTGGGTAATAGTCCGATTTATAGGCTGTCTCTTAGGTCTCTGCTATGCATCGCTATAAAACTCAGGACTGCACCTAACCCTCCATTCTAGAGGATTCACAGACCTGTATCTGATGTTGCAGAGAACTTCCTGCCTCCCTACATGGTTTTGCCAGATTTACTTATAATAGCCCTTTGAGTTTTCAAATGGATTAGAAATGCTGCCTGTTATCATCTCTCTGTCCAGAGGCTCTAGACACAAAATATGTATAATAATAATAACCGGCACTTGGTAGATGCTGCTGCCCACAAAATGCTTCCATTTTAGTCTATCCAGCCCACCCCCTTCACATGAGTCATGTGGATGACAGTGGTAGAGCTCCCTCACTTATTCACAGGCTTCATTTCTCTTTTTCCTCACCCTAGGCTCTTGTCACGAGGTTGCCACATGGGAGTGGTCCAGAGACATTCAGCAGCGGTAGCCAATAAGAGAAGTAAAAGGACCAGACAAGACAAACAGGATCTAAGGCTCCACAGTTGTTCATAACTGAATGCTGTCCACACATCCATACTTAGCACCCCTTTTACGTATTCCAGATAAAACCCCACCGTCTAATCAACTCTCCATCCCTTTACGACTTCCCTATTTCTTTTTGGATAATATGCACCCTCCTTGACTGCACGGCTATTCCTGACCTGGCCAGTATCCATCCACCTGCCTCATTTCACATCACCACCTCCTCATATCCTACGCTCTGATATTATTGATTGATTTGCAGTTTCCAGAACATGTCATTGTTTCTCACCCACTGGAACTTTTAGGTATCCCATATCCTCTGTACAAAGTGTGATACAGTTACTGGATTGCTCCTGTAGGCTTTCGATATTCAGCTCAGTGTCCCTGGTGCTGGGACTTCCTCAGCCCGGTGCCGTAACTGTGCCACAGCTGATCTGGTTTCTACTAGCGCATCTGAGACCACCTTTACCAGAGCACTTTCCACATTGCTCTGTATTAGTGTCGCTGATTTGTGTGACTGTGTGAGCCACTCACTGTGAGCTCCAAAAGATGCAGATTCTCTCTTATTTGCATAGCTCGTGGCATATTTTCATTGAACCATAAATGTGAATAAATAAATGCACCGAGGAATAAGTGAATATTTACACAATATGCTTCACTCTTTGGTTTGTTTGACTTGTATTTGAGGTGATTCTTATAACTTTGTACAGATGGGCAAGTCAAAAAGAGACACTGGAGTAAAGGCCAATCAAAAAAAATGGCTATAAGGAAAACACGTTCAATGAAAATGGTTGTAGAATAACAGAAAATGAACAGTCACCTTTGAACATATTTGCCTTTTTTCTTATCAAGTAGGTAGCCTTCAAACACCCCCAGAATAGTAGTGGCTCTTTTTTCTCATCACTGAGCAGTAAAAACAAGTAACAGTTGTTAAGCATGCTTATTTTCAAAACACATTCACTTTATTTTTTCAGGACACGTGCACAGGTGCACAACAACCGTTTTCAAATGCGGACAATGAGCTACAGAGAAGTGATTTATCAAAGATCCCATAGCCACTATATGGCCAACCTGAATGTCTATCAACTTTAATTATTAGATTGCCAGTTACACCTTCTCTGCCTATCTCATGTCCTAAGAGTTTCTGTTTGCCTTCTGGAGAATACAGAAACACAAGTGCTTATGTGTATATATTATACACAGTCTAATAACTTGTTATATAGAGGGCTGGAGAAAATTGCTAATGAGGATATAATCATGGACTTGACTCTAGAATTTGCCAGTTAGCTTGTCTGTTTTTCCTCCCTATCAACAGCCTGAGTCCTGTGCCAATCTCTAAATTAAAAACCCCTCTGCAACATGAAAGGTTTTTCTATAACCTCCTTTTCCAAATTGATCTCCTTTCTTCTCCAACAAAAGGCATCCACTACAGGCAGACCAATGTCCCCTACTCTCCCTGCCTTCACCTTCACTAATCGCTAATACGCATTGCTGCTTCCACACCTGTGCTTAGAACCCTTTGGAAAGGTTCATTCTTTACTGCCTATCCTATCCTATCCTATCCTATCCTATCCTATCCCTTTTTAAAGGCCCAGCCCACCCATTCCATGAAATATTCCAGAAATACTAGCCCACCTCTGAGCAAACCACCAAACATATGGGCCATTCCATTTTCTTGGTACTTAATAATAACGGTAATAATAACATAATGCCTTACTAGTTTTCATATCCTCAACATTTCCCATAATTCATAAGGAAGCCCTCAATAAATGCTTGTCAAAGGAAAGACTAGTGTTATGATTTTGTTTAAGTCTTCAAATGGCAAACTCCATTTGAACTATCACTGAGAACTGTTTTAGGAGCATCGCAGGTCCTGGGCCCTGAGCCTGGAGTGCCTAATGGATGAAGAGACCTTGCTCCTGATTTCAAAGTAGACCCATGATACCAGTGTCCAAATGTGCAGTTTTGATGGTGGATCTCCACTCTCCGTTCAGATGCCGAGCTCGCCCTGCCCTTCTCTAAATTTAGCCCCCTTTTCCCCCCATGTCAGATTCCTCAAATAGAATACAAACTTCTTTGGGAACAGAGCTTGTATTTCATTTACACCTGCATTTCTTCAGATTGCCAACCCTGCATAGCACTTTGTAATAGGTGTGTAATCACTTTGAATTTATAACTCATCTCCTCCTCTATATTTGTGTTCTGGAATCTCCTGTGCATTGTGCTATAGAAGTATGGACCATTGGGCTTGATAGATGTTGAGGAAGCCTGACCTTGGAGCTCGTGTTTGTAGGGGGGGAAATGCTAAGGTGTTAGAGAGTGCTACAGACTGAATGCTTATGGCCTCCTAAAATCCATATGTAGAAGCTCTAGTCCCCAAAGTGATGGCATTTGGAGACGAGGCCTTTGAGGGGGATAATTTGATTTTAATGATGTCATGGAGACAGAGCGTTCATGCTTGGATCAGTATGCTTACAAGGGGTTAAGGGGATCAGAGCTCTCTCTCTTTGCCAGGGGAGAACTAGCAAGGAAGTAGCCGTCTGTAAACCAGGAATAGGACTTTCACCAAGAACCCAGCCACACTGACAGCCTGATCTTGGACTTTCACCGTCCAGCACTGTGAGAAATAAATATTGTGTCAGCCACCCAGTCTGGAGTATTTTGCTATAGCAGCCCAGGTTGACTATGGCATTTACAGGAAAGCAGCTCTGTCCTCCCCGGGTCTCTGATTCATTTTGGTAATGACAGGAGACGAAATGGGATGAAGCTTGCTGTCTGGTGCCTACTCAGAGGTGCCCATTTTGTCTTCGGTGCCCACACCTACCTTCATGGCAATCATTAAAGGAGTGACAGTGCCTGGGTGCCCTCCCTACCCAGTCCCTAAGACCCTTGAAGGATCAAACCGCACCTTCTCTAGAAATTGGTTACTGTGCTTGCATCTTCAAAGGCGCATCGGAGGACTGCACCTGAAGCCGCAGAAGATTCTTTGATTTAGATGTAGCTTCCATGTTCTTATACTACACTAATGTGGACAGGCTGAATTCTCTGGTTCTTGCCCCCTCGTCTACACTACTGTCTGCGCTTGCCTCCTTCCGCTCCTCTGCTGGTGCTCCAGGGACGGCATCTCTGCCAGTGATGCAGCCAAAGGTCCCCGAGGCATTAGAGTGATGCTTGGCACGCCCTGCTCTCCAATGGCTCACAATCCAACCCTTGAACTGGTTGGGGATGGACAGCACCTTGTCCTTCATTTCCTGTTTCTTTCATCTCTGCCCTCAGGCGTCCTTTATCAACCAGCCATCCTGGAAATAGATGCTCAAGGAGGAGTATGGAGGAGAAGGGGAGAGAGTCCTCCCACCCCATCCATCCTGTCTCATTTTAGGCTTAACTAAGTAAGGGCTACCCAGGATTTTTGTTTCTTTGTTTTAGTGTAAATTCCTTGGCTAATAAGAGGCAAGGTAGGGAGGGGTCCATTAATGTTCCTTTTACCCTTCTTGTCTTCTCAAATTTCTTTTTGCTTCGCCGCTGCTTAATCTCTCTGGATGAAAATTTGTTCCTTTCATTTAGCGTGATTTCCAAGTATATTAGATTTCTACTGCTGCTTAACAAATCATCACAAAATTGGTGGCTTAAAGGGACGCACATTTATTCTCTTGGAGTTCTGGAGTTCCAAAGACAGAAATCAGTTTCACGGGCCTAAGGTCAAGGTGTCAGCAGGGCTGGTCGCTCCCAGAAGCTCTTAGGGCAGAACCCGGGTCCCTGCCTTTTCCAGTTTCTAGAGGCTACCTATACTGGCTTGTGGCCCTCCCCCATTTTCAAAGCACATCATTCCAGCCTCTGATTCCCTCCACATGGCCTCTCTCTCCTTTGGCTCCCCCTTGCATCCCTCAGTGAGGACCCTCATGATTAAATCATACCACCCAGACAGTCCAGGATCGTCTCACCACCACAAATTCTGTAGCATATTCACATCTGCAAAGCCTCTTTTGCTACAGAAGATAGTCCCAGGTTGTGGGCATTAGGATGTGGACACATCTGGGGAGCCATAATTCTGCCTATCAGACCAAGATTCATATTTCTCAGTAAATACCAATACCTTGGACAATTTCTCAGGCAACATAGAATCCTGATTTCTGCCTGTCCTCAATAGTCACAACACATTCAGGGGGCGCCTTGTAGAGGCTGCTTTTAGGCAACAGGCTTGAGCCATGGAAACTTGAGCAAGGCCAAAAGGCCCATAGCAACCACCCCACTGAGCTGAATACAAATAGGCTCATTAAGCGACCCATTTTGAAATAGCCATAGGCCCTAACTGACCAGTTACAACCAGGCACAGTTCCTAAGATAACCAAAGAAAGGGAACTTCCATAGGTCCCTATACTCCCTCACTCTACCCTATAACTGTGGCTCTTCATCACCACCTGGTCTCTCTTTGCAATCCTGCCCACCCCTCCCTTGCAGTGTATTCAGAAAACTTCTATCTCTTTTGTTCTACCTTGGGTGAACACTGCCTGCACCACCAGCCTCCTACCCAATTGGGACATCCCACATTTGGTGGCCCCCCATCCAATCAGTGTGCTCCATATATCTGTCCATAGAGCATGCAACTCTTGATCTCGGAGTCATGAGTTTGAGCCCCACGTTGGATGTAGAGTTTACTTTAAAAAAAAAAAATAGCTATAACATGAAAGCCTGTCGTATTGTTTCTAAGTTGAGTGTAATGTTTTAGAGAAGGAAGGACTTTTGATTTTATTTTGAAAGATGCAAGGACAGCACAATTAGAAGTTTGACTAGAGAGGTGCCTGTGTGGCTCTGTTGGTTAAGTGTCTGACTCTTGGTTTCCGCTCAGGTCACCATCTCACAGTTTGTGAGTTCAAGCCCCAGGTTGGGCTCCAAGCTGAGAGTGTGGAGCCTGCTTGGGATTCTTTCTCTCTCTCGCTCTCTCTCTCTCTCTTCCTCTCCCCTGCTTGGGCTTTCTCTCTCTCTCTCTCTCTCTCTCTCTCTCTCAATAAATAAATAAACTTAAAAAAGAAGTTTGACTAGAGATTTAAGGAAATGCTGTAACCATAACTTTACAACCTATTGTCATGTAACTTTTGGTAAGTCATTTTACCTCTCTAAATTGTAAAGCTGGGATAAATATGTGTATCAAATCTATCATTTATAAAACACAAATAATAGTGGCACCTATTCCTTAGAATTATTGTGAGGTTTTACTGCATTATACTTAGCTAGCGCTTTTAAAATGATCGATTAATTTTGTATTATTATTATGATTATTTTGCATTTGTTACCATGTCTAATCCGTGGAAATATGGGATTCTAACAAGAGGGGATCCTAGGAGGCCCACGAAGAAGCGTTAAAAGGTGCATGAATTCCCCAAACTGCACAGTCTTGTAGCTTCTTTCAGATTCTTCTAGAGTTCAGTGACCTAAAAGGGTTTTGAAAGCCTGTAGTTGAAGGTAAGGAGAGGAGAGCCTGAGACCTCAGAGGGAAGCTAGTAGTGATCAGAGTTTCAGAGACTACTAGTAGCTTACCTCACAAGAGACAAGAGTAAAAATTTGCATCCTCCTACTGGGGAGGAAAATTTTTCCTCTATTATTCTAGATTCTTTTGACTGATATAGTCATCGAATTAACACAAGACAGATTAACAGGACAAAAACAAATTTAAACACATAGGTACCAAAGCCCCATTAGAATATAAGACCCAAGGTCAAACCAGGCAATAGAAAATTATATGCCATCCTGAGCTAAGGACTAGGATAGAGGCCTGGGCTTCCAAGGGCAAGAGGGTAATTTAAAGTACTATAAGGAGAGCAAATGGCTAGTAATTAGATGTAAGCCTTGCCATGTGGATAGGACTTTCAAATAAAAAGTTGTCTTTGGTAATAGCTCTTTTTCTGGGCCAAGCCTACTTCTTTTAGTTAAGGACTTGGCAATGGGATCTGGTGAAAAACAGATCTCAGTGACCCCCTTACCCCATCAGGGTATCTGGAAAATAAAATAGTTATTCAGAAGAATGGCAAAGGAAGGGAGTTGCACAATCAGAAGGGATATTTTCTTTTCAATTTAAAAAAAATGTTTATTTAGTTTTGAGAGGGAGCAAGACAGAGCACGAGCAGGGAAGGGGCAGAGAGAGGGGGAGACACAGAATCCAAAGCAGGCTCCAGGATCCGAGCTGTCAGCACAGAGCCCAACGCGGGGCTCGAACCCACCAGCTGTGAGATCATGACCTGAGCCGAAGTCAGATGCTTAACCAACTGAGCCACCCAGGTGCCCCCAGAGGGATATATATATATTTTTAACGTTTATTTATTTTTGAGACAGAGAGAGACAGAGAATGAATGGGGGAGGGTCAGAGAGAGGGAGACACAGAATCTGAAACAGGCTCCAGGCTCTGAGCTGTCAGCACAGAGCCCAACGCGGGGCTTGAACTCACAGACTGCGAGATCATGACCTGAGCGGAAGTCGGACGCCCAACCGACTGAGCCACCCAGGCGCCCCTAGAGGGATATTTTTATACAGACTATGACAAAATCTGGTGAATTCTCTCTGTACCACATCGAAGTACACCTTGCTACTGGCCACGGCACTCCTGTCTGTCACATTCAGTCTTCCTCTCTTTCTTCTGGAACAGCACTGGGTAAACACCAACACACAGCTTGGATCATCTTTTTGAACATGCAGACCAACCTTTCTATTAATATATTCTTCAAGCAGAAAAATTATAATACAATTGATCATATTAAGAGGGTCTTCTTTTTCTTTTTAACATTTAGCGGTAGTTGGATGAAACAGTATTCTTCTCTTAATTTGACCTGGTGGCTCCCAAAACTCCTTTTTCAGACACTTACCTTCTTTCAGGATGAGTTACTTTCTCTGGTGGTTAACTTCACCCATTATTCATTGGTTCCTACCAGTTTCACTGTCAGAGATTTGCCTTTTCAAGTCCTAACTGTACCTTACCGAGTGATTCCAGGTGCCAAACAAGAACCCACCTCTCTGTCAGTCATAATCATCATGGTATTCATTGTCATCATCATCATAATGATAATCAAAACAATACCTAAAGAGGAGCTTTTTGGGGGTTCAGTATAGAATGATCATTTTAAAGCCAAGATAATACGTTCCCCGCCTTACACCTTCAATCGTCTCCCATCCTACTTAGAATAAAATCTGAACTCCTTAGCGTGGTGGACTGGTCAGCTGTTGGGGTTGCCAGTCTACCCTCCACTCCTTCTCTTGTCTTAACACCGTGAAGTTCCCTCATACTCTTAGTGTCTATTCTAGACGGGACTAATCCTTTCCTCAGATCTGAAGTGGGTGCTTTCTTCGGGACTGACCAGTCAGCATATTCATTCCCTTGGCCACAGTGTTAAGTTCATGGATGCGTGACCCCAGTTGGCCCAATGAGGATCAGGTATGAAAATATTGCCGCAATTCTTAGAAGATGAATACAACCTTCTGGGGTTACTAAACTTCTTAGAATATACGACTGAATTTTATATTCTCCACTAGCTGGTGACATTCTTGCCACATCTTGCCTTTCTGGAAATGAAACGAATCCAGAGAAAACAGAGACAGGAGGGAGATGGGTTGCCAATGACACTGATTTGAGCCCATTCCTGCCCACGTTTGATCGTTTTGGACACCTTGAGCTAGCTGAAATCGAGTTTTTATTATTTGCATCCATAAAAGTCCAGACTGTTCCCATGGCCTGAGTGGTCTGTCCCCCGTCAACCTCTCCACCTCACGTTGTGCCATGTTCCCCCTTATTGTCTATATGACAGGTGCTGTTTCCTACCCAAGTGACCTTGTTCTTAGTTTCTCTCGAATGTTCCTCCAGATGTCCCCCACTCTCTTCCTCCCCCTTCAGATCTCAGCTGAAGTGCTGATTTCTCAGAGATTTTCCTGACCATTCACCACAGGCCACACACTCCAACACTAGACTGTGATTCCTCTCAGGGCATGGACCACGTGTGACACGCTCAACATTGTTATCCCAGTGCACGGTCATGTGCCTGGCACACAGTACGGGCTACAGGAATATCCGGGGGCAAATTCCTTAAATGTGCCAGACTTAAATGTGCCCTCTGCCCAGAATTCTCTTTCCTCCATTCTTCGCAAATTAACTTCTTATTTCAGTGTCACCTCGACTATCATCTTCTTGGCAAGGCCTTCCCTGGCTCTAAAGTCTAAAATAGATCCCCTCCCTCCCCCCATCCCCTCCATCCTCTCTAGCACATTACTCAGTTTTGTATTCTTCATCATGCTTTCGCAGCCTGAGATTGTCTTGTTCCATTCTTCGTTTATTTGGTTATTTTCTGGCCCCAAACAGAATATAAGCTCTGTGAGAGCAGGGACCATGTTTGTCTTGTTTGAGCCTTCATTCCCAGCACCCTCAGCCATATCTGGCATGTTATAGGCTCTCAATAAATATGTATTGGCTGCCTGATTGAATAAATGAATGAATGAATGAATGAATGAACGAATGAAAGCCAAGCACTACAGATTGCACTCATTTGAGTGCTTCGCGTTAGTTAATCCTCATGACAACCTTGTGAATAAGCACTGCCCTATGAGCCCCATATTGCGGAGAAGAAAACTAAGTCTAAGAGAAGCAATGTCACCTGCCCAAGGTCACGTTATCAGTAATTTCAGAAGCTGGAACTCAAATTCAGATGTGCCTATTTTGCAGATGACAGTTCATCATCTCCTGCTCAAATTGTCTGTTTTTATTACTCATAATGTGACTTTGGCGATCACAGCTGGGCTCCAAGTAGAAAAATAAGATTCCTACCTCTCCCCCTCTACTCTCCCCCTTTAACCTCATCCTCTATAGGCAGAGGTGCCAGACAGCTGTGGCTCCTGCACCCTTAGGTGCATGGGGTTGGTTGGGCTTGCCCTTGGAGGGCTCACCACACGCCAGGAAGCAGGGAGGGCACATTATTTGTGGGCTTCATCTCCAAAAGAGACAGCTAAGCAGAGGCTGGCCTGGGCCGGCACTAGGACCTTTCCCCTAAACTCACTAAGCAGACTGTGACTCTTCTCAAGGGGCTTGGGGGCTCAGGGAGGGGACGGAGTGGGGGCTCTGGATAGAAGTGCAGAACTATTTTCCTAGAAGGCCAAAGTTCCTGGGGCGCCTGGGTGGCTCAGTCGGTTGGGTGTCTAACTTCGGCTCAGGTCATGATCTCACGGTCCACGAGGTTGAGCCCGGTTTCTGGCTCTGTGCTGACAGCTCAGAGCCTGGAGCCTCCTTAGGATTCTGTGTCTCCCTCTCTCTCTGACCCTCCCCCATTCATGCTCTGTCTCTCTCTGTTTCAAAAATAAATAAACATTAGAAAATAAAAAATTAAAAAAATTAAAAAAAAAAAAAGAAGGCCAGAGTTCCTGCTTTATGGATGGAAGCAATAACATGGGGTCAGGGGAGACTGGTCGCTGATCGTAAAAGAAAAATCCTCAACTTGCAGTCGATGTTGGAGGGTGGATGTTGGATGGTGAAGGATGGGAGTGGGGTGGGTGCAGAGGGATATTATCTACATTCTCGGTGTCAGGGCTCCGCTCAGCTAAGGTAATGGTATCACACAGGCAGAAAATCACTCAGCACCCCTGCCCTGCTTTGGAGAGGGCAAACTCCTCCTCAGGGCAAAGACCCTCCTGAGCAACCCTGACCCCTCCTTTGTTTGGCCTCCTGCACCCCTAGGCACACACCCTGGGCCTTTGTAAATGTCACTTCTTTTCTACCTGGTTATTTCCTATTCAGCCCTCAAGATTAGGCAATTGACTAGGAGCAGCTTGAAGGCAGATAATGTCTTACTTATTTCCTTATCCTCAGGCCTGGCAGAATAGTTGACTTCAGAGAGCAGTAGTGTCAGCTGAAAGGCAACCTTGCTGGAAAGCCCTCCCGGTGCCCCTAGGCTGTGCTGGATGGTTTTCAGGACCAGGGCACACAACAGCTAATGTCTGGACAGGTTAACAGAACTGAATTCTAATTCACCTGGGAGCATGCCTGATGCTGCTTTTGATCCTAGATGGCCTTAAATAATCCAAAACGGATTTTCCCAATATTTCTGTAAAGAGGGGCATGGAATAGGATATTTGCTGTGGGGTTTAAACATAAAGGAGTTAAGAGATGGAAAGTGCCTCCTTGGTCAGCATAGAAATTAGACCAGACTGACATCTCACATTCTTTTTGTCTTTTTCATAATCAGAGAGGAAGTGGGGGAGAGGAAAATGGGGAGCTCTAACAAAAATTCTGCCTGCTCTAAATGCATCTCGTCCTTGTTCTCTTTCATACTCGTAATTCTCATTACGTCATTCATCTGTAGTTAAGCACTGCTTTGTGAGGTCTCAGAAAGTTTCCTATTGCTTCTTACTTTTTAGCTTTCCGTGTCTGCCTTTGGTACCCTCGGGTGTTAGCCCACCACAGGATGTCTTTGCCCCTTCAACAACCAGCGCGGTGCCTTGCACATACTAGGTGCGTTCAATGAATTCTTGTTAAGGAATTATTGAATATGTTCTGAGGCAGAAAGAAGTGAACATGAAACATTTCTTTCACGGTGAGAACAAATATTTCTGTTTCAGATACGAATCAGCTAGTCAGCACAAATCGTGCTTCTATATGCTCACCAGGTGTAGGGAAGGGCTTTGGCTGAGACTGAGAAATTCACCGCGGGAGCATAATAAAGGGGGCGGGGAACTAAAGGCTCAGAGCCTCGAGGAGGAGGTGGAGTCACCGAGAGTTTGAGTATTTTTGTCCAATCAGAAGGAGGCCGTATAAGCAGAAGGGGGAGATAAAAGGGGCGCGGGAGCTCGTGAATCCTGCCCAGTTACACCAACCCGCCAGCAGGAACCACAGCTCCTAGGCTTAGGTGCTCCTGCCCCGCGCGAGCGGCCGATTCCGAGGCAGACTCCAGCAATGGCCTTTGCAAATCTGCGGAAAGTGCTCATCAGTGACAGCCTGGACCCTTGCTGCCGGAAGATCCTGCAAGATGGAGGGCTGCAGGTGGTGGAGAAGCAGAACCTGAGCAAAGAGGAGCTGATAGCCGAGCTGCAGGTAAGGCGAGCGGGAGAAAGACGGGGGCTCGGTGGCATCCTCTGCCGAGACGGGCCGGGGCCAGCGCGCCCCACCCCCCACTCCCCGTCCCCGGTACCAGTCAGCCCTGGGGCCTCCTGAGATTGGAGACTGGGGGAGGGAGGAGAAGGAGAAGAAACAGTCGCGAGCTGCAGGACGCAAACTTTGCGTTCAGTTTGCAACCGCGTGTTTCGCGCTGGCTCGCTTCCCGCCGGCATTGCAAAGTGCAGGCTGCCCGGACTGGTCCTGCGGGCTGCCCGAAGGATGCCAGCGCGGCTCCCCTGAGCCTTCGCGCGCTGTGGCCCTGGCAGCCCTGCGGCGCCCCCGGACGCCGGGGCACTGGGGGAAGGGGCGCCAAAGTAGCTTCGCCGCGGGGAGCCCAGGGACCGGCGATCCTTCCTGGGCCAGGTCCTGGCTCGCCCGGCAAGTACAGCCTTCCTTGGGGGGTGGCCGGGGCGTTGGCGGAGTCCCAGCCAGTCTCGTGGCCGCCGGAGAGGCTGCAGGGAAGGCGGCCCGGCTGGGGCAGCAAACGCCGTACCCGCCTTTCGTCTGATGCAAGACTGCCGCGAGTTTTCCCCGCCCCTCGGCCTCCAGAATGCTCTCGGAGGGAAGGGGGGTGGGCGGGGGGCGCCCGAGGTCCCCGGGCCGCCCCCGCAGCTGCCGCCACGGTGCCCGGGCTCCAGGCTTTAAAGCCCATGCCCGCCTGCCTTATGGTTGGCCTTATCGCTGGTCACGAATGACCAGCCTGGGTTCGAATCCGATCCCAAACGCCCCCAGGACATTTCTGTTTCTTAGCAAATCTTTCTCAGACATGTATCAGTTTGCCGTGCTGCACAGCGCAATCTGCTTCAAGTCTTCCTCTGCCTTGGTCCGGTGAGGTTTGGTGACCTCGTGCAACCTTAGGGCACTTACTTTGTGAGCTCTTCACTAGTTCCGCGCCCCCCCCCCCCCCGTCCGCGCCCCACTGTATTCTCTCCCACCCCCCAACTCCCACAGCCCCGCAGTGCCGCCTCCTTACCACCCTCGCTCAACTCCGGCGCACATCCACCCCCTCCATTTTCTCCTCGGAGGGCCCCTTGAAGCAAACCACAGAGGCGGCAGCAGTTGCTTTCGCTGTGCCGGAACCACATGTCCTGGAAGCTGCCTGTGCTCCCTGTCTGCCCTCGTATCTGCGTGTCCCTCCTCGTCCGCCCCGGCCCTGCACCGCCACGGTGGTGTATCTGGGTATCCAGACCCCGTCCTGTTCTTAGAGAAGTGTCTGCCTGGTCCCTGGCTTCAAGAGGTATGTGGACTAGTTAGGGAGCCTGGCCATCACTCCTGAGAGTATTGACCGGATGACACAGAACTTGAGTGCCAAGTGAGACCACCCGGCAACCTAGCTTCTGCCTGTTCTGCTGCTGCAAAAGTGGAGACAAGGGGGCTGATCGGTCTGAATGGGGGTGGGGGACAGGGGCTCAGGACCTGATCCAAGGTAGGGCCGGATGGGAGGCAGGCACCTCAGCTTGTTGCCTTCTCTGCTATCAGTGCTATCAGTGGCCTTGACTCAACAGTGGCCAGAAGGTAGTGCTGTGGCCTCTAGACCAGCTTCTGACCCTCCCCTCCACCAGAGCACCAGGTTGGGAAGAGTGGCCTCCCCTGGGGCTTTGCAGCTTTCCTGTGGAAATTAGAAGTCCTAATTTCTAGGATTTCCAGGGAGGGACAGGGTGCGGGGATACAGGCAGAACTGAGCAGAATCCAGGCCTCACCAGTACTGGAGGGGTTCCATGAAGTTGAGAAGTTGGCTGGGTGGGTTGCTGGAGTCTGGAGCTACAACTTGGAAGGACATCTTAAAGGCACTGACAGATCCTGGCAGGAGAGGAGGGGTGTTTTGTCAGCTACTGGCCAGCATCTGTCTTGCTAGGCTGTTGGAGCCCCCCAAGCCTTTGTGACTCTCTTTGTAAAACATTCACTTCAGAACATCAATTAGTCGACCTAGGCAGCCCCCTGGAGGGGCCTCGTATCCACAGTGTCTTTTTTTACTCTGGGTGGAGAGGGATCTGTGTTAGTGCCTCCTGCCCTCTCCCATTTAAATCTTCTTAACACGGAGGGAAGCTGGAGCGCATTGCCTGCCCAGGCCTGGCCTCTGTACTCACTCCTCGCTGTTCAGGGCGGGCACAGTTTGCTCTCACTGGCTCCGTGGTCAGAAAGTACAATGACCCCTGAGAATGGTGCTTTTCAGACTCAAAGCAGTTCCCCGCATGCTGTGGGTAGCTGGTAGCTGGTTTTGTGGGTCATGATTAGCATTTTAAAAAAACAAAGTAAGTAACAGGGAGCAGGGCAGATAGGCTGAGTATTATGTCATGAAATTTGTTTCAATGCTGTGGGCACTTGTGGTGCCTATGTGGTTAGTGAGCATAAAATCACAACTTAAATAGATGTTTCTTCCTGTAAGTCTTAGTCAAAACAGTTTGGAAAACACTGTCTTGGAATAATAAACTTAGTGATACATAGATTTTTCTTCTGTTTTATTGAATAGCAGTGCCGGTCAGAAACCAGTAAACCACATGCTAGTAGTAATGCATTTAACTTGCTGAGCACATTTACATCTTTATCTCAGAATTTTAAGAAAGATAAGGGGAAAAACTTCCATGCAAGATTCCATCCTTTGAAAGGCTCTGTTAAAATAGCAAGTTCCCAGCCTTTGCACAGGGATGTAATTTGCAACAGTTAAGGTAGCCATGTACTTAATCAGGATGGCACACATTGTGCTAAACAGCATCTCCCTGCATTCTCTGTAGCTGGAGAACATGACCTGGAGAGTTCTGCTTCCCTCGAGATTTAAGTCAGAGGCACCAGCAATGCTAGCTAGCATCACCCTCAAGGCCAAGCCTGTCCTCTTTGGTAAAGGAAGCAGGTTTGAACTTGAGAAACGTGAACAGCTTTCCACTGCTGAGTTAGCATAGTTTTGTCCGGAACAGCTATAAATCCAGCAGAATACTGGCTGTTTTCCAGCTCTAAGGCAGCTGCAGAGAGCATTAGACGGCAGACAGAGTGGGTGCAGCATCGAGAGGTGCCAAAATGGACTGCAGGACACCGGAGAAGAAAGTCGTAGTCACAGCAAACTGCACGGAGGACGTGGGCGGATTGACATGGGGCTGCGGTTTGCCTAAGTAGAGGAGCCGGCAGCTTGGACCCAGGTCTTGGAGGGTTGACCTGTGACCCGAGAAGGGGATGGTACCTAGAAGTGCAGGTATTTTGAGGGGTCACCAGGAAGCTCTCAAGAAATATGTGCTGATTGGGGCGCCTAGGTAGTGCAGTTGGTTAAGCGTCCGACTCTGGCTCAGGTCATGATCTCCTCATGGCTTGTGGGTTCGAGCCTTGCATCGAGCTCTGTGCTGACAGCCCATAGCCTGGAGCCTGCTTCTGATTCTGTATCTCCCTCTCTGCCGTCCCAGGCTCATGCTCTCTCTCTCTCTCAAAAATAAATAAACATTAAAAAAAAGAAAGATTTGTAAGAAGCCTTTATTATTGTTGGTGTTGAGTCTTTGTTCTGCTATACATGGTGCAAAGAGTTTTTCCGCATGTTAACGCATCACTTTCCTTTAACTTTGTTTAGGGGATTCTTTTCCATAAGAAATTTACATTTAAAAGATGATAGAGGGGCGCCTGGGTGGCGCAGTCGGTTAAGCGTCCGACTTCAGCCAGGTCACGATCTCGCGGTCCGGGAGTTCGAGCCCCGCGTCAGGCTCTGGGCTGATGGCTCAGAGCCTGGAGCTTGTTTCCGATTCTGTGTCTCCCTCTCTCTCTGCCCCTCCCCCGTTCATGCTCTGTCTCTCTCTGTCCCAAAAATAAATAATAAACGTTGAAAAAAAAAAATTAAAAGATGGTAGAGCCTGAGCCTCTTGATCTTGATCTCTGGGGTCCTGGGATTTAGAGCTTACTTTAAAAAAAAAAAACAAAACAAAGGAAGGATGAAAGAAAGGAAGAAATGTACATTTGAAAAGTTATCAAATTTGTCAGTGTTTTCTTTTATGGTTTCTGGGATTTGGGCCTTGCTTATGAAGTTTCCCCTTCCTGAGATCATAAAAATATCCCTTTACATTTTCTTCTAATGCTTATCCGCTTTTATTTATTTATTTATTTATTTATTTATTATTTTTTCAATGTTTACTTATTTTTGGTTGGGGGGTGGGGAGGGACAGAGAGAGAGAGGGAGACACAGAATCCAAAGCAGGCTCCAGGCTCTGAACCGTCAGCACAGAGCCCGATGCCAGGCCGGGACTCCTGAACCTTGAGATCATGACTTCAGCTGGAGTCGAACTCTTAACCGACTGAGCCACCTAGGTGCCCCCTAATGCTTATCTTTAAAAAAATTATTTAATTCTTCTGGATTTTTAAAAATCTGTAGTGAGATAGAAATTTATTTATTTTTTCTAAATTTCCTCATACCATTTATCACATAGCTCTTCCTATCTCCATCAGTTTGAATACTACCTTTATCATTTTCTCAATTCCCAGACAGACACAGATCTGTTTGTCTATTCCAGGCACACATGGATGGCTGTTTGCCAGGTACCCATTTGGTTCTGTTGAGCAATTTGTCAGTTTCTGAACATTTTCGTCCTGGTTCTCTCCTAACTTATCCTTTCTTTCTTTTTTTTTTTTTTTTAATTTTTTTTTTAAAGTTTATTAGTTTATTTTCGAGAGAGAGAGGAAAGAGAGAATCCCAAGCAGGCTCCATACTGTCAGCACAGAGCCCAATCGTGACTCAGACTCACAGACTGTGAGATCATGACCTGAGCGGAAACCAAAGGTCAGACACTTAACCAACTGAGACACCCAGGCACCCCTTGACTTATTCTTATGCTCACAGAACTCTTGAATGCTGTTGTATAGGTCTTCTGCCTCCTTATCACAGACAGGAGAAGGAATTTCCAGTGGTGGATTTAAAAAAAAAATTTTTTTTAATGTTTATTTTTGAGAGAGACAAAAGTGTGAGCTGGAGAGGTGCAGAGAGGAAGACACAGAATCTGAATGAAGCAGGCTCCAGGCTCTGAGCTGCCAGCACAGAGCTCTATGAGGGGCTCGAACTCACGGACCGCGAGATCATGACCTGAGCTGAAGTCGGACGTTCAACGGACTGAGCCACACAAGCACCCCTACAGTGGTGCATTTTTGATCATGTGACATGTTTGAATTATTTAGGAAAGGAAGGTGGTGGTGCAGAGAATGGTCAGGGTAGGTTTCCATGGCCTCTCAAATCACTGAATTCATTTATTCAATGGAGTATTCTAGCTATCAAAATAATAAGGTATTTTAAAAAGTAAGTTATCAGCTATTAAAATAACCTGCTTTAGAGATGTAACATATAGATGAAGAGACCAAATTGCAGGTCAGACCGAGAACACCTGACTGTAAAACAGATGATACAAAAATAGGAGGAGGGAGTGATGTTAAATCCAGGGTTGTTGGCAAAGGTTTCATGGAAGAGAAGTTCGCTGTACCTGGAAAAGTTGGTAGTGGGTGGCCAGGCATGGGGATCCTTTGCATTGGAGCCAAGAGCAGTGGACTTGAATGTGGGACAGTCAGCAGTGTCCCCATGTGCCCAGGCATTGGCTCATGTCCAACGAGGCTGCTTTATAGGGAGGAATTTCAAGCACCCTCGAGATTCTCCCTGGCGTTGGCCAGTGTTGGCAGTGAGCCCAGATGGGGTGGTTCCTGTTCGGTTCCTCTAACTTTTCCGTGTGCATGTGCCTTGCACGTTCCGAGGTCACAGCATACATGCGTAACGGTGAGTTTTGGCATGTCTGTCACTGTGAGCTCCTTGAGGGGTGGGACTATGACTTACTCCTCTTGTGTTGACGAAATCTAGCATAATGCCGGCTACATACCTACCAGGCACCCCATAGGTGGAAGGAAGGCATGAAAAGGGCAGGAAGAGGGGACACGGGCATCCTGAATTTTGTCAGGCTTCTGTTTCTCATCTGTGAAATGCAGTTGGACCAGAGGCTGGTCACATGTTCCTTGGAGTCTCACATTTTGAGGTTCTATTTCAGAACTGTGGATGTGAAAGGGCTCTCTGTGGTCAGGCACAGCCCCCCCACCAGGGAGCATGCATGAGGCATAAGCACCTCCCGAAGAAAAATTTTACAACTTCTGCTGAGCAGTCATTCCAGTGCTTAGAAGACCCCCGTGCGGAGCCCGGGGAGCCGGATACAGTGGCCTTTCTCTGTCCTCCCAGTGTGTGTGGTGGGCAGGGAAGGGAGAAGGTTCTCATGGCTTCCAGGTGAGAGCTCTGCCGGGGGAAATGGCGGAGCAGCTTACATCAGTGGGGTTAGATCAGACATGGGGCGTCTGCTCCGTCCCTCTTTACAGGTGAAGACCAGGGGTGGGGGAGGTGACTTAGCACCGTGACCCGCCTTAACTTTGGCAGACCTGGAGCTGGAACCCCAGCTGATCCCCAGCTTCCTGTTTTTGCAACAGCACTTGCCTCCTCAGCAGCCCCGGATAGCCAGTTTGGGGCAGAGCGGGCCCCTGTGCACCTGGCCCATTTCCTGGGGACTCTCACTGAGTGTTTGGGCAACAGTATCCTTATTCAGAGAACATATCACAGGATTCTGGAAGAGCCCAAGAAAGCTTGTCTTGAGGTCTAACTTAGCACAAGTAAAGCGGCTTCAATGCATCCAGAAAGTATGCATATTTTTTAGTCTAAAATGGCCTGTGTTTCTCAACAGCTATAGACTGGTTGAACTGTTCTCCCTTCGTCCTCTTACTTTTGTCTCTATTTTAGGAAATGTCTTTCTTTCAACAGTTTGTCTTTTCCTCACTTTTTAGTCACTCAGACAGCCAGCACCTCGCATGTGCCAGTCATAGGGGCTTACAAAGTAGAACTTGGTCCCACCTCTCCATTCGGCAGCAGTGTCCGACGGAAGAGGTCATGTCTGTTGAGCGGGGCAGTGTCCGATGGAGGTCATGTCCATTGAGTGGGGCCAGAGAGCCTGCCAGGTGCGATACCTATCCTAGCTCATTTTCTCATGCACTGGAGGAGGCCAGATCTCAAATTCTGAGCTCTTAGGGGAGGGAGCCGGGACTTGACTCCAGGCCTGACTAACGGCGGACCCTTCCTTACTCTGAATATATCCAAAGTCAGCTGGCAGGCAAGAACTCCCACTTTGGGCAAAGAGGTGCTAGGAGGTCTGGAAGACCGACTGTGGACCCAGATGTTTCTTCTGCCTCAGGATTGTGAAGGCCTCATCGTCCGCTCAGCCACCAAGGTGACTGCTGATGTCATCAACGCAGCAGAGAGGCTCCAGGTGGTGGGCAGGGCTGGCACGGGTGTGGACAACGTCGACCTGGAGGCTGCCACCAGGAAGGGCGTTCTGGTCATGAAGTAAGTCGAGGAGCCCGGGAGGGCGTGTGGAGTCTCACCACAAGCGGGGAGGGGAAAACTTCAAGAAGGCCAGGGCAGAGTAGGAGGCTTTCAGGAGGATGGCTGGTCCAGGCTGAGCCCAGACAGGTGGTCCGTGCTCACAGCATAGTGGTGCCCCAGGTTTTTGACCAGGAGGCTCTCTTTGTAATCGCAAATCACTTCCCAAGCCCACCCCACAGATGTTTGAGCAGCAGCCTGGTTCAGGAAACGGAAGAATGTTAGTGCATCTGTCTGCGTTCCCTACTCCAGCGTTGCCCCTTCCCCTCCACTGCGTCTGGGGTCAGGTTTTCCTGGGCTCTGCTTGGCCGAGCACAGCCTTTGCTTGTTGAGTGACTATATTCTTTTCCTTCCTCACCTCCCCTCACCCTTCTGCAGGCAGGAGCTCAGCTGCCCTTTCACACTCCAGGGCCAAGAGGGAAAGGGTCCCGATAGAGCTGTGTTTGCAGAAACTCAGAGCAGAGGTCACGACTGCGTGCCAGGGCTAGGCCACACTTGCCTCTGGCTCCTGTCTGGCACTTAGACGGTGTGGCAATGTTATTCTAGCCCACTTCTTTGTTCTCCAGCCTCTTCCCTTCCCTTGGGACACTGTGTCCTCAAAATCTTGCCCTCCCTTCCCTCCGATTCCTCCTATAGCGGAGAGGTTAATTGGTCATAGCCCATCCTATGTTCTTGCCCTGGACACAGAGGCAGTGCCCCCAGTCCTGCCCCTCCTCTAGCATCCCAGTCTAGCCTTTTCACTAGGTGGAAAGACAGGCTCTGAGAATCCTTTTATCTTGACCTTTTTTTTTTTTTTTTTGGTAGGATTGGTAGGATCTCTTAAATTTTTTCCTCCTTGTAACTTTCATTTCCAGAGATGGAAAGATCCAATAAAGGAAAAAGGAGGCTAAACATGTGTGTTACACTTGATCTTAGCCAGAAGGCCAAGAAGCAGTGAATATGTGTTTTAATAAACTATTCCAAAAACAAAAAACAAACAAAAAAAAAAACCCCACAAAAAAAAACAAAGAGACTTTGAGAAAAGAAAAATACCTGTGTGAGTTTCAGCTCTATTCTCCTGTCTGTGAAATGGGCAGAGTCAGCATTGCTGTGTGTGTGAAGGTGTGAGGAAGCTTTCTCACTTCAGAACTTGTTGAGAGATAGGAGGAGAAGTCAGTCAGGTGGAGGTAAAAATACTAGCTTTGTGATTGATAGAAGCCAGGCTGGGCAACTTGATGAAGGTGTGTGGCCAGTGGGCTGACCTGAATCTGATGGACTTGCTCACCCATCTCGGGCGCAGCCCCGGTAAGACAGATGACACAGAACAGTGGGAATCTGGGCTTCCTGTAGGCAAGTAGTTCCTGAAAGGAGAGCAAAGAAAAGGACTGAGCCACATCTATATCTCCCCATCGAGTGAGACACTTCTCTGCCTGCGGAGAAGCGAGTTTGAGTCAAGAGGCCAGCTGTGTTTCTCTAATGGACGTCCCTCTGCATGAAAACATAGAGTCAGGGCAAGGGGGGTGTCTTCTAGCCTTGGGATTAGGGGAGGGGTCCATCGGAGAACCCAGGGGGGAGGCATGGGGCTGGAGGTTGTAAGAGCGGGTGAGGTGAGAGGGCAGGAGAGCCAGCACACTGCACTCAAGGCTTTCCGTCGGGACAGGAGTGGGGATATGGGGTCTGGACCTTCTGAAGTCCCCTTTCTCCTTTGCTCTTCAGCACCCCCAATGGGAACAGCCTCAGTGCTGCGGAGCTCACCTGTGGGATGATCATGTGCCTGGCCAGGTAAGTCCCTGACTCCTGAGCGGAGCCAGTCTCTCTGGTGTGTCAGTTGTTATGACCTCCCCAAACAAAGTGACCCGGAAACGCTTGGCGACACGCAGACTGCTAAAAATGCTTCAAGGCCATTAGTCCTTTACTGAACGCTCCTTCGTCGTTTCCTGCTGTCTACGCCACCCTCTGGCTTTTCGAACTCTAAGCCTCAAAATTAAGGTTTCTGCTCCCTGGAATATCCTTCCCGATTATCTCTTTTTTTTTCCCCAAGTCATTCCATTACTTTATTTTTATCACACTCGTTATTAAAAATTCAACTAGGGGCGCTTGGGTGGCTCAGTCAGGTAAGCCTCCAACTTTGGCTCAGGTCATGATCTCACGGTTTGGGGGTTCGAGCCCCGCGTCAGGCTCTGTGCTGACAGCTCAGAGGCTGGAGCCTGCTTCAGATTCTGTGTCTCCCTCTCTCTCTGCCCCGCCCCCACTCACACACACTCTCTCTCTCTCTCTCTTTCAAAAATAAATAAACATCAAACAAAAAAAAATTTTTTTTAATTTAACTTCACATAGATGTAAAATAGAAGAAATGCTCAACATTTTTATTTACTTGGGAACATTTTTGAGTGAACTAATGCCAAAATGTAACAGCCTCCACACCTCAGGGACTTCTCATACACCACAGGTTCCCAAACTTTGTTGCACATTGATATCATCTGAGATGATAATACTAATGCCTGGCTTGCACCCCCCAAAATTCTGATTTAATTAGCATGGGTGAGACTTGGCATAGGGATTTTTTAAATAAACTTTTTTTTTAAGTTTATTTCTCTATTTTGAGAGAGAGAGAGGTGTAGGGGCAGAGAGAGGGAGAGAGAATCCCAAGCAAGCTCCATGCTGTCATGACCTGAGACTTGATCCCATGACCCATGTGATCATGACCTGAGCCGAAATCAAGAGTCAGAACGCTTAACCAACTGAACCACCCAGGTGCCCCAATAAACTTTTTATTTTCGGAGTTTTAGATACACAGAAAAGTTGTAAAGATAGTAGAGTTCCCATATAGTTCATACTCAGCCTCCCCTATTATTACTATCTTACATTAGTATGGTGGATTAGTCATAACCAATTTGCCAATATTGAAATATTGATACATCTTTTTTAATGATAAGGCTGAGATTTAAATTTTTTTAAAATTTTTTTTTAATGTTTTTATTTATTTTTGAGACAGAGAGAGAGCATGAGCAGGGGAGGGGCAGAGAGAGAGGGAGACACAGAATCTGAAGCAGGCTCCAGGCTCTGAGCTGTCAGCACAGAGCCCAACACGGGGCTCAAACTCACAGACTGTGAGATCATGACCTGAGCCAAAGTCGGACGCTTAACTGACTGAGCCACACAGGCGCCCCTAAAAATTTTTTTCATGTTTATTTATTTTTGAGAGAGAGCACAGGGGAGAGGCAGAGAGAGAGACAGAATCTGAAACACACTCCAGGCTCCGAGCTGTCAGTACAGGGCCTGACACGGGGCTCGAACTAATGAACCCTGAGATCATGATCTGAGGCAGAGTCAAACACTTAACTGACTGAGCCACCCAGGTGCCTCTGATACACAATTTTTAACTAGTCTTCTCCATCATCTTTCTCTGGATAACTCTTATTCTCAAGATGAAGCAGGAGTGTTAATTCATCTAGGAAGCTCTCTCTGGATCTCCCAACTAGGCTGTGTCCCTCACTGATTCCCCTGGCCTTCAGGATTTCATTCTGTCACTGTCCCTACAGCTCTTTATTGTAACAGAATGGAGCAAAGCTGCTCTGGGATCCCTGTACCTACCTGTGGATTCTTAACACAAGAGAACTCAAAAGGTCACATGTCTTGCTCTTCCAGCAGGAATTCTGGGAGTGCAGGCCTCTTCAGTAGAGGGGACGGCCTAGGAACTCATGGATTTGGTGCACATAATGTGTTCGGTAGTAAAACGATGGTATTGAGCACTGCTGTTGAATAGGCCATTCAGGCACTTCTGTGGTCAGTGGGGAGGGCAAGGAGCCAGTGGACAGGTCAGAAAGTTCACTGGGTCCCTTCTCACACCCTTAGATCCTTAAACCAGGGGGACCTAGGCAGACAGGGCTCTTTACTCCTCTACTCGGGCCTGAGGCTTCTAGGGCTGAGAAATTAACTCTCTCCCTCTCAAACCTGTTCTCCCTCCTGGGACAGGGTCTGGAGGAGTGACCTTTGTTCTAACTCTTCCCCTACTGGAGCGCTTAGGTATTCACTGATACTCATGGCCAGTGAAGAGGAAAGACTGGAGAAAAGAGTCTGGATGGGGTCCCTGAGCTGGCCGTCTACAGCTTCCAGAACCTTGGGGCTGGATGTATTTCCCCCTGGACAACTGTAGTAGCCCGATGTCCTGGTTTCCCTTGTGCAGTTAAATTCAGCGGTGTTTTTGTTTTTTGAGTGAGGGACTTCTGTATCAGCTTTCTATCTAATTAATTCTCTTACTCTTCTCTGGAGGTGGAAAGAAAGGCTTGGGAGCCAGGAATAATTTTTCTCCTGTTCCAGGACCCAACTAAAGTAGAAGAATTTCAAGGAAGTGAAATTTCCATCCTCTCATCCAACAACCTCACTCATCAAAGATACGTCAAAACTAAGAAATGAGCACCCTGTGGGACGCCTGGGTGGCTCAGTCGGTTGAGCGTCCAACTTCGGCTCTGGTGATGATCTCCCATTTTGTGAGTTTGAGCCTGGCATTGGGCTCACTGCTGTCAGCACAGAGCCTGCTTTGGATCTTCTGTCCCCCTCTCTCTCTGCCTTTCTGAAAGGAAGAAAGAAGGGAAGGGAAGGGAAGGGGGAAAGAAAGAAAAGAAGAAAGAAAGAAAGAAAGAAAGAAAGAAAGAAAGAAAGAAAGAAAAGGAAGTAAGGAAGGAAAGAAAGAAAGGAATGAAAGAAAAGAAAGATGAAAGGAAGGAAAGAAAGAAAGAAAGAAAGAAAAGGAAGGAAAGAAGAAAGGAAAGAGAAAGAAAGGGAAGGAAGGAAGGAAAGAAAGAAGGAAAGGAAGGGAAGAAAGAAAGGAAGGAAAGGAAGGAAGGAAGGAAGGAAGGAAGGAAGGAAGGAAAGAAAGAAGGAAAGAAAGAAAGGAATGAAAGAAAAGAAAGATGAAAGGAAGGAAAGAAAGAAAGAAAGAAAAGGAAGGAAAGAAGAAAGGGAAGGAAAGAAAGAAGGAAAGAAAGAAAAGGAAAGGAAGGGAAGAAAGGAAGGAAAGGAAGGAAGGAAGGAAGGAAGGAAGGAAGGAAGGAAGGAAGGAAAGGAAGGAAGGAAGGAAGGAAGGAAGGAAGGAAGACGGCTAGTCTCTCATACCTTCTTGTGTGTCTGGTCAGACTGCTTTTCCAGCAGGGTAGCGACAGCACAGTGGGAGCCGTGGATGTGAGGTTGAGAGCGTTGGGCAGTGTGGGTGGAGAGAGGGCCCGAATGGGCCTCACAGTGGGGGACTTTGAACAGATGGCAGGAGTTCCTGAGGTGCAGGAGAACAGTGACACAGAAAGAAAGAGAGGGGAATGCAACCTCTCCCCCGCTTTACCTTCTCCTTTTGTGAGTCAGGAGGCTACCACTTGGTTCTCGGGAGACCCCTCGCCCCCATCACGGTCCTCCCCAGACTGGTCCTGTGAGGACCCCGAAGTGTTAAAGCCTGAGGAGGACTCGTGGGCGCCTGGGTATAGCAGCTGGAGGGGCTTGGGAGTGTCTTGTGCCCCACGGTACCACATGCACCTTAGATGGTACTGTGGGCTCAGGAGGGCAGAGAGGAGGAAATAGCAGGGCTCGGGAGTAGCAGTGAGCCAGACCTGAGAGGAGGCCGTGGGCTCTGTCTCACTAGGTTAGAGCATGTTATCAGGCTAGCTTTGCTGAGAAGCAAACACTTCCTCAAGGCAAGTCATTGTCCTTGGGACATTCCTGAAATGAGGACCCACTACTGAGGCCTGATGGGTCTGATGGGAGCTTCTCCCCGTGAAGCGTGTTACTTGAGCTTTGTGAGCTTACCCATGGTGTCATGGGGGCACAGATGCCCCCCTCAACCGGCCCTCAGATGGAAGTGTGTCGGCCACGTGTAGACCACAAAGTGTATTTTTTATAAGAACTCAGTGAGATGGAGATACATGAACAGCATGTTGGAATCTCTCTGTTTACACACTCGTGCTTGTGTGCGTGCGCACATGCACACACACACACACACACCGCCCTGAGTTTTGTGACTGGCGGGAAAGACTGCATTTAAATACTTTGGAGTTTAACTGTGGGGGCGATGTCTTCCTTGGCTTTGAGTCAATTCAGCTACTTCCAATGGGTGATGCCTGCTCAAGGTATTTAGTCCCTGCCTTGTCTCTCTCCACGCAGATGTTGTGAGCATTACAGGTGCTAAGATGTGTCTAAGCATTTTTTTTTAATTTATTTTTTTATTTTGAGAGAGAGAGAGAGAGCACTCTTGCATGGCGGCAGTGGCGGCGGGTCGGGGGGGGGGGGGGTGGTGGAGGGACAGAAAGAGAAGGAGAGAGAGAATCCCAAGCAGGCTCCGTGCTGTTAGCTTGGAGCCCGATGTAGGGCTCGAACCCACAAATCGTGAGATCATGACCTGAGCCAAAACCAAGAGTCAGATGCTTAACCAACTGAGCCACCCAGGTGCCCCTTGTCTATGCATTTCTTATGGAGTGTCTAAAATAGAGAAGGTACTCCTTAAACATTTTTTTAAATTTTTATTTATTTTTGAGAGACAGACAGAGTGTGAGTGGGGAAGGAGCAGAGAGAGAGGGAGACACAGAATCCGAAGCAAGGCTCCAGGCACTGGGTTGTCCTCATAGAGCCTGACGTTGGGCTCAAACTCATGAACTGTGAGATCATGACCTGAGCCGAAGTTGGATGTTTAACTGACTGAGCCACCCAGCACCCCGCTCCTTCCACATTTTAAACATTGTTTCCTGTCTCCCTTTTTCATTTCCAGAGAAGCCCGGATGACATAATCTTACCCTCTCACCTCTGACTCTGCCCTAACTTCCTTTGTCCCCTCCAGAAAACAGGTGGAGACTCAGACCTTTGTTTTAACCGATAGGAGGAAATAGGCTGGGTGTTGGGGTAGGAGTTGGTATGCACCGTGGCACCCACCCGTCCTAGGGTAGCCTGAGACTGCTGCGGCTTAAGAAACCGTAAGGAAGAATTAAATAACCAGCTGTCTGTTGATACAGTAGAAGATGCAGGTGGCAGCCTTTGATGGAAAAACAAAATGAAAATCCTTGAACTTCCTGAATGAACCTGATGTCTTCAGAGTCGCTCAATACCCCATTCGTTATCCCTGGGAACCCTGGAGGATTGACTCTGACTTCTTACATGCCTAGAGTCACTTGGTGGTTGAGGTGGAATCAGAACCTTGACCCGGAGTCCTGGCTAGAGACAGAAATCCCAGGGCTCCCCTGTCAGGCTTCGCTGGGCAGTTTCCCTCTGCTCCACTCCCTTGACCCCCCTCGGTGTCTCTGTACCTGAGCTCCAGACCCAGACTGAGCCCGGCCCCCAGGGGAGTGACTGCCAGAGGCGGCCGGTCAGACCTCACGCCCTGCCTTCTGCGTGGGCCCCAGCTGAGCCTGTGTCTGTCCTTGCAGGCAGATTCCCCAGGCCACGGCTTCCATGAAGGACGGCAAATGGGAACGGAAGAAGGTGAGCAGCCGGTCTTGCCCCGCCCCGCCTGGCTCGGTGCCTGGGGTCCACTCTGCCGCTCACTTTGGCTTCCTTGCCTTTTGCTTGTTTGCTTGCAGTTCATGGGAACAGAGCTAAATGGAAAGATCCTGGGAATTCTTGGCCTGGGCAGGATCGGAAGAGAGGTGGCCACCCGAATGCAGTCCTTTGGGATGAAGGTAAGAGGCTGGCGAACCCCTTGGACGTGGGGCTCTCTGTAGCAGTTTCGGGAAAGGCAGGCTTGCTCGAGAGAAGGTAAAGGTTTTTTCCTAGGAGGCTCTGACCCTCTGGTAGAGCCGCTGACTAAGTAGGCAGTGTAGCCGGGGAGGGGAGGAACGTTGGCCTGCCATTCTGGATACCTGACCTCAAAATCTGGGAATAACTTGGTGCAGGCCACTCAGCTCTAGGGGGAGTAATTGCCCTGAGTCCCCGTGGAGCAGAGGGGTCTAGTGTCCTGCCCTTTTCCTCCCCTGCCACGAGGGCTCGTTGTTTTGCCGTGTCTGTTCCCTGGGATAATTTAGAAAAACAGGAGCAAATTTGGAGCCTTCTAGCAAAGCAGCTGTCCATCCACTGGCTGGCTCCACTCCGTAGTGCAGAACAGACAGCAACGTGCTTCCGCGTATGCCGTGATACGATGTTAAAGCCTGCGGTGGCTGAGGCACGACATATTTCTCAGAACTCTTCCCTGATCCCCGTCTCCCTCCAGGACCTGCTTTATCCCACTCCGGGAACTCAGTGGTTCTGGCTGAGCGAGGGGCTGTCATTAAGAGCAGTGCCACCCCCTGAGGCTGGTCCGGGAAGCCTCGCAAAGGGGGGGCCGCTGAGCCACACATAGGAGAGCACCTGCAGGGGCCAGGGACCAGGCAGCTCGGAGTGCTAGCTGACGTCTCCTTATTCACCGGGGCTGTCGGGGGATCGTGTGTTCGAACTGCAGCCAGGAAGGCTTTTGTTAAACATAAAGGAAAACAGTTTGGCAAGCAGATCATTTCTAGAAAAATTTTCATAGACCTGCTTTGGCATTCTCCCTTTCTCCCCTTCTTCCTCCCTTTCTTGTGTCCTTCCCCCCGCCTCCCCGCTTCACAGTTAGAAGGAAACTTATAGATTAACCCTTACTTTTATACTGATGTCTGGAGTTTGTATGTATTTGCTAAGACTTCCTGCAAACGGAAGGTAGACAAGAACCCAGGTGGGTGCCCCATCATACCGCATTGAACATCTTCCTCTCCCTCCTGCCTCTCTTCCCCACCACATTTATTCATGCCAGCCAGACATCTTCCCTAAGCCGCGGCACGTTTTTCGAGATCCCTGGCCCAGCAGGATCCACTGGTCATGAGAACAAACCAAAGCCATCCCTTTGGTGCAGGGGCAGCGAGGTGCCATGCGCTGAAAGGTGTGTTTTCTCCTCCTCTCTCTTTTGTGAGGGATTAACGTAAGGGCTCTGCTCTAAAAGCAGGGGTCAGGGCTTCACGTAGGTGCTTCACTTGGGGGTTCTTCTGTCCGGATGTCTCTGGAGGGTCACTGTCGGCTGTCTTGCTTTGGGACATGATCTTTGGAAACCCCTGAAACATCCCTTGGAATGGTCATTCCCCCCACCCCTCCACCCTTGCCAGCAGCCCTGGTCATTTCGGAGTGGCCCAGGTGGCCTTTGTTTATACTCTTTGCTCACTTTGACGGAGCTTCCTAACATATTCCCGAGCCCAGGTGAGTTTTGCCGCAGGGCAGACAGATTACTGACCCGCTTGGTCCAGATCTGCTAGGTTGATGTGAGCGGCTGCAAAGGGGAACATTTTCCAAAGGGCGAGGAGGGAGGATCGTTGAACAAATTGTGAAAGGGATGGGTTTATCGGCATCCAGGCAGGAAACAATGATCAGTGTTTACTAGACGCAAATTGTTTTCCATTGGCCTTGTTCTGCCTTTGGAAACCAGCAGTAAACGGATGGTGGGAATCCCCAGATGTCTTGTACCTGGGGGGTTTAAGATTTTATTTTAGTTATTTAATAGGTGAATGCCTTCTCACAAAAACTGACTTTTAGATCCTTATCTCCTTGGGTACCACCCCAATCCTGGTCTCACAGGTAACATCACTTTAGCGTGTGTCACCTTGGACTTTTTTTCTGTGCGTTTACACGGAATGCATACAGTTTTTTGCCTACAAAGGGATTCTGTGCCCTTTGAGAATAGACTGTTATACATGCTGCCAACATAAAAATGTATGTCTTGTAATAAATACATTTACCATATTTTTTTTTTTTAATTTTTTTTTTTTTCAACGTTTATTTATTTTTGGGACAGAGAGAGACAGAGTATGAACGGGGGAGGGGCAGAGAGAGAGGGAGACCCAGAATCGGAAACAGGCTCCAGGCTCTGAGCCATCAGCCCAGAGCCTGACGCGGGGCTCGAACTCCCGGACCGCGAGATCGTGACCTGGCTGAAGTCGGACGCTTAACCGACTGCGCCACCCAGGCGCCCCGACATTTACCATATTTTTAAACTATTGCGTGGAATTCTGTTGTGTAGACAAATAGCCTTTTATTTAGCCACTTCCTCAAGGATGGACATTTAGATGGTTTGGAAATGTGGACGTCAGTAAAACGTTGGTGAGGTCTTTCATGATACCCTTGGGATTAAGATGGAAAACGTGAGCTTGGTGCTAAGGCTTTAGTAACTGGTTGAACATAGCCCTGTCTCCATCTGGAGGGAAGTGGTCCAGGATGGTGAAGGGCTCTCTGCCTTCTCCACCTTTTTCATCAATGGCCTGGATGACAGGAAGCAGGGAGAGGTGGTTAATTCTCAAGGGTGTGGAATGAGATCCTAAAAAACATAAGAAGGCTAGAATGCTAGTTGGGCATCCTAACAGGAAGTCTAGCTAGAATACCTATCAGTGCCCTACACATGGTCCCCCAAAGCAACTGAACATATATTAGATGTAGAGGTGTTGTTAAAAAGCTTTTGTAGGGGGGGGAGACCTTTGGTTGACAGAACTACAGTGTACAGTTAAAAGTGGCATGGCTGATAGGAAGGTCATGTGATGTTTGGCAGCATTAAAAGAAGCATGGCTTCCAGAACAAGGAAGATGACATTTCTCATGCTCTGTACCAGTCAGACTCTGAAGTATTGTGAACCCAAGCTGTGAGAGACTGAAAGTTCTGGAGATGGAAGGTGATGGTGTGAGGTTCCTGTCTATACTTCCTAAGTAAGGGTTGAAGGCAGTGGGGTCACTGAGCCCCAGCGTGACTTGGGAGGCATCCTGGGAGGCTGCCCAATAGCTAACGGGCAGTCTGTAGAAGAGTATTGCTCTCTAAGCAGTGGATCCACGGAGGACCAAGAGGTACAAGCCCGAGGGAACAGAGCTACAGCCAGAGCTGGCCCCAGATGGAAGGGAGAGAGCCAAGTCTCCCACTACTGCAGATACACCTGTGAGACTGGTTGAGTACTTGGCCGGCATGTGTGGACGAAATGTATGCATTGGCAGATGTAGAAGCAGACGGCCCTTAAAACTCTGGTATCTCCAGGCACCCCTTACCCATGGGCTACAAGTTTCTTTATCCGTGGAGTGGTCCTTAGCAGGGAGTTCACTGTGCCGTCGTTGGAAATAGAATAAAACTATTAAGGGCTGTGGTTTGTTACAGTAACTTGGGCGAACACTGTGGTTGAAGACAGAGTGGACCAGGAGGCGGAGGAGACTCCGAGGAGTCCTGGTTGGGCGGCTCAGGCAACGAGGCTGAGCATGTGCAGATTATCTTTATCACCCCCTCCCCTCGGGTCTTCCCCCGGGCTTTAATCTGTCACCCAGGCTGTTAATCGCTAATGAGGCTGTTAATGGATGACTAACATCCAGCCCCTTCCACAGTATCATGATTTAAGAGTTGACCCCTTCATGTCACAGGAGGGTTGGCAGAGACCCTTTTGTGTCAGATGTGGGGGCTGCCCCCCCCTTTCTTTCCTGTCCTTTCTTTGTCACTATCTGGTCACTCAGGGAAGGGGGGATATGCTGGACCTTAGCTCTGCTAGGGGGCTTCCCAGCAGCACCTGGTTGAGTGTGTGTTGGGGGAGAGCCCTTCTATGCTGTCGTTCCCAACGAGCACAGGCCTGGAAGGAACCTTCCCAGGCCCGCTGAGAGCAGCTGCTGACTGGCTCTGGGCCTCATGGCACAGATGTGTGTTTCAGGATAATTCTGGCAGCCAGTAGCCTGCTGGTGGTCTGGGTCATCTGAGTCAGGTTCCATGGCATTCTTTCTGCCTGAAGATTTTTCCCAACCTCGTGCTGAATCACAGGTTGTACGCTTCGGAGACGTTCACGCTGGCGTGTCCCCTAGAATGTGTGATCAGACCCAAGCCCGCCAGGAGCTGAGCCTTGCACTCTCTTACCAAGGTTTTTCCCTGAGGAGCAGACAAGCATCTCTTGACAGTTACTGTGCGGCCAGTGTCGTGATGAATCTGAAGTTGGCCCAGAGGGGTGGACATTGAACCCAAGGCGCCAGCTCTCACTGATTTCTTTCAGACCCAGCTAATGTTTACTGAGGTCTGCCTGGTCAGATACTGTGCTCACGGTGACCCCTCGGGGTCAATATTATCATCCCAGTTTTACAGATAAGGAAACTGAGGCCCAGGAAGGCTGTATGATAATGTTCCAGATAATAGGACTAGTAAATGGTGGAGTCCAGCTGAAACTCCAGGTTTCTTGACTTCCAGTCTGGTGCCCTTTGTCGTGCACCAGCACGGTCTTCGGTCCCGATCTGCACCAGCTGCATGGTGCATGATCCATGCCGTGTCTCTGTGCTCCTCCTTTCTCAGGACAAAGCCTCCCGAGGCAGGCAGCTCCTATCTCAGTCTGGTAACTGCAGTTCCTGCTGCCCTAGAGTACTGATTTTCAAGTTCTTCCCAGAGCCTCAAGTTCCAGAAAGGTGCCTTAGGGACACAGGGAGGGGGACCCTCGGGAGACAGTAGGTGGTGGGGCTCTGGGCCTTCACCTCTGCAGCCTTGGTCAGTTTTTATATTGGGGTTCTGGTAAGATTTCACTGTCCAAAGGGGAGAGAGTTCTAATCCTAAGGCAAAAGAATTGGCTGTGGGGTAGAAAGGGGGTATGACGGGGAGGCACCTTTCCTTTGAAGGCCCCCTTGCTCTCTGGCATCCACTGCTAAGCCAGAGGGCCCAGAGTAGGCGTAGGCAGCCTCTCTTGCCTTCTGTGTCACCAGCGGGGAGGTGGCTCTGCATGAAAAGCTAGGCTTCCGCTGCTGCCCAGCAACAGGAGGCTGGTGAGGCCGTGGAGCCCCTCTGCGGGTGTCCCTAAGGCTCCTCTAGGAATAGTCATCAGATGGTATGTACCTGGAATTGTTCCAACTTCTGTCCATCAGGACATCTGACCCTTTCTAGGACCCGTCAGGACCCTACTCAGACATTGGTCTCCTGGGCCCAGTGTCACTTTTCATACTCCCCCCTCCTCCCCTAATGGTCTCCTGATGTGAGAACCCCAACTCCTGGCTGAGTTCAGCTCCTGTCTGCCCTGAGGATCTCGAGTGAAAAATGCAAACGGGTTTTCTCAGCCGAATTCTTCCCTGCAGTTGTCTACAGCTGAACAAGAGAAAGAAAGCTGAGTCAGGGCCTGTTGTCCACTGTGGAAGATGCCCATCTCCTCCTTCCCCATCTCCCCCTTTAGCTATAGGCTCCTCCCGTGGGGACGCTGAGCCAGGCTCGGCCCGCGGGACCCTTCCTCCCAGCATCCCCCCACTGCTTCTTGGCTCCTGAGAGCCCAGAAGCCCTAGCGTTGGGTGAACTTGCCTCCATGAGGCTTGGCTTTGTGACCTCTGCTGGTGTTCCCGACCTGTCCCCACTCACATGAACAAAGTACATCTGGAGTAGACATGAACAGGGCCATTGTTCCGGACAGCCTCTGAGCCGGCAGACAAAGAGGACTTGTAAGGACATGGGCAGAGATCCTCTCTCCTCCCCCGGACACCTCATTGTCCCCACGAAACGAATAGGTTCTATCTGAAGGGAATGACCATTTGGGCTGGGGTGGTCATGACCTTGTGACCTACAGCCTCTCCCCCCCAAACCTCCACCTTGGCTTTCCTGGTTCCACGAGGCTGATGATGAAAAACGTGATCTGAAATCTGTACCTTATTCATAACCAACCATTTTCAGTTCCTTCTCTGGAAGGGCTGAATTTTATATAGAAAGCTTCTTTGCTGTGATTTTCTAAGATAACGTTTATGTTTCCCCCCAAAGAATTGGTGATCAGTGGGGGAAACAGTACAAAGCACAGGAAAACATACAGGAGCAAAAAATTCCACCACACAGAGGTGACCACCGTTAAAGTGTTCAAGTATTATGTGTTCTGTTCTGTTTGTTTTTGTTTAATCCTGGGCCATCTCTGAACATTGTAGGGTTCACCTGTAACGTTTCCGGGTTAAGGGAACTTTTCTTTTCAAGGAATATTGAATTATTGAATGTTGGAGCAGGGGAAGACTTTGAAATCATCCACCTAATTCCTCTACTTAGGACTGAGGACCCAGGTCCAGGCCTCCTGGTTCAGTGTCCGCCCCTTGGCTTCTGCCGGTGTGCCCAGGTCAATTGGCTGTCCTGCCTTCTTGAGGACATTGATGCCTTTGAGGTTTTTATGGCTGCTACACCTCTTTCCCCCAGTCAGTGCTGCTGATGTGGACCAAGCTGAAGGAGAGAGTTCGGGGTCGACCTCCTGGGTAGACCTGACAGAAAGTGGATTAAGTCTTTGCTGTTGAAAGAGGTGTGATGCTTCATGGCTGGTTGCGGGTTCTTCCCAGCTTCTTGTGCTGGCTTGGTAACCTTCAGAGCGTTGCCCTGGCTGAGACATGTGCGACTGGCACCCAACACTGGCTCTGATGCAGGAGAGAAGTGTCTATTTCCTCCACCCCTGTCTTCTCAGGAGGGGCTGTGAGCCTCCCTACCTTATGTAGAAGGATGGGCACTGTGGGCACAGGCCCCAAAATCCAAACACTGGTTCTTGTCCCCACGCCACCATTTGCCCCCTGTGTGACCATGACTAAATCATTTCACCTCGCTGCCTTACTTTCCTCATCTGTAAAATGGGGGAAATCATCGTGCCCAATCCATTGGATATGAGTTGGAAGCACCTGACATAGTAAATGCGAAAGGAGTGTTCGCCATTATGAGCGATGACTACTCCTCCTTTCTTCTTTCTTCTGAGCTTTGTCTTCTCCAACTGTCCTTCCCTCACCGGTATCTGATGGCCTTTGGTAAATACCATGAGGCTGATGGAGTCTGTACCCCCGGAGTTTCCTGCCTGCCCCCTGTCTCCCAGGAGTCGGCCTCCCTTCCTTCTCAGCAGCCTCGGAGAGGTCACTCCGCCTGGGGAATCCCCTCCTCCCCTGTCAGCCCAGAACGTTCTTCTGGGTCCCTCCCCATCCACGGTTCCTTTATGTCTCCCTTTCCCCCCTCTTGACGTCCTTGTTCTGCACCCCCATCAAACCTGTCTTGTTGAAAGGATCTGTCTCTCATCCTTTAGACCTCTGTTGTGATTAGTCACCAAGTCGTGCCTTCCAAGACAAGATGCATTTTAAGAAACTTCAAGAAGGAACCAAACTTTCCTCGCTGATGTGTCTACACCACTCCCCAGTGTCCATTCTTGGTCTCCTTGATCACACTGCCCCCACCCCCTGCTTCCTCACTCTGCTGAAGTTGTCAGTGCCCCTGCCTGCGCTCTGACCCCGTGGGTCCTGGGCCATGGCCAGCCTGTCCTCTCTTGCCTGGTTGTACCCCACGAGTGCATCACTGCTCCCCAAGTGGTCGTCCTGCCTCTCCGAGACTCCCTGCTTGCCATGAATTTCTGAGCTCCACCTTCCCCCCGCACCCCCCCCCCCCCCACGCTGCTTTTGCATCTGTTGATGGTTAAGGGCCTGGGCCTCCCTTTGCACTCGGGGCCTGCTCCTCCTAATGTGTGAGCCCCACTTTCTCCAGCTCTAAAATAGAATAGTGCCAGCCTTTACTGTATTAGTGTGAGAGGTAAACCGGCGTTTGGAAAGGTTTAGCAACAGTGGCTCACTAAACGGCCACCGTTATTAATAATACCAATACTAAAATTAATAGTGACATCAGCTCCTCTCTCTCTCTCTCGCTTCTGACCAGACTATAGGGTACGACCCCATCATTTCGCCGGAAGTCTCGGCCTCCTTTGGTGTTGAGCAGCTGCCCCTGGAGGAGATCTGGCCTCTCTGTGATTTTATCACTGTGCACACACCTCTCCTGCCCTCCACCACGGGTACGTGTGTCCCTGCTGATGGGTTGGCCTCAGAAGCCACAGACCGTATCAGGGCGGGCCCTCCGTCTGGCCCTTCTGCAGACGCTAGTGACCAGGTCCCTCGGGCATGGCGTACGGTGATGCTTTGTTAGCCAGCCCTGCATCACACAGAGCAGGGGTGAGCTAGCTGAAAATGCACGGTATGAACTGGGTCAACATGTCCGACCAGTGATCCCACAGTGTTTTCCTGGGGCCGCTGCTGGCCTTTTTGGTTCTGGGGCCTGCTCAGTGCACGAATACCTCAGGCAGTACTAGGATGTTTCTAAACTGAGTTAGGCCTAAGTCTGGAGCAGAGACTTTTGCCCCAGAGCGTCCGAGAAAGGAGAGGTGAGACCAGAGAGGCTGTCGCCCTGCTGGAAGGAGGCCAGCGGGGAAGGAACTGGTGTGGGCAAGGGGGGGCCTGGTACTGGTGCCCGGATGCCAAGCACTGGCGCTGCAGTAAATCTCCTCCCTCCTTGTAGGCTTGCTGAATGACAGCACCTTTGCCCAGTGCAAGAAAGGGGTGCGTGTGGTGAACTGCGCTCGGGGAGGGATCGTGGACGAGGGCGCCCTGCTCCGGGCCCTGCAGTCGGGTCAGTGTGCTGGTGCTGCACTGGACGTGTTTACGGAGGTGAGTGCCTGGCAGAGGACAGGAGCGGTGAGCAGAGGGGCCCCGGGCAGAGAGCCCGGCAGGCACAGAGGCCTTTGGCTTAGGGTCTCTAGCACCTGTGGTAAACGGGACAAATCGTGTTGCCACAGATCACGCCCTTGTGATCTGAGGAGCCCTTGCAGAGCTTACTACAGAGACAGCCATGTTGTTTTTTGCAAAACTCAGATGTTAAATAGGACCCAATTCCTGGTCGCAGGCGCCCTCCACTGCTGCCATGTGGATAACTTCTGGGGAGACGGCGCCACAAATGAGTTCTGAGGTTGAGGACCTGGGGCAGAGAGAGGTCACTTGGGGCAGGGTGCAATGTATTGGTGCAGGTCTCTGATGAAATGAATCCCATTGCCAAGAAGACGTTCCACCCAGTGTCTGTTGGCTTATCCTCTCTTCAGGGAAGGAAACGAAGCCCGAGAATAATGGCCGGAAGTGTCCCCCTGGTCCTGAGCATGGGCTGCTCTTTCTGTCTCTCCACAGGAGAGCTGGAATGATGGATAGGGCATTTCCACTCGGATGCTGTTGGCCTCTCTCAAAAGCCCTGCCACCAGCATCAGAGATCCGGGAGAAAGAGCAGGGACTTGGGATTAGGAAGCTGGGGGTTGCTGGTTACTTGCGGTAGGGCCTTGGCGGGTCCCCAGCCCTCTCTGAGCCCTGGAGCACTCACTGTGTCTTCCCTGCCCAGGGACACGGTGCCTTGGGTTGGTACTCCTGGTCATCTTAACCAGACGGTAAGCTTCTCGAAGGCAGACTCACGCCTGGCCATCCCCCAGCCCAGCACCTTCCTCTTGCTGTCGTTGGCCTCCTCATGGCACTTGCTAATATGTGGACAGCACTCACAGGCCCAAGCGGCCAGACAAGAGACCTGAGTGATGTTCCCAAAGGCAGTGCGTTGTGCTCAGTGAGCCGAAGGGTGAGAGGGACACTGGAGGGTGGGCAGAGGGGCTCGGGTGGACCGCCTGTTGTGGTGACAGCCAGGATGCGACACCTGTGCAGAGAGCCTACTGTGTGAAGAGCTGACAGTCCGTGCTGCACGGATTCAGGGGAAAAACCAGTAACAGCAACACTGGCTGACAGCCTCCTGAGTTACTGGCACATAATCTGCACAGCAGTGTTACCGGATGGCTGGTATTAGCCCATTTTATAGATGATGAAACCAAGGCTCAGAGAAGTAGGCGGAGATTTACCCGAAGGCGCATAAACGGTGGAGCTGAGATGCAAATCCCATCCATCCTTCTGTCCACTCTGCCGTGGCGGGACATTAATGAGGAAGCCGGGCCTGGAGACCAGCGACCTGGCAAGACTGAAGTAGAAGGCGTCGTCACCCCTGCCCTTCTCTCCAGTTTCCCTGGGCAGCCAACCAAGAGGTGTCTCTTTCTGGGTAGGAGCCACCAAGGGACCGCGCCTTGGTGGACCACGAGAGCGTCATCAGCTGCCCCCACCTGGGTGCCAGCACCAAGGAGGCCCAGAGCCGCTGTGGGGAGGAGATTGCCATCCAGTTTGTGGACATGGTGAAGGGGAAGTCCCTGGCAGGGGTGGTAAGTATGGCCAAGTGGGGCTGGAGCCCAGGGCTCGGGGGGGAGGAGCAGGAGCGGGGCATCTGGTTTTGGGGAGTGGTGAGATCTCCTGTGAGCAGTAGTGTGCCGATCTGATTCTGCTCTGGGAGCAGAAGATAAGGAGTCCCCTGAGCCAGGCCTGCGGGTGGGGTGGCAGGAGCCACCCTGTCCCAGCCTTGGTAGCTACAGCCGGGCCGTGGGGAGCCGGCTCGGCACTGCTATATTGTAGCCTTGCTGCTGAGATTGCTGCTTTTCCCAGGGTCTGGGCTCCGGAGAAACGCTCCTTTGTAATCCACAAGCCTCGGGAATGAAGGAGTGTGGCCTGGGTGATGCTGGATGATGCTGGATGCCGTGGGGAGTGGCAGCTGGGGACCCCGCCGGTGGAGAAGCTTGTCAGGGTCCTTTCTCACCTCCGAGGCCTGAGTGCTCCTTGTCCCATGTCCACCTTAGAACTCTGGGCGGGACGAGTCCCCAGTCCCAGAATGAACCCCCCCAAGCCCCCTCTCTTTCCCCAAATCATGGCCTGGTATCCCTACTTCCTCTCTTAGCTCATACTCAGCCCTTCCTGGCACATTTTGCCTCCAAGCTTAACTTAACTTACTTCCGGTCCCATCTCAATCATCCAGTGAGTACCAGAATCTGTCCTAACCCTCTGGGGACACCGATGACTAAGGAAGGCATAGCTCTCTTTCAGGGGGGCTTGCCATCCCTTCACAAAGACTTGCTTGACCTTTCCAGTCCAGTTTCAACCCATTGGCAATGGACCATATTCTCCCTTGTTAAGATCTCATGAGTTTATATCTTTAAGTTCTGTATCACTACTCCAGAAGGGAGCCAAGATTGGTCCCCGACCTTCCTGGCTGAGCCTCAGCCTGGGGATTTTCACAGCCGAGGATGGAACCATAGCAGGAGAGACACAGGATGCTTTGTTCAGCCCACCAGCCCTGGTTTGATACCCCAGCTTTCCGGGCCACCCTGCCGTCTACACCCTGAGGGAGTAAGGGAGCCAGCTGCTCCCCTGAAGGACCGACCCGATCCCCCGCCCCCAGGGCCAGCCTGGTGGTCAGCGACCACACTTGGCCAGCCCATCTGTGTGCCTCTCCCCTATGTATTCTGCGTCACTTGGCTCCCCAGAGTGGGGGGCACTTTCTCCCTTTGCACATCTAGTTTCTGAGCAGGTCCCCCCAGGTGATGCGCTGGGACCTGGGCTGAGGCCTGGACAGTGGCCAGTATCCACCAACTGGGGCTGGGCTTTTCCCTTTGTAGCCCTTTGCCAAGCATGCGTGTGCCCACCTGTCACAGCCCTTCGGAGTTCCCATGGTGTCATTAGGTCATGGTGGCATTCCAGGCCTTTTCATGCTGGGGGCTCCTTACCACCAGCTCCATCAAATGGAACCACAAGCTATTCCCATCTTATATCAGAGGTAAACTCTCTTGGTCAAAGTAAACTTGGGCAAAAATTTTTTTTAAATTATTTTTAACGTTTATTTATTTTTGAGAGAGAGCGCAAGGCTGGAAGGGACCGAAAGAGAAAAAGACACAGAATCCGAAGCAGGCTCCAGGCTCTGAGCTGTCAGCACAGAGCCCGATGTGGGGCTCAAACCCACGAACTGTGAGATTGTGACCTGAGCCGAAGTCTGAGGCTTAACCAAATGAATCACCCGGGTGCCCCTAGACTTGGGAAAATTTAAGTCTCACGCAAAGCAGCTGGCTGTCCTGCGGTAGGCTTTTGGAAAGAAAGACATTTGTGTCACATGGGAAATCTCTCCCCATGCGTCCACTTCAGTTTCGTTCTGTCCTAACCTTAGACACAGACTAACAGTAGGGTGAGGCGCCTGACTCTTGGAGCCCTCCCGCTTGTTCTGTGACCCTGCAAGGAGCACCCCCAGGTTGGGTTCCGCAGGGGCTGCCCAGAGGACACTTTCCTCCACGTCCTGCAGGCTCAGCCCAGCCCGCTGGCAGGTGGCACTTCCGCTCTGCTCCTGGCCACTGGGCCTGCCTCGTCCCACCTCCTGGTTCACTGCTGCTCTTTTCTGTGCCCCTTGGAGAGGAGCAGGGGAACCCTGCCACAGGAGCCCTTGAGCCAGGATGCTGCCCGCGCAGAAGGGTCTGGTGGGAAGCTCTGCCCCCTGGCTGTTTCCAACATCAGCAGCCTGTTTGATTTGGATCGAACCCCAGGTTTCAAATTAAATCCTTCTTCAATTCTTTGGTTCTTTTTACACGTTGAGTCACCAAAGTGGCCAATGCTTAATTTCAGAGCCAGACCATCTTTTTTCTTTTCTTTTCTTTTTTCTTTTCTTTTCTTTTCTTTTCTTCTTTTAAGTTTATTTATTTATTTTGAGAGAGAGTGCACACGCAGGGAAAGGACAGAGAGAGAGGGAGAGAGAGCATCCCAAGCAGGCTCTGTGTTGTCAGCACAAAGCCCTACACAGGGCTCAAACTCACAAACCATGAGATCACCTGAGCTGAAATTAAGAGTCAAATGCTTATCCAACTGAGCCACCCAGGTGCCTCGCTCTTTTTTTTGGGTAGAGTTTATTTACAGAGCCAGACCATCTTGAGCCACAAAATGGAATCAAAATTCTGACCCAGGACAAGCTGGCTTTGTTATCAAGTTCCTGGTTGGGGGTCCAGACCTACCCTAGACTTCTACCTTTAAAAAAAATTTTTTTTAACATTTATTTATTTTTGATAGAGAGAGAGAGAGACAGAGCACAGCAGGGGAGGGGCAGAGAGAGAGGGAGACACAGACTCTGAAGCAGGCTCCAGGCTCTGAGCTGTCAGCACAGAGCCAGGCATGGGGCTCGAACTCATGAACCACGAGATCATGACCTGAGCCGAAGTCAGATGCTTAACCGCCTGAACCACCCAGGTGCCCCTAGACTTCTACCTTTAGAAGGACACATGGCTTTTGCCCCCTTTAGCTGCCCAGGTTGCCTTGTGGTGGGCCAACGTTTGAAAGGTGATAGGATCATCAAGAGTATGTGAAGTCAACTTCACAAATTGTGATATTTGGTCAAAGTGATTAATGACCATGTACACACTCTTTTAATTGAGGTATAAAGTAAACAGGAAGGCATCCTGGAACGACCTACCACTCTAGGTCCAAGTGATCTGTGACTTGCCATACAGCTTACATCAAAGACCCACCTTCCTACTGTGCCGTCCGGACCCTTCCCCAGCACAGGAAAGACCAGTCTCCCACGGCGGAGGGGTGAAGCTGGCACTGTTCAGGGAGGGAGACATTCCTTTATCCCCCTTCTGGAGATTTGGAATGGTCTTAGCCTTTTGTGTGCTTTTCTGGCTCTACAGCAATCCCCAGCAAGTTATTGTCTTGGTGGCTGATGGAAGTTGCCTTCCCTCCCAGCCCCTCAGGCACACGAAGCAAGGATGGGTCTGTGCCTTGTGCTGTCTACGTGGAGCTGTGGTTGGTAGCTGAGGTGGGCAGACGTTTGCCCCTCCTTTTCCTGACCTTAGCTCTGCTCCCCTTTCTGTGCAGGTGAACGCCCAGGCCCTTACCAGTGCCTTCTCTCCACACACCAAGCCTTGGATTGGTCTGGCAGAAGCTCTGGGGGCACTGATGCGAGCCTGGGCTGGATCCCCCAAAGGGACCATCCAGGTGGTAACACAGGGTGAGCTGGGGACACTGCAGAGGGAGGGGAAGAGGGTTGTGTGTGCAGCAGTTCAGTGACAGTGAGGGACTGGGAAGCAACTTGACCTGGTCTTGTGACCCCATGTCCCACGTTATGTCCGCATATGGCTCACTTGCTACCCAGTGGGGACAGAGGGGAGGGGCGCAGAAAAATCACTGGGAAATACATGTGATTTTCACAAGTCACGTTTATATAGTATTTTTAAGATGTAGGTGTTCTGGGTGCCAGAGAAACCTCCACAAGAGACAGAGTTTCACATGAGAGGCCACAGGATTGGTGGAGGGAGTCCCAGATTAAGCGACAGGACCTTTGATTCTGGGTTTGGCCCTGTCGCTTACCTGCTGTGTGACTTTCCTTTCTCTGAGCCTTGGGTTCTTGAAAAGTGAGAGTTGGGGTGGGCGTGCTAGACGAGGCGGTGGGACAGTTCGGGCTCTGTGACATAGTAAGGTGGGTCCTCGGGCAAGCCGATGGCCCTGGGGAGCAGTTGATCAGCTGGGGAGTGGGCATGAGGACAGTACTTGAGGTCTGCCCTCAGGCTTCAGCCACTTTTGCAGTGGGTCCAGCTTGTGCGGATGTGGTGAGAGATGGGGGAGGAGTCTAGCTCCCCAAACCCTGCCGAGGCTTGCCCCCCACTATGGCCTGCTATGCATCTGCTCACTTGGGGAGAGGTCGGGGGTGGTTAGACCCTGAGCACTGCCAGTAATAGGCAAGGTCAGAGCCAGGGGATCCCCGGAGAAAACAATGCGGGGAACTGGGTGGCAGTTACTGGCTCTCTGCCCTCCAGAGGGAAGCAGAACTGCCCCGGGCAGGGTGGGGGGTGGGGGGGGACAGGGCAGCGAGGAGGCCGAGACCCAAAGCTAGGCGCCAGTGGTCTCCGGCCCGCGGCTCCTGTGTTGTTCACCAAACAGTGATTTTATGATAACTTCTCCGTCCCCAGGAACCTCCCTGAAGAATGCTGGGAACTGCCTGAGCCCCGCGGTCATTGTCGGCCTCCTCAAAGACACTTCCAATCAGGCGGATGTGAACTTGGTGAACGCCAAGCTGCTGGTGAAAGAGGCTGGCCTCAATGTGTGTGCCCCTCACCCCCCCTTTCCTTTCCCTCTGGGCCCTGCCCTTCTCTCCCTACCTTTCCAGAATATGCTTACAGCCCCGCTCATTGAGTGGGAGCCCCGAGTGTAGGCCCCGTCGTTGACACTGACCGTCTGTAATAGGCAGCCATCGTTTCTCTGTCCGCCTGCCTCTGAGTGCTGCTGAGTGAACCCAGCCCTCCTGATAGTGCTTTGTGTATAAGTGCCCCATGAGAATGGGAGGCCGGAGCAGCACCCCTATTTTACAGCTGAGGAAGACGAGGGGCCAGGGTACATCTGGCTGGAGGCTGGGAGGTAGACCAGCAGTCTCTGACTCCTCTTACCATAGCACCCAGTTTCTTTCTTTCTTTTTTTTTTCTTTTTTTCTTTTTTAACATTTGTTTATTTTCAAGAGACAGAGTGTGAGTGGGGGAGGGGCAGAGAGAGAGGGAGACACAGAATCCCAAGCAGGCTCCAGGCTCCAAGCTGTCAGCACAGAGCCTGATGTGGGGCTCAAACCCACCAACTGTGAGATCATGACATGGGCTGAAGTCGGACGCTTAACCGACTGAGCCACCCAGGCGTCCCCATAGCACCCAGTTTCTTGATTAGCTTGCAAATTCTGGAAGCTTCCTACACGGCCCTCATGCCTCCCCTTTGGTGTCTTCCCCTCTGCTTCCCTTTTTAGGGCACAGCCTGCATTTCTCAGCCAGAGGGAACTCCCATGGCTCCTCTCTTCTTCTCCTCCTCCACTAGGCTGGGGAGTCTGTGCAGGAAGCGGTGGGCAGGGCGGGCCGCCCCCTTTCTCCTCCTTCCCAGCTCCCAGCCTTTGCCCGCACCTGGCAGATCTCTCCTTGCCCTCCCTTGACGGAGGCCGTTGACTGTCCCAGGAAGCTAATGCTCAGGGACACCTGACTGGGCCCATTGGCCCTCTCCTCCGGCCCTGAATCGCTGAGCATGTTGACCGGCCTGGAGCGCTACAGATCAGCAGTGAGGTGGACACAGAGGGGGGATGCAATGCAGCCGGCAGGCATAACGGAGCCCCCTTGCCTTCTCCCCGCAGGTGACCACCTCCCACAACCCTGCTGGGCCAGGGGAGCAGTGCTGTGGGGAAAGCCTGTTGACCGTGGCCCTGGCAGGTGCCCCCTACCAGACTGTGGGCTTGGTCCAGGGCACCACGCCAGTGCTGCAGGCGCTCAACGGAGCTGTCTTCAGGCCAGAGGTGCCTCTCCGCAGGGGTCTGCCCCTGCTCATCTTCCGGACTCAGCCGGCTAATCCTGCGATGCTGCCCACCATGATTGGTGAGGAGGGGTTCGTAGGGCTGGCCTGTGCCCTTGAAGCAGGGGCGAGTGTGTGTGTGGCACGGGACTGGGGTGGGGGGGGCGGTGGTCTCCCCTGGCATTGGGCTCCCTGGACCTTTGCCTCCTGTAGCCCCTCTCTGCCCCTCAGGGCATTTCTGGATCTGCAGCACACAGTGGGGGGGGGGGGGGGGGGAGGGGTTCTGTCCTGCCAGTTCCCAGAACATTTGGGAAGTGGATACAGAGTTCAGAGAGAAAGTGCCTTATCCCAGGTCACAGAGCCGTGGGCCGGCCGTAGGACCCCAGAGCCCCTACTGACTGACCTGCTCACCATATTAAGCACACAGTGTGGACGTGCCTGGAGAGGTGGGTCCCAGGCCTCTGGGCCCAGGAACTCTGAGTCTTTGAGTGTGGCTCTCCTGCCTGCGGGCCGGACGGCAACCAAGCCTGCGTAGACATCCGCTCCGGCAGTCATGAGCATCTTGGACCTGCCCAGGCCTCTGGCACCGGGACACTGGGAGTTTTGGAGCCCTTCCAGGTTTGGCTGAGTGCATCCACATACCTCAAAGGGCCTAATTTCACCATCCTTGCCAGCTGGCCAGAGGCACTTTCCTCTGCTTTTCTCCTTTGCTGTTGGTCCAGATAAAACCGACAACAAGCAAGTCAGGAGAAGGCTCGAAATCTGTGCCTGGATCTTCCCTTCTCTGCCTTGCCTGATGATCAGGGTGTTCCTAAAGAGTCTCTGGATAACAAGGGAAGCTGGGCAGGTGCCCTGGTGAACTGTCCCTTAGCTCTTTGATTCTGAGACTATCACCCCCCATTGCAACTTTGATCACAGGAATCCAGGACTTCCAATCCTGCTCCCTGCCTCTTGCTTCTTCCCCCATGCCCCGTGCCAACCAGGAGTTTGTCTGTCTACTTCCCAGGCCTTCTGGCAGAGGCAGGAGTGCAGCTGCTGTCTTACCAGACCTCGATAGTGTCAAATGGGGAGACCTGGCACGTCATGGGCCTCTCCTCTCTGCTGCCCAGCCTGGACGCGTGGAAGCAACATGTGACTGAGGTTTTCCAGTTCCAGTTCTGAGCCCTGGGGCTTTTCTGAAGAAAACCTGCCCACCGTGACCAACAGAGAGAGGAGATCCACATCTTTCGGGCCGACACTGCTTACTCTGCAGACCTCAGCTGACCTCTGTAGAGCAGTGAGAACCACCCAATAAAAAGCCTACCCCAGATCTCCAATGCGCTGCTGTTATTACCCTGAAGAGCCACCAGAGGGCACCCGCAGGCAGCCGTGGGCAAGGTTCGGCTGCAGGAGGGTAGTGGGTGTGGGGGGAGATTGGCGTGAGCAAAGTGCATGCCTGGGTGTGTGCTCAGAAGAGGGATCCCTCTCTTGTCTGTCTCTCAGGTTACTCAAGCGCATTTTTTGCAGGTAGAAAACTCGGTATTTCAGAATCCTGTGGTATTTCAGATCCCTTCCATCTGGGAGTATACGTGCACGTGAAAAAACAGAATTCCTCAAACGGGCACGTTACGCACGCAGGCTAGGTGATTTGCCTAGGAGGAAGCTTAAAATCCAGACCATTCCCAAAGAAGTCACCATTCAGTGGGAGGGACAGCACACAGAGGCCACTGGGTGTTCTGAGGTGTGTATGAATTCATGTTGAGTCCAGAAGAGGCATGATTTGAGCTGAGGGTGATATCCCTGAGGTGTTCAGAAGGTTTCATAAGGGGAAGAAAGTAAGTTAAGGTATGAGGCGTGAGAATACTTGCGATTTCACAAAGCCAGCTCAGAACGGGTTGGACAGTGTATTCTTGGCTTTAAAAAAGAAAAAAAAAAAGATGGTTTTCACGAAACATGACAGAATGGCACTCTCTGACCCTAAGGGTTTTACCTTTTGATGGTTCCTCCCCTTTAGGAGGAGATGACCTATACCTACCTTGGGCCCAATAGCATCTGTTTTTGAAGCTCCCATCTGAACTGAGAAGGCCTGGCCCAGGGCTGCTGGTGGGCATTCGCGGGAGCGACCCCCCACTATGGCCTCTTGAGTGCTGTGATTGAGTGAAAGGCCCAGGGGAACCACCAGGGATGGTGGCTGTGCTGTGTCTGCAGTGCTCCGAGAAAAGGGTGGGCCTTCAAGGAATGTCTAATTCTCCTAAACCTTTGTTTTCTCATCAGGAGGAGGGATGGGTGCCTCAGAACCCCAGTGAGGATTAAAGCGATTAACATGGGGTTTCTGGGAAGTGCACTTGGTAAATACAAGTTTCTTCATCCCTTTCTTTGAGAGTAGACGGCAGGTCTCCCTCAGTCTCTTTCACAGAATCCCATGCACCAACGTGGCCCTTGAGGCCACCGATCCTAGAAAAATAGGCTGAAAATGATCAAGTTCCAAAGTGCGTTGAAATTCGAACTCAACATTCAGCCTCGGTGTTTTTCTTCAAAACTCTCTGGACACACCGTACTTGGTGCTCAAAGGTGGTCAGAACAACTTCTGGGAACTCTAACTACTGGAGCATCTCTAAGTGGCTTTCTAGCCTTGGTGGCATGAAAAGGCATGGGACAATTTCCTTGCATCGTCTTGTCCCACGACCATCCACATAACTCCCAGATCCATAAAAGCAAGACTTGCAAACCCAGCTGGCGCCACACAGAGGATGCTGTTTATTCCTCGGTGTTCTCTGTGGTTTGTGGCATCTCTGTACACCTCCCTTTGGAGAGCAATGTCATTCTTGTGTATCTTGGCCTGGAAGGAGAGGCGTGCCTTCAGCTCTCTCATGGAAGCAGTGGGCCGGCCAGTCTTCACGTCTGTGTTGATGCGTCATGTGATGCATTCCTGCTCGAGGCACCTGTAATGTGGCTTGGTGCCCTTACCTAGTGATCCTTTCATCCTCTTTCCTGCTCCAGGTCACCCAGGGCAATTTTTTTTTTCCTACACAGGGAAATTCTTTACCCGCCAACCCTCTGTGGACAAATAAACCAATGATAGTAGCAGACTTTAGGATGAACGTGGGACAGGGCAACTGAAAATCCTTCCCTCTTGTGCTGACCTTCCATAGGTGGGGAGGGCTCTTTTCACAGCCAGCAGGTGTCAGTTTCAAGGAAGTGCTCCCAGAGCCATGAGAGGAAGGCCCAGTGCTCTCAGTGAAGGAGGGGACTTGCATGGGGCCAGGAACCTCTGTGCAGTAGATGCAATGACCAATGACATCCTGGGTGCCCTGGGTTGAACCAGGGCTGATAATCAGCTGGTGTCCAAGGGCACAGGCGGCATCTATTCAACTGGTCGGCATCCTGATATCCTCGTTGTTAAATCTTTTTATGATCACGCCCACATTGTGTTCACATGACTCCTGAGTGGAGGCAGGCACCAGCATCGGGTGATATGGAAGGTTCTGGTTGCTCAGGCCAGCAGAGGCAGTTTCAGCACCAAGACCCCACAGTGAGGTCCGTTTGGATAAAAGGCAAGGAAGGCCCAGAAACTCTGATCTCAAGAACTCTGGTGAGTAGGGTTTTTTTCCCCACGCCTACAGACGCCACTCCAGAGACCTTAGGAAAGGCATATGTTGTCCCGCCAGGATTGCCAACTAGACTAAGGGCCTCCAAACAGCTTGCCGAGGGGGAGCAGGCAGCAGGGTTCAGCAAAGAGGGGCTGCTGAGCCGTAGCCCCAGCTGGTGTAACCGGAGGAGTTCAGCACACGCCCGGAGAAGGCTGGGAAGTCAGCTGATGCTGTGTTAGCTGCTCAAATCGGGGTTCATCTCAGATTTTCTGGTGCCTCTTGTGACATGAACGGCCTTGGGCACACAGTGAAGTGAGCTGGCTCAGCATCTCATTCCCACAGGCCCCGTGCCCCGCTATCCCTAGCACCTCCCCTGCCAGCCGGCCCTGCTCCCCAACAATGGAAACCATCTTCTCTGCCTCATAGCACCCCTTTCTCACTGGAACAGCTGAGGAAGCTTTCTAAAAGGCCCTTTGTCCTTCGTCCCCGTCTCGCACTTCTCTCAGCTCAATCCCACCTCCCTGAACCACTGCTATTTTATGAGGACCCTAGAAAAAGCAGTGCCCTAACCCAAGGGGGTACAAACCATCTTGTGGTGGAAAAATTCCCTGGTAGCTACCAAAATTCTTTTTTTTTTTTTTTTTTTTTTTGGCTGGAGGAGTAAAAAGCATGCTGTATTAACCTCTGTCCTGTATTTATTGCCCCAGATAACACTGGCAAGGCCTGAACAAGGAGCTTTGGTTGCCCTTGAAGTCATTTCTAGCCTGTTCTGCGTGGTGGCATCATTAGATCAGGGAAGGAAGCTGGGTGCAGAAGCTATTTCCCCTAAGCCTCTCAGAGAGTGGAACTGGACGGAGAGAGGGAGGGTGTGAGGTGTGTGCTTAGCAGTTTTACAGCTGTGGGCGGGGGGGGGGGGGGGGGGAGCGGTGTGGTGAGGAGACTGGGGGCCGCAGAGCCCGAAGGTCCAGCAGGCTTCTGTGCATGTTGGCTGGTGCAGGTTTTGTGCTGGTTTCCAAGAACTATAAGAGCGAGTTCCTCCCTCTAACTTTTGCATTGTGTTATATGGGCTTATATAGGGGCACCTGGGGGCTCAGTCGGTTAAGCATCCAACTTAAGCTCCGGTCATGATCTTGTGGTTCATGGGTTTGCGCCCCACGTCAGGCTCTGTGCTGACAGCTCAGGGCCTGGAGTCTGCTTCGAATTCTGTCTCCTTCTCTCTCTGCCCCTCTCCTACTCACACTCTGTCTCTCAAAGATAAATAAATGTAAAAAAATAAATAAATAAAAAAGTTCCCGGTATAAAATTTAGAAATTGACAGAAAAACTTAAGAAAAGGAATGAAGCTATAACAGCACAGAAATTTAATAATGATACAAACAGCCACAAAGCTGTGATAAGCAAAGTTATCTGGATGTTTTCACAGTTCTGGAGGGCAGCGATTGTGAGCTAGGCCTTCTTTCCAACCCCTCCTCCCCAGAAGACCTCTGCAGTACCATAAGCCCTTGACAGTGATTGTGGCAGAGAAAGGCATAAAGAGCGCTAAGGATGGCCCCTCACTCTCCAGGGGCAGTGCTTCTGGGGGCTACTGTGTCCGATCCAATCCATTTCCATCTAAGAGTGGGCTTTTAAAAATATGATCCGCGGGCAGAAATTCTGCTAGCGTAGATTTCTCAGGAACCACTCCATGGATCTGTAGAATTTATTTATTTATTTATTTATTTTTTTAATTTTTTTTTTCAACGTTGATTTATTTTTGGGACAGAGAGAGACAGAGCATGAATGGGGGAGGGGCAGAGAGAAAGGGAGACACAGAATCGGAAACAGGCTCCAGGCTCTGAGCCATCAGCCCAGAGCCTGACGCGGGGCTCGAACTCACAGACCGCGAGATCGTGACCTGGCTGAAGTCGGACGCCCAACCGACTGCGCCACCCAGGCGCCCCTAGAATTTAAAGAAAGAAAAGAACCACATCAATGCGACTCTCACCCTGGGCGTCCCCCCCCCCTTGCTCCTGGTACCTGTTTCTTGTCTGAGGTGAGGCTATGCAGAGGGGCTCTCCTACCTGGTCCTGAGGTCTGGGGAGCTCCGCTGCCCACCCAGACCCGAGCCTAGGTGCCTGAGCTTCCCCTGTGCCCCGTGCCACGGGAGCCAAGGGACACATTCTGCCTGATGCAAGCGCGGGCTGGTTGGGGTGCCTGGGTGGTTCAGCTGTGCTGACAGCTCAGAGCCTGGACCCTGCTTCGGATTCTGGGTCTCCCTCTCTTTCTGCCCCTCTCCCACTTGCACTCTGTCTCTGTCTCTCTCTCAAAAATAAATAAACGTTAAAAAAAAATAATAACAAAAAAAGAGCAGGCTGGCAAGGCTGGATGGTGACGAGACGGAGCTCCCCAGAGCACCACACTGACATAAAATCTAACTCGGCTAAAATTTCATTGTGGTAGGTTCCTCGCTTGAGGAACGACATGAGAGAGACGACAACAGGAGCCCCAGCTTTCCTCTTCAGAGGCATCATGTTTATGGATTGTGATGGGAAGGGAGCCTAATTCGGAAACTCTCCTTTGAAAGTCCCAAATTTTTCTGTCTCTCTCCTTTTTTTTTTTTTAATTAATTAATTTATTTTTTTGAGAGAGAACAAGAGTGAGTGGGGGAGAGGCAGAGAGAGAGGGAGACAGAGAGAATCGCAAGCAGGTTCCACACCATCAATGCAGAGCCTGATGCGAGGCTCGAACTCACGAACCGTGAGATTGTGACCCGAGCCGAGGTCGCACGCTTAGCCGACTGGGCCCCCCAGGCGCCCCCCTCTCTCTCTGCTTCTGATGCCTGAACTAGCTTGACACATGCAGCTGTCTCCTCTTTGCCATTGACTTGCCCGTAAGAATCAGGCTGCAAACAAGCAAGCCAGCAACCAGTGACCCCAAGGCAGTGCCAAAGTCTGTGACCCTGCTCGCTGAGCTCGTGGGTCCACCACACCCTGCGGGCCCGGCCCGGCAGGCCCCTTGTCCACCTCGTCTGGCACTTCACATCCCCGCAGGGGAGGCCAGGCCGTGTGAACCGAGGACATCTGCATCCTGTGGTCTTGCTGCTTTATCCGCATATCTCCTTTCCCCGCGGGCTTCCTCCTCTTCCCTTGCTCCACACCTTGTCCTTCGCAAACATTTTTACCCTTCTTCCTTCATCTACCAAAGGAGGGAAACTATACACGTGCACACACAGGAAGTGTTTGGGGATTGCATTTATCGAGATTTATGGGTCGTTGCAGAAATTGCTTCTCTCTCTTCCATTCTCCATTTTACCAACTTGCAAGATAAACCAAAGGCAGATGTCTGAGTCCATGAGCTACAAGATTCTAAATCGGAATTCTTGATTTTCCTTTAAAAACACCCAAAGAAGTCTCCCATGCCCCCTTCTCAGGCAGTCCTCTGGCAGGAACCCTTCTGTCCTCCCCACCCCCATCCCCTGTTGAGTTTCCACACCTCACCCCTTCCTCCCCAGGAAGGACTACATGGTGAGGCTCCCGTCCACCCAAACTTCTGGCTCCAGCAGAATCCCCAGCACCCTGTTTCTTCATGGATCTGCCCCCAACACACCAGTGAGTACCTTTCCTGAAGCCACTCATCTTTGTTACTGGTCTGTCCCCGCTGGAAGAACAAGTCCCACAGGCTCAGGCTCACAGCCTGCTTCCCCTCATAGATGCTAACTTGGTTTCTGCCAAACTTCTAGGGGACCTCCCTCTGGTGAGCAGATTGGGTAAACCAGTTGCCCCCCACCCCCTTTTTTTTTTTGACATTCCCAAGTTTCAAGCACAGCCCTTCCCCAGCTCTAGTCTTTCCAAGGCAAAGAGCCCCAACAGTTTGACGTGGTCCTCATGGTACAAACTCCCCACCTCTGATCACCTTGGAGCTATGGATCCAGTCTGGCCTGGTGACACTATCGGAACTGCATCTGAAGAGGAAAAGCTCTGTGCCACCAGCCCTGAAGAATCACTCACCACCTTTAGACCGGTCGCCGGGCGTACTTGCGACGATGTAGCTCATCCACTTGCTCCAGGTACCAGGTGCCTGGGAACAGGCTGCTTATGTCACCAGGTGGTGAGAAATTCACTGTGGAGGGAGCAGAAGCAATGCTTAGGGAAGGCTGCATGGGGGTGGGGAAGAGACAATAGTCTGGGGATGCCTTCACGGTGAAGCTGTCCTGGCTGTGCTGCAAGGGGCTGTGAGGCCACCTGTTACCTCCCCCCCGACAGAGCCCCGGACCAGCCCAAGAACCAGAAGCAGCCATCTTGAATCTAGTATTTGGCTTGCCTATTAGAACTTTTCCTCAAGGAGTATGACCTTTCCTTACAGTAAGCTCACCTTCCTCTATTGAAGTCCTCATCATGTCCTTTTGTCAATGCTATCTGGCTTGAGGTATGTGTGCCTTTGAGCTTCCTGGCTTCTAACAGACACTTCCTTCCTAGCCCTAAATTCTCTGGATCTGATGCATTGTGGTATTTCTGTTCTTCGTCCGTCAGCATTCATCTTGGGTCCTGTTTTTATTTTGTTTTTCTTCTTTATTCTAACATGTCCCCTGTTGCAGACATGCAGACTACTAGGTCTAAAGTTTTCCAGAACGTTCCCATTTCTGTGAATTCTGTGTCCTTTTCATATCACACTGCAAGCCATGTGTCCCAAGTCTTTGAGAAAATATGTTTTGTTCTGGTACTGTTTTTAAAACCACCGCCTGAGTGGCTAGTCGGTTAAGCATCTGACTTCGGCTCAGGTCATGATCTCATGGCTCATGAGTTCAAGCCCATATTGGGCTCTGTGCTGACAGCTCCGAGCCTGGAGCCTTCCTGGGTCTCCCTCACTCGCTGCCCCTCCCCTGCTCGTGGTCTGACTCTCTCTCTCTCTCAAAAATAAATAAACATTAAAAAAATTTTTTTAAACCACCATCTGGTCTTTCCAGTTGTAACTTTAGCTTTTGTGTTTTTTTCCTTTGTTGCTTTTTTTGGGGGGGGGGCAATACTTTTTTTTTTAATGTTTCTTAGGGAAAGGGGGCAGGTAGGCAGAGATAGTAATATCTGTTGATAGCTTATTTATATACATTAATTCATTTAATCAATTGGCAATCTTGCAAAGCTGGTAATGATTTTAGAATGAGACAACTGAGTAAGATTTCAATAGTTTCGCCAAAGATAAAGAGCTGATGTTTGTCACAGGTCAGTTTAGATTGGAATATCCAGCTCCAAAGTCTGGGTTCTTTCACCTGTTACACAGATAGCAGTTTTCAAGACCACGCATCTAGTATCCTTGGGACTACACTGTCCCATATCCTGTTTTGAGTGGGTAGCTACAGTCTGTCCTGGGAAGTTACATGCTGCCTCCCCGCTCTTCTCTACTCTGCCAAATGCTTCCCCACTCAATTCTTGCACCCTTGGACATAACAGATTTTCTCCCCATCATATCATAGACATATTTGCGCTGGCCCGCTGTAGTCCAGACTTCCGATGAATCCCCAGCTCTCTGCCCCTGGCATGGAATCCGAGAACAAAAATCTCTCTCTTTCTCTTCCTGCCCTTTTTCTTACCCTTATGGTAGAATTGTTCTCTTTGGTCCATTATTTCTGTGAACTCCTCGGGAGACATACGCTTCCGGGAGGCGAGGCGTTTTGGCAGGTCTGAGACACTGGACACCAGCTTTTCCAGGGGGGATCCTGGGAGACAATGGCCAGACTGTTAAATCTACTTCACGGTCATTATCACTGCTGCTGACCATGAGTCCGATAGACAGCGAGGTTCTGTGAAAGTTCAGACCCTGAAGGAAAGTGCTGTGTGTGGCTTAGCATGTCAAGAAACGATAAAGGTCAGCAAACATGTTAGCAAAACATACAAGCAAACACACTCATCCGGTCAAGGTATGTCCCACATAGTGCTTACGTGTGCACCCCTGATCACATCTGATGTAAAATAATCAGCAAATATTTATTGGATATCTCAAACCCACCAACTTCCCTTTAACCGGTTGTGACAAATGACCATTGATTACTTCTTGCCTCGTCCATTTGCTGGAACTACCTGACTTGTTCCCCCATTTTCGCTTTTGTTTCTCTTCAGTCTAGTTCAAGTAGGAGCCAGGCAAATGCTTCAACTACATAAGTTAGACAAACTTACTCCATTGCTTAAATCCCTTTAGGGAGTTCCTTGGCTTTTAATCACAACATCGTTCTGTCAAGATAGGAGCCTCAGTAGTGATGAGGCAGAGCGTGGTTTCTTTTACCAGATGAATCTTACCAGAAGTGCCTGATAGACAGAACTCACCTGGAGAAGCATCCTGGGACACTCGAAATGAAAAAAAACTCGCTGCCAAGCCAGAACCGTAAGAGAAGGCCCCAATCCTGGAGCCAGCCAAGTCTTGGGCAGAGTGCCTGCAGGGAAAGAAAACCCCAGAAATGTATTGGCATTATACTCTGCACTTCAAATAAGCCACCAACCTATCGGCCCAATCTAGCCAACCTCTTGCAAGTAGAAATGGGCTCCAGCCTCTCTACGCAAATAGGGACTTTTGGAAGACCCTGGGGATAGGCCCAGAGAGAAGAAAATCTGCCGGGAGGAGAGCAACTAAAATCCAAGCTACCGAAGGCACAATGAGCATAACGGAATTTGGGGGTATGAAAGGGGCTCCTTCTCACCTATGAGGACAAGATGAATTCAGTGAACTCGGAAGTTTGGAGGGCAGACCAATTCAAGGCTTCCATGTTTGCTGGTAATGTTTCACCACGTGTAACTTTTTTATCATCCCCTCATCAGTAATAATTTGATCGAGTACATATACATATATATATATATATATATATATATATATATACATACATTTATATATGTCCTATGTTATATGCAGGTACTATAGTACAGGTATCGCCTTATAAAACCCACAAAATAGAATATCAACAGAAATACCAAATAACATCTGAGCACTTGCTGAACACTACTGTTTCAATTCTTAAAAAAAATTTTTTTTAATGTTTATTTATTTTTGAGAGAGAGAGTACAAGCGGGGGAGGGGCAGAGAGAGAGAGGGAGACACAGAATCCAAAGCAGGCTCCAGGCTCTGAGCTGTCAGCACAGAGCCCGACATGGGGCTCGAACTCATGGACCGTGAGATCATGACCTGAGCCAAAGTCAGAAGCTTAACCGACTAAGCCACCGAGGTGCCCTTAATTCTTTTAGACGTTTAACACTCATCAAAACCCAAAAAGGTAGGTATTATTAGTGTACACATTTTATAGATGGGGAAAGTGAGGCACACAGAGGTTAAGTATTTTTCCAAGGTCAAACAAAGCTGATAAGTGGTATTTGAACCTAGGTTGCAGGTTCTACAGCTTGACTCTTAACCGCCAGTTAAGTGCTCTCTAACTCAGTGGAGCGCTGTGTACTCTCTTCCTAAGTACAGAGATTTCAAATGGATGGGATAAAAACATGCACAAAAGTGCTCCTGTATACTTGCTGCATCCGGGCAGGTCTTGCACGTCCCTTGACATCATACAACATCACGTTGGAGACCATTGTTTAATACCGATAGTAAAGCTGCCTATACATATACTTTTGAAACAAGTTTCTTTCATTCTCTTTCCTTCTTTCTTTCCTTCCTTACAAATTTCTGAACTAGAAGAGGAACCAAACTTGGTTGACCCCTCTGACCGTGGGTTGGGAGGGAGATGGTGGGACCAGACATAGTACTCACTGGGACAGAAGGGATGCCAAGCATCCATACAGCGATGAGGTGTATGTATTCCCGTTGTGCGTGGAGAGGTAAAGGGAGGCCTTGGTTTTCTTGTTGAACATGTCCAGAGAGGCCTTTTGAAGTGCCTTATCCAGGTCCTTGTTGGTGTAGGTGTCTTCCAGCTTTAGCCCCCTGGGAGGTGGCCAGAAAAACAGGCCAGGTGAGACAGCATAAGAAGGGAGGGAAGTAACAGCTTCTGGAAAGAAGACTTTGGGGCACGTGTTTTTATTACAAAATACTAGGAAATACAGACAAGCACAAAGAAAAACGATGTCACTAAGAGTCCTACCATTCAGAGAGAGCACTTAGGTCATACTGTTCTTGCAGAATACATCCTGCTTTCATATAAAAAAGTTAAGTGGAAAATAAAATCATGCTATGCATTCTACTCATCATGCTTCCCTGGCTAATTTTCCCTATGACATTAAATCATCTTCCATAACATTATTTTTAAAGGCTGCAGAACGAGTCATGGTACAACATGCCCTACCTTAACTACTCTCCCCACACCTGTCCCCCAGTGAAAACACTACAGCAAAGAGCGACCTGTTCCCTTAAACATGTGGATTTGCTGAACCAAAAGGTGTGCACCTCTTCAAGGCCTTTGCTTCGTGTTTTCCTATTTCTCCCCAATGTCCTTGTGTCAGTTGACACGTCCATGGTTGCCTGTCTTCCCAAAGCCTTGTCACTTCTGGGTGTTCAAATTTTAAAACAGCTATGTAAGGAAAATGGTAACTCGCTTAGATTTCGTGAGTGCACACGGTGAAAAATAGGATTATGTGCATTTCTTCTTTGAGGAAATTTCTGGTCCATATCTTTTTCTCCATTTTCTATCAGGGTGTTTATCTTATTGTTGATGAGGCTTTCATATATTAAAGACAGTAAACTATTACCTTTGGTGTATATTAGAATTTTGTTTTTCATGGGACAGAAACACTACTTCTAAGGCATAGATCTAAGACATGGGTCTTAGAAGCAGTGTTTGTGGGGCGCCTGGGTGGCACAGTCGGTTAAGCGTCCGACTTCAGCCAGGTCTGTGGGGCGCCTGGGTGGCGCAGTCGGTTAAGCATCCGACTTCAGCCAGGTCACGATCTCGCGGTCCGTGAGTTCGAGCCCCGCGTTGGGTTCTGGGCTGATGCCTCAGAGCCTGGAGCCTGTTTCCGATTCTGTGTCTCCCTCTCTCTCTGCCCCTCCCCCGTTCATGCTCTGTCTCTCTCTGTCCCAAAAATAAAATAAACGTTGAAAAAAAAAATTAAAAAAAAAAAAAAAGAAGCAGTGTTTGTGCTAATTTTGATATTTTAGTTAGTGGTGGGGTTAGTAGGGGCAGTAGGTTAGCAATAGGGGCAAGTGTTGGTAGAATACACCAAAACTTGAAAAAAAAAACAGCTACCAAGAATAAAAGGGAATATTTTCTTCCCAGTGGGAAATGTATATTGAAGAGTCTTCTTTTCTTTCTTTTTAAATTTTTTTTTTTCAACGTTTATTTATTTTTGGGACAGAGAGAGACAGAGCATGAACGGGGGAGGGGCAGAGAGAGAGGGAGACACAGAATCGGAAACAGGCTCCAGGCTCTGAGCCATCAGCCCAGAGCCCGACGTGGGGCTCGAACTCAAGGACCGCGAGATCGTGACCTGGCTGAAGTCGGACGCTTAACCGACTGCGCCACCCAGGCGCCCCAAGAGTCTTCTTTTCTAAATGTCTTGGAGTGATGCCTCAATAAATAGTACTCTTCTAAGGGGGTGAACTAGACTATCTCCATTTCATAGGTGGAGGATATTGAGGCAACAAGTGAGTCATTAAACCAAAGGCAAGTGAGAATGAGGCCTGACGCTCCTGAAGTTGCCATCCCATACTGTGATTATCTGCTTCTAGGTGTTTCTGTAAGATCCTCAAGGGAGGGACCAGGGAGTCACATTCATTCTGGTGTCCTTAGAGTTTAGTAATGATGCCTGACGCATAGCTGATGTTCATAAAATGTTTTTTTGACTTGGGACACCTGGGTGGCTCCGTCGGTTAAGTTTTGGACTTCGGGTAGGGTCATGATCTCACGGTTTGTGGGTTCGAGCCCCAAGTCAGGCTCCATGCTGACAGCTCAGAGCCTGGAACTGCTTCAGATTCCGTGTCTCCCTCTCTCTGCCCCTCGCCCGCTCATGCTCTGTCTCCCTTTCTCTCAAAAATAAATAAACATTAGAAATTTTTTAAAAAAATGTTTCTTGACTGAATGATTTAGCCACACTCCCTTTCCCCTTTTTTTCTTATTCTCTGAAGCTTCTTATAGCCACTTGATCTCGAGGTGCTGGCAAACGCCCTGTGCTCCCTGAGATAAAAGGAGGAGGGCGCTATGCAGACCATTACCCAATAACTCGTGGACTCCGTGTCATTTGTATTGTGTTGGAGGATTGCCCCTTCTCCCCCCATGGCTGCCTAGACGTGCAGAAACCTCCTCTTTCCTCAGCCCTCACGAACCTCTAGGTTCCCCCAAAGAGGACTCACCTGAAGTCCTCCAGCCCCTTATACAGGCTGGTCTTCATGTTGCTGCTGGCTGACAGGAAGTCATTGAACATCAGGCGAGCCAGAGATTTCTGGACCATCTTGCAGAAGGGCGTGTGAAAGATCATAAACTGTAAGTCATCGAGAGTGAAAGGCCGATCGATGCCAGCTGGAAGAGGAAATGTGAAAGCAAGGATGTGCCATGGCAGATGAGCCATTTAGACCTGTGTCCCGCGACCTAAGTGTGCTGAGGGACTCACAGCCTCCAGCAACCCACATGGGTTTGTTCATTCACTTAACGAGCATTCTGTTAAGCACTTACTTATAAAGAAAGAAGTGAGAGAAACAAATATTTTCTTCCTCTCTACTGTTGCCAACCTTTCTGACAGATAATTCCTCCAAATCAAACTACTGTTGCATTACTTTCTCTATTTTTCAAAGGAGGAAACAGAGTCTCTAAAATATGAAGCTAGGGCATGTGTCCAAGATTACCCCATCTTGAAAATGGCTGACTTTGGATTTAGGTTCTGATGTCTCTGACTCTACACCCCAGACTGTCTCTCTCACTCCAAGGAGGAGGGCAATGTGCCCTCTGCCCTTAGGAGTGTTTATAATTTAGTGCTGAGAGTCAAAGCAGCATCAATCAAATTTCGTAGGAGGTTAAGGAGCAAAATTAGAATGCCAAAAGGATTCCGAGCTGGTGAGAGTAATTAGCCAAGAGCGATTTTATAGTGGACGGGAGGTAGAGAGGTCCAGGTGGACTGCTTAACCCGTGGGGTCGGTGGCAGCTGGCATTCCTCTCAGCATGGTGGAAAGGGTCAAGAAGTGGCTCCTTAGGCCACCCCTAGAGCATCCGTGCTCTGGCACTTCTGTACATGCCTTTTCCTACACTGATGCTTGTCTGGGCAGGAGTACGCAGTTAAGAACCCTTGTATTTTCTTTAAAGTAGATTGCTCTGTATTTTTAAGCTGAAGTTTGTTTCTTTTCTGATTACGAAAGCGGTACATGTTTTCTTAGCAAGAAAACTCAGAAACTAAAGGTGAAAATAAAATTAACTTGTAATATTACCATCCAAAGACAAATCACTAATACGTTAGTGTACCAAAAATAGAGGTCAGATTTTTCAACACTAATATGTTAGTGTACCAAAAATAGAGGTCAGATTTTTCAACAACCAGACTTTAAGAGGTAGCAAACTACAAATCATGAGTCAAATCACTCCTGGCTTCAACAGAAACAAATCCTAGCCCCAGTAGGAGGTGGTTATTCTGACACACCACAGTACCTCCCCAGGTGGCTGACACCCACTGGTTTCCTACTGGTGGCTTTGGTTCTGAATTGCTTCCTTTCTTTCATTTAACTTCATACTTGAATTTGGATGGCTTCCAGATGGACTTAAGCATAGATCCATGGAAGGGTGTCAAAGGAAGGGTACTTTCACTCTTGATGACTTACAGGGTGTCAAAAGGTGTCAAAGGAATTACATGATGCAATTCTCTTGAGATCATTTTTGGAGGAGAGAAGAAACCTTGTCTTAAGCTTTTAGGACAAACCCTTGGCCCCATGGAAATAGAGTCCCCATTTTCTGCCCTCTGAGCCCCATACCTTGCTTCCACTGGTTCTGGATTTTTTGACGGTATAATGTGTAACATCTGTCCAAGGCCCGTAGGTAGCACTGGATGGAGAGCTTCCCATCCACCATTGGGTACTCTGTAGCCACATCTGGTTTGTAGAAGTCGTATACGTTCTCCATGTGGGTTCCCCTAAGCCCTGGCAAGGCACACAGAGGGATTCAGGACTGTACAATGCAGTCCCCACAGAGCAGAGAGGATAGGGGAACCATGTGCCAATAATTTCTTGGTCTTCCTCTGTCTCATGCTCAAGCCTGAACCCACTCAACATCCCTCACACATTCAAAGGAAGTTGAACAGATTGTTGCTCTTATATCATGAGATGTATATTTCCTTTTCCATACCTATACAGGCTTAAAATCTGGAATAGATGCGAAAAGTCTCAAGGGAGAACCTTTCTCCTCATACCCAATTATCTTCTTTCATATTCAGTTGCCAGTGTAGCTCCTTAAAGGTCCTCATCTACAGCATCAATGCCACTCGTTCCATGCATCATTATCCCCATGTGTGATCGTGCAGAAGAGGAAAGCTCACCGATCCCTCTCTTCCCTTCCTCCCTGCCCTTTGCTCCCCAGTATATACAGCCCTTTGAAGGCAAGCAATGTCATCCTCAAATCCATACTTTAGCTCTGCATAGTGAGTATGCCAGCTTGGGAATGGGAGCTATGTATTTGACTATGCCATGCACAGTCTCTTTGTACCACATATCCACAGTTTATCACAGACCTCTCTCGAGGGCCAGAGGGGCCTTGGGTCCAACCAGCATGGCCACGGCTCCAGCCCCACCTGTGGGACGAGCGTTACCACTGGGATAGACTGCAATGTCTCCACAGACCACCATTGCATAGCGACCTGTAATGAGAGACAAGACGTAATTATTATCACTACCAAATCTTGAGTAGACGGGGTGCTTTCTATGACCCAGGCACAAATACAAAATCAGTGAACAAAACAAATATCTCTGCTCTCACAATAAGCCTATATATCAGGTACAGTTGTTCCCTCTTTATAGACAAAGAAATTGAGGCCCAAGGAACTTAAGTCATTTGGCCAAGGCACACAGCTAATAGATAGTATGATAAGGATTTAGGGTCAGGATTCCAACACAAATTCATTGAAACCCAAGAACCTTCTTTTAAGAATTCGAACAACTCCCAACTCCATCCCCAACAACAAAAATATTGTTTTATATATAGTTTATATATAGTTTAGAAACTATAAAAAAAAGTATTTAGAAGCTGTTAAAGAAAAGATTAATAAATTTGGCTATCTAAAAATTCAAACTTTTTATCAGAAACAAGCTCAGACAGGGGTGCTTGGGTGGCTTAGTCGGTTGGGTATCCGACTTCGGCTTAGGTCATGATCTCACGGTCCGTGAGTTTGAGCCCTGCGTCAGGCTCTGTACTGACAGCTGAGCCTGGAGCCTGTTTCAGATTCTGTGTCTCTGTCTCTGCCCCCCGCCCCACGCTCTGTCTCTGTCTCTCTCAAAAATAAATAAACATTAAAAAAAAAAAAAGAAAGAAAGAAAAAGAAACAAGCTCAGACAAACTGGGGACATATTTACAATATTTAAAATCAACAAAAAGCTATTTTCTTTCATTTATAAAAGTCTCATAAAAAAAAAAAAACAAGGTATGTAATAGGAGAATGGCCAATGAACATCCCAAAAAATATTGAAGTTCTCTTATAATGAAAAAAAAAAAGACAAATTCTTATTTTTCCCTATTAAGTTGACAAAGATTAGAAAGTTTGATAATATGTATTGTAAGAATGTACTTTTTAGTACATCTTGAAGAACAATTTGGCACATTCTATCAAACTCTTATTTATTTATTTTAAAAGTTTATTTATTTATTCTGAGATAGTGTGTATGTGTGCGGGAGAGGGACAGAGAGGGAGAGAGAGAATCCCAAGCAGCCTCTGCTCTGTCAGCACAGAGCCTGATACAGGGTTCAATCTCACTAACCGTGAGATCATGACCTGAGCTGAAATCAAGAGTCAGAGGTTCAACCGACTGAGCCACCCAGGTGCCCCTCTATTAAACTTTCAAATCAACATATGAAGCAACTCCATTTCTAAGAACTTATTCTTACCATACTATCACAAGCATGGAAAGCTATTATACAATGTTCATTAAAATATTTTTTTAGGGGCACCTGGGTGGCTCAATCAATCGGTTAAGCAGCTGACTTTGATTTCAGCTCAGGTCATGATCCCAGGGTTGTGGCATTGAGCCCTCCGTTGGGTTACACACTGAGCATAGAGCCTGCTTAAGATTCTCTCTCTCTCCCTCTGCCCCTCTCTTCCACTTGTAGGCTCTCTCTCTCTCAAATTAAAAAATAAAACATTTTTGTGTAATTGTAAAAAATATACAGTCTAAAGATCTATCAATATGGGACCAATTAAATAAAATTTGGCATATTCATCAATAGAATATTGTAAGGCTTTTCAAAGATAAGGTAGACCTTATATATATTGATATAAAATGACCTCTAAGACATCATGGAGATGAGGAATAATATGTACAATGTTAAAAACTAAAACTGACTACTTATGTGTATGCTTGGAAGTACATAGAAAAATTCTGGAAGAATATATAGAAACCGTTAGTGTGAAATTTTGGAAAGTGATAATGCGGTGTCGAAAGGGAACTTTTCTTCACTGTCCACTCTTTTGTGTATGTGTATATTTTTTAATTATAAATTTCAATTACTTTCACTAAAGAAAAAAAAAGAGCAAAAATTGAAGTCTGCTGGACAATCTGAGGCTATACGACTTTTTCCTTCCCTCATACCCTACTGTCTCTCTGGAGTGATTCTGAAATTCCTGGTAAGTCCTAGAACCATCTCTGTCCATCTGAGGGACCCCAGGTGGAAGGTTGGCCAGATGAAAGCAGAAATCCCACCTACACTGATTTTGTCTAGTCTTGGTGGTTGCCATTAGGCTAAAGTTTAAATACGCTTTTGTTTTGATACAAAATGATTCACATCTCAATCGTTTTTTTTCCTCCCTCTGACCAAGACATCATGTTAAAGAAGGATACCCTTCTGTGGAGTATGCTGCCACTCAGCAGAATCTACTCATTTGAAATGACATACTTGAAGCTTATGATATTCCCGAACAAGGTTCTGAGTTTTGGTTAAAGGTTGGTGAGTGTCCCTTGCCCTTCATTTCTATTCTCCAACTAAATGCTTGACTGGACATATTGGTGATGACAGGAGTAGGGGTTGCTGGACAGGCAATAATATAAGTGCCAAGTAGGAGAAGCATTGTAAGAACAGATTTGATGATGTAGAGGCTGGGACATCCCAAGTCAATGGAACCTTTGATGGTGAGGCTACACAGAACAGTCAGAATCAATACTGAATGGATGTGTGAATTGCACTGCCATGCTGTGTGATCAGAGGCAAAGAGTTCAACTCTTGTTGGCCTCTCTTTAAAAAAAGAATATTTGATTAGATAAACCCTATGTTCCCTACCAACATTAAGACTTTACAATTAATGTTAATTATGGTTTCTACAGTTTTAAACTCTGGTTTCCAACTTAGTAAATATACTAAGTGCCTTGACAGAAATATTCTTTCACAGCTCTGTGGATCTCTTCTACAGTCTTTTTACCATCCCTGCAAGGCAGGTCACCAAATAAGAACTCTGAGGCTCAAAGTGGTTCAGGGACTTGTCAACAATGATCAACAGAGCTAGGTTTCAAACTCTCAACTTGTTCTGTTTCTCTTGGACATTTTCTTGCTATCACAACAGGTGTTCATCCTCTAATATATCATTGAGGGAAAATATAAGTAAGAGACAGGATAATGTTCGTATGTTAAGCAAAAAACAATTTCCTAGTAACCAGGAAAGGGAGAAAGAGAAGAAATACTCTGTGTACTAGTGTATCCTGTGATTCTCTGGGTCTATTTCTACCAGGGTGTCTTCCTCTTAACATCTAAACTTGTACAAATTTCTGTCTCTCAGAGGCTAAAGAGAAGCTTACAAGAAAGAGTAATATATTGGGTTTGGTTTGGCATCTCACCCCTGCCACACACTATGTGTAAGATATTGGACCCTCCATTTTTTCACCGATAAATTAGGCATCAAAATCACTTCCTAGGCTGTTGGAAGTGAATGGCTATGTGCACATGCTGCCTAATTAACAGTATAAAGCTATATAAGTCTAAGCATTTATCATCATTGTAGTTGTTGATGACAGCAGCAGCTGTATAAATGAGTTGTCCTTGATTCCCTGATGAAACCACTGGGGAAATGGAGAAACAAAACTGAGGATCCAGCCTCAAAGCCAGCTCCTGTCTTACACGAGGTCTCAGACAGCACCTACCATCCCAGGAGCTGGACTCTACCCAGTTGGCAGCATTGAAGAGGGAGGCAGTGCCACCGTAGCAGGCATTGGTGGTATCTATGCCCTCAATGTCAGTGTTGCCCGAATCCTGGAAGAGCTCCATGAGCACTGTTTTGACAGCCTTGGACTTGTCGATGATGGTCTCAGTGCCCACTTCCAGCCTGCCCACAGAGTCCCACGGGAGCTGCGTGCGTTCCATCAGCTGCTGTACCACCGTCAGGCACAGGGAGTTGATGTCCTCCTGGACTGAGCAGAAGCCCATATGGGTTTGGCCCAAGCCCACTGTGTACTTCCCTGCTTCCACATTGTTATATTTCTCCAGGTCTGTTTGGTCCACATATTGGGCTGGGAAATAGACCTCCAAGGCAAGGATCCCCACATTCTCTGGCCAAGTATCTGTTTTGGCCAAGGGGACAGCAGGAACTGTAGAAAATCTGTAGTGGAGATAACAATCAAAATCTTACAAGTGGTCTCCAGCCAGTCTCCTCAAAATATAACACAGCAATTATTTCATCCATTTTTCCTGTATTTTGAAGTTATATTGTCAAATGAATGCAAATTTGAGATGGTTATCTTTCTGTTGAATTGACTCTCTTATCCTTATTAGACGTCCCTCTTTATCTTTGTGATATTTCTTCCATAAGGTCTACTTTTCCTGATGTTAAGAAAGCTGCCTTCTTTTTTTTTTTTTTATTACTGTTTGCATGGTATATCTTTTGCTGTCCTTTTATACTTTTAACTTCTTAGGGTCTTTATATTCAAAACATATCTCTTCTAAACAGGACATAGTTAGGTCTTTTTTGTTTGTTTTTTAACAAGACTTACAATATTGATGCTTTAGTTGGAGTAACTAGTCCAATTATATTTATTGTGATGACTAATATAGATGGGATTAAATTTATTATCTCACTATTTATTTCCATTTCTCTCATATGGACTTTGTTTCTTTATTTCTTCTTTCCTGTATTCTTTTGGATTAAGCAAGTATTTATTATTATTCCATTTTATCCCCTCTTTTCCATTTAGCAATGACCTCAGAGAGATTACAATATACATTCTTGGTTTATTGTACTCTAACTTAAATTAATACTTCTACTTTCTGAACAGTGAAAACCATACTTTAGTTTAACTTCATTTATCCTCTCCCTCCCTTTGAGCTATTATTGTGATATGGTTTACTTCTACACATGTTATAAACCCCATAGGATATAATTTTAAAAATTTCATTCATTTTTAAGGTGCCCCTCTCATTAACCTCCTTCCTCCTTCTTCTTTCTTTTTACTTCACAAGAACACACTTATTGTTTTTCTACTTTTTAAGGCACTTAGATGCTTGATTCCATCCTCTCTACTTTTCCTGATTGGGCCTCCCAGTATTTACTGAGCACATCCCACACAATGTTCTTGATGCCCAGTAGTGAAGACGACATCCTTTGTGCCCACCAAGAGAGCACAGTCTAATGGAAGAGGCAGGCATTTTACAGCTAAATACATAGTGTAAGAAGCAAATGCTGTGAGAATATGGAAGACAGAGAGAATAATTCTAAATGGAACAGAGAGGAAATGGGGAAGGAGGCAGTGGAAGAGGGAAGAGATAATCTGTTTCTTTCCTGGACCTACCCACCTTGCTTTAATCCTGACTGCTAATATCCCTGGTGAAATTCTGGAGTTTCTCCTTCCAGCTACAAGTACAGAGCTCACCAGGTCCACCTCCATCTGTTCACACACGAAAGTACCTGAAATCTAGTAAATTTAGTGATATTCTTCCTTTTACAGATGATCAAATCATGGCATATGTTGGTGAAGTGATGTGTTCAGAGTACCTTCATAGTTACTCATGTGTTAGAAATACCCTGTCCTTTCACCACCTTGGGTGTCACCAAGGCACTCACGAGGACCACCAGGGTCCTTTGACTCATATCTGGCTACAGAATTCCTGACCATGGTGAGGGGCAGAATGGCTCCACAGGCTTATACATTTAGCTGTATGCCACCAGAACTGTAGCTCAGGTTGAGTGCATTTGTCAATCATCTTGAGGATTCTGGGCTTCTGGTAAACCCCAGTTCTTCCATCAGAAAGGTCACTTTGAAGTGCTGTGAGGCAAAGTGGGCCACAGGATCACAAAACAGTGAGGCAAAGTATAAATGTTCATCCATTTCTGACAAGAGAGGTTTGGAATTTAGTTATCTGCCCTATTGATTTGGTGTTCCTCCCAAATAATTGGAGTTTGTACTATCAAATATTTGTGGAGTATCTTCCCTAGTACATAGGAGCTAATGGTTAGCCAGCACTGGTCTTGTGCTTGGCTAGCTTTCCCCTCAGCCTTGTTTTCATTCTGCCTTCTCTAAGCTCCCTCCCTCCCTCTCTTTCCAATTAGAAATCTCAGCTTTCAAGCAGAGGTTCCAAGAATCAGCCACTTGGTAGCTTTTGTAATGATCTTAGTAGAGAGCTATTTCTGGAAATGGATTCCAGAGCCTTGAAGAAAAGTTAACATGTAGAGGCTTCCAGAAACATCAGACCACTGGAGTTAAGAGGGCCCTTTTAATCTTGCATTTTCTCTAGAGAGTAATCACTTTATTTCATTTAAAACTGGTTTTGTTCTGAGGAGGTTGCTTGGTTCAAGAATACGCATTAAGCTTTTATTTCTTTATTCCATCTCTCCTCCTTTTCTTGTGTTTCAAAATTCACTATTATATGTCAGGCACTGTGCTAGGGAGAGGCTGTAGAGGTAGAGAGGGAAGGCAAAAAACAAGAGGAGGCCAAGATTCTTTTTTTTTTTTAATGTTTTTATTTATCTTTGAGACAGAGAGAGACAGAGCATGAGCAGGAGAGGGGCAGAGAGAGAGGGAGACACAGAATCCGAAGCAGGCTCCAGGCTCTGAGCTGGCAGCACAGAGACCGACGTGGGGCTCGAACTCACAGACCGTGAGATCATGACCAGAGCTGAAGTCGGACAATTAACAGACTGAGCCACCCAGGCGCCCCGTGGAGGAGGTCAAGATTCTTGAGGACTTCCTTGACCAGTGGGAGGAATAGACGAAAACATACATATATACATGCATACCCCGACGGAGAGTTAGAATGTGATAAGGGCCTCAGGAGAGATATAGGCAGAATCCCACAGGAGTTTGGAAGAAGTAGAGATTTCTTATGGGTAGAAGGCTCAGGAAAATTTTGTGGAAGAGGCTACATTGGAGATCAACCTTGATGGATGAGTGGAGCTTCTGCTGATGAAGAACTGGGGAGGGGGGGGTGGGATGGCAGTCACAGTGGAGGGTGACTGAATACAGTCCCCTCCTGTGGAATGGAGAGTGGAGGGGATTAGGAACACAGCACAGGAGAAAAGCAGGTGGGGACCATCAAGTGGAAGGCACGATTCTTCCTTAACAGGCAGTGAAACATAAGCTAAGATGGGAGCAGTTCTTGGGTTAGATTTTGAGCTGGTGTTGTGGAAGGGACAGAAATACAGAGAGACCCATAAAGAAGATTGGGTTTTTTTTGTTTGTTTGGTTGCTTTTTTTAAAGTAGGCTTCATGCCCAGTGCAGAGCCCAATGCAGGGCTTGAAGTCAAGACTCTGAGACCCAGACCTGGGCTGAGATCAAGAGTTGGCTGCTTAATGCTCATCCAGGCCATAGAAAATTGGATGAGCTATGAGTACATCAGAAAAAGGAAATGTGAACAAAGATCCCAAGTGTGAACCAAGGATGCCAGAGGAGAGGCAGGTTGGTTGAGCTCTGAGGTTTGTCTCTTTCTGGGAAGCCCACTGTTGCTTATTAAAACAAGCACACCCAGGTCAATCCCTTCCTCACAAATACAAAAACAGGTTAAATGCTGAGCTGGGACATTAGACTTGTCTAAAAAGGGTGGGGGAGAATGTGGACAATGGCAGAGAATAATTAAGAGAATAAGAAGCTTGAGCATCAGCCCCTACTCTACACATTCATACAGCCAGGTTCCCTGGGTCCCAGGCAAGGGAAGACACTAGATCATAGTCATTTTTCTAAGTATTCATGGAATGCAGTGTGGGAGGAATGGGCTAGTCCCACGGCGCAGTGGGTCCCGAGGTGCTTAGCTGTAGTTATTTTACTACCAACGCTGGTAGGCTCCAAGCACATGGGCCAAAGTGGAGGAGTGTTTACAAATAAAAGGTATGCATGTGTGCTTCTGTGCACAACACACTGCGCATGCGCGCACGAACACACACTTATCTTTACATCCCATTTCCCCTTCTCATGAAATCAGAGAGCAGTGAAACATGCTTCTGATCCCCAGTCCATTGGGAATCTTGCTGCAGTGATTGAGGCAGCGGGTATGACTAACATTGCAGTTGGCACAGAATGCTGTGGGTCTTGGCAGGAGCTCAGGGTAAAGGTGGAAACAGCGGTGGAGAAGAGAATGATGGGGCGGGGGGGGGTCCCCTGGTACTGATATTTCCACTGTTTTGTGCAGCTGGGGGAGTGAAAGATGTCATCATCTGTGAACAACAGGTATCGGAGGTTCGGGATCCCGGAGCTCTGCAGCTGAGGGACCACCTGTTTAGAGAGAAGGTAACTGAGACCCTAAGGGGTTAACTTGCCTATCTAAGGCTGTGCACAAGCCTTGCCCACTTTTCACTGGGATTCTACCGAGCTTTTCCTCAAGGCAGGCCCTCTGCCCATCTTTTACTGGTACCATGACCCTTCTCAAAGAGTGGCCTGCACAGTCCCTGGGAACAATGTGACTCACCTTTGGTGGGCTCCTGGGAGAAGGCTAGCAGGTGAGAGCGAGGCTTCCTGCATTGCTTTCTTCACTTGCAAGACCCGCTTCACTGAAGTCAACAGCCGTTGCATTTCCAGAGAAATAAGCAGAAAGCCAGCAATTCACAGTCCTTGGGAGAGTTACCCAGAGGTGCCCCATTAGGCTTTATAGAACTCTGAGATTCCTGCCTCTGGAAGCCCCACCCCTGCTTATCAAGGCTCATTTGGCTTCTAAAACTGGGCCAAAGTTCTCACTCAAAACATGGGCGAGTGGAAGACAAACATCATCTCTCCAACTTGTATGTAGCTGCCCTGAGCCTGGGCATGTGTGGGGGTGGATGGCTCTGATCCCTCCTTTCTCAGCCTTATTTATAGCCAGCCACTTCATGGGACTGTGATGGTCCTTGCTGCACATCCTGAGGTAACAGCACCTGGCCTGTCTTGGACCCTGGCTTCTCATCTGAGCTATTCTTGCTTACTGTTCCAGAATGCTTTCTGTGGAGTTAGCAGTTATTATTTTAATATGTTATGCGTAATGAGGGACATCTTTCAAAACCAAAAGGATGAATGTTCTAATAGTAGTTAGGAGTGGATGTTGGCACACAAGCAAAGGGCTGGGAGTAGAGAGGATGTGGACTCCGCTCTAACTCTCCTCTCTTTACCATCACTCTTGCACGTGTATAGCTCTACACAATTTTCAAGTCAACTTCAAGAGGTGTTGCCATAGAAGTATGGGACCCCCCAAAAGGGCTCCCCAGGGAAGGCCCACTTTACAGATGAGGCCAGTGATATTTAGTCAGATGACACGACTTTCCCCAAGACCTAAGTGACAGATTAGGGACTCAACTGTGCCTTTTGACTCCCGATTCTGGTCTTTCCACTCTACTCTTCTACTTCTCCATAAAAAGGCTCCTGCCATATGACCTTCCAGTGAATTGTTCCCTCCACCCCTCTCTCATGGCACCAGTCTTTCCCTGTATTTTACGATTCATTCACTGGTTCACTCAGTAAACTTCCCTAACTCAACTCTGTGGAAGGCATGGAGAAGAGCCAGAGTGGTTCTTGTTTTAGGGGAATCAGAGGTGACTTCATTTCCCTACAAACAGAAACCTTCCAGAAGTCTAAGTCTCCTGGGTCTTCCATCATGTTTAGATTCTTGCCTCCATACACCTTGGTGCGTTACTGCCCTAACCCGATCTCCCCGCTCACTCTGTCACCCGTGCCCCAACACTCAGCCTTTGGCAAAGTTCTGTCATCAATCAAAATTCTTTATTTCCAATTTCTCTTCTGAAAATGACCATTGTTTCTTGCTCTGTCTCAACCTACGGTTTTCAAATGGTGGTTGGGCTCTTTGCCAGTCCGGTCATATCCACCCCCCTGCCTCCGTTACTCTAGGTACCACAGTGCTCAGAATAAGGCACATGTCCTCTTTGCTCTGCATTGATACTTCCGGAGAATTTTTCCTCTCCCTCCTCTCAAAAGCCCCACTTTCTTCAAGCCCACACCCTTCCTTCTTGAAGTCAACTGACAATCTTGCTCCACTCTCCTCGTTCATGAGGATTGAACCACATGGATCACTGCCTGCCTGTCCACATCAATTCTCTCAACATTCACGAAGATGTCAGCCTAGGTAATCCACTCCAACTTTTCACTTAAGTTCCCACTTCTATGACATTGTCCTCCACATGCCTTTAGCCCTCCCGCTGTGCACTCATACTCCTGACCATGTCAGTACAGTATCCATATTATGTCCTAAATTTTAATTTCATGGAGCTTAATTTCTAATAACCATATTAGAAACCGTATCTTCCCAGCTCACTTTTAAAGAACCCCCACATTCTTCTCCCACTGGGACCACCATTGGCTCCTCCATCTTTTTGCCATTTATCATACCTCTAAATCACCTCTTTTCTCTCTTTCTGCAGCTCAGATTACCTGTGGTGCATCACCATAAAGAGTCTCTTGCACACACCCCTTGCCATCTACTCTCTCTGTCAGACTGGCCAAGCAACCCATTGACTTTGGTGAAACCCATGCTTGGTCTAATCTATGCCTGTATCTGAGCAGCTAACTATGGCTGAAGAAAAACTCAATATTGTACTGACTCATTAGCTTTACACTTACAATCACACATCTCAGATGGGCTCCCAGCATGCCTCGCAATTCCACTACATTTTCCTAGTCCATTGGCTCTCCTACTCCCAACAGAGCCAGTCACACTTCCTCTTCTGTATGCAACCCCTATCCTCCGCTCATTCTCAGCTGATTACTTTGACCCCTATTTCACTAAGAAAATAGAAACAATCAGAAGAGAACTACCTGACTTCCATCAGCAAAGTCAGCAATCTCCTGCCTTTATACTCAATACTCTGCCTTCCCACTGTTCCTATCTGGAGGGACAGTCCCTGCTCTGGCTTAAGGCTGAAGTATCCACTCATGCACTGATTGTATCACTTTTGGTCTATGTGAGGACTGTGGTCCTGCAGTTGTCCCCTCTCTTCCTCCCGATCAATTTCCCTTTCTTATACGTGTATAATCCCATCTTTGAAAACTCCATCTTGACCCTAAATGTCTTACTGAGTGTGCCACCAAATCTATGCTCTATTCTATAACAAAAGCCATTGTCTATTTTCAATGCTTCACATCCTTACTCTCATTCTACCTTTAATCAATCCATTTAAGCTTTTGTTCCCAGAATTCCACTGAAGTTCCTTTTGTCAAGGTCATCAATGACTTCGTTATTGCCAAATCCAATGGTTGCCAACCTTCAGCTTATAGACTTCTCAGGAGCACACAGCAAGGCTTCTCACTCCCTCTTCCTCGAAATACTCTTTTCATTTGCCTTATAGGACCTGACGTCCCATGTTTTTCCTCCAAATCACCACCCACTCCTCCTCGCTGCTCTTCCTCTAAATGTTGGAGTGATCCAGGTCACTTCTCTAAGAAAATATTTGGAGCTAAATAGGAACATTAGGCTCTAAGACCAAAATATACAAATATTCACATAAGATTATGGACACATAACTGACAATTGTAATAACATGGAGGACCAAAATCAGTCAATCTGGTATAAACTTTATTTGGTACACACAACAAAAAAAGCACTATTCTAAGTGTTGGACATACAGGTGGGTGGAATTATTTTCTGTTGGTTAAGGCAGCATGTGCTAAGAAATCACTGTGTACCAGGTACTATGATAGGTACTTTTGTGTATTGTCTTACTTAATTTTCACAACTGAGATTGACAATATTATTACATCTCATACACAGATGGGGAAACCGAGGTTTAGAAAAAATATATAACCACCTGTGGTTTTAGGCCTAGGAAGTGGCTGAAATGGGCTTTGAATCTATGCTGTCTGTCTAGACCTACGCATAATCTGAGCCAGTCTTCCACCATTTTTGACCTGAAAGAGTGGCAATTCATGTGGTTCAACCAAATATTTAAGTTTTCCCTTTGGAATAAGGAAAACCTGTAAGTTGGGGAAGTACCAGGAGTATAGTAAAGGGCAAACAGGGGGAATTAGTAGCACCACCAAGCTGAAAGCTTTCCGTCCTGAAGGGAATTTAGTTCACTTCGTCAAGTAATTGTCTGCAAGCACGATCAAATGATTGTTTTTTTCTATTCATCGCCCCAAGTTTTGAAGGAAATAGATGACAACATCTGGCTGTTGTGTTTAAGGAAGATGCATCTCAAATGCTTAAATGAACTCACGGTCTGTACTTCCTAAGTGAAAACAGACATTTTTATTTTTGCTGTGAGATTTTCAGCTCCTGGGCTGCAGCTTTTCAGCTGAGTGTTGATTGGTCAAAAGTGTGCGTCATCATGGGGCGCCTGGGTGGCGCAGTCGGTTAAGCGTCCGACTTCAGCCAGGTCACGATCTCGCGGTCCGGGAGTTCGAGCCCCGCGTCAGGCTCTGGGCTGATGGCTCAGAGCCTGGAGCCTGTTTCCCATTCTGTGTCTCCCTCTCTCTCTGCCCCTCCCCCGTTCATGCTCTGTCTCTCTCTGTCCCAAAAATAAATAAAAACGTTGAAGAAAAAAAAAAAAAAAGTGTGCATCATGATAAATAAATATTAAGACTCAGATAAGTTGATCATTATGGATTAAAATGTTTAGACACCCAGGGGGAAAGTCTTGCAAAAACATTGTTTGTTCTTTTAGTAATGCTGCCAAGAGTGATGGCTTAGGACAGCAAAATTATAAACAAGATTTCCAGGTAGATTTACCCACATCTAGTAGCCACATCTGCCTCTCTTACTGCAGAAACTCACAGTCCTCATTTCAACAAATGTGTGGAAAGTGCATGTATCCCAGGTCCTGGTGACTCATAAATTGAAGTAGACCCCCTCCCATGTAGACTTGCACTTTATATCTCAACCTAAAGGAAAGATGCTTTCAGGATTTTAGGCAAGTTATTTCTAGTCTAGACCTAGAGAAATGCTTTTGTGTTTTGGGAAATTAACCATGTTTATTTCACACTAATACTGATGCAATACACCCGTATCTGCTGAACAGGCAGTTCTGAAGTGCTTTCATGTGTGATCTGTACTCACAAAGGTTCTACAAAGTTGATTTGGACATTGATACTTGGAGAGATGAAGTGACCTGGCTTGTGGGCATATCCTCAGTTTGATGGAAGGGCTAAGAATAGAATTCAGTGCTATACCTCCAACTCTAGGGCTCCCTCCCTGCAGCTACATGTGAGTTCTGTTGTCAAAGGGAGGAGCTGACAACAACAAGCTCTGTTGTCAAGAAAGGGGCTTGTGACTTTGTTACTGGTTAGCCAGTCTCTTATTTGCCAGGTGATTGGCCTTTTGTGATTGCTGGCAGTGAAGTTCAGACTTTGATTCTAAAGCTTCCAGAGCTTTGTGATGGAGGAGCGCTGGGGCTCAAAGTTAGTGGGGCATAGATTCCTATCTAATTAGTTGAGAGGTCTTGCGAAAAGTAGGGGAAAGGGCACGGAGACTGATGAGGTTTCTCAGAAAAATGAGGTTTCTCAGAAAAACACTGAGCGCTGGGGTTTTGTTGTTTGAGTTTTATCATTCCAGGAGTTACCTCGTTTTGTTGTATCATCAAGGGAGCAAACCTAGCAAGATGGTGTGTCGCTTCAAGTGAGGAAGATTCAGTGTTTGCGTGAGGGAGACACAGTGCAGTGACGGTGCAGTTGCCCATGATTGTCGATGAACAAATCCTAACATCATCTGTCATCACTCCTTTGGTGTTTGTCAAACCTCTATCTTCACAGACATTTAAGCAGCTTAAAATAAATGTTCTCGGGGCGCCTGGGTGGCGCAGTCGGTTAAGCGTCCGACTTCAGCCAGGTCACGATCTCGCGGTCCGTGAGTTCGAGCCCCGCGTCGGGCTCTGGGCTGATGGCTCAGAGCCTGGAGCCTGTTTCCGATTCTGTGTCTCCCTCTCTCTCTGCCCCTCCCCTGTTCATGCTCTGTCTCTGTCCCAAAAATAAATAAACGTTGAAAAAAAAAAATTTTTTTAAATAAATGTTCTCGGGGCGCCTGGGTGGCGCAGTCGGTTAAGCGTCCGACTTCAGCCAGGTCACGATCTCGCGGTCCGTGAGTTCGAGCCCCGCGTCGGGCTCTGGGCTGATGGCTCGGAGCCTGGAGCCTGTTTCCGATTCTGTGTCTCCCTCTCTCTCTGCCCCTCCCCCGTTCATGCTCTGTCTCTCTCTGTCCCAAAAATAAATAAACGTTAAAAAAAAAAAAATTAAAAAAAAAAATAAATAAATAAATGTTCTCACAGTCATTTTATGTTAATAACAATATGTCACAAAATAACCAATTAGTATAAGAAAGCTTTTCCTTTTTTGAGCTCTCAGAATGTTGATCATTATCAAGTATGCATTTGTCATAATTAGCATATTTTATATTTATTTGCATGGCATTTTATGTCAAAACTTTTTCTGCTTGGCAACATGGCAAAAACTGTCATAGGTTGTTGAATGCCTCTTCCCAAATCAACCCAGAAAGCACTAACAAAATGCGGGAAAGCAAGAATATGAAGAACAATTTTTTTTAAAGCTGTGAGCAATCCCTGAGGAGTCTGAAGGATGCCTGGATGGAGTGAGGGGTAGGGATGGGGGCAGGGATGAGGTTGGAAGCAGGCTGAAGCCTGGGGTGGAGGATGGCTGGAGGCAGCGGTGGGAGGAGGGGCATCGCAAAAGCCCTGACCTGCTGCCCAGTTTGTGAAAAGAGTTGCAGATTGACCAGTCATGTTCTGATGATCATTCTACAAACCTCCATTCTCAACCCCCCAAACTGGTGGCCCGACAATATGTTCTCCTGGTGCCATTGTTTCCTAGCGGTTTAAATGTGCAGCTTGAGTCAAGGGAGTTTCCTGGTGAAGTGGCAGCAAACAGGGACGGCCACCAGCGGTTGTGTGGAGTCTGGGGCTCTCGCTGTGGGCTTATTCCCACCTCTCACTTGAAGTATGCTTTGAGGAACATGGACTGGGGCCAGGCGTTCAGGGCTTCCCCAACAGAGGAACCAGAGAGCAGCTGTTACCTCCAAGGTACCTGAACTCAAAATAATAAGACACTGAAGACTATAAAAAAAAGACAGCACACTGAATGAGGCATCATCTGAAACAGAATTTTTGATACAGACAGACCAAGAACTTAAAATAATCATACTGTGGGGGTTCCTGGGTGGCTCCGTCGGTTAAGCATCCGACTTCAGCTTTGGTCATGATCTCACGGTTCGTGGGTTCGAGCCCCCTGTCAGGCTCTGTGCTGACAGCTCGGAGCCTGGAGCCTGCTTCAGAGTCTGTGCCTCCCTCTCTGTACTCCTCCCCTGCTCACACTTTGTGTGTGCCTCTCTCTCAAAAATAAGCAAACATCGGGGCGCCTGGGTAGCTCAGTCAGTTGAATGAGCGTCTGACTTCGTTCGGCTCAGGTCGTGATCTCACGGCTCATGAGTTGGAGCTCCACGTTGGGCTCTGTGTTGACAGCTCAGAGCCTGGAGTCTGCTTCAGATTATGTGTCCCTCTCTCTCTCTCTGCCCCTCCCTCGCTCATGCTCTGTCTCTCTCAAGAATAAATAAAACAGGGGCGCCTGGGTGGCGCAGTCGGTTAAGCGTCCGACTTCAGCCAGGTCACGATCTCGCGGTCCGTGAGTTCGAGCCCCGCGTCAGGCTCTGGGCTGATGGCCCGGAGCCTGGAGCCTGTTTCCAATTCTGTGTCTCCCTCTCTCTCTGCCCCTCCCCCGTTCACGCTCTGTCTCCCTCTGTCCCAAAAATAAATAAACGTTGAAAAAAAAAAATTAAAAAAAAAAAAAGAATAAATAAAACATTAAATAAATAAATAAACATTAAAAATTAAAAAAAAATCATCCTGTGTACTTAAGAAGGGGGGGGGGGAGATTTTGTATTACAAGGAATTAATATAAGAAATTGTAGAGGAGGAAAATTGATTTTCCCTTTACCTGTCTAGGTTCTTGGCTGAGAGCCTTTGTAATAAAAGACAGATTAACAAGAGAAAGATAAGTTTAATAACAAGTATACCGCCTGTATACATGGGAGATACACAGACAAATTGAGTAAAACTCCTCAAAATGCTATATTCCAAAAGCCTATACATATATACATACTGAAAGGAGAAACATTAATTTAAGAGCAGGAACAAGACAAGGATGACCACTATTGTTTACCACACCGTACTAGAGATTCTGGCAAATGCTGTTAAAAAAAAGAGAAGGAAATAATAGTTGAAAGGACTAAAGAGAAGATGTAAATAATTATTATTTGTAGATTAGTTAAAAAACTAAAATCAATGAAATATGTGAACTAAAAAATGATTCAACAAAGTTGGAGACAACATCAATTTAAAAAATCAACAGGGCTTCTCTACATTAGCATTAACCAACTAGGAGCTATGATGGAAAAAATACATCTAATTAACAACAGCAACACAAACAATATAAGGTCTAGAAATTAACTTAACCAAGACTCTACAGGACCTTTATGGGGAAAAAAAAATGTTAGACTTGAATAAATAACACAGAAGATCATTTGAAAGAATAGAGAAACATTCTATGCTCTTAGATGGCACAACTTAATGTTATAATGATATTTATTCTTCCCAAATTAATCCACAAATTCAATGCAACCCAATGAAAACTTCAGTTGGATTTTTCGGAAACTTGATATATTTTTCTGAATACGTAAAGATCCAGAAATAACCAAGTTAAGCTGGAAAAATAGAAACAACGAGGGAGGCTTATTCCAGTTATACAAACCCTTGGTAATAAAATCAGTGTGGTTTTGGTGCAAGAAGAGACCCCTGGGGTAGAATAAAGGGCTCAGCTGAAGATGCATGTATACACCGACATTTTTATGACACATATTACATCACAAACCAACTAGGGGACGATAGATTAGTTAACAGAGGAGGTACTTTGTGGACAAAACCCAAACTGAACTCAGATCAGGAGTGGGAGATCACTTGGGTGTCTACCATTGGAGAAAGAATGGGTAAAATGTGGTTGGAGATACAAAAGCGAGTGCAACAAAATGGTTAACAACAAATTAAGAATCAAGTGGCTGGGAAAGAGGGAACTTGGCAGCCTGTAACTTCGCTAATTCCCAGATCTAGAACATCAAAGCACAATCATCATACCTGTGGCTCATCTTTGATTCTAACTTGATGAGGAAAAGGATTTTCTCTGTATTGGGCTAGTCTGGCTTTTGGCTGACCTTCAAGCCCAGAATAAGAGGCAGAATAAATTTCCTCTTGTGCCCATTGGAAACTTTCTTCTTTTCTTTTTTTTTTTTTTTTCAACGTTTATTTATTTTTGGGACAGAGAGAGACAGAGCATGAACGGGGGAGGGGCAGAGAGAGAGGGAGACACAGAATCGGAAACAGGCTCCAGGCTCTGAGCCGTCAGCCCAGAGCCCGACGCGGGGCTCGAACTCACGGACCGCGAGATCGTGACCTGGCTGAAGTCGGGCGCTTAACCGACTGCGCCACCCAGGCGCCCCATCTTCTTTTCTTTTTTGAAGTCTGTATTTACTTACGGGGAGGTAGGAGCTAGAGGAAAAGTCAAGTATTAATGCCATTCAACAGAATAAACAGGCTTAGAAAAAATGAAATGCTTTGCTCAAGTGGTGGTGCTGAGGACTTTGGACTCCTACTTCTCTTAAAATTCTGGTGCCTGCAGTTTATTGTTAAATACAGGCATACCTCATTTTACTGTGCTTTGTTTTATTGCACTTTGTAGATATTGCATTTTTTATAAATTGAAGGTCTGTGGCAACCCTGTGCTGGGCAAGTCCATGGGCACCATTTTTCCAACAGCATTTGCTCACTTTGTGTCTGTATGTCACACTTTGGTAATTCTTGAACGATTTCAAGCTTGTTCATTAATATTATATTTGCTATGGTGATCTGTGATCAGTGATCTTTGATGTCACTACTGTTATTGTTTTGTGGGACCACAAACCATGCCTATCTAAGATGGAGAACGTAATCTATAAATATATGTGTTCTGACTGCTCCACTGACTGGCTGGCTCTTCCGCCATCTTTCTCCCTCTCCTCAGGCCTCCTGAGACACAACAACTTCAAAACTAGGAAATCAATAACCCCTCAATGCCTTCTAAGTGTTCAAGTGAAAGAAAGCATATCACATCTCTTCCTTTAAATAGAAAGCTAGAATAATTCTGCTTAATGAGGAGAGCATGTTGAAAGCTGAGACAGGCTGGAAGCTAGGCCTCTTGTCCCAAGCAATTTAGCCAAAGGAAAGTTGCATTTGCACGTTCTTGAAGGAAATGAAAAGTGCTACTCCAGTGAAACTCTGAATGATAGGAAAGAGAAACAGTCTTATTACTGATATGGGGAAAGTTCTCGTGGTCTGGATGAAGGATCAAACCAGCCACGACATTCCCTGAAACCAAAACCTAATCCAAAGCAGGGCCCTAACCTTCTTCAATTCTGTGAAGGCTGGGAGAGGCGAGGAAGCCACAGAAGAAAAGTTTGAAGCTCGCAGAGGTTGGTTCATGAGGTTTAAGGAAAGAAGTCATCTCCATAACATCAAGTACAAGGTGAAGCAGCAGGTACTGATGTAGAAGTCGCACCAAGGTATCCAGAAGATCCAGCTAAGATAATTAATGAAGGTGGTTACACTGAAAACAGATTTTCAATGCAGATAAACAGCCTACATCAGAAGATGCCATCTAGGACTTACATAGTTAGACAGAAGTCAATGCCTAGCTTCAAAGCTTCAAAGGACAGGCCGACTCTCTTGTTAGAGGCTAATGCAGCTGGTGACTTGAAGTTGAAACCCATGTTCATTTGCTCTTCCGAAAATCCCAGGGCCCTTATGAACTATGCTGAATCTACTCTACCTATGCTCTATAAAGGAAACAACAAAGCCTCGATGGCAGCCATGTGTCAAAACCAAAATCTCGTGAACATTTGCAATAGAACTCAATGATATTGTGTCCCCATGGGCCCCAGCATAAAAGCAAATGAGATTAAACCAACAGTCATAGAACCTGTGGTGGCATCTGAGGAAGCAGACGGTGGCAGTGACCTGTTGGAGGAATCTGAGAACAGAATTCCTAAAAAGCCAGTGAGAAACCACTGGAGAGCAGGCCAGACCAACCAGTTAAAGAGCAGTAGCTCAAAATAGCTCAAAATAGGAGTGGTTTTGCCTACCTCAATGCCAGCGAGTGAATTCGAAGAGCTGAACATAATCAGTGGTGTGCTGTTTAACTATTTAAAAACTCCATTTGTGTTGTTTACTGATTTCCGTGGTGTAAATACTCCCATCAAGGCTTACCACATGCTAACAACATGGATACAAAGTTGGGAAGACAGGTGAACAATCCACAATTGCAAGGTGGGAGCCAGCTGTGAACAGTGGGAAGAACCAGAGCCCTTTCCCAGGACTGGTGGCATACTGGGAGTGGAATCACAACTGAGAAAGAGAAGGATAACAGCAAGAAAAGGAAGAGAGGTGGAGATAGAAATTGGGGAATGGCATGGAGCCAGGAAATCTCAGAGAACAAGCTGCCATATTTTGGAACACTGCAGGAAAATAAGAAAAGAGAGAGCTCTGCAAAGTTAGAAAAGCTACTCTGAACCATGCTACCTTCTAAACGTTCAGGAAAGGGGCCCCTGGGTGGCTCAGTCAGTTAAGCATCTGACTTCGGCTCAGGTCACGATCTCATGGTTCGTGAGCTCGAGCCCCACATAGTGCTCTGTACTGACAGCTCGGAGCCTGGAGCCTGCTTCGGATTCTGTGTCCCCCTCTGTCTCTCTGCCCCTTCCCCACTCACACTCTGTCTCTCCCTCTCTTAAAAATACATAAACATTAAAAAAAATCCCCTCAAGTCACACATCATTGATGAAAGACTTCTGTGTTGAGACAGAGAAGAAGGGGTTGTATTGTACACCATGCAACAAATGAACTAAAGTTCTATTAATAAATTACCCCCAAGAAATAACAAGTACTAGAGAGGATGTGGAGAAAAGAGAACTCTTGTGCCCTGTAGGTGGGAATGTAAAATGGGGCAGCCACTAAGGAAAGCAGTATGAAGATTCCTCAAAAAATTAAAAACAGAATCACTGTATGACCCAGCAATTCTACTTCCGGGTACTCATCCAAAGGAAATGAAAACACTAACTCAAAAAGATATGCATATCCCCCCCCATTCATTGCAGCATCATTTACAACAGCCAATATATGGAAACAACCTAAGTGTCCATCAACAGATGAATGGATAAAGAAAAGGTGCACGCACACACACAGTGGAATACTACTCAACTGTAAAGAAAAGTATGAAATCCTTAACTTGAGAGTATTATGCTAAGTGAAATAAGAGAAAGATAAATACTGTATGATCCCGTGTACACGTAGAATCTAAAAACAAAAACACGGGCACCTGGGTGGCTCAGTCAGCCAAGCATCCGACTTTAGCCCAGGTCATGATCCCGTGGTTCGTGGGTTGGAGCCCTGCGTCAGGCTCTCTGCTGTCAGCTCAGAGCCCGGAGCCTGCTTTCGACTCTGTGTCTCCTTCTCTCTCTGCCCCCCCACCGCCCCACCATTCACACTGTGTCTTTCTGTCTCAAAAATAAACATTAAAAAAAAAAGAAGAAGAAAATGAAAACAAAAACAAAAAACCAAGCTCGTAGAGGTAGAGACAGAGAACAAATTAGTGGTTGTAAGAGGTGGGGAGGTGAGGGTGAGTGGTAAAAATTGGCAAAATCGTCATCACACATAAAAAATTTTGTTAACTACTTGTGGATGTTAACTAGACTTACAGAAGTGATCATTTCACAATATACACAAATATCAAATCACTATGCTGTACACCCGAAACTAACATAATGCCAGATGTCAATTAAATAAATAAATAAAATGTACAAGGTTTTTCAAAGAATAGATAAATAAAAAAAAACTATCCCAATGTCCATAATGTTAGATGCCAACTAAAACTCAATAAAGATAAATAAATAAATACAATTTAAAAGGGTTTTCAAGTAATTAAAAAAACTACCCCAATGTCCATCACCAGTAGAATGGACAAATGAAACATGTTTTGTGTGCAGAATGGGATGCCATATAGCATGAGAAGGAGTGATCCACAACCACGCGACAACAGGGAGGACGTCACAAATACCGTGTTGAACGGAAGAGGCCAGACCAGAACGAGTAGAGACTGCACACTTAACAAGCAAGACGAATCCGTGCTGCTCAAAGTCAGACTGCCGGGTTGCCCTTTGGGAGAGGTGTCATGACTGGGAATGATGCGAGGGCAGCTCCTAGGGCCCTTGATCTGGGTGTCGGTTCCATGGATGTGTTCTGTGCGTGAAAGTCCATCGAGGTGTGCACTTGCGATCTGTTCCCTTGGCTGTGCGTCCAAGTGAAAGAAATATTCTTAGACCCTCCTGTCTTCCCAAAGGCCCTCCTTGGCTGCCTGGTCAGGTAGGGGTCCTCCCTCGCTCAGCTCCCAGCTGTGTCCCTGCTGCGCGGCTCACGCTCAGGCATCTTTTCAGCTCCTGCTCCCAACACGTGCCCTTCCTCGTTTTGCACGGCTTCCCGGAAGGTACAGGCTTCACTCCATCTGCTTCTGTGTCAGCGAACAGCGCCGCCTGGCCTCCTGGCCTCCACTGGTTCTTCCCCAGTTGTGGAACAAGATGGTGAACAAGGTGTGAACAAGATGTTCTCTGTCCCAATACATTCTCACCTGGGAAAAGCGTTTGAAATATTTACAGTTTGGGATTCACGAATTCTCTCTCCAAGGGAGAGTTTTCCGCTAACTTATAGTGGAAGCTTTTCCCCATCCTCCTTCTCTCTGCTTTCCTGCCCTCCGGGAAGTGAGATGCCAAGTTCCAGGGGTGATCACACCTGTGACGTTGGGATTGTAAAGTCGCAATCTGGGCTCTGCCCGTGTCTTCTCAGGCCTCCATTTCAGTGCCTGCTGCAGGTGTATAAATGCTTCTGGAGTCTCCCTTGGCCGTCACATACGATGAGTCCGAAGCATGTGTGGTGGGCAGGCTTCCAGAGTTCCCCGGAGAGATTAAAGCTCAGGTCGCCCACAGTTTGTAATTTGTTAGCACACCCTTTAAAAGCTGCCTCCTTTTCCTGTCTCAGGCCCCCACTCCCCTGGGGTTTCCTGCACCATCTCCCACACAGACTAGTTCCTTGTGAATCCGTGCCTCGGCATCTGAGACTGGGGGACGTAGACCGAGAAACATTCACATGCGCCCATGTACCCTGAACACCTGCATACACACAATGAATTATCAGCGTGTGGAGGACACACCCTGAGGTGACTCCCAGTGAGTCCCACCTTTTGTATAATCGCTCTCTGCTGAATGCGGATGGAGCCCGGGTGTTACTTCCAGCCAACGGAATAGGGCAGAAGTGATGGGCTGGTCACTCCCGGGCTTATGTCACATTATAGGAGGCTAGAGAGAAATTCTGCTGTTGGTTTTGGAGAAGCAGACTACCGCGTGTGAGCTGCGGATGGGGGCCACGTGTCAAGAAATTGTAGTGGCCCCTAGGTTGTGGGTCTTGCCTCTGGACAACAGCCAACAGGAAAACAGGGCCCTCCATCCTGCAACCGCAAGGAAATGAACTCTGCCAACATCCTGTGTGAGTCTGGCAGCAGATTTCCCTATAGGAAGCCTCCAGAGGAGAGTGTAACCTCGTCGATTCCAGGATTGCAGGCTTAGGAGACCCTGAGCAGGAGCTCCCAGCTAAGCCAGTGCAGAGGCTCTAGCCCCGTGGGAGTTCTGAGTTCTGAGCATGTGTTGCTCTAAGCCACCAAGTTTATGGTACATCTTTATACAGCAGTAGGAAACAGCTACATTCTCTGTGAAATCCTTCAGTGAGAGATGGGGACTTGTTTCTCTCATTCCTTGCTGGCAGGGATCTGACCTCTGGCCTCTGGGGGTCCAATTTTGCTCTTTGATTTGTTATCTGAGAACGGCCAGTTTTGTCACCTTTCTTGTTCCTCATGAATTGTTTCCATCAAAAGTAGGTATATGGATGGGGAGCTTGGGTGGCTCAGTCAGTTAAGCGTCTGACTTTGGCCCAGGTCATGATCTCGTGGTTCGTGAGTTTGAGCCCGGCCTTGGGCTCTGTGCTGACAGCTCAGAGCCTGGAGCCTGCTTCAGATTCTGTGTCTCCCTCTCTCTGCTCCTCCACTCGTGCTCTATCTCTGTCTTTCAAAAATAAATAAACGTTAAAAAAAATTTTTTTTTAAATAAATATGTGGCTGGTCCTCCAACTGTCTGGTGAATACAAGGTTCTTCAATAATGCTTCTTTATAAATTCCTTTTGGAGGGCTTGATCCAGCAGAGTCAGATTTTCCCAATGTCAGGACCAGGTCAAGTCTCACAGGACCTTTTTCCATGTCTGTTTCAAAAGTCTTTTGGGTTGTAACATGATCCTTAAAGTTTTTTCTTCATCCTGCCTATGTCGGCAACTTGACTTACAGATTCAAGCAATCTTCTAAAATGCCCTGGGACCGAGACTCTCTCCTCTGCTCTCTGGGAATTTGAGAGAAATTTAACATTATTTGGCAGCTGTCTACATTTCCGAAGACCGTTGGACTTTGCAAGGACTTCCCTACAGCTATGGAGTGGGACCAGCTCAGCCTTCTCTTTTTCTTGCTTTCTGATACCTGCTTTATCTAGCATTTCGGTACCGTTTCTGGTCACTGCCGAAATGTCTCTTCCCTAGAGATGGGAGTGCGAGTGGGAGTGATACGGAAGAGTCTTCTAGGATCTCAGCATTTCAGTCTGGCCGAAAGGACAGGTCCCCATGTCAGCCCCCATTTCTGTAGGTTTGTCCCGGCTTGGGCAGTAAGCATGCTCCTGCGTAACCCAGGCATCTGCTGGAGAACTTGCAAAAGTTTGCAGAATCAGCCATAGGCTGGGGCAGGTGCCCACGCACATTCTCCAGAGCACCACACAGTAGCCCGGTTCTGGAACTCCTTATGCAAATGAACCACCTCTCTCCCTGTGCTGGCTTTGCCAACCTTGAATCTCAGGAACTTTTGTAATGCCCCCGATTTCGAATCTGAGAGACCACCAAGGAGCTGATACCGATGCGAACGCACGAGGGTTTATTTGCAAGCTCGAGCTTGGGCCCAAGTATACCGGACACAGGGGAGCAGGGACTTAGACCCCTAGCTTAAGAGGCGTAGCAGTTTTATAGGGGCCAGTGGCCAATGAGATTGTAACACACACAGAAAGTTGTATAGTCGTGTCAGTCCACATGCAGGTGGCCAATCGAATTACAATTTACCCTATAGTAACTGTTTGAACTAGCCTATCACTCTGGTCAGAATTGGTGGGCAAGTTTGGCGGGCAAAAGGCGGGGTTTACATTCTTTGGCAGTTAGGGGTTCCTCATTCCTATATGAGCCAGTTTCCAATAAGGGTGTGCTCAGCGGCTTGACTAGGGTGGGGGAGTGTCTTAAGCAATAAGTAGGTCATGTGGGGGTTATACATGAGATGGTGGGTGTAGCACAAAATGGAGTTAGTCTTGCTCTGCTTGTGCAAGGGTAGGGGATTTTTGTTAAATTCCGTGGGTCCCACACTTTAACCAAGTCTTGACACTTTTCTGGTAAGTTCTAATCCCAGGACACCGGCTGCCTGAGGCAATTACAGTTGCAATATACTTAGGATAGCCATTCAAGGAACTTATTTCTTGAATTAGAAGATTTGCTGCCAGGGTCTTAGGGACATACGTCACTGTCCTCCCAATTTAATACCTTCCTTGATGAACAATTTCATTAAATCTACTCAATGATCCTTTTAAAAAAGAAAAAAAGTTTTTTTTCCATTTTACAGATGGGAAAACAGCCTCAGAGAGGTTGAGTGAGCTGCTTAAGGTCACACAGCTATTAATTGACACACCTGGGACTAGAATCCAAGTGTGTTTGACAACAAAATTCATGCTTTTTCCTTGTCTTCCGACACAAAGGAAGAGAACTGTTGGACTGGTGGGGGAATATAAAGACTTGCCTTAGGAATCTAAACACCAAAAGGCGTCTCTCAAACTAGAGCTGTGTGCCCCTTGTGTTTGATGGGAATCATTTAGGGAGTTTGCTGGTTCTCTGAACAACTTCTAAAAAAGTATGTTTTCAGGGGCTCCTGGGTGGCTCAGTCGGTTGAGCACCCAACTTTGGTTCAGATCATGACCTCACAGTCTATGAGTTCGAGCCCCACATCGGGCTCTGTGCTGACAGCTCAGAGCCTGGAACCTGCTTCGGATTCTGTGTCTCCCTCTCTCTCTGCCCCTCCCCTGCTTGTGCTGTCTCTCTCTCAAAAAAAAAAAAAGAAAAAGAAAAAAACATTTTTTTTAAAAGTATATTTTCATTTTGATGACAACGTGGGGGGAAGTGATCATTTTCTGTATAATATGCTTAATTACTTTCAGAGTAATGCCTTGAGAGTTTCCTGCTGCATTTGCATTTATGGCAAAATTCATTGGCACCAAGCTGTGTTGCTTTGATTACCAGCTAATGGGAGGGAACACAGGCTGGTTTCCCCTGTACAGGGTGTGGAGTAGAGGCCAAGTGTTGCCGTAGGGCTTGCACACAATGAAGGCCTTGTAGTTTGGATGGAGAAAAGCAAAGCAACATTTGAGCCACAAAGTAACTGTTGAACGCAGAAAGAAGCTGAACTAGAACAAAGCATCCTAGGCTCCTTTTGCAAGCCTAGTTTCGTCGCAGCAAACCTGCATTCTCTGTTAAACCACATTAATGTGAATTTGAAGTTTATTGGATATATAGTTTCATTTGTTCTTAACGTGTCATTTTTCTTGGTTTTGTAAGAGCCACAAGCATAAAGCGTAAACCTATTTTAATGTTTATATGTATTTAATATAAAAAGATACTTTTTATTTGAGGGGAGTTGACCTAAAATGTTACATTAGTTTCAGATATGCTATGCTATGCTTGCAAGTATAGCTACCATCCATCACCTTACAACACTATGGCAATGTTATTGACTAGATTCCCTATGCTGTGCCTTTTATTCCTGTGACTTACTCATTCCATAATTGGAAGCCTGTATCTCCCACTCCCCTTCCCCCATTTTGCCCATTCCCTCACTTCCCCCAGAAATCATCAGGTTGTTCTCTGTATACATAAGTCTGATTCTGCTTTTTGTTTGTTTATTCATTTGTTTCTTTTTTCAGATTCCATACATGAGTGAAATCATAGGGTATTTATCTTCCTCTGACTTATTTTACTTAGCATAATACCCTCTAGGTCCATCCATGTTGTCACAAATGGCATGATCTCATTCTTTTTTATGGCTTTGTAATATTCCTATACACATATGTATATGTGTACACACACACACACATATATACACATACATACATACACACACACACACACATACGCACACCATATGTGTACCATGTATATACATCACCTCTTCTATGGACCAAAGGTTTTGTAAATCTGTGTTTACTCTTGACTCATGGCTGAAATTCTAGAATTGAACTGGTAAGCTCCCTCTCTCTGAGTCTGGATGTCTCCGTATGAGAAAGACTTTTACACCTCATTGTGTGTGGGTGTAATATTTTCCTATGGTTGATACTAACAAATTGGGTTATAAATTACCTTAAATGAAAGGATCTTTATTCTGATTAGCTTATAGAAATAAATACGTGCTTATACAAATGGAATATTTCTAAAACTCCCAGAAAATAAGGAAATTGAACGTCTAATGTTTTCAGTGTGCTAGATTTAAAAAGCGTTCTTATTGATACTAAGTCAAAAATGTTTTCAGAATTCAAGTTCATGTAATTTTGGTAAATTTGGCAAGTTAGCTAGTTTAACAGTTTTGAGTTAGTAAAAACAGCTAAGTCTTCACTGCTCTATCAGTGTAGAGTATAAATGTGGATTTTTGTTCTATGTGGGTATATTTTTCTCAAACTTATGCAGATTCACTGACCAAATAAGCTAACAATACTTCTGCTTAACGTTCACAGTTATGAAAAATATAAATTTGTTTTTCACAAATTGACTTATTATTCTGATGAAATTTTATTTCAGCATTATGCTTTGTAGTATGTCAACTCGAAGGTAATTTCCAAGATATTTAAGTAACTTAAAACCTCGGACTGGCATGAAGTTGGATTAATTAATGGCTATACAATACCTATAGTCTCCAGGTAAGATAAATACTGAAACACTAATGAAATACAAGTGTAATTTTAACTTTAAATGATTTTGCTTCTTCTTTGCTACAGGGAGACTATATATCCTTGAGTCTATTAATGAATGTGTTCATTTTTGTTATTTTGAGAAGTTGGATAAAAAACGGCATAGAAAGATGTGTTGCATTGACGGGCTCTGCAGGACTTGAAAAGAAGCTGGTATGGAACCCCAGTTGTCTCCCAACCCCCAGTTTTGTCTGCAAATTAGAAGTTACTTTGGTCAAAAGTTATAGTTGAATATGGGGCACCTGGGTGACTCAGTCGGTGAAGTGTCCAACTCTTGATTTTGGCTCAGGTCATGATCTCACAGTTGGTGATATTGAGCCCCACGTCGGGCTCTGCGCTGACGGTGAAGAACCTGCTTGGGGATTCTCCCTCTCCCTCTCTCTCTGCCCCTCCCTCCTCGAAAACAAATTAATAGACATTTAAAACAATAAAATCTAAAAAAAAGTTATAATGAATATATGTGATAAGGCTCTATTTAGGAGCAATAGTTTCGGAGAAATACCACTGTGTGTACATGCTTCTATTTGTCAAGGAAAAGGTGAGTATTGTCCTACAGGACTAATTGGTTTATCTCTAAACCCCTCTGTACTCCTGAAGGTTGTTGAGGGTCCCAAGGAACTTTACTTGTGGATTATAATTATTAATATTTACCATATTGAAAACAGAAACAAATTTTAAAACACTTACTTATTGATTCATTCGAAGATAGTGGCAATGAATGCGTGGCATGTTAATAATATCTTAGCAATGTTATAAATTTAATTTTAACCTCATGAACCCCCTGAGATGGTCTTAAAGTATCAGTTTGTTCACAAATAGGAAAGAGTCTATTGAAAGACAAAACTGTAAATGAATTTTATTTGCTTTGGTTTGTAATACTTCAGTTTGGAATGTAGGAAATATTTAACTTCTTCCCATCCCCTCTCTCTCCCTCTCTCTCTCTCTTAGAGTTTTATTATCACTTTGAAATGAACAGCCAAGTATTGTTTCTAATGTAAATGTTCAAATCTCCCAACAACTTGATTTCTGCCTCCCTAGGATCAAATTCTAAATTCAAACTAAAACTTCAATCTTTTCTGGATATCTTTTGCATCTAACACTAACTTGGAGGCTTCCTGGAGATTCCCTGGAAAAGCACAAAGATTTGTTCTTTTACTTTGTAAAAAGAAAACTGTTAGAAACAACTGTATTTCTTTGGTGCATTATTGTCGACAAGTCTGCACTGGTAGAATTGTCAAATCAGAAGAGACGCTTAGCCTTGTCTACACCACACTGGTATGAGTTCAATGTTATTACTATAAATATTTCTATGAGAAGCTGCTAGCAATTGGTCAGTGCACTTTACTATCTATGGTATGTCACTATCTATCAGTCTTGGTGTTACTTTGCCTGATATTAGACAATGCTCTTCGTCGTAACTTCAGTTATTCGAGGTCGATAGCAGTTACTTATGGAGTTTATTAACACACATATGCTGAGGACCTACTCTAGACTTGCTGAATTTTTTACCTAATATTGATACATATATTCTTTTGTTCTTGTTGTTACCCTAAACAATTTTTCTAAACTTAGAATATGAAAAAGTTGGTGGAATTGATTTGAAGATTCTAAATATAGATAGTGTTCAATTTCTGACACCTGAAAATTTCCTTATCATTACACGTGCAGATACTAACATGGCATTGAAGAGTTTTTTGTTCTCAAAATAGATCTTACTTTAAGATGAAAAACCATGTATATCAAGCTTAGTTATGAAAATACCTATTTGTTTTTTTAGTATTTAGCAAAAAGGCTCTTCTTTTTAAGTATTGAGAAATGCTTGGGATATTCCTACTATAGGCTTGGTATATTCATGTGCTATGACGTCAATAATATTCTAAGTTATATCTGAAACTTTTTCTCTATAAGGCTTATGTTCACCCACTTTTTAACCAGAATTATTTGTTTTTAAATTTTTTTTAATGTTTACTTATATTTGAGAGAGAGAAAGAGAGAGAAAGAGAGAGAGAATGAGCAGAGGAGGGGCAGAGAGAGGGAGAAATAGAACTCGAAGCAGGCTCCAGGCTCCGAGCTGTCATCACAGAGCCTGACGCAGGGCTCGAACTCACAAACCACAAGATCATGACCTGGGCTGGAGTCGGACACTTCACCGACTGAGCCACCCAGTCACCCCAAACCAGAATTATTTTTTATTCTTTTTTGATATTTTAGGTGGGTCAAAGCAGGAAACCGCATACACTACTCTTATCTACATATTCTGTCTCATCTGTCACTCGGACTTCTGCCTGTTGAAAATAACAGGGCCAGACATGCCCGCCCACGTATAATGTCTTGATCCCTGAGTGTGATTGCACTGCAAGAAACTATTCTGGCCACTCCTGTCCCTCCTGCCTGTCACCACCCATGCAGCTTTACTTGAGCAATGGCATTGCCAGGAGTAGATCCCGGCCACTCTGAACAAATGGTGGAGCTCTAGTGCACTATTCCTCTGTGCTCGGTGGCCGGGCCCTGAAGACCGGACTGCGGACTCTGTCACTACAGAGAAGGAGTAGTGAATGCGCTTAATCTGCAGCATAGGGTTTGGAAGCGTGGACTTCCGAGTCAGACATTCCTGTGTTTGAATCTTAGCTCTGGCACTTATTGTCAAGGGCAGATTGCTCACCATCTCAGAGACTCTCTCTGTCAGGTGTTATGTGTTTGAGGATTAAATGAGATGTATGTAAATCAGCATTATGTTTGACATTTAGTAAGTATCCAATTAATGGTGGGTTTTATATAGGAAACCACCTACATAAACCTCTCTCAGGAGGAGGCCTAGGGTTTGCTCAGCCATCTTTTCTAAGAAATTTTCATAGAGAAACTTCATGGTTTTAATTACATCCTCAAGAATTTTGGGGGGGTGGGGAGCAAAAATACCACAGTTTTAAAGTAGATGTGATGGGGCGCCTGGGTGGCTCAGTCGGTTGAGCGTCTGACTTCGGCTCAGGTCATGATCACACAGTCTGTAGATTCAAGCCCACGTCAGGCTCTGTACTGACAGCTCAGAGCCTGGAGCCTGCTTCGGATTCTGTCTCCCTCTCTCTCTGCCCATCCCCTGCTCACACTCTGCCTCTCAAAAATAAATAAACATTAAAAATAATTGAAAATAAAAAAATAGAGTAGATGTGATGACTTAATCAGGTATTTACTACTTCCTATGTATGTACTATGGATGGTACTTTATTCTAGAATCTTAAAAGGGCTTAACTTGTAGGTAATAGTACAAAATCAAGGCTTCCTCCTGCACATTCCTCTCTGCCCCAGCTTTGTCCCTGAACCTGCCTCTCCAGCTGCCTTCCCGGGGCCACTGAGCTACAGGGCAGGACTTTGGTGTTAATCATAAACTTACTTGTACTTTTATAACCTGTTTCTACGTCTGCGCTGTTTCTTGGTTGCAACATAGCCCAGAATGACAGTCTTCAAGTAGGACACATATCTGAGCCTTCATCATCATGCGTGTTCTATATTTTATCCCCACTGTTAACTTTTGTTAAGTTCCTGGTGACATTAGAGACGACCCCTGACTCAGGGAACTATATGATCCAGGTAGAAATACAAAAAGAGAATGTTGGAGTTGGAAGGGATTGTTCATTCCAGGGTTGCCTACTGGCCTCCGTGGGCAAAGACCAGTGGACCCTCTCTGTTTGGCTCACACGCATTTTGAGAGAAATTCATTTGACGAGTTTCCCAGTCCAACTTGCTTTACATCAGGCCACGTCACTTACTCATATCTAACCAGATGCTCTGAGCACTGGAGTTTAACTGAAGACCCTCATTTCATAAACTGAGGTTTGAAAGAGACATGTGTCCCAAATCCCAAAGACTTAAAATGGCAACAAAACTGAGAGGCCTTGTGCTGTAGCAGTTAGGAGGGAAAAGACTTCTTAAAAAGGCCTAGTTAGCAAAACTGGAGTGGGGGTATTGGAAGAGGTGGGGGCACTTGGTGGGAAGTACATGCAGACATTAGTTAGCGGATGAAGGGGTTCTAGCATATTCCCCACAGAGGTCCTGATCGGAAGGGAGGAGGAGTGGTTAAACCCACTGGTCTCTCACTTTATTGGGGCCCTTGAAGTGTTAACAGATAATGCGGTTAAGTGGCTCGGTATTGGATTAAGAAGGTAGTTGCAATGATAAGGGAAGGGAGGGAAGGGAAATAAATAATTCCCATAGGGATGAGGTTGGGAGAGGAGACTGAGGCGAGGAACCTGAATGTGAAGGGTTTTTATAAATAAATAGGTTTAAACATTGTTAAAAAATATTTATTTTTGAAAGAGAGAGAGAAAGAGAGACAGAGCATGAGTGGGGGAGGGGCAGAAAGAGAGGGAGACACAGAATCCAAAGCAGGCTCCAGGCTGTGAGCTGTCAGCACAGAGCCCAACGCAGGGCTACGAACTCATGAACTGTGAGATCATGACCTGAGCCGAGGTAGGAGGCTTAACTGACTGAGCCACCCAGGTGCCCCAGTATTATCAGTCTTTTAAATTTTAGCCATTCTAGGGGCACCTGGGTGACTCAGTCGGTTAAGCTTCCAACTTCGGCTCAGGTCATGATCTCACAGTTCATGAGTTCGAGCCCCACGTCGGGCTCTGTGCTGACAGCTCAGAGCCTGGACCCTGCTTTGGATTCTGTGTCTCCCTCTCTCTCTGCCCCTTCCCCACTTGTGCTCTTTCTCTCTGTCTCCTTCAAAAATAAATAAACATTACAAAAAAATTTTTTCTTTTAAATTTTAGCCATTCAAGAGGATGTACAGTTGTATCACATTTTGTTTTGTTGTTCTTTTGGATTATATTTTGAAGTAGTTTCTCAATTTTTTTCTTTTTTGATTTTTGCTTTCCGTGTCCTAATACATCTAACCCAAGATCACAAAGAAAGATTACTACCTATATTTACCCTTAAAATAAATGGTTTCTGGCTTAATCTAAATGCCCTTAGATTACTCTCCTCTATCTTTATTCATGTAGTGAATGCAAAGACTTCACCTATTATAGTAAGTCTGATGGAAATGTGTATTAAATTTTTAAATTAGTGCTTGGTGTGCACCTCCTTCACTATCCTGTGTCTGTATTGCCTCCTATGTGCTTGTCCACAGCCAGGCAGACATCCACAGAACTTTCTGGAATCCAAGGTCTTTCCTCTACAGCTGTCCTCCCACGCTCCAGCAGAGGGCGCTAGTTTGTGTCGCGGCAAGCAAGCAGCTACTTAGGACATCTCATGTGACGTTCACAGAGAACAATGACATTTGTTAAGCTCTTAGGCCAGACCTCATTCCAGACTCTTTACATATTTTAGCTAACTTAATCCTCAAATCCCTGAGGAAGAAAGTGAAGGCTCAGAGACTTTAGGCTCCATGTTAATGCAGCCATTTTGAGGCAGGGTCGGTCAGATGCCGGGGGCTTAATTCCAAGCGCTTTGCTCTTCCCGCTGTAATAATTCACCACAGGCTGTGGCTGGAGTCTTATGTCACTGCGCACATCTTGGGAAACAATATCCACCTGATTGTTATCTTTCTTGAATCAGATGCTTTTCCAGTCTTAGTTCAGACACCTGATTCTTAAGTCCTGCCATGCAGCCTTTGGACAGTTTCCAAAAGGATGGCCCTCGGCCCGCAGGTGGAGACTCCCCTTGCGCATATGTGTCACATGTCAGGGCCACAGAGGAGGGTTGTGTGGCTGGTGCACTGCACACAAGTACACAACTAAGGGGGCAGGTCAAGGCTGAATTCCAAGCTGCTTTTGTCCTGTGGGTCCATGAGGCTGTGTCTTCCTTTCTCAGTTCCCACAAAGACACTGTGTCTGCCAGTGGTGGCCTGTCCTTCAGGGGAAGCTGGCTAACCCCTGAGCTCCAGGGGAGTCACGTGTGCTATCCCTTTGCGGAATTAATCACCACATCCCACCCTCCTAGCCATAGTGATTAGTTGAGGACTGAGCACATAACCCATGTCAGGAGATTCTTGGCCAATGAGGCTTAGGTTAGAGGCTTCTGTTTGAGGGCTGCGGGGTCTCTTTTTTCATAAGGTAAGGATGGGAACTGCCACAGCCATTCTTGCAATTCGTTGGGGCTTGATAATGGGGTTAATACTCAGCAAAAAAAAAAAAGGTCAAAAACAATGCAGAGAGAAAACCCTATGCTGGTGACTTTGTTGAGCCCTTGCTCAAGCTATGCCTGAAGCCCAAATCTAGTCATGGACCATAGAGTAACATATACCAATAAATTCTCTGTCTTGCTTAGACAGCCTGGCTGTCAGTTGTGACCAAAAGCTAATTATTCCGTACATAGTCCACACAGGCCCACTCCCCATCCCCTCTTCCTGGCTTTGTATTTCCGTCATAGCACCTGTCACCTTCTCATACAACATTATTTACTTAGTTAATTGTGTTTCCACCTCCACTCCTCACCCCTGCCGAACGATATGCTCTCTAACAGCAAGGAATTTATCTGGTTTGTCCATTGATCCATTCGCAGTCCCTGAAATGAGTTCTTAGTACGTAGCATGCATTCAATAAACTTTTGTTGAATGATGTAGTGACATATCTACCCAATGAATAAAGATTACTAAAATGCGATATGCACAAATCAGCACACACTGATTTTCCAAAGGTAACCAAGGACCAGCCTTCTAATAAGACAAGCAGCTGCCCATCCCTATTTGCGAAAGTCGCGAAGCACACACTGTGCACACGTACACGCGGCTTGTTGGCATGTCAGCAATTTCAGAGAGGGTGCTTTGTTCTCGCTACATCACCAAGCATGTTTCAGGTCGGGGTGCTTGGGAAGCTCAGTCGGTTGAGCATCTGACTTTGGCTCAGGTCATGATCTCACAGTTTGTGAGTTCCAGGCCCGCGTCGGGCTCATTGCTGTCAGCTGGGAGCCTGGAGCCTGCTTCGGATTCTGTGTCTCCCTCTCTCTGCCCCTTCCCCCCCCCCCTCTCTCTCTCTCTCTCAAAAATAAATAAACATTAAAAAAAAATTTTTTTTAAAGAGTATTTTAGGTTGGTGTTGCTCTTCAGCTGGAGCTGTTACATATGTTTAATGTATTTACAGAATGACTATTAGATTTTACTTTGTTTTGTGTTGGTACATCTGTTATTCATCCCTTCTTGGATTTTTATTTTGTTTCTCTTTACTTCTCTGCCATCATGAACTCCTTTTCCTCCAGAGAGCATGAATGAATTAGGGAGGTAGGTGGGCCTACCTCCCACGTGGGCTATAGTCAGAAGACGTTGGGAACCTCTGCCTTTTGGGGATATTGTGACCCATGTTTCCTTCACATTCTGTTAGTTCTTACAGGAAATACCACGGAACCTGGCACTTGCCCCAAAGATTTTCGTACATGGCCCCTGGCTGTCTAGCATTCCTGATTTATCTTACCATCTCGGTCAAAGAATCTGATACCTTTGTTTGTTTCTCCAACAGTGGCTCCCCAGAACCCTCGAAGGCATTTGTGGTTGCTGTTTGCTGACCTATCAGCTTCCAAAGAATGACCCTTTTCCATCCGCCGATCATCTTGCCTGGGCTCCCACCATGAAGACATTTATCCTTTGGGTTAACAAGCTTTTTCGTGCTTAGAGGAAGCAATACGTTATCTCTGACGGCTTCCTCTCTGGCTTCCAAAAGAATGACAAGGGTGTGGGGGGAGGAAGGAAGAAGTGGGGAAGGGGGCAGGAGGGCCAGCGCGCTGTCTGTTCACTCCCCCTCCCTTCGCTGCACCCTTCCCCGAGCCAGCTTCTTAACCTGTCTTGGGCTGCTAAGGTCACAGGGGTGCAGGGGGGTGTTCTCAGGTTCTGGCATAAGACTCTGTGTTGACCGGTTGGCACAGCACCGTGGGGGAAGCGGATGGCCATCCACACATCCCGAACTGCGTGGGCGGCCCAGCCACACTTCCTCTCCTCTCTGGGGGTGCTTCTAAGAAATGCAAACGAGATCACACCAAAGCCACATTTCCTGTAATTGTCATAGAAGCCACTGTCGTACAGTGTTGAGGCCTCGGACGCTAATAAACCTAAAAGAGTGAGTGTGACAGGGCCGATCAGCCTCAGTTGCCGTGTTTGCTCTGAGGCAATGATCAGACGCAGCCAGCATGCACAGAGGGAGGAGGGCAGGGGCGTGTGTGGGGTGAGCACGGCCTCGATTCGTGCTCTACACTCGGTATTTGCACAGGAAATGCTGGTGCTTGCTGCATTCGTTGCTCCTCCAAGTTAAAAAGTCTGCAAGAAAATAAACAGACGTTCAAATCCCTCCAGTTCTGTATTGCACTTACCAGCGTTCCCTGGGTCTCTTGCTTGGAACCCCGGGAAGTGCACTGCCATGCTTAATTTCATGCGTGGACTGCGCTAGGAGGTGGGCCCAGGCGTTGGGTCAAACACCAGTCTCCGTGTTGCTGCGGAGGTGATTTGTTTGGGATGTGATTAGTATTTAAACTAGTAATGAGAAAATTGAATGAGCGAAGCAGACTACCCTCCATAATGTAGGTAATCATCCAATCAGTGAAAAGACCGAGTTTTCCCAAAGAGCAAGGAATTCTGCTTCCAAAGTGCCCTGGCCTCAGGATTGTGACATCAGTGCATGTGGGAACTCACAGTCCCTAGCCTTCCCTGCGCATGTCAGCTTTGCTGGCCCGACAATCACAAAAGCCTTTTTTTTTTTTTTTTTTTTTGAGAGAGACGGTGCAAGTGAGTGAGGGGCAGAGAGAGAGAGGGAGAGAGAGGGAGAGAAGTGGGGCTCACTCAAAGCAGGGTTCGAGCTCACCCGATGTGGGGCTGGAACTCACGAACCATGAGATCCATGACCTGAGCCAAAGTCAGATGCTTAACTGACCGAGCCACCCAGGCGCCTGGGAGCCACTTTAAAAGAAATCTATCTCTCTCCGTATACATCCAATTACTTCTGTTTCTCTGACGAACACCAGCACTTTGTTCACGGAAAGAAAAATAATGTAAACGTCAGGCACAATTGCAGAAGCCCCATGCCAGCGAAACTTCGGAGGGGAAGACAGAGCTGGATGTAAAAGCGGGGGTCTTTTGTGTCTGGGACAGGAGGCTGCAAGGATGCGGAGGTGGTTTTTCCAAAGTCCGCAGCTGAGGACTGGAAGCTGCTGAGCCAGTCACGTCCCACAGGCCACCCCTTTAGAAAGAAGGACTGATGGCAAGGAGCAGGTGATCTTGGAAACGGAAGTATTTTTGTGGACAGGACCCACCAGGGCCGTCCACAGATCCGCTTATCACCCTGCGGTGTGGGCAGCAGAGTGGTGAGTCGTTAGACGTCTGTCCGCCTGGCTCTGACCTGTGCGTCCTGCCCTGGGGCCAGTGTGTGCCGGTGGGATGAGAGCCCCGGGGACAGAGGGCACTGCCAGGCAAAGTGGGGGAAGGTGTGCCACCTCCCCTTCAGAGGTCTCCAGAGGTAGAGAGGATGGGGCCAGCCCATGCCCATGTCCATGGCAACCAGAGCCGGGCCACAGAGAGTAATGATATGGAGACGACGAGTTCTAGGTACTGACAGGGTGTGGGGCCGGGAGAACTTGGCTCCAGGCTTCAAATAATCAAGAACACAGGCAGCTCCCCCATGGGCACCAACCTAGGGAGGAGTCTGATTGCACTCTCCTCCTCCGTTCCTCTACACCAGAGAGGTGTGTGTAGACCATACCCCTCCCCTCCATGTCGGAGAACCATGAGTCTACCCTGACTGGGATAAGCACTTCACATATATGTGTTCAGGTGATTAGTACTCTTGGTTTTCCCTTTCTGTGGAGAGGCAACTGAGGCACAGAGAAGTAGGAAATCGGCTCAGGGTCACAGAGCTAACTGGAGGAACTGGAATCCCATCCCAGGCATTCCAAAGGCAGAGCCCATGGTCTTGACTCCAACTCCATTGAATATGAAATTTCTGTTTACTTATTTTTGAGAAACAGGGAGAGAGAAAGAGGGGGGGAGAGAGCATGCATACAGGGGAGGGGCAGAAGGAGATGGAGAGAGAATCTTAAGCAGGCTCCTTGCCAGTGTGGAGCCTGCCTCAGGGCTCCCATCTCACCATGGTGAGATCGTGACCTGAGCCAAAATCAAGCGTTGGCTGCTTAACCAACTGAGCCCCCCAAGTGCCCCTGAAGTTTCCGTTTAAATTGTAGCACTACATTTTTAAATGTGTCAGAGAGGACCAGTAGAGTTGTCAGAAAGCACTGTAAGTGCAATTGGTCAGAGAGTCACAAGCACGTTCCGCCGTGGTGCAGAAAAGGAGTCAGAGGGGGTGAAAGAACCAACCAGACAAAATGGCCTCTGAGGGTCTTTCTAAATAGACATAAAAAAGGAACAGGTCTAGCCACACACAGGACGTGTGCGTGGCGGTGTTTGGGGACATTAATACCATACCTTTTGGGTCTGAAGGAAACAATTCAGCCACTGAGTTGGCGGGGCTAAATCTGTTACACAAATAGAAAATGACACTGACAGGGCCAAGGGAAGGCTGTCTAAAATTCTACCTTCCACCAGTTTCTTGCTAATCCTTGTTTCATTCCTTGTGCTTTTCTGGCTTGAGTACCTGTATTCTGGTACCTAAGAGCTGGGCTGAGTGAACCCAGAAAAGGAAGAGAGTCTGAAAGACCTAGAGCTAGTTCTCAGGAAGACATCAGGCTTCCAGTTCCCACACAGGTGGCTTCGTTCCTGGGATTTTGCCCATGTGAACACGGACTGATGGGAAAGACTTGTGTTTGAGAAGTTGGTCCAGTTGACATCTCAGAATCACAGGAAGCACTCTGAAAGGTGTCTAGTCCATTGCTTCCCCAAAGCTGGTCTGGCCTCCAGCCTTAGAGATTCTGATGCTGTAGGTCCAAAGTGATCCCTGGAATTTATACTTCAAAAGTGTTCCTCGATTGATTCCTTCATGTGCCATGTGTTCCTCTTCTAACGCTTTTGGTACTGCAACTACAATGTCCACTTTTGCCTGGTTAATTCTAGTGATGGGGTTCTCACTGCTTCCTGCACATTCTAGTTTTGGATAGTGCTAATTGTTAAACTTTTCCCCCCTTAATTTAGATAGAAAGCCACGTATTACCAGTTTCTACCTATTGGTCTTGGTTGTGTTCCTTCCATCTGAGCTGTCTATGCCTTTCCCAGCAGCGACTGTGGGCTCTACAAGTCATTGGGAAGCCCTTCCTTTGCCCGTGAGGAGACCCTCTTATTGCAAAGGGTCTCGACCTGGCCTCAGAGTTTGTTACCTTATTTCTACCATTCATCTTTTGCTGTTGGAAAATTTTCACACTCTTTTTTTGTGCATATAAAAGCTTTATTCCCCAGACAACAGCCACCCTGCATCATGTCCCTGAGTCCTCAGTCCAGGCCTTTCCCAGGCCCACTTCCAGCCTAGGAGGGGTGTCCTGGCGACACCATGATGGCCTTTTAAACCCACTAGGTTGTTGCCTTAGGCATCAAATAGCCTCTTTCTCTTTGCTATTCTGTTTTCTTGTTTTACAGCGGAAGACTTTTCACATCACTTAATCTCCGTGGTTCTCAAATGCTAGCAATTTTGCCCCCAGGGGACATTTAGCAACATTTGGAGACATTTTGGGTTGTAACAACCTGTGGTGGGGGAGTGGTTCTACCCACCTCTGAAGATTGAAGACCAGGATATCCTGAACCTACAATGAACAGGACAGCTCCCACAACGAAGAATTATCCAGCCCCAAATGTCATTGGTACAAAAGTTGAAAACTGGAAGTTATTAGCATAAAAAGCGAGGAATGAAAGACAAGAAGAACGAGGAGACTCAAGTGATTGTGTGCAGCCTAGAGCTAAGGTTCTGGGCCCTGCATTTTGGGAACAAAACTCAGGGAAACAAACAAGAGGGCAGCAGGCAGGCAAAGATGAGGTTCCCAGGGCTCGTGGGGAACCCAAACTAGAAGGAATTCAGAAAGAAGTTATATGTATTTCTTTCCTGTAGCCTGGGTTTCCCAAAATGTGACATCTTTCCTCTTCATATGTACACAATAGGATTTAAAAATAAATGTATTTGGGGCCCCTGGGAGGCTCAGTCGATTAAGAGCCCAATTCTTGGTTTCGTCTCAGATCACGACCTCACGGTTCATGGGCTCGAGACCTGCATCGGGCTCTGCGCTGATAGTGCAGAGTCTGCTTAAGATTCCCTCCCTCCTTCTCTCTCTCTTTCTCTCTCTCTCTCTCTCTCTGGCCCTCCCCCCTCTCACTCTCTTTCTCAAAATAAATAAATAAAATGTAAATAAAAATAAAAGTAAGTGTATTTAAGAAAAAAAAGTGAGTGTATTTTAAAGAAGATATTAAGAATAGTTGGTCTATGGATATGGCAAAGATTGTAAAATGATCACAAATGACTGTGGGTTGGTAAATAATGTCTGTGGCAGGACCACTATCCTGTGGAAAACAGAGTTGCTGGTGTGAAATGGGGCCGGGGGGGGGGGGGGGTGGCGGATCTTACCCTCCCTGAAGTTCATCTCCACGCAGTACTTGTTCCCACCTGCGGACTTGGCCGACAATTTTCTGTACAAATAGAAGGCCCCATCGATCCACTGCCACTTCTGGCTCTGCAAGTGACCACAGATGGAAGACAGTCAGCCTGTGCACCTGCTCACAGCCAGGCGGTCCTCTCAGGCCCCTTGAAAACCCGTAAAAATCTTTCATCACAAGAAGCACAGGGATGTGCACAGAATGAAAAAGAGAAAAGTCACCCCATTTTTTTTTTTTTTTTTAACGTTTATTTATTTTTGGGACAGAGAGAGACAGAGCATGAACGGGGGAGGGGCAGAGAGAGAGGGAGACACAGAATCGGAAACAGGCTCCAGGCTCTGAGCCATCAGCCCAGAGCCCGACGCGGGGCTCGAACTCGCAGACCGCGAGATCGTGACCTGGCCGAAGTCGGACGCTTAACCGACTGTGCCGCCCAGGCGCCCCAAAGTCACCCCATTTAAAGAGGAAAACATTACTATTGATTTTGGCATATTTACTTCTGGTGTAAACATTGTTATTTATCACGATCTTTTTATGGACTAAAATAGGTGGTGGTCTTTAAAAATACATACTCAACTGTGTATCTTGCTTTCAAAACATTTTTAAATGGTCATGGTGCACTATAATTTACCTTAATGGTATTGATGATGTTTATGTTGTTTCTAATGTACAATGATTATAAAGAATACCGCTATGAACTATTTTGTTCCTGAAGCTGTTTCTGTACTTAAACTTATTTTTTTAGGATAAAAACCCAGAAGTGGAATTAATGGGTCAAAGGATGTGAATATTTTGAGGGTACTGATATGCGTGGCCAAACTGCTTTCCATCTACTGGACAATGTCTTTACGTCCTTAAAAATATTATTCATTAAGACAAAGCAAAAGTTTGATAATCTGATAAGTCAAATTATATTTCTATTTTAATTTGCATCTTTGATAACTAGAGACATTACACATTTTTAAGGACTTTATTAGCCACTTACTTTCTTTAGTTATGAATGTAGAAAATTAAATACCCCCAAAATTGTATAAATAGATGTAAATATTTGTCCTAACTCTGAAGAAGAGAGTTGATTGACAGCAATGTAAATACATAAAAATGTGTAATTAATTGTATAAATTATTTGCAACATCTATGGCGAAGTTTTATCAAGAAACAGAAAGTCTGGGGGTTCTTTTCTGGTGTTCCTTATGTTTGTTTGGGTTAACTATAGAAGATTCCCACGAAGAATCTGTAAACTGCAGCTCCCACAGAGGGACCTCGGCACCCAGCCCAAAGACCTCACATACCATTCTTTACAATGAGGTACTGATGGAGATTAAAACGAAGGTCTAGTGAAAACAAAGTTATAGGTAACATGAAAAAAAATAATAGCATCTAGGAAAAAGCTTGGCTGAAAGTTCCCAACTTTAACTCAAGATCTAATGGGAATTTAATTAAGCTACATCCCCTAACAGATGTGTGTGCGTGTATGTGTGTGTATGTGTGTGTACGTTTTCATATATGTGTATATATCTATATATGCTTACACAGCTTAAAAAAAAAGTTTACTTATTTATTTTGAAAGAGAGAGAGAACAGATGCAGGGGAAGGGTGTGGGGGGTGGGGGGGAGAATCCCAAGCAGGCTCCATGCTGTTAGTGCAGAGCCTGATGTGGGGCTCCACCTCAGGAACCATGAGGTCCTAACTTGAGCCGAAGTCAAGAGTTGGATACCCAACTGAGTGAGACCCATAACTTTTTCTTGGGCTGTGAAAAGCCAGTCATTTTGTGTTCTAAGATTTGGGAGGACTTTAATTAGATAGAAGTTCTACAAAGTGATGCCACTGAAATAATTTCCTCCGTTGAGGGCCAGAACTGAGACCTAGACCTTGAGGCTTTGGCCTCTGTTGGTTGGAGGCAGTAACTGAAAAAGATTCACTCCCTGTGCTTCCGTCAGTAGGCCTGGAAGCCATTTCCCACGCAGGGACCATCTATCTGGCTCTCCCAATGGGACACGTGTGGGCCAAGTCTGAGGTTACCTTTTGTGGGTCATGCAGGCCGATCCATACAGGCTTGGTTTTTTGGTAGCCACTTATATACTTCGCTATGATGTTGGCTTCCTTTGCATTCTGGAGAGATGCCAGGTGGGCTCCATTTCCATACAACTGACACTCGTACTGTGGGCGAGAAGTTGTGCTAATCATCTCCTGAGGTTTAAACGCATAGTCCTCACCCCAGAACCCTAGTAAGTACATAACTATCTTCTCTGCGGCAACTTTTTTTTTTTTTAATTTTTTTTTCAACGTTTATTTATTTTTGGGACAGAGAGAGACAGAGCGTGAACGGGGGAGGGGCAGAGAGAGAGGGAGACACAGAATCGGAAACAGGCTCCAGGCTCTGAGCCATCAGCCCAGAGCCCGACGCGGGGCTCGATCTCACGGACCGCGAGATCGTGACCTGGCTGAAGTCGGACGCTTAACCGACTGCGCCACCCAGGCGCCCCTCTGTGGCAACTTTTAAAACTCTCAGCACCAGACCCGAACTTGTTTTACTCCTGTATGTCTTTTGTTTGTTTGTTTGTTTGTTTGGAGCAGGGAAGGGGCAGAGAGGGAGGTGAGAGAGCATCCCAAGCAGGCTCCACGCTGTCAGCGCAGAGACAGACGTGGGGCTCAATCCCATGAACTATGACATCATGACCTGAACTGAAATCCAGAGTCAGATGCTTAACTGACTGAGCCACCCAGGTGCCCCTATATGTCTTTTTTGGATCCCAAATTCTTGCTTTTCAAAGATGCTATCAAGAGAAGGCAATCTGGATTTTTCTTCTCGATTCCTGAATGATAATCACCTTTTGTTTTAGGGATTGGATGAAACGTGGCATAACCATTCTCTAACTGGAAACATATTGTCCCAATAAACAAGGCAACCATTTTATATACCCACATCTTCTAGAGAAGTACACTTATCTTACGCTCTTTTGCGGTTGTATTACAGGTTCTGCCTCCATGATACAACTTAATGTCATGAAAACATGGTTTTGGCTGCAGTTGCTACTTCAATGCCCCCCTTTGGTATCTTGCTCGTCATTAGACATGGCCGGTGTTGGATGTTAATGCATTCCTCACCCTTGCCGACCATTTCACAACACCGGCATGTTTTCATAACTTCATTTGACTGTCAAACTTGTGAGGCACGGAAGCCAGATTACCAATCAACGTTTAGTGAGAGGCCCAGTCACAAAGGGTTCCTGGGACAAAAGTGGAAAGAGTCTCTGTGGTTCAGTGAGATTTTCTCTCCAAGTTCACGCTCCTGGTAGTGCCACAACAGGACCTGGAACTCAGACCCGGAAACTGTCATTCTCATGGTCCCCTCCACACCAGGAATTTCGAGAACTAAGATTGGCCCTCAATATTGGCACCTAGCAGCAGCAGCCAAGGTATTTATTTGTTGGGTCCTTTTCCAGCACCTTCTCTGCACTATGTTCAGGAGCAATTAACTCTGCTAAGGCTTTGTACCAATCCTGGACCGTTTTTGCCTTAAGAACCTCAAATGAACACCCAGCATGTGTAATAAGCTCTTGGTAAGTTATTTTAATGAATCCTTCTGACAAGCGCATGGGTTAAAAGTGACATCCCCATGTTAAAGCAAGAAAACTGGTAGAGTGAGGTACGGCTATAACTAGTGAGTGGCAGAGTCATGATTTAAACTCAGGTCTTTTGCTGGGTCATAGGATAATTCTATTTTTAATATTTGTGTAGTTTATATGTATAATGGAATACTACTTGGCAATGAGAAAGAATGAAATCTTGCCATTTGCAACAATGTGGATGGAACTGGAGGGTATTATGCTGAGTGAAATAAGTCAGTTAGAGAAAGACAGGTGTCCTAAGTTTTCACTCATATGTGGAATTTAAGAAACTTAACAGAAGGCCATGGGGGGAGGGAAGGGGAAAAAATAGTTTCAAACAGAGAAGGAGGCAAACCAAAAGAGATTCTTAAATGCAGAGAACAAACTGAGGGTTGATGGGGGAGTGGGTTGGGGAGAGGAGAAAATGGGTGATGGGCATTGAGGAGGGCACTTGTTGGGATGAGCCCTGGGTGTTGCATGTAAGAGATGAATCATGGGAATCTATTCCCAAAGCCAAGAGCACACCGTATACACTGTATGTTAGCCAATTTGACAATAAATTATATTTAAAAAATAACTAAACAAACTCAGGTCTGTATTACTCCCAAGCCTCCCAGGTAACTTCCTCTTTGGGCAGAATTAGTTTTGGAATGTCTGGGTACAGGCAATACAGGTGGCCTTTAAGATTTCTTCAAGTTACTTCTCAAGAACTGAGGAGAGGCTCATTACTTTCCACCAGCTTTTTTTTTTTTTCCTTTCAGTGAACAGTGTCTGAGAAACCCCTTCTTCATTTAGCACATTCTCCCTCCTCTCTCTCTCTTTCCTTCTGCCTCTCTCTCTCATTCACATCAGCTCAGGAAGCGTTGCATTAGGGCTGACTTCCCTGGATTTGCTCAGCTACTTACCCTGGGTATGATTTTGGGAAAGTCACTTATGCTCACACTGCATTGGAATTTTCCATTGAAATGTCACAATCTTGCACTAACCCCACACTTTTTAAGGTCAGAGAAGACTTCGTATCCTCAATAGCTATCGCTTGGTAGGTGCTCCGTCCTTGGTGAGTTACTTATACACAGAATTCTGAGGCCATTCTAGGCCCAGATCACACCACATTCTCCCCAACCAGTCATGTCAATTAAACAGCCACAACCCAGAGAAACGGCAGCACTGGCTCCCACACTCCTCTGAGGTGGGGTGGCTCTTTGGGTATCTTCTAGACAAAGCCTCAGGGAGATAAAGCCAGCACATTTGCTGGGTTGTGTAGACAATAAAGCCTTCCATTTGTTTGGACTGCTTCACTTTCTGTCAGGTGGTTCTGAAGACTGGTGTGCTCCAGGACTGCCTACACACTGCTCTTTCTGGTAAGTCTGGTGCAGCTATCCAATTGTTCTTTCTGGAAGGTCTTTATCTTCTCATTCTCCTTCTATTTGTGTATTTCTGTCTTTCTTACTGACAGCGAGCTCCTTGAGGGTAATGGCTGTTTCTTGTCCATTCTTACATCTTCACAGCTCACCTAGGATCTGGGAAGATATCACCTGCTCCATCCATGCTTATAGAACTGGAAGAGGAGAACACACAACGCTATTCTCTGCATTTCAGCAGCAGGTGACTCCTCAGAATGCCAAGGGAGGACTCTTAATTCTGAGCCAAATGAGACCTGCCTCCAGGTGGCTTTAGAGATACCTGTCCTAGCATGGGCCAGATTCCTTACCTCAGCCTCAGACCAGGTCCTCAGCTTCCGGAAGTATCCGTAGCAATTGGACTTGTAGTAAAACCATCCAGCAGCGCAGCTGGGTCTCATGATGATGTCTGCACAAACACAGAAGGCGATTGCAAGTGATGATGGCAAAGCCAATCCATTCCCACACTCGTCAGTCTACAGAATACAAGGGAGGCTGGCTGTCCTGAAGAAGGATCCTGCTGGGCTGCCCAAACTTTATACAGGTAATCTTTCTCCCAGCCTTCTCCAAAGGGAACTATGGCCTTTGTAAGGGGAACTGTGCACTGGAGAAAAGGCTACAATCAGATTAAAAAAATTTTTAATGTTTATTTTATTTTTGAGAGGAGGGAGGAGGTGCAGAGAGAGAGGGAGACACAGAATCTGAAGCAGGCTCCAGGCTCTGAGCTGTCAGCCCAGAGCCTGACACAGGGCTCGAACTTACGAACCGTGAGATCATGACCTGAGCCGAAGTCAGATGCCTAACTGACTGAGCCACCCAGCTGCCCCTAGCTAAGACGATTTCATAGCAGACCCAGGGGGACCCCACATCCATCCCACGATTATCTCTCCAGTTATGAAATGCACAATTAGAATAGCCACACTCAGCAATTGGCAGAATCCTCACATTTGTTGTCAGGTCAAACAGCTATAATTCAAGGCAGCACAAGAGTGGGCAAAGGGCATAAATTGGTAGTTTTAGGCATTATGAGGAAGGAGTGGGTATTTTTGACCAGGGGGACACAGGACAGGTTAGATGGCAACTTGGATGGAACTTGACACTGGGTGAGCTGGGTTGTGTCAATAGCGAGGGGACACATTAGGCAAAGGAGGTGTGTGAGCAGAGGGATGGAGGCAGAAACGTGCAAGATGTGCACCACAAGAGCAAGCACTTAAGTTTGCCTCAAGTAGAGGGAATCGTCCAGGCAAGCATGGTGGAAAGGGAAAGGAGAATCAAGGTCTGGACAAGGAAGCCATGACCGAGAGGCACAGGCTCTCTTCCTGCTACTTGATTAATGAGTGGGCCACGTCACTGAATCTGAAGGTTTAAGAAGCAGGGAAATGGCTGGAAATACAGAGGGCCTCGGTGATGAAGGGAATGCCAGGCTGGCGAGCTCGGGCTTTGTGACCACGTGGCTGCACTCCAGTGCTATAGATGAGCGCAGGGGTCTTTCCGTTCCTCGGAGACTTCCGCAGTCTGTTGTCACATAGCAAGCACTTCCTCTCTCCCCACTCAAATGATACTCCTGTCACTCGTTTGCCCTGATCTATTTCATCCTTTCCCTACACATCTCTAGGGACTTCCTATGCTTTCAGATAAGCTCCTTACTCTGGCTAGCAGGGCATTCATGACCTGGTTCTGCAGCCCTATCCAGCCGAATCTTCCTATGCAGCAATCCCAGGAAGTCTCTACAACAGGGAGGAAGATCTGTAGAAGAGTAGAGTAGCGAGTGTAGAGTAACCGGTGGCATGTTCTGGCTCTACCTCCTCCAGAGGAGAGAAACCAGAGAGGGCTGGTGAGATCCCAGAGTCGGGAGACTGGTTTCTCGCTCCCCAGGTTTAGCCTGGGTGAATTTCAAGTCCCTGGAGCTAACCACCTGGTTGGTTGCCTCCACAGGAGAGTTGAGGACCACTTCTCATTGTCTTCCATATTCTTTTTTTTTTTTTTTTTTTTTTTACTTTTTTTAATGTTTATTTATTTTTGAAGGAGAGAGAGACGGAGTGTGAGTGGGGGAGGGGCAGAGAGAGAGAGGGAGACACAGAATCTGAAGCAGGCTCCGGGCTCTGAGCTGTCAGCACAGAGCCCGACACAGGGTTCGAACTCACAGACCACGAGATCATGATCTGAGCCGAAGTCGGACCCTCAGCCGACTGAGTCACCCAGGCGCCCCAGTCTTCCCTATTCTAGCACCGTTCAGAGAAAGCGGCTCAATCCCCCAGGTCCCGAGCAGCCATAAGGATTGACAGAACTGGTGGCTGGCAGTCAGCATGGGGTGGAGGGCAAAGAACCTTGAAGCACAAGGACACATCCAGGGTAGGCTAAGGCAAGGACCACACACATGAGCCACGGGCACCAACATGATGCCGGAAATAATTCTGTTTCTCTTCCTGCTTTCTTCCAATTGATTCTCCCCTTGGCCAAAGTACTCCCCAGTGGGATCGTGTTAGGTTATATACATGCTCAGGCATGGTTTCCCTCGCTGGGCCATGCGGGACTATGAGAAGCACCCCGGATGAGGCGCCAGAACATTATGTAATCTTGCTTTGTGACCTTGAGCAAGTCTCTACCTTCTTGGGGCCTCATAAACAGAACGAAGGCATTACACCAGATGTGCCCACATTTCATTTCTTTCCATTTCAGATACTCCATGATACTTATTCTCAGCTCATGAGTTCTCTTCCTGGCTTTCTCTACTGGAAGATCCTAGGGTATTGATTCTTGTTTTGTTGACATGTTACTTTGTACTTGATGCTGGGTCTACATGTGTGGGGGAGCCATCTCTCCAACAAGGCTGTAAGTCCCTTGCAACCCAGAATTCCCAGTATACTCAAATAGGAAAACAATGCATAAACATTGGGTACCTCTAATTATAGCGCTCACTTATTGACTACTAGATGTCAGGTGCACATTGTCTTCCCTCTTCACAAGAAACTTGCAAAACTATTGTTATTATCTACATTTAGTTGATGATTTAACTATGGCTCACAACCACATGAGGTTAGAATTTGTTTGATTCTATAGTCCTTGTACTTGTTTTTCCCCTAAAGTTTATTATTTATTGAGAGAGAGAGTCGGGGAGAGACAGAGAGAGAGGGAGAGAGAGAGAATCCCAAACAGGCTCAGCACTGTCAACATGGAGCCTGATGGGGGGCTTGAACTCATGAACCATGAGATCATGACCTGAGTTGAAATCAAGAGTCAGATGCTTAATCGACTGAGCCACCCAGGTGACCCGAGTCCTTGTACTTTTTTACCATGTGACATTGTCTTTTGTTCCTGTCTTTGACATCTATTTCCTGTAGCACCTAAATATTTTGGGGGGTGAATAGATGGCTGTCAGTGTGCTGCATGAACACAGGCTGTGGGTGGGCTCAGTCCCAGCTGAGTGACGGATACTCACCACCCAGGACTTCAGTGCTGAGTACACAGCTAAGCAGTAGGAGAAGCCACATTCTTTGGGGGGCCATCTTCTTCTTCCCCTGGCCACAGAAGTGCTTCAGAAGCCTCTATTACAAGGAGTTTTCCTTTGAAGCTCCTGGATTTGCCTAGACCTGCAGCCTGAACACATTGGGTGAGACAGACCCAGGAATTTAGATGCCAAATCACATGTGGAGGAAACAAAATATTTTCCTAAGCCCAGATTATACAATGAAGGGAATCTCAAGATAAATGTAGAGACTGGGAATAGTTAACTTATGTCACCTGCAAGACCTCTGGTCCAGCGCCAGAGACGTAACTGTACTGGGCTGAAAAGTCTGGATGGAGACCATTTGGTCTCAGTGTACTGTGGAGAGCCTGCTCCTGCTATTCTCTGGGGAACCAGCAGAGGGAGCCTAAGCCAAGCTTTCTCACAGATGAGGCAGTAATGGGCTTTCTATACAATCAGCTCAATCAAATCAAGTCAGTCCCAAGAGTAAATTTTTCTGTGTTAGAATTAAAAGTGAGTATATGGTCCAATGTCCACATTTTACAGATGAGAGTCTACCTGAGGCCTTTGGGTATGAAGTAATCTGGTCATTGTCGCACAGCTATAACCAGATCTCCTGACTTTAGGGCAACCCTCTTTCCTTCACACTTAGGTGATAACCACATTTTTTTTGTTTTGTTTTCAGAAAATAAATAGGCAATAGTGTGCGGACAACAGTACTGTTCCCCCAAACTTTGAAGAACACCCAATTTGTCCATTTTTTTCTTGCTGATTTTGGCTTGATAAAGAAAAACCTCATTGTTTTTGTTAGTATTTTTAAAATATTAGTAATTAAATTACTTAAATTAGTAATTTAAAAAAATTTAAAAATATATAAAAAAGAATTTAAACATCTTTTTCTAGAATGCTTATCTTTAAAATTTTCTTTTGTGAATTTTTGACTTAGAGCTTTATGCATTTTTCTGTTCGATTACTATCTTTTTTCTCAGGAATTTGTAGGGCTTTTCTTGTGTATTTATTGTCTTTCACATATAACTAAGAATATTTGCCAGTTTGTACGTCTTCTCGTTTCTGTTTCTTGCCACACTGAGAATTTCAAAAACTGTCATATTTATCTTTTCCTTCATAACATTTGGAATTTATGTCAGCAAAAAAAAAAAAAAAAAAAAAAAAAAAAAAGCCTTTACCATCCACATAAGATGAAAATATCTACCCATATCCTCTTTTATTTTCATCTGCCTGGCATTTATTTTAGTGTAAGCATGGGATCGGGTCCAAGATTTTTTCCCAAATAATTATTAGGATGAGTAAATAATTAATTGAATCCTTATTTGAGCGTACTTTATGATCCCAAAATCAGAATACATATTCTAACTATCTTATAGTAGGTTGCTTACAGGAATGATGGAACACAATATTCAAACTTTCCTGGGCAATCTAAAGATTAGATGCATATGAAAGTACATGTGAACACTTTGACACAGTGTTAAACAAAAAGGTGAAGCATGTCATTACCCTCTCCCCACCACATTGTTTTACACTCTTTTTTTTTTCTTAAAAAGAGAGAAAGTACACATGGGGGAGGGGCAGAAGGAGAGGGAGAGAGAATCTTAAGCAGGCTCCACACTCAGCGCGGAGCCCAACTGGGGGCTCAATCCAACGACCCTGGGACAGTTATCTGAGCTGAAATCAAGAGTTGGACGCTCAAGTAACTGAGCCACCCAGGCACCCCCACCCTCCCCCCACCTTTATATCATCACATTAACCCCATGCTCCTCTGACGAACTTCCCTTCCAGAGGTGATGGAGGTATTTTCAACGTCCTCAACCCCCTTAGAACACAAATAGCGAAGACTTCTCTGTCAAACCAACTATCTGGGGGAAGGGATGTGTAGCATCTTTTGGAAGAATCTACTAATGGATCTTAGCAAACTGACATTCATTGAACGTTTGCGTGCCACCTAATCTAATCATAATGAGGCTGCAATGCAGGTATCATTAACTTGCTTTCCACATGAAGACACAAAATTCATTAAGTAACTTTCCCAAAGTTTCACAGCCATTAGATTGCACAGCCATGAATTAACCTGACACAGACACCAAAGGTAATGCTTTTTATAATAAAAGAGGAAAGAAAATAAGTAGTTCAAATTAAACACACACACACACACACACACACACAGAAACAAAAAGCATGACTAACATCATTAGACCTAGAGCTTTTCATTTCTGGCCCAGTGAAGATCTGGCAGAGGAAGTCAAATGTTCAAAGAAAGCCCTCTGCCCTCAACTGGGTGTAGGATTACCTGGTTGGCATTCAAGGCTTGAGGACCCCTGCTTTCTTCAGCATCCTAAGAGATCCCAGGAAGTGTCTTGAGTTTTTATATCTTCTTGCCTCTGGAATTATATGACCTTTGTTGTAATCATAGAGCAACAATGTTGTTTAAAATAACAATCCATCCATAAAGTCTTATCTTTAGTCAAAAGGAACATCTGTGAGGCTTGAGAACATATTCTGAAGAAACTCTCCCTATTTGCAAACAATCTTTCCTTTACATCCTACCTTATCAAAACCGACAATATCCTGTAGTCTGTTAGAAGCCCATCCTCCTCTCGCCTTATTCACTTTTTCTTTTGTCAGTCATTTTATCCCTTTACATTGTTGATTTCCTTTATTTCTCCTTCCTTTCTATAAAGATGACCCACTTCAACTCTGGAGAATCGGGATGTTTCTATCTTTGCAGAAAGGATTTGCCATCAGGGCTGGACATAACTTATGTACCCCTGTGGTGGGCTTGAGGGATACGCACAGACTTCCCTCTCTAAGGCACCAACCCCATGTCCTTCAGCATGCACTCTGTTCCTCAAAAATCTGTTTAAGTTCCTTCTTCTTGTTCCTAAGGAACAAGGTAGTGAAATCTTGTCCTAATGCAGGGCAATTATGTGAAAATAGCTTACATTGATCCAATATTTTACCATACAGTGTTTTCACCTAAGTCACTAATGAGATTCTAACAAATCCCTGGGAGTGATGCAGGATGTGCACCCCTACTTCACACCGAAGAAACCTGATGTTAAGAGGTGTAGAGAGCCTGCTCTGTCAGGTTCACAATGCTGGTCACTGGTGGAGCTGGAATTTGACCCCAAGCCCTCTCTGTTTCCTGAGTCACAGTCTTTTTTTTTTATTAAAATTTTTTTAATGTTTATTTATTTACTTTTGATTTTTTTTGTTTTTTCTTTTTTTTTTTTTTATTTTTTTAACGTTTATTTATTTTTGAGACAGAGAGAGACAGAGCATGAATGGGGGAGGGACAGAGAGAGAGGGAGACACAGAATCAGAAACAGGCTCCAGGCTCTGAGCCATCAGCCCAGAGCCTGACGCGGGGCTCGAACTCACGGACCGCGAGATCGTGACCTGGCTGAAGTCGGACGCTTAACCGACTGAGCCACCCAGGCACCCCTATTTGTTTACTTTTGAGAGAGAGGGAGAGCACAAGTGGGGGAAGGACAGAGAGAGAGAGAGAGAGAGAGAGACACTGAATCCATCACAAGCAGGCTCCAGGCTCTGAGCCATCAGCACAGAGCCTGATGCAGGGCTCGAACCCACAAACTGTGAGATCGTGATCTGAGCCAAAGTCAGACACTTAACCGAGCCACCCAGGCACCCCTCACACAGTCTTTTTAAATTTTTGTTAATGTTTATTTATTTTGAGAGAGAGAGAGAAAATGCATGCAAGTAGGGGAGGGGCGGAGAGAGAGAATCCCAAGCAGGTTCTGTGCTGTCAGCACAGAATCTGACACAGGGCTCGATCTCATGAACCGTGAGATCATGACCTGTGTCAATATCAAGAGTCAGATGTTTAGCCTACCGAGCCTCCCAGGTGTCCCTGAGTCACACAGTCTTATTAAAAAAATAACCTATCTGGGGCGCCTGGGTGGCGCAGTCGGTTAAGCGTCCGACTTCAGCCAGGTCACGATCTCGCGGTCTGTGAGTTCGAGCCCCGCGTCAGGCTCTGGGCTGATGGCTCAGAGCCTGGAGCCTGTTTCTGATTCTGTGTCTCCCTCTCTCTCTGCCCCTCCTCCGTTCATGCTCTGTCTCTCTCTGTCCCAAAAATAAATAAACGTTGAAAAAAAAAATTAAAAAAAAAAAAATAACCTATCTGGAAAGGCAACATGATTTCCTTCTGTAGTGTAGATAACAAACTATGTTGAAAGTGTCACCAATTATTCAATCTCAATGGTCTAGAACTTTAAGGCTGGAAAGGATAATGGTATTTCTCAAGTCCTAGAAATATACAGCTAGTTCAGAGTGAAGCTGATGTCAGAGGTGGATTTTCTTACTCTCCACGCAGGGTTCTTTTTACACTGCTACTCAGGCTTTGTCATTGGCTTTTTCTAGCCTGTGTATGCATTCACGGTAGGACAAGAGAAAGTAATATTTCCATGGTGTGCAAAGTGTATTTTAGAGAAACTCTGCCATTCTGATGATGCTTTGGGGAAAGAACACAAGGCCTGGCTTCTGATGGATGTTGGTTCAGGTCCCAGTTCCATTACCCACTCACTGTGTAACATCAGACATTCTCCCACATCTCTCTGAGGCTCAGTTTCCTAACTGTATGTGGTAGGATGTTACCAGATGAATTTTATTTTTTTACTCTACCTGTTAAACACAACCTTTTCCCCTTTAGGTGGCTGGTTAAGAATCATCATTGCTTCATACCATAACAAAGAGCAAATATATAAATTCCAAGCTTTTTTTAAAGATAGAAATCCAACAGATTTATTCTTTTTTTAATGTTTATTTATTTTTGAGAGAGAGCACAAGTGGGACAGGGGCAGAGAGAGAGAGAGACAGACAGACAGAACCCAAAGCAAACTCCAGGCTCTGAGCTGTCAGCACAGAGCCCAATGTGGGACTCAAGCCCAGGAACCATGAGATCATGACCTGAGCCGAAGTCAGACGCTTAACTAATGGAGCCACCCAGGCGCCCCATAATTCCAAGTTTTTTAAGTTCAAAAGCACTGGTCCAAGGTGTCAGAGAGAAAAGTTTTGACAAACTATACGTTTAGGTAGATTTCCCAACCCCACACCCCTCGCTCTGCTATCTTCATTCACTATATAAACATTTTAAGGTCTTGAGATGAGAGCAGGATGAGAAGGACATGAGACAAGAGAATTAGAGGCTTATAGGACCTTAAGTGGTCTTCCACTGAATCCCCCCATTAGCTCCAAGGATGGGCATTGATACAACCCACACAAAACTGAATTGAAAAGGGCCACTGAACACTGAGTAGAATTATTTGAAATGTTTCTATATGTAGAGTATCATACATGATACTTAGAACCCTAAAAACAGCAAATCAGCAGCACTTACCTCCAAAATTAGTATCAGAATAGCACCATATGAGAGTAATTAAAATGGAAGTCACACAAATTTAGGTGACCTATAAAGTGTGAAGGGAAACAACTTTCAACCTGGTATTCTATACCCAGCCAACCAATCATTGAGGGGGGAGCACTAAGCAAAAACATATGAAAATTATCAGAATGTAGAAACATTATTGTCCATAGTCTACTACTGAAATTACTGCCGAAACATGTCTTTTGGCAAAAAAGAAAACAATCCCTGAAGAAGAGAATGTGGTACAATAAAGAGATAGGTGCTGATGTTGAATAAGAATTCTAATGATGTGTAGAATAGGATTGAATGTGACTTTTATTTTTTCTTTTTAAGATAAGTCAGGTCAAAAATACCAGTCAAGGGGCACCTGGGTGGCTCAGTCGGTTGAGCGTCTGACTTCGGCTCAGGACATGATCTCGCGGTTGACGATTTCAAGCCCTGCATCAGGCTCTGTGCTGACGGCTCGGAGCCTGGAGCCTGCTTGGGATTCTGTGTCTCCCTCTCTCTCTTCCCCTCCCCCACTCATGCTCTGTCTCTCTCTGTCTCAAAAATAAATAAACACTAAAAAAAAAAAATAGAAAATACCAGTCAACAACAACAAGGGTTATATATAGTTAAGATCTGATGCTAATTAAGTTTACTTTATTAGAAAATTTTCATGTAAGTATGTGTATTTCCAGAATACTATATGTATAACGCACACTTAATGTTGTTACATCTCTGAGCAAATACTAGAATTGAGCCCTACCTCCATCCAAACTTCTAGGATAGCAGGAAACACGTTCCAGATCTTAGCCCCTTCTGTTGCTGTAGCCTGGGACACTAACGCTTCATCCACTCTCATCTGAGCTCTATCAACACCTCCTGTCAGTGTTGATGTTCTTCTTCTCTTTATTTGTTTAGTTCTGTTTATTCATCTTTTAATTAATTAGTTCAACAAATGTTGAATGTTATTAAGTGCAAGGATCTGGTTGGGGGTGGTGGGTAGGTCCAGTGGGGAAGGCAACAAGAGGTAAGAAAAAGAGCACTGATTTGGTCCCCAGCTCAGCCTGGTTTGGTTCACAACTTGAAGCTCTTCCCTATTCTATTCTTGGATGGTAGACATGCCTCACTGATGCTCACAAAGCCATAGGCTTGTGTTTAAATTCTGTTTTCTGTCTGTCTTCCCAATAAATCTCTAAGCCACTTCAGGTCAGAGATTGTGCCTACCTCATCTCTACAACCTTCTGCTCAGGAAGTTTTAGCGCTAAACTAACAAGCAACCTAAGAAAGAGCAGCTGCTTTCAAACCTGCCCCTTTTCTTCTTAGGTGTTTCCTTCCAGAGGACAGGCAACCTCACTCATGCCTTTCTTTTTCCCACAAATAAAAGCTTTTTTTTTTTTTTTTTTTTTGTAATTAACTTTTAGAATACATTCACCTCCTTCTCAGAGAGAATTGTTCTATTTCCTCTTCTGGAAAAATTCATGCTCTAAACCCACTTCAAGCATTTTGCCTTCATCTGTGTACTTTACTTCCTAAAAGACTCCTCCAAGGGGGAACATAGACATTACTATATCTCCATAGATGGTGCATTTCTGAAAAGATGAGGGTGACTATAAATGCTTTGATCAAAGTGAACTTACTGATGGAAAATAAAAGTATGACCTCTTGGCATGTGTTCACTAATATTCAGGAAACTCTCATCAATTCACGGCCCACTAGTACAACTGCCCCAAAGGATTTTCTGTGAATGGACATGTTCTAATCTGTGCTATCTATGCAGCAGCCACTAACCACACGGGCACTTGAAACATGGCTAGTGTGAATGAGGAGTTGAATTTTAAATTGTATTTAATTTTTGTCAACTAAATTTAAGTTTAAACACCTACATGTGGTTAGTGGCTACCATATTGGACCAGTAAAACTAAGATGATAGGAGTGGATTTCTTATAGAAACAGACTGATGTGAAACAAAAGAAAGATTGTTCCTATTTTTGAGGAAGCTCTAGAGACAGTGAAACTTTCGGGAAATAAGTCCTGAGAACTTGAAGGAATTGTGGGGAGTTGGTGGGGAAGGCTGTAGAGGTTGGATTTGAGTCAAATTTAATTTGATCTCCAAGCTGACACCTATGTTATACTTCAGTAAAAAAAAACAAAAAACAAAAGACAAAAAAACGACTTTGTCATATCTGCAGTTTTCTGACTCTCGTTTCCCTTATGGAAGCTCAGATGGCAGTGATCCCTCTGCCTTCCTTTTCAAGTAAGCTATGGCCTCCATTTTGAGTCAAAGAGTAGAGCTTCTCCTTGCTACCTCATTTGAAGTCACAGATGAATTGTCTTCAGCTTTGGAGTGACAGCAATTCACTTTGTACCCATTTTAACTATTGAACAGTTTCTACTTTACTGTTGGTGCCCTTTGGAAGTTGTTTGAAAGGGTCAATTATTTTTTGACATCTAGACGTCTCAATACTATTAGATTGGCATGAGAAAGGACCCTTGGCCAGGCAGGTGCAGCGAGGTGGGGAGCTCTTAATGGGATGGTCAATATGAGAAAGAGATCAAAGCAAAATGCTTTAGGGGTATGTGAAAAACAAAGTCTAGCAGAGGGGTTTGGAAAAAAACCGAAGGGGCTGTATAATGAGAAGACGAGTATTGAAATTTTTTCCAATTCCGAATCTTAAGAAAACAGCATAAGCTACTTATTACTTTAAAAGACTATGGAAGAGTTCCTCCTCACCCCGTTAGGGTGCAAACTTTTAGAGTCTTGGGCTTAATCCTTTTATATTTGACAGAGATGTTGACCATGAACAGTACTGCAGGCAACATCCCACGATACTGGACCAAATCTTATCAGCAGGAGAGAGGAAATGAGTCACTGAGGAAATGTTCATTAACTTTTACAGCCAGTTTGGAGAAACTCCTGCTGTGAGGACAGAGGAGTTTGTGTCTGCTCACTCAGTCTTGATGTGGAGGACTCATGGCATAGAGTAATCTCCCTATCTCCACATTTTCTGGGAATGTACTATCCATAGATTCTAGAAAGTTCTACCACTTAGAAAGCATTAGCTGATTTGCTCAAGAGGCACAAAGGGAGTTATGGCACAGAGATGTAAATTGAGAAATGCCATACCTGACTAGCTCCTTTTTCATTCTTCAATACTTTCAATCCAGGCTTCATCTCCTCCATGAATCCTGCCCCAAACCAGCCTCTTCTCTGTAATAACATTCTTCTTGTGATATAGAAATTATTTGTTTATGGGCCTGTTGCTCTCAACAGGGTGCCACTTGTCAAGAACAGGGATGTGACTTTCCATTTCTATCTGCGTATCTGGAGCTTAGATGGTGTGCAGGATGTGTTTGCAGAACTAAACTCAATATATCGGAATGCCCAGGGCCGTGCTTGACACACAGAAGACACATAATGTACATTATCTCGCATCTTCTATACTTTCTTCTAAAGATTTCCACTGACTTGTTTGGGCTCATTATCTGCATAACATACACATTTTACAGATATGTTTGTGAAGGTGTGGAAAGATTGTTATAATAGCAGGCAATGTAATTCATTTGGGGAGGTGTCTTCAAAGACATTCCCTTGATAAGCAAATTGGGGTGGAAAGTAAGATCCTAAACATATTGATTAGCAGGACAGAAGCATAAAACATATTTCTAAATAGTTCTGTTTTTGAGCAATAAACATGAAATTTGGTGGTGGGCGGCAGAAAGAGGTGAGGAGAGGGTGGAAGAAAAGAGAGAGGTTAGCGAGCACTGTGGTGTGCCCAAAAGACTGTTAAAAACAGGTTTGCCTAATGTTAGGCCCAATTTTTGTAAAAGACCACATAAACTTCTCTCCATTTCCCCAAGAGCTTTGTACATTCAGTCATATTCACAGAGACCTTATCAGACTGGGGGTTTGGTTTGCTTTGGTTTTATTTTTATATTAGGATTGTGCCACATAATCTTAATGGAAGATTCCATTATTATATGTAGACCACGATCCCATTTTTGTAAAAGAACTAAGCTATATAGGTATTTGTGTGTATATGTATTTATGAGCCTAGAAAAAGCATGTAACCCACACTACTCCGTGATTACCCAGGAGAGAGAGGTGGGAATGGGAAAAGGGAAGAGCTTTCACTTTTTACGTAGCTGTGCATTGTTCCAAGTAGTCAATAGCATGTGATTTGGGGTCACCCTCATTTCTCTTTTCACTTCATTTTGGATTCTGGTGGCTTCAGAATTTCTTCCTCCCTCCATACCTCCCTTCCTTCCTTCCTCTTCTTCTTTACGTCATTTTTTTTCCACGGTACTATCTACTTGCTTCTCTTCTCTTGGGTCTTGTCGTATCACCCCTTCAAGATGAGTAGGTGAAAATGTATTCCCATTATTGCCAGATTCCTTGTTAATTGTGTTCTGTTTCACATTTCAAAAAGATTGTTTTAATGATGACATCACTATATTAGGTTTAATGCATGCATCTGTACACACAAGGTTGTACACAAGTCTACATCCTTGAAGGATTTTGACAAATCTATACAACTGTGTAACAATAACCCCAATCAAGATATAGACGATTTCCATCACCCGGGGGAGATTGTCTCTTGCCCCATCCCACCAAGATAACACTATTTGGACTTCATCACTACAGAAGAATCTTGCTTCTTTTGTCTTATGTGAGTAAAATCATACCATATATACTCTATCATGTCTGGATTTTTTCACTTGAAATAATGTTTTTGTGATTCTTCCACATTGTTGCCTGGATTAATAATTTGCTCTTTTCTAACACCCAGTAACATTCCATTGCATAAGTACAGCATAGGCCATCGTTCTTATGACTTAGAATTATTCTTGGTTGGTGGACCTTTTAACTCTCTACAGCTTCTGACTAAAGCTGCTATGAATGCTGTTTGTCTTTTGGTGGATACATGTTTTCATTTCAGGAGCAGGTGTGGGATTGCTGGCTCACAGGATGAGTGTGCGTTTAAGTTTGTTAGAAAGTGACAAACTTTTCCAGAGCATTGGAACCATTTTACACTGTGTGAGTACAACGTACACTGAGAGTTCCAAGGGTTTCACATCCTCAGTAACACTTGCTATTGTCAGTCTTTTAGTTCTCTCATCCTAAGTCAAAAAGTAAGATACTATTTCCTATGCTATAATTTATCACAAAGTGAGGGATTAGAAGCTACCCAAAGAAAATGACTCAGACCTTAATGAGAAGAGAATTCATACGTGGGAGAATCAGTTCCTTTCTGGGCCTCTTAATTATCTCCAAAATGATAGCACTGGCGTGGATGATTTCTGAGGCATGTCTAACTCCGTGGATTAGGAAGGAAGGCAGGCGAGTGTATTGTTGGCATACGGCCTTTGGCATCAGGATTCAGGTTCTCACCAGGCTCTGCCACCTATTAGCTGGAGGGAGGGCTTTGGGTAGATACTTAGGCTCAAGAGCACTCTATTTTCTTACTGATAGAATCAGACATGAATTGTGCGTCTACCATAGGAAAGTTTTGAAAATTAAATAAGACAATGAATGCAAAGAGTTTTGCATGGGACAGTGAAGACTTCATAAATATCCAATTATAAAAACACAGACGCTTTCTATAGGCACTCTGACCACACCAACTCCATCTTGTTCTCCCCCCTGGGCCACAGATGGTGCCACGTTAGATAGCTACCCTGTGACCTCACCACTATGTCCCTTGCTCTATAAAAGCTGTGGCTTGAGGTTCAAATGGGGCAGAGAGGGGAGGCAGACAATGGCTTCATATCACTTAGATCTCTGCCCACCGTCTCCTCCTTGTTAGTAAGTTAGAAAGTTAGCAAGTTACCCCTTGTTAGTAAGTTAGTAAACTGTACAAATGGTGTGGAGTAGCTTGCTTCATTTTTCCATCTTAAAGTGCCTTCTCAGTCTGGAGGATACTTTACTGGCCTTCCTCCGCCTTTTAACAATTTCTAAAGTATATTCTTCAGGAGAAGGTGGTGTTACAATGACATGATCAGTCCTTAGTGTGGCTGACGTGACAAGATGGCAGTTTCCAACTTGTGGGGTCTTCAAAGAAAGTACCGTGCTTCATTACCACAAAAATTTTGAAACATAAAGTTGAAAGGCTTTTACAAAAGTAGTGTACTTTCACCTGTATACTCATCACTTACAGTCTATCATTAGCATTTTACTGTCCTTGATTTATCAAATACACCTCTATATAAATATTTACCCAAATCCCAATGTACCCGTCAATCCAGGTTGGGATTTTTTTATGCATTTCAAAGTAGATTGCAGACATCAGTACACTTTCCTCTAAATACTTTGGCATACATATCATTTACCAAGTTAAATATTTATTTACAGATTTTTATTTTGAGGTAAAATTAAAAGACTTTCAGTTTTGACAAGGGTACACAAATGTGTAAACCAAACCCCTATGAAGATACAGAACATTTCCATCACCCTAGAAAGTTTCCTGTGCCCCTTCTCAATCAATTCCTACTCCATCCACAGGCCGGGACTGTTCTGACTTTTTTCATCATAGGTTAATTTTAAATTTCAGAACTTCTATCAGTAGAATTAAAGAGTATGTGATCTTTTGTACATGGCTCCTTTTACTCAACAAAATGTTTTTGAGACTCGTCCATGTTGTTTTGTGTGTCAGTAATTTGTTCCTTTTTATTGTTCTTTTTAATATTCCATAGAATGAATATATCAGTTTATCCATTCTATTGGTAGGTACCTGAGCATTTTCAGTTTTTGCTATTCTAATAATAAAGCTGCTGTGAACGTTCTTGTATAATAAGTCATTTTGTGGACATGTTTTAACTTCTTTGGCGTAAATACCTTGGAAGCCCTGAGTCATAGAATAGGTACGTGTTTAGTTTTATAGGAGTCTGCCAGACTTTCCTCAAAGTGGTTGACTTATTTTACATTCTCAGCAATGATGTATAAAAAGGGTTTTTTTTTTTTCTATTTCTTTAATGTGTATTTACTCTTGAGAGAGAGACAGAGCGAGAGAGACTGAATGGGAAAAGGGCAGAGAGAGAGGGAGACACAGAATCTGAAGTGGGCTCCAGGCTCTGAGCTGTCTGCACAAAGCCCGCCACGGGGCTTGAACTCATGACCTGCGAGATCATGACCTGAGGTAGAGTCGGACGTCTCACCGACTGAGCCACCCAGGCGTCCCTTTTTTAATTTTTTAAAATTATTATTATTATTTTTTTTTTCAACGTTTATTTATTTTTGGGACAGAGAGAGACAGAGCATGAACGGGGGAGGGGCAGAGAGAGAGGGAGACACAGAATCGGAAACAGGCTCCAGGCTCTGAGCCATCAGCCCAGAGCCTGACGTGGGGCTCGAACTCCCGGACCGGGAGATCGTGACCTGGCTGAAGTCGGACGCTTAACCGACTGCGCCACCCAGGCGCCCCAAAATTATTATTATTTTAATGCCAAAGGGCTTTTCCTAACTGGAGACATGGCTGATGACTTCGGGAGCATGAGTATGGGATACAGGAACACCACCACCACCATCCCACCGGGCTTTAGGAAGTACATTAGTTGTGTAAGGAATCCTAGGAATAGCATGAGTTCCTGTCACACCACACAGGGTACTCAACTGATTAGGGCATGGGAGGCCCTGGGGTCACTAGTAGGGAAGTGTGCCATGGTGAGTCATTATACCTGTGCCCACCTATCAGGTAAATACATTCTTTATCCCTTCTTGGTGACTCCTAAAGATAAGGATGATCAAACAAAATAATATAATATCTGGAGAAATCCAGATCTCAGTAATATTTAAAATACAGGAATGCAGAGTTAATGCCAAGGAGCAGCCAGTGGGCACCAAATTTGAGTTCTATGGGTCAAGGTAGGGAGTCAAAGGCACAAGTTCTTTGTAAGAAGTTACCAGTTGTTTTTTTTTTTGAGTACAAATGGGTTCTTTGTTTACACTCTACCTCATGTAGCCCATATGCTTCCTCATATCTCTTTGAATGACGACGTCCCTTATTCAACAATCCCCTAAACGTTCATCAGATAAGGATTTTATGAGCATCCTTCATGGGGTTCAGCTTTAAAATGATTAAATCTTATGGTTTTATTGCAAAGTCTTGCCTCTGTTTCTTTTTTAAGATGACACAATTTATAATATGCAAACTTGCTGTCTCTTCCCTGAGCAAACAGTTGGCCGTGACACAGGTGGTCATAGAGTTGGGTCCATGTTTGTGAGTACAGTTACGTAAGAGCCTCTTATCTGGAATAGCCCTGGGAATGAACGCTTGCATACAGGAGACAGAAGGCGTTCAGCTGACTGCTTCAGGATATATGCTTTCAAAAGCAAAGTCGTTGGGAAGGAACCAGAATTACAGAATGTCAGAGCCAGAGGAGAACATGGAGCTCATTGATACCTCCTCCCCTTCTCATAAGGGAGATAGTGGAACAAAGCAGGAATGAGCCTGACGTCTGTGCTCACAGTTCATTGGACATTATCACGATTAAGATTTTTTTATGATGAAGGAGAAATACACTCCAGCCAGCTCAAAGTCAAGTGGGTTTGTTGAAAAGATAAAGAAGCACCTTGCAGAAACGAAGTGTGCCTAGACCTTGGGGGCTCTGGAGGGGAAAGTGAGAAGCCATCGACTGGTGGTTGATGCTGCCACTGCCTCTGGGGTCACGTGGTCTGTTGTCTCCTTTGGGCATCTACTCTACTCTCTTGCTTCTTCCCTCAGCCTGGCATTCCCTGCGTATTCGTCTACATGAAACTGAACATCGCTGTCCCAGTCCCCATGCTACCTGACCCTTCGGGTCAAATTTAAAAAGTGTGAAGTGGCTGGCTCTTTAAAACATGTCTGTTGGAAAGACAGCTGAAATCCCAATATTTTGACTCCTGGTTTAGTGATTTATGCCGAACTTGCTCCTCAGAACAGGAGCACAGACAGTGAGAGAGCTTTGCCTCAGTTTTCTCATTGCCAAGACAGGAATAATAATGTTCCTACCCCGCAGAGTTTTTGTGGTGATTAAACCCGTTTAACATAGAACAATGCCCAGGGCATATGCTATTAGTGAGGCCTGATGTTATTAGCTGGTACTCTCCCTCTGCTCTCCCCCTGTCGATGCCTCCACCGCTTGCCCCCAGAGCCACTCTCCATGCATCTCCGTCCTGCTTTGTCCTCCTCAGAGTGCATGCCCTGGGCTCTCTTGTTGACAGGCTCCCAGGTAGGTTTGGTCAATGGGAGTCGCCAGAAGGGACCCGGAAGCTGAGAGGAGAGTGAGGTCAGTATTTCCCTCTCCGCCCTCTCTGCACTGACGCTGAGCTTCTGGAAGTACCTACAGCCTTCCATTATTTCTGTGACCCTCTTCCGCAGTCCTAATTCTCAGGAGCTCTGTGTAGCTGCATTTCTCTCCTTGTTTCTTTGCCTCCCACAAACAATGGTCCAGAAGCCATCTCTTCATCCAGACTCTAAGAAGCGCATGGTAACAGGAACACTGGCATCCAGGAAAAGGCCCTGTGGTGCCTTCTGCAGGCTACAACTAATGTCAAGAGATGCAGCCATGAATTTGGCTTCCTGATGTCAGTGGGAATCACAGGATCCTGGAAAAGTAGGCGACAGGTGACAGTGCTTAACCTTCTGCAGACAAGACCTGAGCAATTGCCTTGGGGGAGGGACAGGAGAGGAGAGGCTCCATGCTCAGCTGGAGAGCAATGGGGCTTCGTGTTCCAAAAACATTTTTGGAACAAGACCTACGCACCCCCTGGATCACATGACAATGGAAGATACACACATTTCTCACCTGCGCCTGAACATAGGGGAAGAAACGTTTAAGCTGAACTGCCCTGCGTACCCTTCCTGCATCCACTAGGACAGGCAGAGAAAAAGAAGATGTGGGGACCAACGGAGAAGGGAATGAGGCCCCTGCCTAATTCTCCTTGTCATTGGCAAAGGGGGGCATTAGTCATGACCCCCAGCCCCACAAGGAACGTATAAATATCAAGATCCTGCTGAACTCACACCCAAAATGTGACTTGCTGTAGACAGAGCTATAAGGGACCATCAGGCCCGTGGCCGGGTGCATCACATCGGCCACTTTGGCTTAGTTTCACTGTTTTGTCTGAAGTCCCCTGGAGTTGCCCGGATGCAATGGGGAGATAGTCAGTTCTGTGGTTCCTCTTATAATTTCTTACTTTCTGAAATGAATGTAGCCAGCTTTCATTTTCTGGGCCTAGAACTGAGAAGTCCCACGGATCAAATGGAAGGAGGAGAGATATACGTGAGATATTCATAGCGGATGGCTGCGGAAGTTAAGGCCCTTCTACATACTTTCTACCAGTGAAGGCTCTGGGACAGACACTTGTATTCAGAGAATGACTGTACTTTCTTAATAGCATATGCCATTCTGAGGTTCAGTGCTCAGATAAATGATACGGGACTGTAGGGAAAAGAAAAGTTATTTGCTAATGAAAACCCAAGGGAAACTCATATTACATAGAACTGACAGACCAAAGTAAATTAGAATGATAGCCATACAATCAGCACTTTTGATCAAGCCCTAACCTACGGGTTTAAAAGAAGGTGCCTTGGGGGCAGCTGGGTAGCTCAGTCGGTTGAGTGTCTGACTTGGGCTCAGAGCCTGCTTGGGATCCTCTGTGTCCCTCTTTCTCTGCCCCTTCCCTGTTCGTGCCCTCCCCAAAATAAAATAAAAAAATAAAAGGAGGGGCTTCAAGCATAGTCATTTTTCATTGAATTACTGTAGAATGGTATTCTCAAAAAACAATGACTGTCATTGTTGGTGTATTTAGCGTATTTTTCTTTTGAATTTTCTAAATCTATTTCATTATCTTTATCTTTAGGTTAAGCCATTCAAAAAAGAATCTGGTTGGGAAGCCTCAGTGGCTTGGTCAGGTAATCATCTGACTTCGGCTCAGGTCATGATCTTGCAGTTCGTGAGTTTGAGTCCCGTGTCGGGCTCTGTGCTGACAGCTCAGAGCCTGGAGCCTGCTTCAGATTCTGTGTCTCCCTCTCTGTCCCTGCCCCTGCTCATGCTCATGCTCTGTCTCTCAAAAATAAATAAAAAACATTTAAAAAATCTGGTGTCACTGAGTGCATATGGAGATCTCGTTTATTTGTCATATCTCTTTGACCTGGTTTTCCTACCGGCTTGGGTTGTGTTTACTGATTCTCTTCCTTTTTGGTTGAAGACATTTTGCGACCACTATCCCAGGCAACATCAGGATTGCAGCCAGTAGTAGGAGGAAGAGGCACGATAACAGAAATAGCAGAGCATGCTTTTTCTTGGACGGGTGATCTTTGATCCCTGATCTCACCTGGAGGCTCTCTTTTCCTGCTGCCTCCAAACCCAGCCTCCTCACGGAAAGGGGGGCCTAACCATACAAACAGTGGCAGTTGTTTCTATTGTTGTAAACACCCAGGTCGTCGCACTTCTCAGGCCAACAGCCCTTCACAGGGCTGTGATTTTGACACCTTGTCTGTGAAGCATACCACATCCTCACCACAGGAAGTGCTATCCCTTGCCATGACTAAATTTGGCAATCCGCTGGCTATTAAAGATGCATCCTACCATGCACCTGCAGAAGAGATGTACCTTCTGCATATGAGTGGAAATTAGAGTAGTGTGCTCAGGAATGTTGGGGATGGCCTTGACACGGATACACTGCAAGTTTCTATAGAACATACTCTCGGTTGTACATGTTATATAGCTTAGCCACCCCTCCGTGGTTTCTTCTCCAAATATATCTTTACACCAGTAGACATTGAATGTAGCACCCCTTTTTGTAGCAAAGGGGAGCACCTTTGCAAGGGGTTGCATCGTGCTTATAAGAATCAACTGGGCAGAGATTTGAGTTCCCGTCACAGTATTCTTCAAGATCATATTCATTTTTTTCCTGCTTACATATGTGCCCAGATGGATGTAGGTGACACTTAGGACAGCAGAGTCCCATGCTGTGGTTGTGCCACACTTGAATTTACAGTCTGGTTGGCAACACTCATTGTTTTGACAGGCCTCTTCTGAGCCACAGTCACATTCCTCTCCTTCACCCACTACTTTGTGTCTACATCCCTTCACTGAAAATGTCATGTCTGATATATTATTGAGACAATCAAGTATTTGGCATATTAAGTTAAAATAACTGACCAAACTACAACTACTAAACCCATTCTACCCAAAACCCATGATACACCTAGGACTGCCTCCCTTACGTTGACAGAATGCAGAATCACCCATCATCCCTACAACATGTCCCAGTAGACACATAAACAGAAGACACCATGTTTTCTGTTCCAAGTGCAAGTTGATGCACTGTGATATTTATCACAAACTTCTTGGATCCAGCCCCTCTTGCATGCATTACCAAAAGACTCTTTTACAGAGATGCGTGACCAGTCTGTTTGAGTTTGAGGATATTGGACATCTCTTCTATACTTTGAAAAGAAATAGAGACCATTAAGTAATTGCTTTTTACTAGGATTTATTTTACCACTGCTGATCCAGATTCCAATGGCTGTTAGATGTGTCTGTATATTCAGTGCCTGAAATGGAAAGTCCGTAAAACCTGACGGGAGAAGTCCTTCACAAGTGATATGGGTTACATTGTGCTCCCTACAATGTAATACAAACTTCTTACGATCAAATACCAGAAGTGATTCCATATACTTTCTGTAGATAAGGGTGTCAGAATGTTCCAGCCGCTATCGTTGTTCACGGATGTGCTCTTCTGGTCCTTCATGAGTTACAGCACAGGCCTTAGTGCTCACCTCCCTGTCTTTTAGGAGATAACAGATGTGCTCAAAGCTGGAGGAGGCTTTGAGGGTCTCAGTTTGGAAAAGCAGGTCTCCCATGAGCACACCACAGAGGCCCCCAGGCATGTACTCAGTATGACTTTGGCCTCCTGGGAGCCTTCCACAAAGCCCCTCTAGTTGCAGTCTCTTTGGTCCATACTGCCTGTCCTCCAGAAGGCCTTCCTCCTCGGTGAGGGAGCACAGTCACAGATGCGGGGTTCAGGAGCCTATGGGGCATCAGGGAGAGGACCTACTTCCCACCCAAAGAGTTCAGGAGGTAGGATACCCTCCCTGGCCCAGCCTGTTTCTCCATTCTGGGGTTCAGCTTCCTGGAGACAATGATCTCATAGTAGTCAAATCCCCACTTGGGACAGGCATTAAAAGTCTGCCCCAGGCACCTGGGACAGTGTGGATGGCCAGCAGGTGAGTGACAGAATGGAGTGGTCCTGGGCCAGGGAAGTCCCCATTGGCTTCCAGCCGGAGCACAGGCCCAAGGTCCAGCATGAACCACAGTGGCCAGCACCAGAACATATTACATAAATGTAGTTTTCCTTGAAAGTTTTGATAGATCCTTTGTATCTGAAGACAAGTCAGGGAAATTTTGCTGTGTTTATGTAATATGCTATGTAATGTAATGTAACGTAATGTAATGTTGTCTGTATTCCTCCAACGTCTTTATTCCTTCCTTTGACTCATATTACTCCTCATTTAACTCCTGGGCCTTCCTTCTATACCTCTTATTATTTTATCCTCGGAACAGGAGCTATCTGTCCTGCGTTTAGACAAAGATCTCACCCTTGACCTCTCAGTTCACTCATTTATTGTTTAGTTGTGTCTATAAACTCCTAAAGGAAAACTAAAGAGAAAATCATTATGACTGGAAATAAGCAATGATATCTTATATCGGGAACAAAAAAGACAAGCCATTGAAATAAAACAGAACTGATAGGGGCGCCTGGGTGGCTCAGTTGGTTAAGCATCTGACTTTGGCTCATGTCATGATCTCGCAGTTCGTGGGTTTGAGCCCCATGTTGGGCTCTGTGCCTGGAGGCTGCTTCAGATTCTGTGTCTCCCTCTCTCTCTGCCCCTCCCCCACTTGCACTCTATCTCTCTCTTTCTCTCAAAAATAAACATTAAAAAATTTTATTGATTGATAAATTGAACATCATCAGAAGTTAAAACTTCTGATGTTTGGAGATTCCACCAAGAAAACGAAAAGGTAAGCCATAGATAATATCCACAATACAAATATCTGAAAAGGAATTTGTATCATAATCATACAAAATCAGTGATAAGAAGGCAAATGACTCAGTTAAAGATGGGTCATATATTTCAACCAATACTACACAAAAGATATAGAAAAAGTGATCACATGTAAAGATGCTGGAAACCATTCGCCATCAGGAAAATGAGAGTGAAAACCACAGTGAGACACTTCACATCAGCTAAAATGGCGACAATTAAAAAGACTGACGATGTTGGAGAAGATGTGGAACAAATGACTTTCTGGTCATTGTCGAGGAGAATGTAACATCCTATGACCCTTTTAGAAAGCAGCTTGGCAGTTCCTGATAAAGGTAGATATATGCTTATCGTGTGACCCATCAATGCTACTCAAGATGTATAAGGACATGAATCTACAAAAGGACGTGTGCACAATGTTCTCAGTTGCGTCACTCACAGTGGCTCCAAATGGCAGCAATCAAAATGTCCATTCGCAGAAGAACAAAGCTGAAGGCATCACGCTCCCTGACTTCAAACTATATTACAAAGCTATCACAATCAAAACGGTATGGTATTGCATAAAAACAAACACACAATCAATAGAAGAATGGAGAGCTCAGAAATAAACCCATGCATATATAGTCAGTGAATTTATGACAGGAGAGCCAAGAATATACAATGGGGAATTGACTGTCTCTTTAAGGAATGGTGTTGGGAAAACTGGACAGCCACATGCAAAAGAATTATTGCTATTAGGCTACTATCATTTCACAGTGTATACAAGTATCAAATCATTCTGTGGTACACCTGAAACTAATATGATGTTAAATATCTGTTATACCTCCACACAAGCATCCATCGACCTGTGAACAGATAAACTAAGTGTTCTATGTTCATACAATAGAATACTACAAAGCAATAAAAGGAAGAAACTTTTGATACTAACAATAACAATGAAGAATCTCAAAAATGTTCAGCTGAGTGAAAGAGGACAGATAACAAAGCGTGTATAGCATATGAGTCCGTTTCTATGAAGTGTTAGAGTAGATTAAGCTAATCAGCCATGACAGAAACCAGATCACTGTTTGCTTGGGTGAAAAATTGTCTGCCAACAGGCATGAGAGAACTCTTTAGATGATGGAAATGTCTAGGTCTTGACTGAGGTTGTGGTTACACCAGTGCATACATTTGTCAAAATGCATTAAACTATACACTTAAAAGGTACATTTTTAATGCTAAAATTATAGATCATGAGGTCAATGAAGAATCATATGTGGTATTGGCAGGTAGATAGCTAGATAGATAGATAACAGGTAAGTGGGAGAGTATAGAGAACTCAGAAACAGATCACAGTCTATAAAAAATTAATATATGGTAATGATACACCAAATCAGTAGGAAAATGATAATTTTTTAAAAAGAATCAATGCTGGGGGGCACCTGGGTGGTTCAGTTGGTTAAGCATCTGACTTCAGCTCAGGTCATGATCTTGTGGTTGACTTCATGAGTTTGAGTCCCGCGTCGGGCTCTGTGCTGACAGCTCAGAGCCTGGGGCCTGCTTTGGATTCCGTGTCTCCCTCTCTCTCTGTTCTTCCCCCACTCACTCTCTGTCTCTCTGTCTCAAAAATAAATAAACATTTAAAAAAATTGAAAAAAAAAGAATCGATGCTGGCACAATTAGGTTGTCTGTCATTTTGGAAGGAGATAATGTTGGACCTCTGTCTCTTCATACTCAAAAATGTAATTTCTTCTTTTTAAGTTTATGTATTTATTTTGAGAGAAATGGAGACAGCACAAGTGAGAGAGGGGCAGAAAGGGAGAGAAAATCCCAAGCAGGCTCTGCACTGCCAGCGCAGACCCGATGGGGGTCTCAGACTCACAAGACCATGAGATCATGACCTGCGCTAAAACCAACAGTCTTAACCTTGGTTAAGACTTAACTGACCAGTCACTTAACTGACTGAGCCCCCCAGGTGCCCCTCAAAAATGTAATTTCTAAACAGATTTAAACCTTAAATATAAAGGTTTAATTTAAAAATTAAAAATTTTAATAAAAATATAATAATATGGTGCTAGGGATCTGGCGTATTAGCTGGGTGGGAGAGAGCCAAAGCATAAGAGACTGTTAAAAACTGAGAACAAACTGAGGGTTGATGGGGGGTGGGAGGGAGGGGAGGGTGGGTGATGGGTATTGAGGAGGGCACTTTTTGGGATGAGCACTGGGTGTTGTATGGAAACTAATTTGACAATGAATTTCATATATTGAAAAAATATATAATAAAAATTTTTTTCAGTATGTGTCTAATTTTGGTATGGGGAGAAAATTTTCAACTCATCTTGGAAATCCAGGAGATATCAAGAAATCGATGGTATATTTGATGACATCAAAGTCTTCCACTTCCTCTGCATATTCTAGCTCTTCATTTGTAGAGAACTTTTGGTTTTGTACATTGCCTATGAACCCTGTGACCTTACTACACTCACAGATTAGTACTACGGCGAGTCTAAGAAGATTTCTTAGAATCTCCTACATGTTTTCTGCAGACACTGTTTATTTATTTTCCCCACTTTATTTCATCTTGTTTCTCTCTGTCTCCCTGTCTCTGTCTCCTCTCTGTCTCTCCCTCTCTTTTCACTGCATTGGCTAAGATCTCCAGAATAATATTGACCAGATGTGATGAGAGCCAGCATCCTTACCTTGTTCTCTGTCTCCGGTAGAAAGCATTCAGCATTTTACCATTAATCATGAACTATGTTCTTCATAGATGCATTTTGACAGTTTGAAGAAAGTTCCTTCTATTTCTTGTTTGCCATGAGGTTTTTGTTTTTTTTTTTTAATCATGAATAAGTTTCAGTTTTGTTGAATGCTTTTTCTGCATCTGTTGAAAGGATTTCTATAATGTTTTCTTCATTCTCTTAATAGAGTGATATACGTTAACTGATTTTCAAATGTTGAACATACTTTGTATTCCTGCGTAAACCAGACTTGGTCAGGATGTCTTTTACCAGGTACATATGTCTGGATTTGACGTGCTCGCGTTTTGTAGAGAATTTCTTGCACCTATGTTTAGGAGTAATGATTGCATATAATTTTTGTGTTATTAAAACGTCAGGTTCTGGCCTAGGAATTATGCTTGCTTCAAAAACAAATGGGGAAGTCTCTTCCTCTTCTATTTTCTCAAAGAACGTGTGTAATATTTATATTCTTTCTTTAAATAAATGAAAGAATTCAGTAAGAAATAATATGGGCTTGGATTTTGCTTGGTTTTGGGTTTTTTTGCTTATTTATTTTTTGTAGATCCAATTTCAGTCATTGGTAGAGAAATATTCTTGTTTTCAATTTCTTCTGGTCAATGTTGGTGAATTGTATTTTTCAAGAGATTTGTGCGTTTTATCTAAGTTATTGCTTTTATGGGCATAAGGTTCATCATAATTTTTCATTATTCTTTGAATGTCTATAGAATTGATGGTTATCACCTTTTCAATTCTTGATAATGATAATTTATGTTTTCTCTTTTATGTTTCTTTTTCTGGATTCATCTTAGTAGGTGTTTATAAGTTTTATTCATCTTTTCCAAAAACCAACTTCTGGCTTTGTTATTTTTTCTATTGTTTACCTATTTTCTATTTCATTGATTTTTGCTCTTTATTACTTCTTTTGTTCTACTTACTTTAGGTTTAATTAATTTGGTTGTCTTTTCCTAGATTCCTAAAATGGAAATGTAGATCACTGATTTTAAAACTTTCTTCTTCTCTAATACAGACATTCAAAGCTACACATTTTCCTCTATGTACCACTTTAACTGCATCCCACAAATTTGAGTAGGTTGTGCTTTTATTTTCATTAAGTTTGAACTATTTTTCCATTTCTTTTGTGATTTCTTCTTTGACTCCTGTAGTATGTAGCAGGATGTTTCTAGACTTTGTCAGGTGTGCTCTAGAATAGCTCTTATTCTAAAGCATGGCACTTAGCCCTGAAGTTCGGCCTTTCTCGTGTCTCAGCTGGATACCTGGGTTGCTAATGAGGTGTCAGTGAGGTCTCTTGACCCTGGATGGGCAGGAACTAATCACCTAGTTCCCCACACTGCTGGAATTCAAATATCTCTGGTCTTCACTCAGCCCTGTAGCAGCCACTCTTTGCTCCATCTCAGTCTCTGGCACAGGGGCAGTGCAGTCCCTGGTAAAGTACTTCTATGAAACAGCCACATAGAATTTTGAATCCACCCTTGGCCAAGCTGTCCCTTCCCTGCTGGATGGAGTGGGCATGTGGCAACGAATGTGGGAGGCCTCTAGGAGCTGGGAGAGGCCCCTGGCTCATGGCCAGCATAAAATAGAGACCTGGGTCTTAAAGACACATGACACTGGACTCAGCTGACCACTAAATGAACTTGGAGATGAATTCTTGCTCACAACATCCAGAAAGAAATAGCTGGATGACAACCTACTCTCAGCCTGTGAGACCCTCAGCAGAAGACCCGGCTAACCCGTGCCTGGGCTTCTGAGCTACAACAGATAATAATGATGAGATAATGAATAGGTGTTGTTTCAAGCCTTTAAGTTGGTGGTGATTTGTTATACAGCAGCTGGAAGCAAAGCAAATATGAAATGGAAAAAACCTTGGAGGGGTGACAAGCACGAGACTTTGGGGCAGGGATGCCTGTGTACTGACAAGGCTAAATTGGGCCTATTCCTTCCTCGTCTAGTTAGTATGAGCTCTGAAGGTGAGCAGCTGTACACAGATATGGCAGCAGAATGGATCCTGTGGAAGAAGGCACAGAGCAGACAAGAACACCTTGAATTTGGTATCACTCTATCGGACTGCAAAATTCAATAAAAGAGACTGAGGCGGGTCTAATGATTTCTTGTCTTCTTCCCACAAATAAGTTAATGTGTAGAAATAAACCAGACTGTGGAGAAAGAAAAGTCAGAGGACAGGAAAACAGTTGATATCCTCATGATTCATCGTAAGTGTCCTGTTGGAGGGCCCAGTGTGAGCCTTTCTTCTTCACAGGCTGGAACAGAATGTGGGGAGATGTCAGAGAGGCCTGGACTCAGTGGACACTAGCTGGGGCTGTTGACCAGTTATGCTTCCTGCCGCTGGAGATGGGAGTGGTTATTTTCACGGTCACCGCAGGTCGCCATAGGATAGCATTACATGGAACCAGGATCTGATAAGCCCAGGAGGTCTGGGTATTTCCCTTTCATCATTACCCCAGGAAATGACTGTGGTCTCCCTGGGGAAGGCCTGGGGAAGATTTATAGCATCCACTTGTGTCTGCTTTGCAGGGTTCATTCTTCCTCAAAGACACTAAGTTCTTTTCTTTTCTTTTTTTCTTTTCTTTTCTTTTTTATTTTCCTTTCCTTTCCTTTCTTTTCTTTCCTTTTTTCTTGTCTTGTCTTTTCTCTTTTTTCTTTTCCTTTCCTTTCCTTTCTTTTTTCTCACCTTTTCCTTTTCTTTTCTTTTTCTTTTCTTTTTTCTTGTCTTGTCTCTTTTCTTTTCTTTTCTTTTCTTTATGTTTATTTATTTATTTTGAGGAAAGCTTGCACAACGAGGAGAGGGGCGGTGAGGGAAGGAGAGAAAGAAACCCAAGCCAGCTCTGCGCTGACAGAGTCCAGAGCAAGACTCGATCTCACGAACCATGAGGTCATGACCTTAGCTGAGATCAAGAATCAGATGCTTAACTGACTGAGCCACCAAGCTCCCCAAGACTCAGTCCTCTCTCAGTCAAGGAGCTCCGGGTCTAAGAACTGGATGAGAGGTCACACATTTCCACTATGGTGACTCAGTCAGCTCCAAACTAGAGTTTTTCTAATTATTATGTAAGTCAAACAGTTTCCTAGAAGGCTTCCCATCTATTTCACTCCTGGGGACCCCAGGATGATGAATCACTACCACATGTCCTCTCTTGTGCCTCCTCCCATCCCTCACTGTGACTCCACTCTTGGCTTTTCACTCCTCTTAGTCTATCAAATCTCAGGGAAACTCTCTTTGTTATACACCATTCTCACGCCAAATGTCCAGCCCACACTCAACCCTATTGTAGGGGAACATTCCTGTAAGTTATATAACAGAATAAAGCTCCTAGAACAGTCCCTGTATTGTCATGGTCATTGGTTTACACCGAAACCCAGATTTTCCATTTCCCAAATTCCAAACCCAAGGAAGACTGAGCGGTCAAATAAGGAATGCAAATATTGAGAATGTAGGTAGTTTACTGATTTTTGTCTTGTCTTGGAGAAGTGATTGTTATATGGAATGTGTATTTGATACAAATTGCTTGTTGCCATAGGAAAGTACAAAGTAAAATGGGTATCTCATGATGTGGGAATGGGTGTATTTTGTCCATAATTTTATAGCATTGTAGACTCAATTTTACATGTATGAGATGGCCTTCTCCTTTTAGGTTATTTGTTTGCAGTGAAAGACTTTTGTCCACTAGAGAACAGTGCTTTCTTATTCAGATCATTTCACTTTAAACTGTACCTGAATCTGCTGTGCCTGAAATCTAGATCCACCCAGCTGTAAAACAAATTTGTCATTATGATAGAAAGAGTCTGGTTGGGGGTTGGGAGGTTGTTACTTACTACTTTATTGCTAATGAGCTTTTTGTTACCTTATTATGAATGAGCTGTGTGACCTCATTGGCTGGGTATCTCAACATTAGACCTCAGTTTCTTCATCTATATTTTGTGGTAATTAGACTAGGTTATCTCTAAGAAGACTTCTAGATATGGAAATGTACAATTAAACTCCACAAATGCTTATTAAGTTCCTTTTTTTTGGGAGTGGATCCATATAAGTTCTTAGGGATATACCCATGACTTAAAGAGACACATCCTTGCCTTTGTAAGACTTTCGGTCTACTGGGGAAGCAAAATGTTATCCTGGTGCGACCCAATTTTTCTGGCAAGCTTACCATGTAGTAACTAAAATGAGGCAGAAATCTTTCTTTTGATTCCACTTTTGCTTTTTTATTACACTTAAATTACCTGTGTGACGGGTGAACATGTCCTTACTGAGAATATTCCATTCACACAGAAATACTGGCATAACAAAGAAAAAGAAATTTAGTAACGTTGCCCCCTCTCCCAATAAACTCAAAGTACCGAGTGGCCCATTAGCAACCTTTGGTGCTCATCTTTTAAGTCTCTTTACTGTACATTTATATGGCAAATTTTCTTTTCCAGAAATATCTGCTTCTTGTGCAAATATGAATTGATTCATACTTTACAAACGATTGCATGACTTACCTTCTCATTGATAACCTCTGTAAATCTTTCAGATTTACCCCAGCAGATGTACCTGAGGTGCGCCACGCTTTAGTGTGCCTGCAAATCACCTGAAGGCTTGGTCACATGCAGGTTGCTGGGCTCTACTCCCCAGACTCTCTGATTCAAGTAGGTCTGGTGGGATAAGGCCCAAGACTTTGCACTGGTAACAAGTTCCCAGGTGATGTCGATGGGGCCTTTCCGGGGACCACAGTTGGAGTACCTTTGATGTACCCATCAACTCTGTTTCTTTAAACAGCAGGTATTCAGTAGCATGGAAGTACCATTTTTTATTTAATTATCAAGTCATGAATATTTAGGTTGTTTCCTTTTTTGTTTGGTTCTGGAAAAAGATGCTATGGGGAATGCCCTCATCCCTCACCTTTATGCACATGGCTGATATACACACAGACATTAACTCCTCGAAGTGTGGCTCTCTTTTGGATGTGTTAGTGAATGTCGACACTTAAATTTCCACTTAACATTAGATTGCTAAGAGCCATGCCCTGTAGGACACCACCATGGCTCATTCATTTGCACTGCTGTCTAGTATTCCATTGTGAGAACATAGCAAGCAGGTTCATCTACTCCCTTGCTGGTGAGCATCTGAGCGATTTCCAGGTTATTTCCTACTGTGAACTGTGCATGTCTCCTGATAAATATTCTGGGTGTGGGATTGCTCGGTGACAGGGTATATAAATAGTTAACTCTAAGATGTGATATGTTCTCAGTCACTATATTTGGAGGTCTCTTTGTTGCAGTGTCTTAGCCTTTATTGCCAACAATACACTGTTCAGTGTATCGTTTTTTTCAAATGTTGCTCACTTTTTTTCAACGTCACTCTTTGTCTACTGTGTCTTTTTCTTGTTTACTCCAAAGATGCTCTTCGTTGTCTACTAAATTCTTTGGGCCTGTTTCTGGACTTTCATTCTGATCTACTGATTTTTTTCAGTATTTTATTCCATAGGAAGATTACATTTATTTATCATCACTTTAAAATGTTTTCTTGGTATTGGGGCACCTGGGTGGCTCAGTTGGTTAAGCGTTTGACTTTGGCTCAGGTCATGTCCTCATGTTTTGTGAGTTCGAGCCCTGCACTGAGTTTGCTGTTGTCAGTGCAAAGCCTGCTTCAGATCTTCTGTCCCACTCTGCTCCCCCCTGCTCTCGCGTGCTCTATCTTTCAAAAATAAACATTACAAAAAGATGTTTTCTTGGTTTTGAATGAGTTGACATATGCATAAATACTTGGATTATTTTTGTACCTAAATGATAAATAAGTGTTGACTCTTATTATTTTAATTATTTTGTAAATAATATACAGTAAGCTAGGCACCTTCAAACCTTTTCAGACAGTTCAGAGTTAATACTATTTATTTATTTATTGTTTTCTTATGCATTTAAAAAGTCAGCTTGCCTTGTTCTAAGTTTACAGGAAATTTTGTGGATGTATCTATTGAAATTACAATAACTGGATATGGAAAGAAACTATATATGGAATATACACAAAAGGAGATGAGAAAATAATCTAAACTACAAAAAAAAAAAAAAACATCTAAACATGAAGGAAGATACTAATGGAGGAAGTGGACAAAAAAAAAAAAAGCTACAAGGCACACAGAAAACAAATCACAAAATGCCAAAAATAAATCCTTCCCCATTAGTAATTACTTTAAATGCAAATAAAGTACTCAATCAAAAGACATAGACTGGCAGATTGCATTTAAAATAAAGGATCCAGCTACCTACTGTCTAGAAGAGATTCAGTTTAGCTCTAAGGATACAGATAGGCTGAAAGTGATAGAGAAAAATATTCCATGCAAATATTAACCAAAAGAGAGTGGAGGTGGCTATACCAAACCCTGAATTCCGTGGCCCAGCAAGGCCACTGATTTTGTTCAGCAGATGGGGGAAGCCAGGGGCTGTGTTCTCCGTTCAAGTGTCACTGGAAGCTGCACTCTTGGATGGGCTACATAGCTTTCTGTGTGTATTATATAATATGGTAAACCCAGCCTATGGTTTCCAGTGGGAAAAGAGAGCCCAGTGAGGACATCCAGTCCCCCTACCACTTTAGGTCACTTTTTGCGAGTCCCTGCTCAGGTCTTGCCCTATAGGGATTGCAGGGGAATCTTTAGGGCTCAACCACTAGAAATCTGATTGTGACAGAGAAGAGGGAGGGGCTTGCAAGAATCCGTACTGGGATCTTGACAGTTTGAATTCCAACCTGCAGTGCTCAAGTAGTGGTCCCAACCAGCGGCTTTACTCACCTGTAGAACCAAGTCAGTGGTGCAGTCTGACCAGGGAACTTGGTGGAGGGCAGATCCACTGGATTCAGGCCCTTAAATGAGGGGTTTCACCAAACCTGGAGCCTGATCTACCCCAACCCAGACAGGGGAGCTGTCACAGCCCCACCTGCTCCGAAGTATGGCTTCTGGCCCCATCTGACCAGCAGGGCTGGTGTGAACATATGGAAGCTACATAGACCAGCCATGCTCAGGCTGAGAGGTGGGCAGGCAGAACTAATCACCCCCAAAACAAAGCCAGGATGGGCCAGAGAGGGCTTCCCTACTGCACCCAGGCAACAAGAGTTAATTTATAGCTCCCCCCACTGCTGAGTATAACTCTTGTCTTCTCCAGACAGAAAGCTTGGAGTGGACCCTCCTGTCCTACCCAAGCATAGGAGCTGGGCCATAGCCCCACCTGCTTAGTGTGGCTCCTGGCCTATCTGGCCAGAGGGGCTGGCAGGACTGTCTGGAGGCTATGTAGTCCAGTGAGCTCAAGCCAAGAGTTGCACAGGCAGAGCTGATAGTGTGCAGATCAAAACCAGTGGACTTGTTTGACCAGGGAACCTAGGGCAAAGATTGGCTTGAGTCAAGACCACAAACAAAAAAAGAGCCTTACCAGTCTTAGAGGTGGTTCTCCTGCTGCACCTGGGCAGGGAAACTGATTCATAGCCTCAGTCATTGCTGAATACAGCCTTCAGCCTGCCTGATCAGGGAACCAAACCAGAATACACAGAAAGCTATGTAGCCCGTCCAAGAGGGCAGCTTCCAGTGCCACTTGAACGGAGAACACAGCCCCTGGCTTCCCCCATCTGCTGAACAAAATCAGTGGCCTTGCTGGGCCACGGAATTCAGGTCATACTCTTGCCTGATCTGGGCACTCAAACAAGCTATGCAGGCCCTGGGTCTCGTTCTGCTGCCTCACCAGGGCTAAGTTAACTCATATTCCCACCTACTCCCGACTATAGTACTCATTCCCAGCCATCTAGTAAACCTGACCAGAGAATCAAGGCCACCATTCTTTAGCCTTGCTGGGGCAGAGAAACAAGGAACAATCTCATCTAAATGTTCTCAGGCCAGCAGTACATCCCCCACGAGCTGACATCAGAGCCTGGGCATTAACCTTGTCCCAAAATAGACCCTGATAGCAGGCCCCAAGGATGCTACCAGTAGACATGTCTGAATACCCAGAGTAAGCTGACTGCTGAAGAACTGTGTCTGCCCAAGCGAATCTGCAAAGTCTGAAAAAGGAGACCACTTACTCACATTAACAAATACCAACATAGGGACTCAAGGATCACTCACACTCAAAATCAGGTAAATAGGACACCATTTAGCTAACCCTAAAAACGGAGCTCTATGAAGTGTCAGTCAAGGAATTCAGAATAATCTTCTTAAAGGAGTTTAGTAGACTACGTGAACACACAGACACACTTCACAGAATTTGGAAAACAATACACGAACAAAATGAGAACTTCAACAAAGACATAGAAATCACCTTTGAACAAAAAACAACCCTAGAAAGTCTAGAGCTGAAAAATACAATGAAAAAAACTGAAGAATTCAGCAGAGAGCTTCAAAAATGGACTCGACTCACAGTAAGTGCAGAGGAAGACGGTACTCCATATGAGGCCGCTTTGTAATCATTGCTCAGATTTTCTTTGGAGGACCTTTGAGATAGCAGAAATTACCAAGACATGCCCTTAAAGTCACTACGGTCTGCACAGAAACATCCACTCAGTTTTTGGGCAGGGAGGGATAATGGAGTTTGTATGCTCTCTGTCATGGGTCAAACAGAAACTGTCTTTACAACTGGGATGGTGCTTTTTATTTTTTTTTTATTTATTTATTTTTTTTTTTACAGCATTTCTTTTTTTTTTTTTTTTAATGTTTTATTCATTTTTGAGACAGAGAGAGACAGAGCATGAACGGGGGAGGGGCAGAGAGAGAGGGAGACACAGAATTGGAAGCAGGCTCCAGGCTCTGAGCCATCAGCCCAGAGCCCGACGCGGGGCTCGAACTCACGGACCGCGAGATCGTGACCTGGCTGAAGTCGGACGCTTAACCGACTGCGCCACCCAGGCGCCCCGGGATGGTGCTTTTTAAAGGAAGATTTAAAGACTTCTTTAATTTGTGGTTTCAACCTGATTGTGGCTCTTTCTCTCTCTGTATTTTTGTAAGTTTATATATTCAAAATCTAGACTTATATTTTCCAGCTTTGATTTCTTTAAAAGATGATCCTGTGGCCAAGAATAACTAACAATGGTTAGATATGCTCTACTTTTTGAAATAACTAAAAAAAGCAGATAAAATACGTGAAACGACTCTCTCCACGATACTGGACATCAAGCAAAGGAGAACAGTCATCCATGAGTCCCACTACTGTCCCAAACCTCCTGCCTTAAGAGAGTTTTCAAGCCAGCCACAGGGAGGAAAAATGAATAGGAGCTCAGTGGACTCTTTTGAGTTGAGGAGATTGAGCTGACAGTTTAGGGAGGTCAAAGCAGGTATAATCCATAAGGCAGAGTCCCAGAAGGAGAGATCTACAAAGAGAAGATAATGAAAAATCCCAGAGGAATTACCTCTACTACTCAGTGGAGTACTGATTAACACATCCAGGTAAGAAAACTACCCAAAGGTCAAGATAAAATAGGATATTAGGGGACTAATAGGCCTATCTATTCCCAACAACCAGAGTGGAGCATCTTACAATTAACAGAAAATGGGGAAGAATACTCAGGAAGGTAGCTGGAAATAAAGCAGTAGACTGCTCATTGTTCTGGACCATTGAACAAATAATTAAATCAAGACCTGAAAGGATCAAATTGTTTCTAGGTAACTTACCAGCATCCTTGAACAAAACTCAAAATTTATAGCAGATAAAACTATTCAGCAACCAGAAAAATAAATGCACCATTCAAATATACTTGACCGTTGACATTTGAAGAAGAAGGAAGATAGAACCAATAATGAGGAGGGGCCCCTGGGTGGCTCAGTCGGTTGAGCGTCTGACTTTGGCTCAGGTCACGATCTCACTGTCCGTGAGTTCGAGCCCCGCGTCGGGCTCTGTGCTGACTGCTGAGAGCCTGCAGCCTGTTTCAGATTCTGTGTCTCCCTCTCTCTCTGACCCTCCCCCGTTCATGCTCTCTCTCTGTCTCAAAAATAAATAAACGTTAAAAAAAATTAAAAAAAAAAAAAGAACCAATAATGAGGATAGAAACCAATCATTTGAAACTGACCCAGACTGATACAGATGTCAGAATTAGCAGAGAAGGGCATTAAAACTGTTATTATAACTATATTCCATAAGTTCAAAAAGTTAAATCACAAATGGAAGGTATAAAAAAGACCTAAGTCCAACTTTTAGGAATGAATACTACAGTATCTGAGATGGAAAATCCACCAGCTAAGCTTAATAGCAGATTAGACAATGCAGAAGAAAGCTATTAGTGAATGTGAGGCCTAGCAAAAGATATCCAAAAGGAAACACTGAGAGAAAGCAAGTACAGGGAAAAAAGCATCAGTGAGCTGTGAGATAACTTCAGCTGGGCTAATACATGGATAATGAGAATCCACAAAGGGGTGGGGAGGACACAAAACCACTTAAAGAAATAATAGCTGAATACTGTCTAAGCATAATAAAAACTATAAATACACAGATCCAAGAATCTGAAATCACTAGAAACATGAAAAAATTATACGAAGGAACATCATAATCAGACTACTAAAAATAATGATGAAGAGCACATTTTAAAAGCAGCCAAAGATATACCACCTACTAAGAAAAAAAAGAGGTGGTGGGAAGATAATAAGATAGCTCTTGCTGAAAACGGTGCAAGCAATAAGATGGTTGATATCTATACCTGGCACAACTCCTTTTTTTAAAAAAGGTGAAATAAAGATGTATTCACATATACAAAAGCTGGAATGATTTATTACCAGCAGATCTGCACTATAAGAATTTAAGGACAGTCTTTGGGCAGAAGGTAAATAATACCAGATAGATTTCTGGATCTACATGAAAGAAGAAAGAGCGCCATAAATGGTTACTAAATGGGCACATACATAGACTTCTTTTTATTTAAATCTCTTTAAGAGATGACTGAACATTTAAATAATAATAACAATTTATTGTGAGGTTTATGGCATTTGTGAAAATAAAATGACCTCAGCAATAACATAAAGGCCGGGAGGGGAAATATGGAAGTACATTCGCCTAAGATTCTTGCTCTGTGTATGCAGTGGCGTAACATCACTAGAAGGTAGATTTGGTAAATAGTGGTAAGTGGAATTATAAAAAAAAAAAAAAAAAAAAATACTCGCTTAATACAAAAGATGGAAGAAAAAGAAGGAAAAAAGGGACAGGCCAAAAACTAAGAGCAACCTAATAGACTCAAACCTAGCTTTTTCAATAATCACATTAAATGTTAATGGTCAAGGGGCATCTGGGTGGCTCAGTCGGTTAAGCATCCGACTTCGGCTCAGGTCATGATCTCACAGTTCGTGGGTTTGAGCCCCACATCGGGCTCTGTGCTGACAGCTCAGAGCCTGGAGCCTGCTTCAGATTCTGTGTCTCCCTCTCTCTCTGTCCCTACCCCACTCATGCTCTGTCTCTCTCTCTCTCAAACATGAATCAACACTGAAAAAAAATTTTTTTAAATAAATGTTAATGGTCAAAACACATTAATTAAAAGGCAGAGATCGTCAGACTTGATTTTTTAAAATCCTCAACTATATATTGCCTACAAGGAAAGCACTTTAAATATGCAGATATTAATATATTAAAATAAAGGGGTGGAGAAAGATATGCTGTTTGAACAATAGTCAGAAGGAAGTTGGAGTAGCTTTATTAATATCAACTATAATAGATTTCAGAGCAAGATCTATCACTAGAATAAGATAGTCATTTCATATTAATAAAGAGGTGAGTTCATCAAGAGGACATAATAATCGCACAAGTTTCCACACCTGAGGGCAGCTCCAAAGCACATGATGCAAACTGATAGAACTGCAAAGAGAAATAGACAAATTCACATCTAGAACAAGCAGACAGAATACAGCAAGGATACAGTAGCCTTGAACAACACGATCAACAAACTTTACCTGATTAACGTTTATAGAATACTCCACCCAGCAACAGCACAGTCTTCTTCTTAAGACCACACATATATGATGCTTCTTGTAATACTGTCATTACTTCTTGTTATACTGTCATTAATCTTGAACAGATTAGTTAACCTCACTGTGCTTTAATTTCTCTATTGGAAAGGGGGATAATAATAACACATACCACACAGAGTTATTTTCAGGAGTGAAAATACCTAAATACACATGAAGCATTTAGAACATTGCTTAGTGCAGTGCGAGCTCTCGATATGGTAGCCATCATTAGCAGTGTTGCAGCTATAATAAATGTCCTCACTTTCGCAGGATGTTTCCTGGTGATGGCCGAGCCTGAAAAATGTTAGAATTATGATCATCACAAGGTCAGGGTTTTCTTGTTCTCCTCTGAGTAAAAACAGTCCCCCCAAAGTCCAAGGGGACAACTCTTTACAGCGAACTTTCTGCAACTTCCTCCGTTAGAAAAACAAAGTGGCTGAGAAAAGCGGGTCTGGTGAGCCTGCAGTGGTTCTAGGGGAGGGAGGAGCACAGGGTTGAGGCGAGACAACAGCAGGAAGGCTTGACCTAGAGCAGCTGGTGAACTCTTGGGCTGACACAGGTCTGGGAGGCCTGAGATCCTCCCTGGGCTTGAGAGGCGGGCACTGACTCTTCTAAAGCTGCTGCTCAGACCTCCTCTCCTCCCACCCTCAGCACTGGGCAAAGGGGAGAGAATATTTGGAGGCAGATATGGGGGTACATGGTGGAAGGCGTTCCTCACTTCTGCTCTACTTACGGGTGTAACAAACTTAGGGCCACCCATTCACAAAAGACCTGCTCCTGCAAGAAAAAGCCCAAAGCACTGAACTTTGTTGAAAGTCTTGCCCCCAGGATGCTGCCAGTGTTTCTCATCATTTATAGACTGGGGTGAAATGCAAGAGTTATGGCAGATTAGTGTCCTTCACCCAGAAAATAAGAGAGAGCTAAGAAAATAAGGCGTGTTAACATAATGGACACAATCTGAACTGGGGCAGACACCTCCTCTCCCAGCGCTCTCGCTGGCCCGCTGTCAGTGCTTCCTCCATACCCTGTCTCCTCACAGAAGGGAGGGGCCCAGCCATAAAGGCAGTGGCAGTTTTTTTTATTGTTGCAAGTGCCTCGGTGGTTGCACTTCTCAGGCTGACAGTCAAACTCAAAGACTGAGCTAGGCATACAAGTACCGTTCATACATATTCGGCCCACGCCACACGGGGTACCGTCATTTACTACACCTGTGTCGGGTATTCCCATCGGCATCATGGATTTCTGGTAGCCTGTCCCCCAGCAAATGAAGCTTTCATCTTGCAGGTAAGTAGAGATACTAGTAGTATGATCTGGCAGATGAGGGACGATTTCGACATTTATACACACATTGCACTTTGTGCAATGCCACATGGCATTTTGCGCGGTACAAGTTTTATAGGCATTGACTCCCACAATCCCACAGTTCCCATACTGGTCACCCATCATATTAACTACTTCATAGCACTGATTGGGAGCCTCCTTGGCACCAGGTCCAAAAATGCTTTGGCACTGCCTGTGTCTGGAATGGCACCCCTTCCCTGTAACATTGGGACTCATGCTTGCAAGGGCTTCCATCCTGCTTCTACGTGTCTTCTGGGCAGTAAGCGGAGATGCCACTGCAGTACTCCGGAAGGTCACAATCATTTTCGTTCTTCCGACAAGTGTACCCAAGTGGACGAAACTGACAATCAGGACAGCAAAGTCCGGCGCTACGGCTGGCACCAGGTGTGAGTTTACAATCTGATTTGCAACACCTGTCATTCCTGCAGTCCTCTATTGAACCCCAATCACATTCTTCATCCTCTTCCACAATTCTGTTCCCACATCTGGTAATCACATAACCCAGTCCCGGGGTATTAGACAGTCGCCGTTTGAATGTATGTAACTACGATAATTGATGTAACTACAATTACTAAACCCGTCAATCCCAGTGCCCAGGATACAAGTTTTCTTACCCTTACGACGACAGTCTTTTGTATCATGTTGCATTCCAATACCATGGCCCAGTTCATGCGCGGACCATCGGCTGGCTTCAAGGATATTTAGATTCCTAAAACTACTGACTGATCCACTAGAGTTTGTTGAACATGCACCTCCGATATAGGCCCACCCAAGAGAATGAATAAAAGCAGATGTGACAAACGTGTCCAATCTGCTGGAATTTGAGGAGAGACGTGTATTCTAAGATATTTTAAAAACGTTTCTAGAATTTGGCTTGTGTTCATTTGGCGAATATTTATTCTATCTCCACTGGTCCATATTTCAATACCTTTTAGATGTACCCTCACACTGACATCCCTAAACAAGGCATCCATAATCCCAGCCAAAAGAATGGCATCATGTACAATTTGAGTAGCATTGGATTGCAAAAAAATATATCTACTGTGATCAAAGACCATGACTGTTTCCACATACCTCTGATGGGAATAGGATTCAGCAAAGTCCCTAAGCCTAGCCATATTCTCACCCTGGGCCATCTGTTTTTCTAGTTCGTCATTAGTTAAGCCACAGGCCTGATTCTGAAATGTGTTCTCTTTCTTCAGGAGATACATGACATGTTCAAAACTGGAAGAGGCTTTGAGGGGCTCGATTTGGTGACGTTCGTCATAAATTTTCAGTATGCCTCGGAGACCCCCAGTGCACGTACTGAAAGTAGCTTCGGAATCCTGATTTCCTTCAATCAAGCCTATATAGTAGCAATCCCTGGGTATGAAAGGGTGATCCTCCAGGAGCTTCCCCCGTTCCGTGAAGGAGAAAACCTTCAGATTTCGGGGCAACAGAAGCCTCCGGGGCCACAAGTGGAGGACGTACTTCTTGCCTTTAACCTGCAGGAGGTAGGACACTTGCTTCGCCGGGCCTTGCTGCCCTCCCCGGAAGCTCAGCTGCTTGGGAATGATGATTTCATACGACTCAAATCCCCACTCAGGGTGAAAAATTAAATCCTCGCCAAGAGCCTCAGCCAGGAGCCCCACGAGGACTAGCACCGGGAGCGAGCGGCCTGGGGAGCTTAAGGTCCTCGCTGACCTCATAGCAGCCCCAGGGAGTCAGTCCCGACGGCCGGCCTGCGAGTCAGGTTCCAGGGGCAGCCGCTAGGGGCGTGAGAGCTCACAGCGCGGAGCTCCCGGGGCAGGAGCAGGCGCGGCGGGATCTCCGGCTTCCCGGGCTCGTTCGGGTCTGTTGACATTCCCAGAGAGTCTCCAGTTAGGTTTTCCGGGCGGTGCCGCCGTTGGGCGCGCCCGGGAGGACGGAGGGAAAGGTGCGCGAGGAGAAAACTGGGAAGAGGGGCGACCGGCACGAGGGGTGGGGAAGGGCCGAGCACAGCTTGGGGAAAGGAGAAGGAATAGAGAAATAGGAACAAAAGAGATCTTGTTAAAGGGTCACTACGTCCTGCGCCATGTCGCCCGTTTCCAGACGCCCTAGGACACATCTGGTATTTTCCATCGGAGGGAATCTGATGTTTTCTAGGCCACTGTGCGCGCCTCACAGTCACGCCATTCCCAGTTTCCGCTGCGTTCGCTTGCGCAGCAGGAGAACCTCAGGGTAGGGTCTGATCCCCGCCTCCAAGCGGGGCACCCAGCGCCGGGCTGCAGGCCAGAAAAAGTTTCCAGGTGGCTCTTTTTGTCGTGTGTCCTTGGGACCCGGGGACTAGCGGGATTGGGGGTGGGGGGTGAGGAGAGGTGTACGGGAGTGGGAGAATCTAGGAAGAGAAAAACTTGCGAGAGCAGATCCCCCAGAGTTCTCCGAGAAAGGCAAATAGGTGGTTATGTTTGTAGTATGCGCGCAGGGGGAGGGAGGAGACCAAAAAGGGCCACGGATGGAGAGGATCCCGAAACGACTGACGATACCAAATTTTGATGAGGGCGTAGAATGGTAACTCTGCAGAAATCATTTAATAGGCTAAACAACGTTAGAAAGCTGGTTAGCGGTATCTCATATGGTTGAAAACATGCAGACCATATGATGGAGCAATTCCACTTCTAAATTAAATTTTTTTTTTTCAACTTTTATTTTATTTTTGGGACAGAGAGAGACAGAGCATGAACGGGGGAGGGGCAGAGAGAGAGGGAGACACAGAATCGGAAACAGGCTCCAGGCTCTGAGCCATCAGCCCAGAGCCTGACACGGGGCTCAAACTCACGGACTGCGAGATCGTGACCTGGCTGAAGTCGGACGCTTAACCGACTGCGCCACCCAGGCGCCCCGCAATTCCACTTCTAGATGGATACCCTACAGAAATGTATGCATAAATTCACCAGGGTATTTGGAAGCAGCAATATTCCCCAAATTAGAAACAATTCAAATTTCCGTCAGGGGTAACCGCGGTAAGGGACATGCACTGTTGGTAAAATAAATCAAGGAAATAATTACCAGAGCTGTGACGACGACCGTCACCCTAAGACTAGGGTGAACAGAAGGGGCTGTATTCAGGAGTGGATGAGGGAGGGGCCGGTGTGGTTCAGGTAGCTTCTAGAGTGCTAGCCTGTTGGTAGCGTATGTCTTGACCACTGGGGTTTGCTGTACATATTTGTTAAACCGTGCCTAAACATTTATGCTTATTTCTGTGTATATTTCACAATGAAAACAATGTTTTAATAATGTAGAAATTTGTGTCTACTTTCCAAGATGAAACAAACATGCTTTGGGAGCCTTAATCTTTAGGCTGACAGATTAGCTTGGAGTCATAAAGATACTGTTGAAAGGATAGTGCCAGTAGATTAAATATGACCAATATATTTTTTTAACTTACATCGTAAGATTTTATATCACTGATGTATTTTGTCCCTTCCTATGTTTTTTTTTAAGAATATCCCCAAGGTTTTGAGAGGGCCATCATTCATTCATAATGTCCCTTTTGAAAGAGAATTATTAAGAGAAAATTTTATAGATAAAGAGCTTCTGACTTGGCATTAACATAAAACTAAGCACAACACAGAGCAACGTTTATTTCTCTACAAAAGTTACTTTTTGTATCAGTCTGGGTTCAGTCAGGAGAAAGAATCCCTATCAGAGGTGAAGAGGGAAACATAATACAGAGAATGATTAATCTCAACAGGGAATTGGAGGAATAAGAGATTTGCTGGTAAACTGCAAAGGGAATTCTAAAGAATATTGGAATTGTGGCTATAATACTTAATACGACAGACATGCAGAAATATAATGAGATATGGTCTAAAATAAAATAAAAATTATAATATGTATATTATATAATGTAGTATACGTACCAACCCTAGGGGTGAAACAGGCCACCCAGGAGGAGCTATCCTCCTCCTAGGGCTGAGATCAGATATTGTCAGATGCCACAGCCTTGGACACTGAATGGCAGAGAAGTCAGTGTGGTGTCAGAGTGATCCACTCTGGTGGATCTTGCCAGAAATCCAACCTCTAATGTACCGGGGAAGCTGTTCACAGGAAGGTGTCTCACTCAGGCACTCTAGGGCACTTGGGGAAAGCTGTTCAAGAAAAGGCATCTCACTGGGCACTCGAATACACTCTGCTACAAAACCATCTGGGAACAGAGGCTGTCTGGCATTGCCACCGGCTGCTGGCTGCCTCTGGCTGCCATACACTGCAGATGCTGGATGCTGGAGAAGCTGCCTGCACTTTAGGAGCCTGGCACTTGGGAAGCTACTTACACTAAGGCTGGGGGTGGGGAGGGAAGAGACGGTGACGCCAGAAGGAAGCCTGGAACTAGGAAGGAAAACCTCTCACTCCTCCTACAAGATCTCTCCAGCACCCTCTACTGACAGAGCTAAACAGTGCCAGCTGGCAAAGCAAACATACTTAGAGGACCAAGACCCATTTTGGCAGAGTTGGCAGTGAGGATGATTTCAGAGCTAAGAGGCGATGAACTGAAAATCAGCAAGTCTGCTCTAAGGAATCAGATCTGCCAGTCGGGAGAGGCAAGATTACAGAATTCTAGTCAGCATTCGCTTCACTGTCACACAGGTGTCTGAGGCTGGGACAAGGAATGAGGGCTACCTCCTTACAGGGTGATTCTGAGGCACAGAGGGAATTGCTCGAGCCATTTTTTTCTCTCCAGGGTTCTCTATGAGGTTAACAGAGGCCTCTAAATCCATAGTCCCCAACATCCCAGTTTTTCCTCAGCTGACTTGGCTTCATAGACTCCTGTATCCCACAGCCAGAATGCATCTGATTTCTTTTACCATTTGGTTGGAGCCAATAATCACTAACAGGAAATGATCGTTCGTTCGTTTGTTTTTAACAACTCTCTCGTCCTGTTTAATGGCAACAGGTTCTAATACTTTATATTTCTTCTTGGACTTTTTATGAAATGGTCTATAAGTAATGACTTTCCAGTGTTCCTGGCCAGAACTAAGGACTTCCAGACCGAGTTGAATAGAACATGTGAGAGCTGGCATCTGCGGTAGACCTAACCTCAAAGGTAACAAATCTGTAAATTCATCATTAAATGTGATAGCTGTAGGTTGTAGTAGATACCTTTTGTTAGTTTTAGGAAGTTCCTCTTGGTTTCTAATTTGATGTTATCTTTTATAATTTCTGTCATGAAGATTTGATTTTAGGGGCGCCTGGTGGCTCAGTAGGTTGAGCATCCAACTTCGGCTCAGGTCATGATCTCGCAAGTCGGTGAGTTCGAGCCCCGCACCAGGCTCTGTGCTGACAGATAGGAGCCTGGAGCCTGCTTCAGATTCTGTGTCTCCCTCTCTCTCTGCCCCTCCCCTGCTCATGCTCTGTTTCTCTCTGTCTCTCAAAAATGAATAAATGTTAAAAAAAAATTTTTTTTAAGATTTAATTTGACCAAACACTTTATTTAGTCTATTGAAATGGTTGCGCAAGTTGTCTTCTGGATGTGGTGACATCTATTAATTAATGTTAACCATCCTTTCTTTCCTGAGGAAAAAAAATTCTTAGTCTTGATGGCTTTATATATTATTTACTGCTTGTTTCAGTTTGGTAATAGTTGATTTATAATTTTTGCACTTATGTTTATAGGTAAGATAGTTCTATAATTTTCCTTACTTGTATCATCTTTCTGGGCTTTACCAGCAAAGTAATAGATTCACAAAATGAGCTGAGGAGTATTTTATTTTTAATTCTCTGGAAGGTTTATGATGAGGACTATCTGTGCTTTTAAAGTTCAGTAGAAAAAAAAAAGGCTCAATACATATTACCCATTATAGAACCTAGGCCTCATTTTTTCCCAAATATGTTAGAATAAATTTGTTTATAGTCCTGATTTTTAACCTGCCGTGTCTGCCCCAAATCCTTTATCTCCCTAGTACTGTTAATTGTGCTTTCTTTATATTGTTGATTCTTGCCAGAGAGTATTCTATGTCTTTCAGCAAAGCATATTTTAGTTAATTTAATTATCTCTATTACTTTTTTTTTCCAGTTAGCTCATTAACTTTTGTTTGTCTTATTTCCTACCTTCTATTTCTTTAGATTTAGATTATGGTTCTTTGTCTAATTTCTTGAATAAAATGCTTAGATTATTGATTCAGCCTTTCTGCTGTCCTATAAGTATTTAGGCTGAAGTTTCTCTATTTAAAGCTTTAGTTGCTTTCCATAAGTTTTTTTAATTGGTATTTCAAAAGTAGTGGTACTATTTGATAAATATTTTTGTGCAGTTTCTAAATATCTTCTAACTTATATTTGTATTAATTTTTCATACACATAGGGCTGTTGGTTACAGTTTTATTTTCCTTCTTTTTTTAATTAAAAAAAATCTTTTTTATTTGAGAACACAAGCAGCAGCGAGGGGCAGAGAGAGAGGAAGAGAGAATCCCAAGCAGGCTCCATGCTCAGCATGGAGCCCAACACAGGGCTTGATCCCACAACCCTTGTGACCTGAGTCAAAACCAAGGGTCAGACACTCAACCAGCTGAGCCACCCAGGAGCTCCTATTTTGTTTCTAGTTTGAAACTATTGTGTTCAGAGATAACTGTCTATATAATACTGATTCTTTGAAACTCTGAGACCTTGACATGGCTTCACCTGTGTTTAATTTTTGTGAATTTTCCAGATATTCTTAAAATAAATTCATGGACTCCCACTGTCACAGTCAGCGCTCTGTGTATAACAGGGTGTTAAAATGGGATTCCCTCTGTCTTGGAGAGACACAGGCCTCTGTTGATGTCTGTCAGTCTAAGGCCATCAGGGGCAAGCCTGGGAATCAACCAAAGATGGACTTATCACTGCTCTTTGCTGCGGGGAAAACTGCACACAGGCGGGAAATGTGGGTGTGTCAGGAAGTGGGTGGGTTTACTATAGATTTGGACTTGTGTTAGGTGTTAGGACTTGTGTTAGGTGATACTGAGATGGGTTGAAAGAATTGAGTATCTTCGTGAATTTTGTCCCAGTTGCGGGCATGACCAGATAGAGTTATGATTTTTATCTAGCAGGTGGAAGAATAGAGCAGAGCTAAAACTGCAACTTATAAAGAGGCAGTGGTCATTCAAGTTTTCAGGAGTCCTGGATGTTTGGTAATATTTGCAGTTAGTAATTTTTAAAAGGTTATTGATGTGTGTGTGTGTGTGTGTGTGTGTTTGCTACTGTAGATGTGATCTTCTCTTCCATTTCATCCCTCAGTCGGTTTTGTTGATAACAGAGGTTTTTCTTTTTTTAAAAAATTGTTTAATGTTTATTCTTTTTTGAGAGAGAGCGCGTGTGTGAGTTGGGGAGGGACAGAGAGAGATGGAGAGACAGAGTCCGAAGCAGGTTCTCACTGTCAGCACAGAGCCTGATGTGGGGCTCAAACCCACGAACCACAAGATCATAACCTGAGCCAAAGTCCAACGCTTAACTGACTGAGCTACCCAGGCGCCCCATAACAGAGGTTTTTCTATGAACTAAATTTGTATCGTTTGACTTACTGAATTCCTAATGGTTTAGTTTTTCAGTAAGTTGTCTTATTAACCTCAGGTGTAGATAGCTTCTCTTCCTCCTTTCCAATTCTTATATGTAAAACCCCATAATAACCACAGATTCTGATATAACAGGATTGGTGATCCAGCCTCTGCCAAGTCCATGTTCTTAAACCTCTGGGAGTACAGAGAGAGTGGTTATGGAAGAGAGGAAATGGAGAGAAATAGAGAAACATGAGACAGTTCCATTCCTGAGAGGCAGGAGCTGGGTCCCTACAGCCTGCATTTAGCTGACCCAAAGTTTCTGTAGTAGGCATATGAAGCAGAGGATAACTTGCAGTGATGTTCTTGCAAATCCCAGCCAGACTACAGAACCTAGAATCAACCTCAAACATACTTGTGCTGAGGCAGACCAGTGCCACCAGATAGTGCCAAATGGCAGCCAGGACCCTGACGGAGATGGCTTATCCAGCTAGCCAATAGCTGGTTCACCTCACTCACTTAGTGAGGTTTGTAACTATGCAATCCCACATTTTATACAATTGCATTGAAAATATATTTCCTTCATGGGTTAAGTATTGCAAATAATGTTTTTAAGAATAAAATAATCCCCATGAACCAAAGTTATGAAAACAAGTAACTGGGAAAGGAAGGAGGGAGGAAGAAAGGGAGGGGAGTGAAAGGAAAGGGAAATACAGGAGTCTTTGCTATATGTATCTTGTCATCTTTAAGCATCTGAAACAAATATGATACAAATTAACATTTTATAATATAAAATTATATATAATTATATGCTATAACTTTTATATTAGGTGTTTATACATTTCTGTCAGTTATTGTACATTTTATTGAAGTACAATTTACCTAAGTAAAATGCACAAATCTTAAGCATATTCTAAACAAAATTTTACATATGTATACGTTCACGTGATCACCACCCAAGTCAAGATGTTTTAAGACTCCATAAAGATTTTTCTTGCCCTCTTCTTAGTCAAGACCCTTCTCCCAGAAAAATATTCACTCTTCTGATCCCCATTTGCCACTGGTTTATTTTTGTGAAATTCTATAACGGAATCATACAGAATGTATTCTTTTGTCTGGCTTAATTTCCTCAACATTATGTCAGCAACAATTCTCCATATTGTTGCATGGTTTTCTTTTTAAAAATTTCTGTGTAGTATTCCATTGAAAGGAGGTACCATAATTTGTCCATCCTACTGCTGATGCTCGTCTTAATTTTGGGTGCTCAAAGCCAAGGTGGTGAAGAAACACACCAGTAGATCAGGAAAATAAATTAAGTCAGGATTACCAATACATAATTCCTTTTACTTTGTGTTTCCTGCCTTGACACATCAATAGCAGGCTGCCATTAGAACTTTCTTAGAAACGTTAGAGCTGTAGGGAGAATGTTTTGGATAAGGATATGTTGGCACCTGCAGGTACTCTCTTCCTTTCTCTACCAACTTCCCCACCCCAGAAAGCTGACATGTATCAATGGATCAAATTCAACAGCCTCCTGTATTTTCAGACTTCCATTTGGCTCCAGCAGATAGAAAGTCTGGGTGGTGGGGCACCTGGGTGGCTCAGTCAGTTGGGTGTCCAATTCTTGTTTTTGGTTCAGGCTGTAATCTCACAGTCATGGAATTGAGCCCTGGGTCAGGCTCTGTGCTGGGCATGGAGCCCCTTAGGGATTGCTCTCTCTCTCTCTCTCTCCCTCTCTCTCTCTCTGCCCCCACCCCACTTGTGCACTCTTGGGAGAGGGAGAGGGAGGAAGGAGGGAAGGAAGGAGGGAAGAAAGGAAGGAAAGAAGGAAGGAGGGAAGAAAGGAGGGAAGAAGGGAAAGAAGGAAGGAGGGAAAGAAGGAAAGAGGGAAGGAAGGAAAGAAAGAAGGAAGGAGGGAAAGAAGGAAGGAAGGAGAAAAGGAAGGAAGGAAGGAAGGAAGGAAGGAAGGGAGGAAGGAGGGAAGGAAAGGAGAGAGGGAGGGAGGGAGGAAACGAAGGAAGGGATGAAGGAAGGGAGGGAAGGAGGAAATGAAGGAAGGAAGGGAAGGAGGAAGGAGGAAAGGAAGGGAGGGAGGAAAGGAAAGAAGGAAGGAAGGGAGGGAGGGAGGAAAGGAAGGAAGGGAGAAAGGAAGGGAAGAAGGGAGGGAGGGAAAGAAGGGAGGGAGGGAGGAAACAAAGGAAGGGATGAAGGAAAGGAGGGAAGGAGGAAATGAAGGAAGGGAGGGAGGAAGGAAGTGAGGGAGGAAGGAAGGGAGGGAGGAAGGAGGAAAGGAAGGGAGGGAGGGAGGAAAGGAAAGAAGGAAGGAAGGGAGGGAGGGAGGAAAGGAAGGAAGGGAGAAAGGAAGGGAAGAAGGGAGGGAGGGAAGGAAGGGAGGGAGGGAGGAAACAAAGGAAGGGATGAAGGAAAGGAGGGAAGGAGGAAATGAAGGAAGGGAGGGAGGAAGGAAGTGAGGGAGGAAGGAAGGGAGGGAGGAAGGAGGAAAGGAAGGGAGGGAGGGAGGGAGGAAAGGAAAGAAGGAAGTAAGGGAGGGAGGGAGGAAAGGAAGGAAGGGAGGGAGGAAGGAAAGGAGGGAGGGAGGGAGGAAAGGAAGGAAGGTAGGAAGGAAAGGAGGAAGGAAGGGAGGGAAGGAGGGAGGGAGGGAGGGAGGGAGGAAGGGAGGGAGGGAAGGAGGGAGGGAGGGAAGGAGGCAGGGAGGAAGGAAGGAGGGAAGGAAGGAAGTGTGGGCAGAAATGGGGTGGGGAATGAGGTCAGAGTACTCATTCCCTGGCGTCCTTGTTGTCAAGGAGCCTTGGGGCTCACTGACTCCCTAACTGAAGCATAGCTCTTCTTGAGGTAACTTGCTCTACACTCTTTCCAGGTTCTGGTAGCCTCCTCTGGTCTCATCCCTTTGTATCCAGCAGTCATAGCTCTGCTGGGACTAGCCAGTGCTTTCTGCACCGCTCCTTAGAGTTCCCCTACACCTCACACATGCACACTTCCTCAGTAGTCCTTTTGTAAATAAGCCCCTCTTGAGTTATCCTCATTTGAGTTTGCTCCCACTTGGCAGGCAGACTTGACTGCTGTCATTGTTCTCGACGTGTTTTGCTAAGCCTAAGGCAAAGAAAGAAAAGTTGTATTTTCTCTGTTTGACACATTCACATGCCTACACTTCCTCACCTACTCACATACTTCACATACACCCTCTCCCTCTTCAGGACTTTTGCAAGCACCTGATTCACATTTCATGTTTATTTTTATTTATGATTTTTTATTTTTTTATGGTGAAAACTTTTATATTTAGATTTAGCCAGCTGGACTTAGTTTAGATGATCCCAATTTTGTTGGCAACATCCAAAGCATCATAGTCGGGAGCCAATCAACCATATGCTTTCTTTCCTCCATCGGGCCTGATCAGAGTGTTGACCTTGGTCATGTCAATGTCATAGAGCTTCTTCACAGCCTGTTTGATCTGGTGCTTATTGGCCTTGGCATCCACAATGAACCCAAGTGTGTTGTTGTCTTCTGTTCTCTTCGTGGCTGACTCTGCAGTCAGGGGGAACTTGATGATGGCATAGTGGTCAAGCTTGTTTCTCCGAGAGGCACTCTTTTGAGGATATTTGGGCTGCCTTTGGAGATGCAGTACCTTGGGCCGTCAGAATGTAGGTGACGTGCGGATCTTCTTTTTTTGTATGACTATGGACGCCTTTCAGCACTACTTTCTTGGCCTTCAAAGCTTTGGCTTTGGCTTTGGGAGGGGCAGGGGCTTCCTTTTTCACCTTTGGCGCCATCTTCGTGAAAGGGGTCATTTCATTTTTAAAATACGGTCAGGCAGATGAGGAGATCGAGCCCTGCTGGCCCAGGGCAGTGTGTATTGGGAGAGCTTGCAGAAGCAGAGGCACTAAAGGAGCTCAGTTCTCCCATTGCCCATCACATCCTGGACTGTGTGCAGGCATTAAGGATGGTTGTATTCATCATGCTCTGAAAGGGGAACTCAGCCCCCTCTCCTTGGGCTATGAGGCTTCTTAGCTGTGGGACTGAGGGAAGCACCAGTCTCACCCCTGGCCTGACTGTGGCCTGGTGTCCAAGTCTACTGTCCCAGCTGTGTGATGTGGGAGGCCTTGGCCTCCAGCCCTGCCCTCCCTCTTTGGAGATATAGTTGGGAGAGCCTTGGATACCCCCACCACAATCAAGGGTGAGGTTTTTAGGCTTGCGATTGCAGTGGTAGGATGTGGAGAGCAAGCTAGTGGCCTGCAGCTCAGATCCAGAAAGCAGGTTTCCAGCAAGTTAGCTCCTAAGTAGTCTGAAGAGACCAGTCCAGCTCTGGGATGCCAGCCTGCAGAGGACCAGACTTAAGCAAATCATTCCTTAGCTCTCAAATTCATTTTCCTGTTATGCCATTACAAAGCCTAACATGAAGACTCAAATGTTTTATATGAAATTAGAAAGCTGTCAGGCTAACCAATATGTGCTGTCAGTTGTGTTAAAATATATTTGTGCAGATTTTGAACAAACCTCCTTCATCTATTCAATTGAAGCATATCCTAAGATTTCCAGTCATTTAGGCAAGTATTTCTACCATTTAGAATTATATATGTATGATTCAAAGTTTCTGCACCCAAGCAGGGGTGCCTGGGTGGCTGTCCATTAAGCATCTGACTTCAGCTCAGGTCATGATCTCGCGGTTCATGAGGTTGGGCCTTGCCTTGGGCTCTGTGCTGACAGGTCAGAGCCTGGAGACTGCTTTGGATTCTGTGTCTCCCTCTCCCTCTCTCTCTCTCAAAAAGAAATAAACTTAAAAAAAAAAAAAGTTTCTGCAAAACTAACAGAATATGGAAATAAACTCAATGCTGAAGTTGACACAAGACTGGTCATGACATAAGCATCACCAATGTCAAATATTTGTGTTCAAACGTCTCCCTGATGGACTTTCACAAGTAAATGTATAAAGGAACTTGGTAACATATTTGTAGGCAAAATACTACTTTAGAATTGTATAAAGTTCTGTGGGAGATGCAGGAGAGAAGCATCCAAGGAAGAGACTTCAAAGGGAAGGGCTGGAGAAGGTGCAAGGCCTTAGGACATGTTTACACAGCTGAACGAGGCTGCGGCTGGTAAGGGACACCTCGAGCCATTAACATAGTCCAGGGCTGGATCCTCCTTCACACCTGACCCTTCCTAGTGTTACAGAAACCAATTAACTCGAAATTCAACCTTGAAAAGCTAAACCATTACGTTGATTACCACACTTGCTTAGCTGACTTTATGCACATAGTCTTTAGCAATTATCCTAATAAAAAGAAGCTTCATTCTGGAGTCAGGGCCTCATTCCGACTCAAGTATGAGGACCTTCACTTAACTGCATTTTGTTTGCCGACTCACCTTTTGCGACTCCGGCCATACTCCCTGCAACAAAGTTCTATACAAATTTAATTTGAGGAATAATATTGAAAACTAATGGTTTAGGTAACAGCACTATCAATATTATCAGTTACATCCCACTTTTCAATTCTGGCCTTAGCAAACACTCCCCATTTCCACTGGAAGGTGCCTTGTCCTCAGTAAGTGTCTGTTTGCCACTAACTAGTGCACAGAAAAGTGATTGTCTTGTGGTGCTTCCTATTTGACAGAAGTTTTTCCTCAAAAGCCTTTATTTGCAATCTGCTTGGGAGAATGAAAAAAGAAGCCTAGTGCTTGGCTTTGTGGGATTCAGAATGAAGAGAAAATTATTTCATTCTCAGCCTATCATGACATCACAAGGGAGGTCACTGCAAGACCAGGGATGCTGGGATGGAAAATAAAAACTGCAATGTCACAGAGCTGGACATGTAATCTTTTTTTATTTTGTGATAAAAATGCTTTCATATAAATTTCATCTTAACTACTTTAGAATGAAAATTTGAAAAGTAAAAACAGTTCGCATTTTCCTTACTATGTATAGTTAGGAATATGCAGTCATTTTTCTGGTTACTGGGTTTCTCATACAAACATATAGTATCGCTTTTAAGAGAAATGTACACAAGGAAGGAGCCGTAGTACCAGTTACAAGTGGGAGCGTCAGGTCATATAGTTGCGTCCTCTCAAATAGTCATCATACATTCAATGTGTTGGTTAAAATCCAAACTGCCTGCCCACAAAATATTATACCTTTGGTTCTTTTCTATGCCAGAACTGTGTACCAGCGCACGTAATAAGATGGTATAGCAGGCTTGAGCATCATGGCTGACTGCTTACATCAAAGTCCTTAACTCTCTTTTACACGTTTCTCTCCCTCACCATCACGTAAGTCAGAAAATGATGCTTAACACAAAACAGAAGAAACAAACAGAAGAATCTATCCCCAAAGGCAGACAGGAGTCAAAAGAAAAATTTATAAAAATAAAAACAAACCAAAATTGGGGAGAGGGTGACCTATACATGGCATAAAAGACATGTCCTATAAAACTTAGTCTCTAATTCAGAACCCAAATAAGAAAGTGATTCTCCATCTCACCTTCACTTTTATTAGGTACTATACAACTGAAGGGTTCTTAAAATCTAAGGGATTGATAAATGCTTGAAAGGCAGTGTTTTCCTCCTCATCACTGAAGCCCGTAGTCTGTAATGGCAGCTTTCACATTCCCTTTCCCAAAACCCAAAGGATCCCAAGAAGGAAAAAGAAGCAAGTTAGGCCTAAATTGTGGTTGGGGAAGGAGGAGGCAATAGAGGATCCAAGCTGTTGGGTCAGAGGCTGATACTTTCAGGAAGTGGGGATGAAACAGGATGACAGGGGCAGATGTGGTGAGGTCCACAGTGGCCCACACAGAGAGGTTCTCTCCATCTGTGAATTAACAAATGGGCCCAAGGACAGAGAGTCACTGTTCAGAAGATAAAATGTTACCTGCTATGAAAGGGCTGGTAAGAGTTGCCACGTGAGAGAATACAATTTGCTGGGGCAGTACTAATTATTTCTGTTGATGAGCTTGGGCAGGACTAAAAAAAAAAAAATTTGTAGACTGCCATGCTAACAGACACTCCGGGATTCCATACGGAGCCACAAACAGATAAATCACATTAAGTGGAATGCTCTGACGGGTACTCCTAGCAAGGCAGGAACGAAGACTACCATTCAAACAGAGTAGGCAATTCACCTGTTATTATCTACAAAATGCCCCAGCAGAACTAATTTCCCAGGTGTCATGACATTACAGCACCAGGCAGAGATGACAGTGTGGCCACAGGATCCACTATTGGATGACTCAGGGACAAGAGGAAGAGAACGATATTCCTCCTATTTCTAGTGTTGACTAGAATGCTTCTGCCCTTGACAGAGTGTCACAGAAGGTGCCAAGACCACAAATACAGAGAGCCGACTCAAGTAAAATATAACCATAATCTGAGCATGAGAATGACAAAGACAGTAAGTCTTTAATTGTCCATCATTATCTACAAAGCAACTCCGGGAAAGGAAAATGTCCCCAGTAAGTTTCTATGTTAGTTGCCTGAAAGGGAACGCCACGACTGCCTCAAAACAAAGGGAATGGTAGCAAAAAACAGCAAAGGCTGCCTCATAGTTCCAACCTTTGTACAGGGCTGGCTTGGATCCCAGAAAACTAGGTTAGCTTTCTATTTCCTGCACTTGAACACAGAAAAATCCATGCGTTCGGTGAGAACCTACTTGGGTGCACCGATAACTCAGACTGCACGCACAGTGAAGGGCTGGTGAGCAGGCCTGCGGTCAGAAACAGCCTCAGGGAGCAGAGACTGCGATCCCTCCGCAAAAGGAACCCGGCTGGCACGGGGTCCCTCGAGCCAAACAGAGTTCAGCTCTGAGTGGCGAGGAAGCATCGTTTGAGACATTTTCTTCTATGGAAGGAAAGTCTCAACAACTAAGGCTAGCTTTCCCTGCTGGATGAGTGAGTGAAGTAGGCCAGGGGTTCTGAGATCTGGGAACAAATGTGTTTTGCACAGGCCGTCAATGGAATGCTGGGAGAGAAGAAAAGGGACTTGTTAGTGGATAACCACTTCTCACATGAGTTAGCTTATCTCTTGGTCATTCCAACATTCCACATCTTTGTCTGTTTCTTGTTTGTTTGTTTATTTGTTTTAAGGGGCTCATAGTACCTGCACTGCCAATGATAAAACTTCCCACTGACTAGGCCCACAAATGGGAAAACAACCAATTCTTATCCTGCTTCCTGGTAAGGTTTACGTAAAGCCCTGCATGCGGGCAAGAGAACTAAGGTGCAGTCTCTTGAAAAGGACTTCTGTCTCCAAAATGGGTTCAAAGAAAAATGTCTTGCTCCCCTTCCTCTTCTAGGAATGACATTATGTAGGAGACTGCAATGAATCCGTTTTCTAAAGAAACATACTTGAAAGGTGTATGCTGAGAACCATAACCGAAGCAAACCCTGTGATATTCCTGGGGACACTGGGAGAAGAGGGGAAAGGAGGCTGAAATTGCTTTTCAGAGCAGGAATGATTAAAAGCACGTTGCCCTATACCATGCTGGGGGTGTGGGGGGAGTACAACCACAGAGAGGTGCAAAAATTAAAGCACCAAATGAAGTCAGAAGAATTTCCAAGTAAGAGAAGATGAGATAAGTCAACTTGGGCAGAATTCCAAGGTACAATTCCCAACAGGACTGTACGTAAAATCTTCTCATGGATATGGCAGAAGCCCCCAGGGCTTAAAATGCAGTCCAGGCTGCAAGAATGTCTGGGCTACAACAGGCATCCATTCTTTTCTCCAAAGAGAAAAGAGTAAACGTGGCCCCAAGTCTTGTATTCATCTTGAGTTTCCACAAACTTGGCTTGATGGGTAAGAGACTGAAAGGAACCATGTTCCTCCCACCCCAAATCCTGCAGATACCCAGTGAAGCTGACAAAATTGCTTCTTGCATTATCTAAAAGATAAAAGCATCTTCTTCCTCCTGCTTCCAGAAGCTGATTCCAGAGATTTCTTCATTTCTCTCCCGGATGACCTTCATTTGTTCCTCAGCAGCATTTACAATAGGCAGTTCTGTCCCTACACTGGAGGCAGACTCTTTCATGCATACACCTGCATGTTGCTGCGCGGTGGCTCAGACATGTGTGTTCCAGGTCCCCGCTGACCTCCTCCAGCACCCCCAGGGGTAGGGCTGGTGGTCACATCTGACCAGTCAGAAGCAGAGTGGGGTGATGAACTTGACCACTGGTCAGGAGACTCTGGGGATGGTGTCAGGTAGGGATGCTCACCCTGGAGGTGACCACTGTGACTGGGTGTTCGCTCAGCAGCATTTGAGGAAGCATAACTATGCTGTGAAGGTGGTGTGGGATACTTGCCCACAGAGGCTGGGAAAGGATGATAGGCTGGGAGAATGGTCTGAGCAACCTGCCCATCCTGCTGGGGCATCATGGCAGTGGGAAAAGCCATATTAGGCAAACGAGCCATTTCTGGAATCTGGTACATGGTGGGCACAGGGCCTGCAACAGGTGGGGGGCAGTTGGACTGAGGCTGGGGAGTCCCTGCTGGTTGGGAAATACTGCCTTTGGGGATTAGCTGGAAAGTCACAATGGGGGGCAAGGGCTCCCGAGGGGTAGTTATATGCTTCCCTTCAGGTGGTCTGCTCTGGGGAGCTATGCCAGGGTGTGTGCCCTCAGCTGGAGCCAGAACCATACTAAACATCTCATTGTACTGGGTCTCATTCATCTCCATGCGGTTCATCCAATCTGCTGGAACAGTGACTGGATGGAGCCTACCCAAGCTCCCCGTACTGCCACTGCCTGGGGGAACAATGTGGTGGTGGGATAGCAGCTGGCTCACTGAGGGAAGCACAGTGTTGGCCCCGTGAGCCAAAGGCTGCATTTCATGCAGGTTAGAGAAAGACAGTGCATGCTGTGCATGGACTGGGGCAGGGGGTGCAGCAGTGGCCAACATAGGGTTGGGTGAGGCCTGTAAGATTCCAGGGGATGTAATCATTGGAGAGGATGTGGTGTCAGAAACGTATGTGTGAGGAGACTCTAAGGAATCAACTGGGGATAAAGTCACTGAACTCTCAGACAGCTGACCCTTGTCACTCAGAGACTTCTTCCTCCTACTACCCTTGGCATCCTTGGCCTCCTTGGCAAGGTTAGGGAGGCTAGTGGGCATGGCACTCTTGGTATTGGGCCGTCTAGGCTTCTTGCCCATTGGGGTGTGCTTTAGGCTGAGGAAAGATCTGTTGGGCCCACAGATGACAGGTGAGAGGGCAGAAGTCAGCACAGTGCCTGGAGGGCTTGGTGTCACATTGTACTCGTCTAGGAGGCGCACGATGTCATGGTGCATGCGGTCCCGAGCCACATCCCGGGGAAGACGATCCATGTGGTCTGTGATATCCCGATTGGCAAAATGGTCTAACAGGATCTTGGCTGCTTCATAGCTTCCCTCCCGGGCAGCAAGAAACAGAGGTGTCTCTTCCTACAGAAAAGACCCACACAGCACATGAAAATTAGTAACACCCTTGATCATATGTCAGTGTTTCTCAAACTTTTTGTTATTATCAACCCCTTAGACATTATTTCCCTAACTACCTCCCCATATGAAATTTTACTAGCACAGATAAAATGTCTATCTACCTAGGTACTGAATGTATATCTGTAGCTTAAAAAAAAATTATTTTTTTATGGGGCGCCTGAGTGGGTCAGTCAGTTAAGTGTCTGACTTCGGCTCAGGTCATGATCTCACGGTTTATGAGTTTGGGCCCTGCGTCGGGCTCTGTGCTGACAGCTCAGAGCCTGGAGCCTGCTTAGGATTCTGTGTCTTCCTCTCTCTATCCCTCCCCAACTAGTGCTCTGTCTCTCTGTCTCTCAAAAATAAATAAATGTAAAAGAGAAAATTAAAAAAATATACATAAATAAAAATTTATTTATTTATTTTGAAAGATTGGGTGGGGGGGAGGGCAGAGAGAGAGGGAGACAGAGAATCCCAAGCAGGCTGTGTGCTGTCAGCATGGAGCCCAACGTAGTGCTCAAACTCATGAACGGTGAGTTCATGACCTGAGCTGAAACCAAGAGTTGGACGCTTACCTGACCAAACCACCCAGGTGCCCCATATATCTGTAGTTTTATACATAAAAAGAGTAAGATCATTCTACCCTTCCTCAACAGTCAATTCTGCCCCATTGAAGGTGATGTCTCCTTAGTTGGGAATGTGTGAAATAAAGCATTCTCCTGAGCCAGAGATTTGCTTAAAAGAGCACTGAGCTTATCAAAATAGGGTTCTAAGAGGAAAAGGACTTCTTAGAAATAAGAGAAGTAGGAGGGCAAGAACCTAAAGCAGAAAAATAAGGGGAAGCAGAAGCAATAGGAAACAAAACATGTTTAAGAAAGAATTAAAATTAGAGAAAAGAGGAAATACACAAGAGAAGAGAAGTATGACCCAAAACCCAGAGGAAGAAAAGCAACCAGGAAAATACCATGGTGTCCAAGAACAGAAAACAAGAGCCACAGCAAAGAAAATGAACAAGAACAAGAGAAAAGCAAGTGAGCATGAAGAGAACAGAGAACAGGAGAAAGGACGATGTCAAAGAGAAAGGCAGAAAAGGCTACACTGAAGTTATTTACAGGACAGCCTGATCCAGACTGAGTACTGCGTAAGCAGAGGACTCGCCTCCTGACACTTCCCTGGATAACCCAATACCTTCCCCTCAAACTCTTTGGATCCAGCTGTTGTCCACGCTGCCTCCCTCTTTGTCTATACTCATCACAAGAGGAGCTATAGGAGAAAAGGGAAGGCTTCGTAATCTGAGGCACTGCTAGGTCTGCCCAGACTGTACCTTGTTGTCTTGCATGTCTCGGTTGGCCCCGTTTTTCAACAGCAAAAGGGTTGCCTCCACATTATTGACAGCAGCTGCCCAGTGAAGAGCGGATTTTCCTGCAGGGAGAAACATTTTGTTTTTTCAATATATGAAATTTATTGTCAAATTGGTTTCCATACAACACCCAGTGCTCATCCCAAAAGGTGCCTTCCTCAATACCCATCACCCGCCCTCCCCGCCCTCCCACCTCCCATCAACCCTCAGTTTGTTCTCAGTTTTTTAAATTTTTTTTTTCAACGTTTATTTATTTTTGGGACAGAGAGAGACAGAGCATGAACGGGGGAGGGGCAGAGAGAGAGGGAGACACAGAATCAGAAACAGGCTCCAGGCTCTGAGCCATCAGCCCAGAGCCCGACGCGGGGCTCGAACTCACGGACCGCGAGATCGTGACCTGGCTGAAGTCGGACGCTTAACCGACTGCGCCACCCAGGCGCCCCTGTTCTCAGTTTTTAAGAGTCTCTTATGCTTTGGCTCTCTCCCACTCTAACCTCTTTTTTTTTTTTTTTTCCCTTCCCCTCCTCCATGGGTTTCTGTTAAGTTTCTCAGGATCCACATAAGAGTGAAAACATATGGTATCTGTCTTTCTCTGTATGACTTATTTCACTTAGCATCACACTCTCCAGTTCCATCCACGTTGCTACAAAGGGCCATATTTCATTCTCATTGCCATGTAGTACTCCACTGTGTACATAAACCACAATTTCTTTATCCATTCATTAGTTGATGGACATTTAGGCTCTTTCCATAATTTGGCTATTGTTGAGAGTGCTGCTATAAACATTGGGGTACAAGTGCCCCTATGCATCAGTATTCCTGTATCCCTTGGGTAAATTCCCAGCAGTGCTATTGCTGGGTCATAGGGTAGATCTATTTTTAATTTTCTGAGGAACCTCCACACTGCTTTCCAGAGTGGCTGCACCAATTTGCATTCCCACCAACAGTTCAAGAGGGTTCCCGTTAGGGAGAAACATTTTTATAAGCAGACAGAGTAGAGGAACATGTCCTCTTCCCAGTATAAGGAAGCATCATGACTTATATAAAGAAACCTTGAACTTCCCAGAGAGAAGCAAGCCAGTTGTCAGTGACAGCCTGTGGAAAAAAACCAAAGTATTATCTTCCTTTTCCTGTTCTAGAAATACTTTAATACAGGCTGCCTAGCATTAGAAAGACATGTAGGTAAAAAGATCATTTGTCTAGGGTACCCACGTCTTCCACATGGTAGAATCCCATACTGAGGATAATAATCTATCTACTTATCATACCAGAATGTCTATTTAAGATGTTGCTCATAATCCCTCCCTAGTGAGGACAAGCTCACTAGTCCTCATATCCAGAATGGAACCTACAGAGGCAAGCCTTTCATAGACTGGCTTTGGGTTCCAAAAATCCTCACTAAAAATCCCTTCCTATCTTCGCCTATGGACTTCCCACTGGCTTAGTTCTCTGGACTTAAAATGTTGAAAGAAGAATAAATGAATGATAGAATCTTCATTGGATTCAAATCTGAGATGGTTCTTTAAAGATCACGTAATGATTTTTCCCCTTAGAGGCATGCTTTGCAGGCGAGAATCTGGCTCCCTGCCTCTCGGCCCTACCATGGTCGTCTACTGCATTCACATCTGCTTGGCAGTTGATCAGTTCTGCCACCATTCCCTCCACAGCCAGGCGGGCGGCCAGGATCAGTGGTGTAGTGCCATCGTTCATCCTGGCGTCCAGATCAGTTACTCGGTTGCGGATCAGAATCTACAAGATGAGAAAGTACAGAAAAGATAGTCAACTAGATAAAAGAAAATAATGAAGTTAAAAGAAGAAACAAGAGCATCAGAGCTGAGGCAACCCTGTAAGTTCCTGGAGGGCAGGGGATGCTTGTTGTCCTTGTGTCCATGATTCTATCATCCTCAATCAATAAATGCTGAATGAATGCATGAATGAATGAAGGAACAAAGGGTGCTAGGGGATGCCATCTCATGGAGAGTGATGTCTTCTGCTTTCTAAAGAAAGGAGTAAGTGGGAAAATATCATAACCTCAGTTATGGTGTATATAGTTTAAGATTAATCAGAATGCTTCCAGTTTCCTCACAAGGGTAAAATAAAAGGAATACACAGTGAATTCATGTCAAAAAAACCACCAAGGAGCAGCTGGAAGCCCATATGGCCAGATAAATCTACAGGGAGAAGCTGATACTAGTCAAAAGCTTCATAACAGGTATCACTCCCATCTGATCTATTCATTTGGGAGGCATTTTGGCACATCAAAATGAACAGTGATGAAGAATCAGAAAACTGGTGGGATCTGCTGTAAGCTCTATCGCTATCTGGCTGTTCTGGTTAGGTCAGTTTTCTGCTGCTCTTTTCCTGCTTTCCCATCCGACAAGCAGGACTCCACCATCCTGGATCCACCAGATCCACCATCCGCCCTATTTTCTCAGAGAATTACTGAATGAACATAATTGGGTATTAAGTGCCTTAGCAAAGAGAAACCATTATAGATCTATAGGGAATCAGCTCTGTTCTTTACCTGGAAGACCCCCTGGGCATCAGCTGCCACTGCAGCATGGAGAGGGCAGCGGCCCATGTTGTCCTGGGCGTTGGCGTCTGCACCTGCATCCAGGAGACGCTTGGCGGCATCAGCCCTTGAGTAGCGCGCTGCAAGGTGCAGAGCCATCTCACCAGTCCGGTCTGTCTGGGCCTGCAGGCTGGCACCCTGGTAGACCAAGTCTGTGATGATGTTGGCAGAAGAGTCCTCTCCATCTTCATCTTCATCACTCATATCTGAGCTGCCTCCTCGGAGGGAAGCCAGCATCAGTGGGGTGCACCCATCTATAAGAACGGAATTTTCCAAAAAATATTTAAGGAGGAGAAGGACATTAATGTTCAATGACCCGAATGGCTGGAAGCGTTCTGTTTGAATAAAGTTATTCTTATGGAGAAAAAACCCTCTGAGCTTCTTGTGGTAATGGGCAATTCGTTTTACATTTGCCACCTGTTTTTCCTCTGATAATGCCCTTTATGGGAAAATAAGAGTGTTTTTAAGCTAGGGCTCTTCTCTAAGTTAAACAAGGCTTCCTGTTTGAGTTCCTAAGTGCTACGTTATTTTAAATTGGGCAACATTTAAAAATATCCAGTATTAACAATAATATGCACTAAGGTATCAATTAAAGTAATTTTCTATCCTGCTTTGGGATATTATTTCTCTATCCCACTAAACTCTTTCCCATGTAATCAGCCTATCTATTCCCAAGCATGCTGTAGGTGAGGCAATATAAAATCCTTCCCTACATGTTCTGCATGTCTGTATTCCCTAAGTGTTCATTTCCTCATGCTAATTTAGTCTGTGCAATTGGCAGGGGGCAGATCACCGAGGGACATCACAGAGCCAAGGGCAGGCAGGGCAGGTTTGGAAAGCGGGTGTGTGCTGACCTGGGCCACGGACATTCACGTCCAACACATCCACCTCCTGCTCTGCCTGTGGAGGAGTGAGTGCCAGCGATGGCGTCCTGCGGATATCTGCAGCCTCAAGGTGCTGCTGTGTCCATGGACGTCGATCAATGGCATCATCTTCTTCTGAGAGCAAAGCCTCATCTTCAGCCTGACAAGAAAACAACGCTCTGTGTTGACCTGGCCCACCATTAGGAGCTACGGACAAGGAGGCAGTTGTAGTCTCCTCCGATTCTACCTGCCAGGGTGTCATCCACACTGCCTTCCTGCTGCTGCCGGATGTGATTCCTGTCACCCTCTCCTGTGCCATCTGTACCACTCTCCCGACCTCCCCATTCCAAACTCCAGGCTTCAGCCTTAATATACCATCTATTTCACTTACCAAATACGCTATCTAGATACAGATCCCCAAAACACCATTTCCTTGCTTCTGGACTTCTGCCTGGGTTGTCCCCTGTGCCTGCCGTATCTTTTCCCAATTCTTTGTCTGACTAACTCCTACCTACCCTTCAAATACAACGGGACTTTAATTCCTCTTGTGGGTTCGAAAATACCCTCTGCTTACCTCTACTTAACTGACTCTGTGTTAAGTGCTCACAAGGCACTATATAACAGTCTCTACCACGAGAAGGTAAGGTTCATGAGAACAGGAAACAAGCCTTGTTCAATACCACCTCCCTGTACTTAATACAATGCCCAGCACATAGCAAACACCCAAGAAAATATTTGCTGGGCAGTAACTATTACTATAATTTAAAAGGCAGCTACCTTTTATTGAATATTTACTACATGATAGAAAATGGGTAAGATGCTTCACACATATATATTTAATCTTTGAAACAACTCCCTATTTTACAGATAAGGATAATGAGGTACAAAGAGGTTAAGTTTTCCAGCTACTAAGTAGCAGAGTTTTGGACTTGAATCCAGTTCTGATTGTAACTAAGCAATGTTCTGAACCATCATGCTGTACTGCATGTCTATATTCCTCAAGCATTCATCCCCTCAAGCTGCTTTAGAATACTCATGGATATATGCATATCCCAGCCATGTATAGCTATGGATGGACTGTCTCCCTTTTCACATCAGCTTCAGCCCAATCTACCTCTTACTTTATGGTTCTAGTTTCCTGCGCTCAAGATGCAGAACCTCCAAACTCAATGGTCATTGGCTTTCTTCCTTCCTGAAGGGGGAGTATCCAGAGAAGATAAGGGGGAGAGCTAGTCATAAAGGAAACTGCTATTTACACACATCATTCCTTATTCAGCTACCATCAGCATGATTCTTAAGGAACGAATCATGTTTGTTTTATTATTTTTAATAAAGAGTTATTTTTTTAGGTTTATTTATTTTTTTATTTAGAGAGAGAGAGAGAGAGAGCGCTTGCGCAAATGGGGCAAGGGCAGAGAGAAAGTGAGAGAGAGACTCCCAAGCAGACTCCACACCGCCAGCATAGAGCCCGATGGGGGGCTCAAACTCCATGAGATCATGACCTGAGCTGAAATCAAGAGTCAGATGCTTAACTGACTGAGTCACTCAGGCGCCTCTAAAGAGTTCTTACTGAAACACATATGGAGGTAACCCAAGGCCATCAATGACCTAATGATTCTTGCCTTTCATGACAACCTGGGGTAGCCATTGCCTGGGCAGCACATAAAGACTATCACCCTTTTCACCCATTCAGGACACTCTAGATAGCAAAGGACAGAAATTTGATGTGACCAGATAGTGGCTGATAATAGTGGATCTACCATGGCCAGCTTACCTTGGCTTTCTTTGGCTGGGGCCCTTCATCATCAACCCAATGTTCACTTGTTCCAGAACCAATTAGGTTAGCCTCTGAGACTTGCACTGAGAGATTTCTGATAGGACAAGATTATGAAGGGGAAAAACAAGAGCAGAGGTTATGTCATAAACTCATATAGTGGTTTTCAATACTTTTTCCATGGCTATCCTCAAAGACTTTCAGGAGCCTTGGCCCACAAAGGATGGGCAGTATTTTCCATCCCACTGCCCGAGTAAACATCTTTTCCTTTCCTGTGGATCAAGAGCTTACAACAAAAGCGTGCCTCAACATATAAGCCAAGCACCACTGCTTTAATATATACAGAATAGAAGCATCCAGACTCTGTTAGTTCATAGTCGCTCAGCAGGCACTCAGAATCATGGTTAGGTGTGACAATGTGGTGTGGCCAGAGCTTGAAATTTAAAATCATAATTCAACAAGATTTCCTTTCTCCTCTATCCCTGCTATTACTACTGTGAATAGTGGCTTGTTGGCAAACCGTCTTACTTCAGCCCCACGGCATCCTGTCCCACTGGCTCACGGCGCTTGTGATTGCTGGAGTCTCGGCGAAGGGTGAAACCTTCAGGCAGCCAGAGGGAACCATGCTTACGCTTTCGTTTCGCCATGATAACTCCCAGCAAGATAATAAACAGGATAATGACAACGGCAACAGCAAGTAGATAGAGAAGCTGAGTACCTTTTTGAGTCAGAGATTCACCTGGAAGTGCAGGGAGACAGGGAATGTGCTGAATAAACCTCTCAATCTTAGCATAAAATTCATTTAGAGGGCATTGACTGATTGACCTCACTGGCACTGAAAAACAGAGCTGCACACTGAAAAGTGTGCCCTTTTCTCACTGGCCCCAAGTGACGTCTCCCCTGCCCCAAACTCTTCCTTTAACACCAGTGCTACTCACTGACGACGGACACAAGAGGGTAGGACAAGGTCCCCTGGATGGCGTGAGAGGCCAGAAGAGCTGCTGCTGCATCCGTGTTCTTGAAACACTGGTCTGAATCTTGAACACACTGGCGGTTGTCAATTTCCAGAAACACCTTAGAGCTGTAGGATGCCAAGGGGAAATGGTGAGTAAAACAGAGGGTGCCAGTCAAGCAAGTGAAGTTAGAAAGGACTGCATGAGCCTTCCTTCCTCACATCAGCACTGGGCTCTCCTATCTCTATGATGGGGCCATCAAAAGATCTCAGAAATTAGATCCTGTCCTTTTAGATCCTAAATACAAGTTCCCACCGGACTATGTCTCACCTTCCTTGGTCTGGCTGAGTTTGCGCCTTCTGACTCAGACAACGCAAGTCAAAGGGAGGACACTGGGTAAAGCGGGTCCCTATTCTCCGTGGTCTCTGCATCTGCATCTGAGGTAGCTATACAGTTGAAACTTGTGGGATACAGCAACACATAGTGGGGTGCAATGACAGAACAATTCAAGATTATTACAGAGAGCCTTCTGTTATAAATGCATGGCCTTGAACAGAACGCAATGATTAACATAAAAAGAATGGTCAGTAGTAAAGGGATTTGAGGCAACCCTGGCAAAAGGTTACACATTCTGGCATTTGAGGAGGCCGTCCTGACATCCCGCCTTCTGCTTGCTCCAGCCCGCCTTTCAGGATACCAAGACCAAGGAAAACCTTCCCTTAAACATACGTACTGGCATCACGGGTTTACTGTACTTGGTGGCTGTTCTACTTGCCTGAGCTCTGCATTCTTATAGGTTCAGTTATGACTTCCTCTGTGTGTCAGAGTACTTAGCTTTATAAACTTTAAGAAGTTCAGAAACCAAAACCTACCCAACCACCTCCTGTTCTTGGTCACCAGGAAGGGACCTGCGTATCATCCTCTGCTTCTTCATGGCAGCCGACTTCTCACCATAATAGGGGTAGACCATGAGTGCCCCCTGGGAGTCCCGTTTAATCTGCAGGTTGGTACGGAGGAGGGTGCCCAGTGCCCGCAAAAAGCTGCGGGCATCCTGGAGAAGCTGCTCCGGGGGCATGAGCACCACTATAACCAGGGTCCCCTCCGCCAGGTTCTCCGGCCGGTCAGCAGCACAGTCCAACCCATCCCAGCCACACTCCTCACTGTTGCATCCCTGGTCACAGTGGTTGTCTTTGAAGTGGTCTGCACAGTATTTGTCATACCTAGGCAGGGGGAGGCAGAAGAGGAGGAGAACAAGGGAAGGGCTCAGAATAGACTGCAGTGCTATTTGGTTTTCTGCCTGGAACTACTGTGGCTTTTCCCGCCTATCTTCTGTAGCCCAGATCGGGTCCCCTCATTGAGTCTCCCATCCTGACAGCACAGAGTACATATCCCATCTATGCCACTCAATGTGAGCACCCTCCAAAGGAGAAACAACACTGTGCTCGCTAAGCTGCACGGGCTTACAGCCGCCCAGGCAGCTGGTAATCTTCATAAGTCAGCTTTGTAAGCAAAGCTGCATGCCTGAAACAAATTAACCAGGTGCATGCTTCCTTTTTTTTTTTTTTTTTTTACCCGCTGTCCCTGCTGCGGTAAGAATGAGCTTTTGGAAAAAAAAAAAAAAGGGTCCTCCAGGAACTGGGTACAGAGCCCTGAGCCATCAGGGCTCCACAGAGGACCCTGTCGATATGGCCCATTTCCTCCCCAAACAAGACTGAATCCTAGCTCTGGAAGGCAGGTGGGGAGAGGTGTGTCCCAGACAAGATACCAGATTTAAACTGTACAGCCTCTTTCAAATACTGGGAAAAGGAAATCGAGTCCCCAAACCTAAATGATGCACAAACTATTTCATCCTCACTCTCCTCCCCACTCTCACCCCTTGACAGTGGTTATGCCATTGGTATCACCTGCCACACTGGCTCAACAAAGAGCTTGGGAGTCAGCAACAGCTGTATGTGCTCTGGCACATTCTCTAACCTCCCAGGTCTCAGTTTCCTCACTTGTGAAAGACCTGTTAACAGTACCTACACCTCATTAAGGTTGTTGAGAGTTCACTGGGGTTAAATTAAATGGGATTGCTAAAAGGAAAGTTGCTATGTAAACCATAAAGCACCTTGTAACTGCCACAGAGACGACGAGGAGGGTTAAGTGGCCTGGTCTAGCTTATGCTTCCTCATAAGTCTAGAAGGGGAAACTGTGTCTGAGGGAAAGGAATGGGGTGAACAGATAGAGGTACAGACCTTTCCATCCATCCTGCAGGCAGGTTATGTGAGAGGCTGCCTGAGAGTGGGGTAACACCACTTCCAAAAGTTATTTCCCCTAGGTCGTGAGAGCAGCAGGTGAGAAGGCAGAGAGAGGCAGAGAGAGGGTGGCTGTGCATGAGCATTCCTGGACCTCTGTCAGCAAGGGAGAACACAGGGCAGCGTGCGACGGGGCAAGGCTGACACCCGGAAGAGGGCCTCGGGGCGCCAGTCTGAAAAGCAGAGGCAGCTTGGGCTGAAGCCCTGGAGTGGTTAGGAGCAAGAACGAGGAACCGAGGTGTGTTAGTGACAGTCTCCCTCAGCTTCTGGGGCCCCTGGACCCTTACTTGCACGTCTTGCTGTTCCCTTGGCATTCAAAGTTGTCAAAAAGGCACTCGGCCGTGTTACACAGCTCATCACACTGGTTGTTGATGTAATCCCAGCAGGGAAGTGGGGAAGAGCAGTTGGCCCAGGGGTTCTCCATGGTCAGGGAACAGTCACCCCCATCCCACTGGCAGGCATGGCTGTTGCATGCCTCATCGCAGACGCCGTCCCGAGCTTTGTCGGCACAATACTGGCTCAGACAGGTGGCAGGAGGGGTGCTGGTGGGGGCCGTGTAAAGCTCACAGTGGCTGCCCCAGAATGGTGGAGAACACTGGCAGAAGTAATAAGGAGGCTGGCGCTGAGGGTAGCAGCTACCCCCATGCTGGCAGGGGCTACTGGCACAGCCTGACTCGCAGTCCTGGGGGTTGGGACAGAAGCAGCGGGGTCCTGAGGCCGTGTGCACACACTGCTCCCCTCTCCTGCACTTCACTTGTCCACAGCTGCTCTGGCATCTTGCCCCGGAGAATCCCTGTTGAGATTAGTGAACAGATGAGGACAGCAGGCCCGGTGTTCCCTCCCAATCCCTTCTCTGCCCCACCTCTAGAAAGATAAAGACTAGGCACATGGCTAAGATCCCTCCATGTAGCCTCCTGTACCACGTCCTAGGAAGAGGCCTCTTCAAGAGGTCCCACGGGATGAGTGAAGACTTCTCTCACTTTAAGAGCTCACTTCTAGAAAATAAATCAACTGGGCATGGGGGGGGGGGGGACTGAGGTGGCATTGTACCTATAAGCACCCTCCTTAACGTCATTAGACCACTCATATAATGGCTTTATGGTGGAAGAAGTTACTTCAGGAATCTGGGGAGTCTCACAGGCTATCTGTGCCATTTTGTTCCTATACTTCCTGTTCAGTGAGGCCAAGGGGACAGCACAGGTTTCCTTTTGGTTTGTCCTCACACATAGTGATCTCTGTTTTAGGGAGGGTTTCAGCCTCTGGCAGTGGCAAAAGAGTTTGCACAGCAAACGGCTAAAAATAGGCTTCCTCCTAGTGTAATAGGCAGCTTGCTCCCAAATAGTCCCTGCTAAGGAGCAGCATTCCCAACCAACTCTGCCCCAATCTGGGGGCAAGACTACCCCCAGCACAGGACCCAGAGGTCAGAGACACAAGTCTTATTTTCATGGGAACGTTCCACTGCTTCCTGTGGATTTCTCTAAGTGCTTCTGAAGACTGAGTCACAGATCAGGGAGTTCACTGTTTCCGGGAGTTTCTTAATAGCTTTTACACGGGAAACCCCAGCACTTTTTGTGAAGGAGCTAAAATTAAATCTCCCCACCAAGAAAGTTCCAGAAGGAGCTTGGAAAAAACAGGTTTAATCTCAGCTTTGTCCATACTGTGTGAAAGAGAGCAGGCCCCTTCGATAGGCAACGTGGCACTTACCGGGGGACAACGACAAATGAAACCATCGGGCATGTTGCTGGCCACAGCACAAGTCCCCCCATTCAGGCAAGGCATATGCGGACACACATCGACGAAAGTTTCACAGTGACGACCTCAAAGCAGAAAATGAAAAGGAGTTTTAAAAGGCAATATACTGAGCAGAGTGCTGCTGGGATGGGAGCTAGCCGAAGGGTGAGGGATGGGGCAAGAGGTGTGAGCTCAGTCCTAAGGCCAAAGGAACAGAAGATGAGGGAAACACTCCCTGGACCCCCATGTGACTGGCTCACCCCTGGCTCAGGCCAGTACCCCTTCTGTCTTGCCTATACAATAGGTACACAAGGCACAGATTCCCAAAGAGACTCACAAAACAAGATGGGCATAGTCGTGAAAAATCTCTCTAATCTGACCAAAAGAAACAGAAAAGGACACCTCAGCTTTTTTTTTTTTCCTTTGAAGATAACTTTAGCTTTCACAAGCCAAAAGAAATATTTACCAAAACTGTTCACTGCATTTTGTTAAAACTGTCAACTTCACAGAAGACGCTACACCAGACCAATGCATTCAAGTGCTGATTTGTGGCTTAAGAGAATTTTCATCCATAATATCTCTTTTCAATCACTTCCTAGCCTTTCTGGAATTTGATCAGCACTGCTTTAAAATACAGCTTAATATTTCTAGAGTTCATTTCTTCTAGAAACAGTTCTAAAACAGATGGCATCTCGAGACCACTGTTGTATGATAAAGTGAACTAAGCAACTGAAATCAAGGGTGGGGGGGAACACCTGGAGGCCCAGCAGGAGGTGGGCCTCATGTGGCCTGAAGTCACTTACAAAGAGGGGCTTCTAAAAGGAAATTAGGGGCACCTGGGTGGCTCGGTCAGTTAAGCGTCCGACCCTTGATTTCAGCTCAGGTCATGATCTCACGGTTCGTGGGGGTAGAGCTGCAGATAGGGCTCCATGCTGACAGTGCAGAGCCTGCCTGGGATTCTCTCTCTCTCTCTCTCTCTCTCTCTCTCTCTTTCTCTCTCTCTCTTCCCTTCCTTGTTCACGTGCCTGTGTGTGCTCTCAAAATAAATGAATAAACATTAAAAAAATAAATAAAAGGAAATTAAAATAGTAACAATTGTGGCCAGCCAGAATTAAGAGGCAAGGATTACAGGTGTTTGTCTCTTCAAATCACAGCAGCAGCCATTATCCGAGAGCAGCCATCACATGGACATGGGGCTCAGGGACAGACGGCCCCTCAGTGCTCATCTCAGCAACAGCATCCCACAATAATTACAAGCAATGAGCTTGAGGGATTCTTTTCAATCACAAGTGTGGAAAATGCATTAACCCTACTTCCTGGTGGTGGGATCCTCATTCAAGGTGGTCTCCAGTCCTTCCTTTATCTGTTTCCCCTTTCTTTGTAAGTGTTTTCAGTGTTTCCAGATAAAGGAAGCCCCAGAGACAATGAAAGAAACAGCAGCCAGTTTTGTATCTCTGGCTTCCAAAGCACATCGTGGCTAACATGAGGCTGTGGAGAGACTGCTCATACTCTTTCTGTCCAGCATTGCCTCAATACGTATGATGTTCATAATGGATGGTTTCTCTTTTGATATTGCATCCAGGCAAAATCCCTCCATTCTTCATAAATTACCAAAGTTCTTAAAGGTAACATATCTTGAAAATTAAAAGTCTAGAGATGGGTTCTGAATGTAGTAGAGTCCAACTTGCCAAATTATTACTAAGCAGACTGCTATAGCCTATTATCCGACTCCCAAGGAACACTACTACAGCATAAGGTTTAGAATGACTCCACAAATGCCAGGCAGACTTCTGAGTATCTGGTGACACTGCCACGGTTAGAAACTATTTTAGTCCCCCCAAAGTCACCAAGCTGCCCATCTTCAGAAGTAACTAACGCGTGCCTATGACAAGCCCCTATTCTGAGGCAGAGCTTGGCCATCTTTACAATGTGTGAAGAAAAGAAGCCTGAGAAGAGACCTGGTCAGCTCTCAGCTATGCAGATCATTCCCTGAAGCTTTGCAGTACGTACTCTCGTGAACTGATTTGTGCTTAAACACATCCCCATGCGGACCTACTCCCCTTAGGTGACCTAGAAGATCCTGAGCCTCTCTGGGTTCCAGAGATGGAAAGAAGGTCACTGTGGCAGTAACTAACAGTAACCCAGGTCATCACATGCCAAGGGAGGCAGCGTGATGAAACCAGAGTAGATGTAAGGTTTCTGAACACGAGACGTTATTTTCCTCAGATGAAAGAGTTCTGTGGATGGATCTGGTGATGGCAGCATGGCGGCGTGAATGTATTTAATAGCACTCAACTGTGCACTTAAAAATGGTGAAGATGATACACTTCATGTTATGTGTTTTTTACCTCAATTAAAAAATGGATTTTTGCTCAACCACTCCTAACATTCTATTTCTTTTTTTATATTTCTGCTACAGTATGATATAATCAATGTATAACAAAAGAGAAAGCATCTCTTAGGGGGAAAAAAAAAAGGCAGAGGTGGACTGTAACATCCATGAAGCACAGACCTAAGGCAAAACTGAGCCTCTGAATTAACCTGGCCTAGTTTTTCAGACGTAGGAAAAGCTTCATTTGGGTCTAGGTCATGACCTAAGAGCCCAATTTCCTCACTCAAAGGCCCTCAGAGGCAGAGCACGGGGGGGCGGCGGGGAGGCTCTCACCAGTGAAGGCACTGCGGCAGACACACAGGTAGTCGTTGGTCAGCTGTATGCAGTCCAGGCTGCCCTCAGAGCTGCAGGGGTTGGAGAGGCACTCGTTGATGTCCCCCTCACACCGTTCTCCTGCAAAGCCGGGCAAGCAGCGGCAACTGTAGCCCCCAATCCTATCCACACACTGACCACCGTTAAGGCAGTGGGGACCGCCGGCACAGTCGTCAATGTTCTCTTCGCAGAGCAGGCCTGGAGGAAAGGGAAGAGACAAAGGATGATGACAACCTCGGAAAGCTGCTTTCCGGCAAAAAGACAGCCACCCTTGTTGGCACTTTACAGTTATTCAGGTTACACGGCTCCATCTGTGATGGGACATTTTAGGTTGGGCAAGGTGAAGCGCACGCTTGATCCATGACAGCTGCCGTGCTCCCAGTGACCAGAGTGAAGGAAAGAACACACTCAGTGTTTCATGCATACTCTCCCACACAACCCACCCAAGCGGTCCCCTGTGGGGTCGCTGGCATTATTTGTCCCACCTGAGAGACCAGGAATCTGGAGCTCAAGAGAAACCCAGGAGTTTTCATTAATTTACTCCTTTGATTCTAACTATAAAAACAGTTCAAAAGAGACTATAACAATAAATACATAAATTACGAGTATGGAAAAACATTGGTAAGAATGGAACTAACTTTGGAGTGATATGTTTTAAGTTTTAGACCACTGACTTTTTCTATAAAGTAATGTGTACTAGTTTCTTATTTTTAAAAAATATAGGGAAAATATCCTGTTGAGAGCTCAAAGGTTATTCCATTTAAAACAGAACTCATTTGGGGCGCCTGGGTGGCGCAGTCGGTTAAGCGTCCGACTTCAGCCAGGTCACGATCTCGCGGTCCGTGAGTTCGAGCCCTGCGTCGGGCTCTGGGCTGATGGCTCAGAGCCTAGAGCCTGTTTCCGATTCTGTGTCTCCCTCTCTCTCTGCCCCTCCCCCGTTCATGCTCTGTCTCTCTCTGTCCCAAAAATAAATAAACGTTGAAAAAAAAAATAATGAAAAAAAATAAATAAAATAAAACAGAACTCATTTAATGTGCTATAGATGTAAATGAGCCATCTAGTATGAATATCTGTAAATATTTTTGAGAAACTACAAAAGAAATCAATGAAAATTCTAGAGCTGGTTCCATGAATGATTCAAAAAAATTATAAAAGAGGGGTGCCTGGGTGGCTCAGTAGTTTAAGTGTCCGACTCTCTTTTTTTTTAATTTTTAAAAAATGTTTATTTATTTTTGAGAGAGACAGAGCACATGAGAGGCAGAGGGGCAGAGAGAGAAGGAGACACAGAATCTGAAGCAGGCTCCAGGCTCTGAGCTGTCAGCACAGAGCCCGACGTGGGGCTCGAACTCACGGAGTGCAAGATCATGACCTGAACTGAAGTCAGCGGCTAACCGACTGAGCCACCCAGGTGCCCCGAGTGTCCGACTCTTGATCTCAGCTCAGGGCGTGATCTCACAGTTTTGTGAGATTGAGTCTTGAGTCAGTGTGGAACCTGCTGAGGACTCTCTCTCCCTCTGACCCTGTCCCACTCTCTCTCTCTCTCAAAATATATAAGTAAACTTAAAAAAAAATTACAAAATAAAGGAGAACAGTTCTGTATTTCCGCCACTTGCATTTGTAGCATACACTAATATAAGCAAGACTATTAAAAAGGAGAAAGAAAAATGAAAGAAAATACCTCATTTTCAATATCAATAGCAAAACACAAATTATAGGAATATTCTTTTTTTCAAATATTTACTTGAGAGACTGAGAGTGAGCGTTCCAATTATAGGAATTATCTTAAAAAGAAATGTACTACACCTATATGAAAACTTTAGAATAGTCCTGAAAGACACAAAAGAGATCTGAATAAATGAAAAGATGTTATGATTTGGTTAGGAAGACTCCTCCTTGTAAAGATGCCACTTTTCTCTACACAAATTCATAAATTTAATGTGACCACAATAAAAAAAAAATGCCATAAGGATTTTTTAACAAACAATCTGATTCTAAAATTATATGAAAAAATAAACTATAACCATAGCCTGGAAAACCTTGAAAACAAAGATCCTTAATAATTAGACCAGAGTGGTATTTGATAAATTAATGGAACAATAAAGCAAATAAGAAAGTCCAGAAAAACACCCAAAACACATGGGAATTTATAATTTGATAAAGGTGCCATCTCAAATTATTGTATAAAAGATCAAATATTCAGTAAATTGTGTTGGGACAAATCAGCAGCCACATGGAAAAATGCTCCAGTATTCTAGTACTTGAAGAAAATATGGGAGAATTCCTTTACAGTCTTAGAGTGTAGAAGGTGTTGCTGATTAGGATTCAAAATCCAGAAGCCATAAAAAAAGACTGATAATTCCAATCTGATTAAAAATAAAGAGCTCTGGGGGTGCCTGGGAGGCTTGGTTTCAGCTCAGGTCATGAACTCACGGTGTGTGGGATCAAGCCACACATCAGGCTCTGCATTGACAGTGCAAAGCCTGCTTGGCAGTCTCTCTCTCTCTCTCTCTCTCTCTCTCTCTCTCTCTCCCTCCCTCTCTCTGCCCTCCTCTGCTCACTCACACACACACACACACACACACACTCTCTCAAAATCAATAAGTAAGCTTAAAAAAAAAATCTTTCAAAGAAAAAAGAAAAAGCTCTGCATGAAAAAAATTAAGAAAATCAAAGACAAAAAATAACATATTGATAATATTTTGTATCATAGATAATCTCTGTTAAATATTAAGATGAATAATGTAACAGGAAAAAAGGATATAGAGACAAACAGAAACCACTGAAAGAGGAAAACCAAATGATTTGTAGATGAGAAGACGTCCAACCACACACTGTGGAGAAGCCAGTATGCTGATACACTGCAATTCAGTAGTAGGAATCAAAATGCACATATTCTCTAATCCAGCAATTCCATTTCTGAAGATTTATCTACAAATGTACACATGCAAGAAACCCCAAATTCCTGTCACTAGGGCAACTGGTTAAATAAATTATGGTATGCTAATAGGGAATTCTGTAGGATGAAAAAGATTAAGGAAGTTCTACAAATTGATATGGAAACATCTCCAATTAAGTAAAGAAAAAAAAATGAAGTGCAAGAGGGTAACTAATAATACACTATCTTCAGAGTAAGAAGTGGGGTAAGTAAAAATATCTTTGTATTTGACTACTACACACATAAAGAAATTCTGAAGGACACATAAAAAACTCTAGAAAGATACACAAGAAAGTAAAATAAAGTGGAGGTTACTTGGTGGTGGGAGAGGAAGAACTAGGTATGGGGAAGGAGAACATAAGGAGATTTCACCTCATGCTTTTGCTACATGTGTATATATTTGTTGCGTGTGCATCTACGTATAAAATTTTGGACCATGTGCATATATTGCCTATTTACAAACTAAATCAAAAACACAAAAGTAAAGAACAAAACCAGTTTGTGATTCCACTCTCACAGAATATCTGGTAATTAGGGACTGCTAGTAAAATGAACGTGATGCCTCCCGTCAGGAGGGAACCAGCAGTAGTGGACAGACCTGTCAAGTGGCAATGAGCTCAACCTCGGCCTGGAGCAAAATAGCAGAGACAGGAAGAACAGTCAGCCCTTGACCTGGAACTGGAGGTGCTCCCCAGGCCAGGATCCAAAGGTCAGGAGTACTGAAATAAAAACAATCTTTGTGATAACTCTCACAATGAGCTTCTAGGATTTGACAGGGTCCTAAGTGTTTACCAATGGACAGAGAAGTCAAGCCGGGAGAAGTAAATACCATTCTACATACCTAAGCAAGCACACATAGTATGATAACGCAATGAATTCTGATGATAAATTCAAAGAGATCCATACCTACACACATCATAACCAAAAGGTCGTAGGACAGGATTCTGAAAGTACCAAGAGAGAAGCAACTTGCCCCGCACAAGGGATCCTTAATAAGGATTTCACATGAAAAAACAAAAACCTGGAGGTCAAAGGCAGTTGGATGACATATACAAAGTACGGAAAGAAACAGATTGTCAATAATAACAGCAAAACTATGTTTAAGCTATCCTTAACAAACAGAAGAGAGAACTTCTTTGCCTTATGAAATGGTCCATTCTAAGGCTGATATCTGTACTTTATAAAATGATTATGGTATAGGACAAATCTTAGTGTGTAACAAATATCCATGTGCTCTCCCACATTCCCAGTCTCCCTTGGAGTTAGGTGGAGACCATTTTGCTAATTCTGGCTGGTGTGCTGTGAGCAGTAATGATGTGCGTCACCTTCAGACTGAGGTAGTGAGAGCTGCTGCATGGCCCTACAAGTGTCTCTCCTCCTCTGCCCTGCAGGCCCTGGAGGCCAAGGGCTTGCAACCGCATATCTAAAAATAGAGAGAGAGGTAGCTCAACACACTCAGACTTTGAGTGACCAAAAAAAACAAAAACAAAAACAAACAAACGAAAAACATTGTTGTGTTAAGCCAATGAGATCTGAGATTTGATCTACCACCACCAGAATCAGAGCTTGTCCTAAACGGTAAAATTACTAAAAGGAACAAACTAATAATGAATCAAAATCACTTCTACTTCCCTTTGAACTACTGATTTCTAGAGCAGAGAACAACTCACCTTTTCACAGGACAAATTTCAGATATTAAAAACCCATTTCTCTTGAGTTTTCTCTTCCTCTTTAACCTCATTGCTCAGTGACTAGCCTATTAGTGGGGGTGCTCTCCTATTTTAATTTAGCCAAATTCTGAACTCAAGGAAGGCGGCAAACTGTCAAAATTCATGAACACAAAGGTCTAAGTGTAAATACTTCCCTGACATTCTATTCTCTTTGACACTGAGAATGAATTTTGCCATTGTGGATGGCTTCAGCATTTTTTTTTTTATTTTTTTTTACAGGCTGCTCAGAACAGGTAGGGTTATAAGTACACCTCTTCTAACAAACAATACTCCGAGCTCTCTCCAGAAGACTATTTGGAGGCAGGGGCGATGCTCCATCATTCAGTCTAGGGCTGGACTCCACAGGCTTGACTGCAATTCTTAGTTGCAGCTGTAGTCCATCAACTTCCTCCCCTGGGCTTATGGAAATAAGCAAATGTTTTCATTTCATTCATTCCCCCACCTTATGGAGGCAAAACTTGGCAGGTTTAAACAAATACATAAACTAGTAAATGTGAATTATTTATTCAAGAGACCACTAGTTATTTTCCCTTGAAGCACCAAGAAATCCTGCTAACCAGGCTAATTTTGCTGCAACACTGTATCATTTCCACATTCTGTGTTTCACGGAACATCAGATGGCAACAACCACCAGACAGAACTGAGAACATGAGTCAGAACATCACAACTAGGCAAGAGACGAGAGAAGGAAATGGCTTGAATGACCAGAATCCAGAACTAAATAGTTAATTTTTAAAAACGTCTTCCACACAAAAATGGACTTATAACTTGAGAAAATGTCCTAGATGGAGGACAGGTAGGGCTGACTTCATACCTCGAGTGCCTGGTGGACAGGAGCACTTGAAATGGTTCACAAGGTCGACACAGGTGCCTCCATTCTGGCATGGCTGATTCTGGCACTCGTCCACTTCATATTCACAATTGACACCCTGATATCCTGGGACACACTGACAGGAACAAGCAAAAGGGAAGAAACACTGGAGCATTGTTGGAAACGGACCACCAGAGCAAATGAGATCTCAAAGGTTGCTGTATACCTTTGCTCACCCCCCGGCCCCCACCCAGCTCTTACACGTTTCTCTGGCACTATCACACATCCTACCAATCATCCTATGCTGGGCCAACTTGAAGTTTACTGGCATTTACATCTTCCAGCTGAAAGGCCACTTTATAGCAAAGGCAAGGACTGAATATTCTGAGGGATATTTCAAGAGTTGCCCCTGCACAAAACTTTCATTGCTCCTCCGTGCAGGTTTTTCCATCTTTAAAATACGCATTCCTTGGTATGTGATGAGGACCCTATAACTCAGTCCAATGGTATGTAGTTAACACACTGCATTTATTGACCTCTAGATTCAGGAAACCGCATGTATGTGTGAGAAACTGGCTGAGACAGGGATGGGGTGTGCAGTGCTAGCTAATATGGGGTTTGAGCGATTTCAGGGCTGATTGAGGGAAAAAGACGTTGACCATGAAGTGGCTTTATTGGCTAGTGCTTTGACAGGTTTGCATGTGAGGGCTTCCCTCACAGCACAAGACTGTCCAGAGCAGGGAGGAGGGTAGGGAGAGGAGGGCAAGTGAATTCCAAGGGAAGGGGGTAACAGGGGGCTTACATGTTTGGTGATGTCACTCTACAGCCAAGCCAGAGTATCTGGTCAGAAAGCTCTGAAGGGCAACACTGGCTTGGTGGGGGGTCGTTGGGTACAGTTTTGCAGAATACACACAACAGGAAGGCTCTGAATGGCTAAATATCTGCTCATTAGGGCTATTTTTAAAACAACCGGATGTGTAAAAATTTGAGTTTGGCATTGGTGGCTTTTGAACTAACGGGAGGAAATAACTGCAGGGCCAATATAAAGAGGCCATCTTTGGTTCATTTATGAGAAGTAATGCTTTTCTTGGTGTTCCTAGGTGGCCTGAACTGGTATCAAATTCAAGTCTCTGGTGTTCTGTTAACATCTTGCTGTAACCATTATCAGCCCAGCCAATAGGAAGATGGCAACATGTTCCTTAAGACACACACTTCCTCAAATATATACATGTAATACTTAGTGTGATGCTACATGGAACAGGCTAAGCAACTTGGGACACACCTCAAAGTGGCTTTTCCTATCTCAGCTGCTATTCAGGGAAGTGCCAGGGGCCACTGAGCTGTTGGCCTGTGAAATGCACTCTGGCAGTGAATGTTGGCTCTGAATCCTAAGGCAACTCTGTGGAATGAGACGGTCGCAGACCTCTATGCTAACTTATTACACAAGAGAACTGAAAGAAATGGTGATCAGTAAACAATGTAATGATGATCGGTTAAAAAAAAAATTATAAACTGTAAAAATAAGTCATAGGCAGCTAAATTCAGTATGCTAGGGCTCACAATAGTTGAGCCATCTTTGGGAGGTCTCTGACCTCTGCCTGCTCAGCGCAACTTACCTCACATCTATACCCGCCGATGAAGTCCCTGCAAGTGGCTCCGTGCTGGCAGGGGTTGGACGAGCACTCATCGAGCTGCTCCTCACAGTAGCTCCCGGTGTAGCCCAGGGGGCACTGGCAGTGATGCGAGTTTCCAGCATTGATGCAGATGCCAGAGTGCTGGCACAGGTGGTCAATGGACACCCCTAGGAAGCCCAGTACAGGACAGACATCACAGAAGAGCACACAACACATCAGGTTCAGACCAACCAACTGTACTATTGTATAGTTTATGACACTCAGCACCAGATTTATATTAAAAATAAATAAGCTCCGAAAGTGGAATATGCCTTTGTCTCATTTTAAATACATTTCTTTTTGAAACCTCTAAGCTTGTGCCTCTGCCCTTTCACCTTCCGTCTCAGACCCTGTCTGTAGAGCCTTGCCCACCCACCCCTGTCCGCTCTTCCCTCTCATCCCATGATAACAATACCTGCTCTAAAACACTGCTAGTTGGCTGATACTTCAGGGAGTGACCCCAGGGCCCGACGGGGCATAGCTCACCTCTGTGGAAAGCCGCCACCTCACAGGATACATTGGGCACATCACAGTAAGCACCAGCCCATCCAGACGGACACAGACACCGGGACTCTGCTTTTTCCTGAACGCAAGTACCTTTGTTTTTACATGGAGACCGACTACAGAGGTTCACTAGGGTCTGAAAACGGAAGCATACACGTACATCAATATCCAAATACCAGAAATGAAGAAAATGTCACACTGCATTACTGCATTTTAAGAATCAAAGGAAAGCACACTAATTAAAAAAAAATTATATATATATATATATATCCCTCACCCAAGCCTTAAAATAGTCCAGTGTTCCCAGGTAATCTCATCATTTTATATAGTCTAATTCCTCTGGCTCTACTTAAAAAAAATTGTTACAACAGAAGCTTAAGAATTTGAGGGAGTCTAATATTTAATAGGTTAAGTTATTTCCTAATGTTATGATTATGTCCAGATCTGTGACACCCCCACCCCCCCCCGTAGGGCCAGAAAGAAAGAAAGTTACAGCTATCAGACAGGTCCGTGACACCTATGTTAATCCTGTGGGACAAATCTACATGGGTCTCAATCAAATCTGTCCATGGTGGATATGAGTAAAAGGACTTAAAGCCTGTTAAACCTAAAAGCTGCCACAGAGCTTACTTGGAGGGAGAAAACTGAGCTTATGAAAAATGAGGCAAAGAATATGAGCAGACTAGTCCCTTTCTCCCTAGCTCACATGTGGTGACCTGACCCCCGGGCAGAGCAAGGTCACACTCACAACATGGGAGTGTTCATGAAAGAAGGTGCCAGTGGGTATGGGTGGAGAGCTCTCTTGGCACATGTAACCTCACACTGTGAGAATGAACAAAAGCCCGAGGAAGAACGTCCTTCTGATCCACAGAATCAGCACCAAGCTGTTTAATATGCAGTGGTGGTTATTTGCATGACCAATACAGCCAAAGCCTTATGGAAGCGTACCCTGTAAGGCTAGTTAAATTTGGCCACTTAATCCTAAATTCTTTGGAGTTCTGTTATTCTATCATCCCATCATTGTTTAAGAGGTAAAAATAGCATAAAATTAAACATAATGCTGTTTGGTATGCAACCTTGGAAAGGTTACTTTGCCCCTTGGGGACTCAGTTTCTTCTTCCATGAAATGAAAAGCTGCCCTAGTTGGCTCTGAGGGGTCCTTCCATCCTAACAGTATATGAAAATGTATATTTATATATTTGAATTTAAAAGACATGTGACTAACTTGGTTTTGAGAATAACACTGCAAGACATGGTAATTATTATCATTATCCCCCTAGAAACTGTATCTGACCTTTAAAGACTATTTTAATTATTCTTTACTTCCCTTTTTGTATTTCCAACATAAAAAACATCTATGTGCTTATTTCCCACATGTGTTTTTCTGTAGTTCTTGGTTAGCCTGTTACAACAGTCTTACGCTTGTTAATCTGTATAATCTTGCCAATGTCACCATTTTGGAATCTACCAGCTATTAGATTTATCTCAGAGACATCCCTCAAGACAGAATTTTCTTTTTTAGGAGGGGTTTATTCTGCTTAGAAGAGAACTGTAATATTCAACAGAGTGGGATGAAATGTAATTACCTGACAGTTTTTGCCAGTGTAGCCCAAGGGGCAGGTGCAGCGGTAGGTACCCAGGCCATCAACACATACTCCTTCATTTAGGCATGGATGAGAGTTGCATTCATTGATCTCATGGAGGCAGAAGGGGCCAGTGAAGCCCACAGGACACAAGCAAGAGAAGGAGTTAATCCCGTCGACACACGTGCCACCATTGAAACAGGAGCTAACAAGCAGAGAGAGCAATTCCAGCTATGTAATGTGGTTCCTCACACCTGCTCCTTAAAAAGTAAGGTTCGTAGAAGCTAACAAGTTACAGAGGCCAATGCTCCTAAGCATCTTAAACTCCTAGATCTAGTAAGTTTTCTTTTTCCAAATTACACCGAGTGCCAGTCAGCTTCCTGGCTTCCTTTTTACAACCAAAAAGCTCAGAGTATTTAAAAGGCTGAGTTTATTAGAGATTCCTAGAGAAAGCGAAGGTTTCCAGGTTTTACCCAGTCCTTCTGTGGTTTTCCATGTATCACATTTCATTTTATCCCCAAGTCAATTTAACTTATAAGAAAAGTGCTACATAAATAGCTCTTGACTCCAGATTTCTTTCTGAAAGAGAAACAGAATAAACTTGTTGGAATAAAAAAAGAAAGAAACCACTCAGAAATTACTAAAGAGTGATGAAAAATCTGCGAAGAAACAGGGATTTTTAAATTGTCAGCTGAAATGAACAAAGGACCAAGAGGAGAATGGAACAGAATTATAACTCTTTCTGTTCCCAAGCATTAGAAACAAATGAAGACCCATCCCACTAAGCTTTTCAACCTCTGACCTTTGACCTGCTAACTACACATCCAAAGGGAATCAGGAACGGGGCAACAGGAGAGGACTATGGAATTGGACCCAAATGGACACCTTATTCCTGCCCTGCAATCCCATTACTGTGTTCCTTTCTCCCTTTTCCCCATAAGACACTGGTGCTTCAGCATATGGCTTGCTCACCTCTCAGTGCACTCATCGATGTTGTTCTCACAGTGGACTCCATCAAATCCCGCCTGGCACTTGCAAGTGTAACTGTTGACATAGTCGGAGCAGGTCCCTCCATTCTTACATGGTTCACTCAGACACTCATTCATGTCTGTCTGACACTTATCCCCAATAAAGCCAGGGTGGCACAGACAGGAGAAAGTATTCACTCCATCTACACAGGAACCTCCATTCTGGCAAGGATCTAAGTCATTACACACAAGAATTAGAGCTGTGAACTACAGCATCAATTTCATCTTAGACCTATAAAGATGAGCGACCTGAACTGAATCACACTAATAACAGTAACAATTCTGCCTTGTCTCTATTCGGACTTTTCTTTACATCTATTTTGCCTTGACTTCTCCATTTACAAAAATGAATGCAGTTAACACTTGCCTGAGATTCTTAACCTGTTTGACAACTGGACTGAACTAAACATACACCACTAACAGTTTTGCAAAATTAACAGTCCTAAAACTTACATTGGTCCCCCACATACTTGCTAATCAAATATGTGCCCCCAATACACAGAATCTCAAAACTATCAGTAAAAATTTTCAAAAGGTCCATGTGGTGATGGAGTGGGTGGGGTAGGACAGGATATATACTAATCAGCCCCCTGTGCTGATCTCTCTTTCCTATCTTTTCCCTCTCTCTTTCCCTCCCTTCAGCTTTCCTTTCCTTTCCTTCTCTCTTCTTTCTCTTGTTTTATTTTCTAGATTTAGGTAGAATTAGGAAACATTAAAAAATTTTTAAATAACACATAGCTCAATCTTAGAACAGTTTAGATTCACAGCAATTAATCAACGAATTTTGAGCTACTATCATGGCATGGTCCTCTGAAATACAGATGGCATATAAATCAGAACAAGAAAAATAAGAGGTAGATCCTATTCTTGAGGACTTTAAAATCAAACTGCAAAGACAGGTCACTTACATAAAAGGAGAACTAAACATCAGGTGGGTAATGTAGCCCCTTTTTATACAAGGGATATTTATTACCTTATTCATCTATTATGCTAATTCTACTCTAAGGCCCATCTGTGATCTTTACTGGAAAAATTGCAAAAATCACATTATCCCTTCTTATCCACAGTACATAGCACACAGCTACTGTAATTTCCATAACATCTTTCAGGAAACTCACCATAATTTACTGGATTATTTTAAGCTAACTGTAAATATTGCTAGTTTTACTTCAAATAGGAAAATTTTTAAGTACTGAAAGTTTTGACTGATGTAACAATTAATGTGGAAAAGGGTTCCAAATAATTTGATTTCAGTCCCTTAAATTTCTCCATCGACTGTGCCGTGGACTTATTTTTCTTCACTATTTGTTACACAATGTTGAATTTGTCTATGTATCTTTTTTTTTTTTTTTTTTTTGCTAATATACTATGAATTTCATGAATGTAAGCACTGGGTTTTTATCTATTTTAGCACTGCCAGGACCTAGTTTGGTGCCATCCATATGATGATCTGAAATTATGTTTGCTGTGAATTAGGTGCCATTAATCTTTAAATTCTTTTTTTTTTTTTAACGTCTATTCATTTTTGAGAGACAGACAGCGCATGAGCGGGGAAGGGTAGAGAGAGGGAGACAAAGAATCCAAAGCGGGCTCCAGGCTCTGAGCTGTCAGCACAGAGCCCGATATGGGGCTGGAACTCACAAACTGTGAGATCATGACCTGAGCCGAAGCCAGACGCTCAACCAACTGAGCCACCCAGGCGACCCAGGTGCCATTATTCTTTTTTTTTTTTTTTTTTTAATTTTTTTTTTTTAACGTTTATTTTTGAGACAGACAGAGACAGAGCACGAACGGGGGAGGGGCAGAGAGAGAGAGACACAGAATCGGAAGCAGGCTCCAGGCTCTGAGCCATCAGCCCAGAGCCCGACGCGGGGCTCGAACTCACGGACCGTGAGATCGTGACCTGAGCTGAAGTCGGAGGCTTAACCGACTGAGCCACCCAGGCGCCCCAATGGTGCCATTATTCTTAACTCACTGTGATAACCTTGTTTGAAGTTTAATGATTTAATCACCACACAGATAACTGAGCGCAGATTAAGCAGTGAGTACTGATAAGTAACTGAGTATATCACATGCATAGGATGAAACTATTAGAGCTGAGGAAAGAACCAGAAAAAAGTAGGCAGAACAATCCCAAGAGTTTATACTAGGCTGAGAATAGCTCATGTCCATGACAGGCAAAATGAAAAGACCTCCTAACTAAGCACTAAGTAGGATCCTCAGAGAGTACCATTCCAGTAGCAAGTTATTTTAGCCCTAGACTAAAGGCTGTTCTGGACCTAACAAATCCTGAAGAAAAGACCCAAAATGATCAAACTGTTTCCAAATGATCCTTAAACAAAGCTTCAATATATCCTAAAGATTTTTTTAAAGTCTAGTATCCAATAAAAAATTACCAGGCAGGCAAAGAAGAAACATAATTCATGATGAGGATAAAAATCAACAACAGAAACATACCAGGAATTTCCCATATGGTAGAATAAGTGTGGGGACAATAAAACAACTATAATAAATATACTCTGTATGTTCAAGAAGAAGAAAGCATGAACATGACAAGGAGAGAAAGTTATGAGAAAGACTCAAATCAAACTTCTAGAGATAAAAATACAACGAAGAGAAAAATATATACTGGATGGGATTAACAGCAAACAAAACACTAAAGAGGAAATGTTTATGCGACCTGAAGATAGATCATGATATCTTCAAATAATGAAATTATCTAAAATGAAACACTGAGGAAAAAACTCTAAAAAATAAGTAAAATAGCGTGTTGGTGAGTAGGGAGACAATTTCAAGCAACCTAAAAGATGTATGATATAAAAGTTGTAAAGGGGAAGCAAAAAGGTCTTGAAAAAACAGTAGTTGAATATTTTCTGAATTTGGATCCATCTATCCAAAAAGGTCGATGAACCCCAAACAAAAGAAACATGAAGACTAATGAAGGGCATCATAATCAAATTGCTAAAACTCAGTGGAAAGAAAATATCTTAAAAATAGCCATGGGAGAGAAAATAACATATAGAAAAACAAATGTAAAAAGTATTGCAGATTTCTCCTCAGAAACAATGCATGGCAGAAAACAATGGAAGGATGACTGGAAAGTGCTGGAGGGAAAAGTCAACTTGGACTCTACTCCCTATGAAAATATCTTTGAAAACTATGGCAAAATAAAAACCTTTTCAAAAACACAAAAGCAGAAAGAATTAATCACCAGGAGATAAGCACTACCAGAAATATTAAAGGAATTTCTTCAGGCAGAAGGAAAATGACACTTGGTGGAAATGCATATCGATGCATAAGAATGAAAAACACCAGAAGCTGTAAATATGTTGTAAGTATAAGGGCTGTTAATTTTTTTAAATTTCTTGAAAAATTAATTGACCATATGAAGCAAAGATAATATTTTGGGGGGTTTATGATATATATATTATATGACAACAATAGAACAGAGGGCAGTAGTGTAAATTTAAGTATACTGTTGTAAGGCTTTTATGTGCTATACAAAGTAGTATAGTTGAGGTAAATTTTAATGAGTTAGAGTTGCATACTGCAAACTCAAAACCACCCCCCCCCCAAAAAAGATATGCCAGTGAAGAAATAAAATGTAATTATAAAAATGCTCAATTATTCCAAAAGAAGGCCAAAAAAAAAGGGGGGGGGGAGGAAGAAGGCAAAAAAGAAGGAAAAAGATAAAGTAAAATGTAAGATGGCAAATATTTAACTCAGTCATATCGCCATCAACCATTAAATTTAAATGGCATGAACACCTCACTTAGAAGACAGAGGGTATCATAGCAAAGAGAAAAAGCAAGACTCAATATATGCTCTCCAAAAAAAACCCATACTTTAAAGACACACATAGGCCGAAACTAAAAGGATGGAAAAAATGCATACTCTAACAATAAACAAAAGAAAAGTTAAGTAGGTATATTAATATCTGGCAAAGGAGGCTTCAGAGTACGAAATATCAATTACAAGGGCTAAACAAGGTCATTTCATGACAAAGGACTAATTCTTCAAGAGGACATAATAATCTTAAATGTTTATGTACTTAATATCAGGGCTTCAAAATACATTAAGCAAAAACTGATAGAATTACAAGGAGAAATAAATAATTGTGGCAGATTTCAATATCACTCTGTCAATAATTTATAGAATAAGCAGACAGAAAATCAGGGAAGACCTAAAAATACTATTAACCAATTTGAATTAATACCATTTGTAGAACACTCCACCGAAAAAAAAAAACAAAAAAAAAACAAAAAAAAAACCATAAAATAAACATTCTTTTTTTTTTTTTTAATTTTTAACATTTATTTATTATTGAGAGACAGAGAGACAGAGCATGAGCAGGGGAGGGGCAGAGAGAGGGGGAGACACAGATACTGAAGCAGGCTCCAGGTTCCATGCTGTCAGCACAGAGCCCGATGCGGGGCTTGACCTCGCGAACTGTGAGATCATGACCTGAGTTGAAGTCCGACCCTTAACCAACTGAGCCACTCAGGCGCCCCAATAAACATTCTTTTCAAGTGCATACAGAACACTTACCAAAACAGACCATAAGACTAGGCCATAAGACATGCTTTAATGCATTTTAAATAATCCAATCAATAGATGAAAAAAGTATGTTCTCTGATCACAATGGAATTAAACTAGATGTCAATAACAAAAACTATCTGGAAGGAATCAGCAACAAAAGATATTTGGAATTAGCAACAACATGGATGGAGTTAGAGTATAATGCTAAGCAAAATAAGTCAGTCCGAGAAAGGTAAATACCATATGATTTCACTCATATGTGGAATTTAAGAAAACAAATGCACAAAGGGAAAAGAGAGAGAGAAACCAAGAACCAGACTCTTAACTATAGAGAACAAACTGATGGTTACCAGAGGGGAGGTGGGTGGGAGGATGGGTAAAATAGGTGATGGGGATTAAAGAGTACACTTATCATGATGAGCACTGAGTAATGTATGGAAGTGTTCAATCACTATATTGTACACCTGAAACTAATAGAATGCTTCATGTTAACTATACTGGAATTAAAATTAAAAACTTAATTAAAAAAGATATTTGGAATTAAAGAACACACTTGTAAATAATCTATGAGTCAAAAAACAAATCAAAATGGAAATTAGAAAAGTATTTTCTGAGGTGGGGGAAAAAAAAACCATGATATATTAAAATTTGTGAAATACAGCTAAAGCAGTGTTTTGAGAAAAAAAAAAAAAACACTAAATGCCTACTATGTCTGTGGTCTAAGCTTCCATCTTAAACTAGGAAAAGAAGGGCAAACTAGATCCAAAATAGAAAGAATAAAGAGCAGAAATCAATGAAATTGAAAATAGTAAAATAATTGAGAAAAATCATGAAACTGAAAAGATTACTAAAATCTGTAACCTTCTACCAGTAGCAATCACAAAGAAAAGAGAGAAGATGTAAATTACCAATATCTGAAATCAGTGAAGGGAAATCATCACAGATCTTACAGACATTAAAAGCACAATAAGGGAATATTATGAATGCCAGTAATTCTGACAACTTAGAGTAAAACTCATTCTTTGAAAGATACAAATTACCAATGCTCAATAAAAAAGAAATAGATACCCTGAATAACTATATCTATTAAAGAAATTAAATTTACAATTAAAACTTTCCCAGAAAGAAAGTTCCAGACCTAGATGTTTAGTAGATGTAATACCAATTGTATACCAACTCTTTCAGTAAATAGAAAGGAAACAATTCCCAAGTGGTTCTGAGGCTGGCATTGCCTTTGTACCAAAACCATACAAATACAGTACAAGAAATTGGGGAACAATATCCCTAATAAATGTATATACCCACAAAAATTTGTAACAAAACTTTAGGAAATCATATCCAATAACATATGAGAGAGAGAATATATCATGACCAAGCAGAATTTACCCCAGGAATTTAAGGTTTAACATTTGAAAATTAATTAACATAATTCACTTATATATTAAAAAATATATTACCACCTCAACAGATACAGAAAAGTCATTTGAAAAAAATCAACATTCATTCATCATAAAAAGAAAAAACTTTCAGCAAACTAGGAGTATATGGTAAAATCCTCAACTTGATAGAAGAACAACAAAAAAAACCCAAAATCATACTTAGTGGCAACAAAGTAACATCATACTTAGTGGCAAGAAAACTACATACATACTTCCCCCACCAGAATCAAGAACAAAGAAAGATTTGCTTCTCTTACTACTTCTATTTTGCATTTACTAAAAGTCTTAGCCAGTGCAACAATGTACGAAAAAGAAAATGTATATAGATTTAAAAAGAATTAAAATGTAGAATGGCTATACTTATTTAGAGATTACACGATTATTTGTTAAAAAAAAATTCCTGGGGTGCCTGGGTGCTCAGTTGCTAAAGCATCAGATGCTTGACCTCCGCTCAGGTCATGATCTCATGGTTTGTGAGCTTGAGCCCCACATCGGGGTCTGTGCTGACAATGCGAAGTCTGCTTGGGATTCTGTCTCCCTCTCTCTCTCTCTCTGCCCCTCCCCTGCTTGCTCTCTATCTCTCTCTAAAAATAAATAAAAATAAACTTAAAAAAAATTTTTTTTTAATTCCGGAAATCTAAACTAAACTTAGAAGCTAAACTAATCTAGAATTAATAAGTGAGGTTAGCAAGATTACAACACAAAATTACTCTTTAAAGTCTAAAAAGAAAAATCTTTAAAACTCACACTACATGTAAAATTAACTCTAAATAGATTGTGGACCTAAAGGTCAGTGCTAAAAGTATAAAACGTTTATTGTTTATTTTTTAAAGTTTATTTATTTATTTATTTTGAGAGAGACAGACAGGGAGTAAGCCAGCTGGGGGGGGGGAGAGGCGGGGTGGGGGGGCAGACAGAGAGTGAGAGAGAGAATCCAAAGCAGGCTCCATGCTATCATCGAGGAGCCTGATGTAGACCTCGATCCCACAAACCAGTAAATCATGACCTAAGCCAAAATCAAGAGTCAGACACTTAACCCATCGAGCCCCCCAGGTGCCCCTTAAAGTATAAAACATTTAGAAGAAATCAAAGAAAATAAACCTCAGTGACCTTGGGTTAGGCAAAGGTTTGTTAAATAAGATAAGATGAACTCTGAATGAAGATTATGGATATACTGAAATTCATCAAAATTAAACTTCCTCTTCAAAAGAAAAAACAGAAGGTACAATTGGGAGAAGATAGCTGTAAGGCAAATATCTGACAAAGAATTTGTATTTAGAATATAAAGAACTCTTTCAATTCAATAAGACAAATAATACAATTTTTCATGTGGGCAGAAGTTTTGAATAGATACTACACCAAGTAATATATATGGCTGACCAAGAAGCACATGAAAAGATGCTCAAAATTTTTAATAGGTAGGGAAATTCAAGTTAAAACCACTGTGAAATACCATATACAACCACTACAAAGGCTAAAATTCAGGGCAATCACACCCAAGTGTTCTTGAGGATGTGGTTCAACTGGAACTCTCAAACAGTGCTTGTGGGAATGAAAATGGTGAACCACCATGGAGAACATTTTGACAATTTGGTGAAAAGTGAAACATATACCTACTACATAATTCAGCTATTCCACTCCTAGATATTTACTCAAGAGAGTATAACTTTATTTATAGTATCTCAAAACTTAAAAACAAGCTGAATGTCCTACTAGTGAATTCAAGTATATCCAAATAATGGAATATGACTTAGCAATAAAACAGAATGAATTACTAATACACATAACATAGATGAGTCTCAAATAATATGCTAAATGATAAGTCATATTCCCTCTCCCCCAAAAAGAGTTTGCATTAGATGATTCCATTTATATAAAATTATTAAAAATGCAAATAAGTCTGTCATGACAGAGGTAGATCCCTTGTTGCCTGGGACAGGGAAGGGGGAAGAAGGAAATTACAAAATAAAATATTTTTAGGGGGATGGATATGTTCATTATGTTTACTTATGGTTTCCTAGTCAAATGTCAACACTATGCATTTAAAATATTGGTAGTATACTTCTATATACTAGTTATACCTCAGTGGACCTGCTTTAAAAAAAAAAAAGCTATCATAGCATGGTCCCCAATTTGTCAGTATACAAAAATCAGTTAGGAACCTCTTAAAGAGATTCTACTGCCTCAACTCCTAAAGCCACTGGCTTTGCAAAGAAGATTTAAAAAATGCTAATACTGGGGCACCTGGGTGGCTCAGTCAGTGAAGTGTCCAACTCTTGATTTCAGCTCAGGTCATGATCTCACAGTTCACAGAATTGAGCCCCGCATCCGGCTCTGCGCTGACAGCACAGAGCCTGCTTGGGAGTCTCTCTCTCTCTCCCTCTTTCGCTGCCCCTCCCCCACGTATGTGCACATGTGTGCAGCTCCCCCCCCCCGCCCCGAATAAATAAACATTTAAAAAAATAAAAAATACTAATATTAAAAACATGTGATAAGCTATTGGGATGGCCAGTCTCAGCACTAAGAGGCAGCTGTCTCAACTGGGCTCTATTCTGCTCCCTATGTGCCTCAGGGGGCTTAGGAGCTGGCCGGCATACTCACTGGCAAGGCAGTCATCGATGTCCTCCTCACAGTCCATACCGCTGAAGCCTGGAGGACACTCACACATGTAGCTGCCCTGGGTGTTATGGCAGAGACCGTGGTTCATGCAAGGCTTGGAGACACACTCATCAATGTCAATTGTACACCGCTGACCTAGAAACACAGGGGCAATGAATGGTCCTGTCTTTGGAAAGTGAGTCCCACAGAAATGCATGGGGAGATCCAAGCTTCAGCTGGAGTAGATGGGGATATTCTGGTTTGTCTCCCACTTTGGGAAGTCCCATAAGGCTTTGTGCCCTTGGCACAAAATTATGTGGGGCAAATTATTGCCCAGGGACTGTGAGAACATCATGGTTTCAGACTCAGGCTGGAGTCTTCCAGCCACTAGAGGGCCCCAAAGACATGAAAATGAAAAGTCTTTCTGGGTCATTCCTGTACAAAGCCAGTGCTCATGACAACAAGCAGGCCTCAGAAGACCTGGGCCTTCCATGTTAATCTGATGATCTGACCACTTTGTTTAAAGCTTCTGGTTTCTCTAACTCCCATATTGTTACCTTGCCAGCCAGGGGCACACAGGCAGGTGTAGCTCTCAAAATTTGGTGCCTCTTTGCAAACAGCAGCATTCTCACATGGGTTTGGGGAACAGGGAGCCAACACAGTCTGACAATTCTTGCCTGTAAAGCAAATGACAGAATTTAGAGAAATAGCCAAGGAAACTGAAATTTTGCAAATTCTAAACCAAAGGATGCTCTCTGAACTCAAGACTAAGGTAGCAGTTAAGAGCTTTGGAATCTGAGAGACTTAGGGTCTTCTGAGTCTTAGCTCTAACTTGGTATGTTAACAACAGGCAAGTTATTAATCTGCTCTGAGCCTTACACATAAGTAAAATGAGAAATAGGATAGTATGTAACTCACAGAGGCTTTTTGAGGATTAAATGAAGAACAAAGTGTTCATGAAGTCTTCACTAGCACAGAGCCTAGCATATAGAGTGAGCACTCAACAACTGCTGGGCTGCTCTCATCCATATTATCATGTGTGGTTACATGGATTTGGACATCTGTGTCCACCTGGTGCAATACTTTCTGCATCTCCACAGCGAAGAGTCTGTGTGGCTCAGAGGCTCAGCCACACAGATCCTCCTTCATGTGGGCCAGGAAGAGGCAACAATACAGCCTTCTACTCCTCACCACCTCTGCTGGTCTGTTCCAGAGGCAATGGAGTTGATCAGAAGGCCATGGGAGGTAGGAAACAGTGAAGTTATTCTGATCAGCTAGTAACATACCTCCTCATACCAACATCAACAACATGACATTGAAATTTGCACATCAATATTTCCTGCCTTAGCATATGGAATATAAGCTTCCAGCACAGGCAAACAAGGAAAGGAATGCTTTTATTAAAAGAAGATGAGGGTGTTTTTAAAGTCAAGTTACAGCTAACTCAATTTAAAATTCTATCCAAAAATTTCATATTCAGGAAGAAAAAAAAATTACCACAGATGTTCACCAACATACCCAACCCATTTTTAAGGTATCTGGGTCAGAAGAGTGGCTTACTAGGGAAGGCAATGTTGCTTAGTTCCCTTCATAGTGGCAAAGCTCAATGATAGAACCTTTAGCTACACTCAGCACTAAAATTTTAATATGCATAGGCTTTCAGTCTAATATAATTTCCCAAAGTTGCACATAGTAAATTCTTTTATCGGGATCTTAATCTGAAGAAAAACCAACGGCCAGCATACAGCCAAATATTCTTAAGGTATCTGGATAGCAAGAAGATAAAATAAGTATTTTCAAGATGAGCTGAACACCTAAATTACACTCAGGTAAGCCTATGATATGACTGAGCATAATGATATGACCTGCTTATATCTCTCTGCAGCTATCAAGTCTCAGTCTTTACAGCTGGGAGATGCTCTTACTATTAGCAAATGTGATCAGCACTGTCATTATGAAATGCATCATTTAGACTTCCTTTGTCTGAGAATAGCTAAGGATCTCCAATAACTTTGACTTTTTATCTATGAGGCTGACTAAACGCTATCTGCCTACATGAACATTTCTTCCCAAGAGGGGCCAAGGTAACAATGTCGCATCAAGTCTTTCAGGTAACAGAGTTCTGGTTTTGGCCACTCTGTCACTCTAAACAGCCGCAGTCACTGGTAACAGCTACTACAAACAGCCCATCACGGGAGTACGAATTCGGCCATGCTCCTGCCTGCATGCTGCATACAGTGAGTGATTTCTCTAGAAACATGCAAAGCCACCATCCATGTTTCTGTTTTGTTCTCCACAGATGAAGAAAATGGATGATAAGGAGGTAAATAAGCCACACAAATACAACCAATCACAAGACGGCAGTAATGAGGCAGGAGAACACAAAGAAGAAACGTCCAAGCACACTCCTAAAATACCACCTGAAACAAAGAACACCTGATACGAAATGAAGTCACACCCTTGTCTTCTGTGTGTGTCATCGTCATCCAAGGGGCAATACCTCTCTGAATGAGAGGTAGTGGTACTGAATGTAAGGAGAAGAAGGGCAGTTAAGAAGACACACTTTGGACTGAGAGAGGCTTAGAGGCAAATCCTAGATCTACCACTTACCTCTGTGACCTTCAGCAAGTAACTTTTCTTTGCCTCAGCATAAAAGGGTCATAGGAACTTCTACTTTACAGAATTATTTTGAGTACTGGATTAAGAAATCCAAAATATGCAAAGTGTCTGGCATATAGTAAGTTATCAATAAGTGGTGGTTGTTGTTATTATTGAACCATGACTAAGAGCACAGGCCATGACAACACTGGATCCAGTCAAATAAGGAATGAAACCAGCAGTCAGACAGAATTAAAAAAAAACAAAACAAAAAACATTTAAACCCTCAAGTACAAAGAAGGCATGTGAGTTTCCCTACCAGTTGCATCTAGGGAAGCCACAGTGTTTTCTCAGAGCTCAAGATCTAGTCGGTGAGAGCAGGATGGTGACCAGGGAGTGATTCCTCAGAGAAGCATCACTGGGCCACAGACTCTTGTCTCTGAGACTCAGAGGTTTAGAATGACAAGGCAAGAACACAGGTCCCCTCTGGTCCCTTCACTTGCAGAACTCACCTGTGTATGGCAGCACACAGTGGCAAGTGTAGCCACTTATGTCATCAAAGCAGGTTCCTTGGTTCAGGCAGGGATTTGAAGCACATTCATCAATATTCACCTGACAGTTGTAGCCTATAGACAGAAAGGGAGAAAACCCCAAAACAGTGAAACTTTCTGTTAGCCTCCTCATTATTTAAATTACTAAGCGGGGTGCCTGGGTGGCTTAGTCGGTTGAGTGTCCGACTTCGGCTCAGGGCATGATCTCGTGGTTCGTGGGTTCGAGCCCCATGTTGGGCTCTGTGCTGACAGCTCAGAGCCTGGAGCCTGCTTCAGATTCTGTGTGTCCTTCTCTCTCTGCCCCTCCCCACTCACGTTCTGTCTCTCTGTCAAAAATAAATACACATTAAAAAAAAATTTTTTTAACAATTACTAAGCAATCCTTTCATGGCAAATATCAACTACCTTAGAAATTGAATTTCTTGGGGCGCCTGGGTGGCTCAGTCGGTTGAGCGTCCGACTTCGGCTCGGGTCATGATCTCACAGTCTGTGAGTTCGAGCCCCGTGTCGGGCTCTGTGCTGACAGCTCAGAGCCCGGAGCCTGTTTCAGATTCTGTGTCTCCCTCTCTCTCTGACCCTTCTCCATTCATGCTCTGTCTCTCTCTGTCTCAAAAATAAATAAAATAAACATAAAAAAAAAAAAAAAGAAAGAAATTGAATTTCTTTAGGCTCCTGGAACACCTCTTCGTTCATTTCAGTGACAAGTCCCTGACATATAGTCTGTCAGTAAAAGACAGTTAAAAGGATGAATGGAATAAGTATATTCTAATAGCTGAAAGGTTGAATATACCTCCAAATATAAGTAATTTCTCAACAATGGACTAAGAAGCTCATTGAGGTTAAAAATCTGCTGATCTATCAGCTGTTTCTATACAAAGTGGCTGTCAGGGCCTAAAAAGGGGGTATAATTTATCAAGGGACAATATTTTTTTAATGCATAATCAAAGCCTCGATTTATGCCCACTCTTTCACATGCACAGTCTCTACCATTGATGTGGTAGTACTTTCTGAAGCCATAAAACTGTTTTCCCCTGATCCAAGACATGGAATCTACTCCCACTGTGAAAAAGACAAAAGTAAGGAAGCATTAATGGGATAGACCAGTACCCAAATATTACACACCTTTGCATCTTCAATAGAGCCTGACACAGAGCCTCAAGATAGAGCAACTACAGCACTGTAAAAAAACGGTGGTCTGGGAGCACAGAGGTCTGGACTCAAACTGTACTCTTCTACTCACCAGCCATACAATTTGGGATTTTACATTTTGAGTTTTATTTAGTTCATTGATCAGCAAATCTCAAGGAAACAAAGAAATAAAAGTGCTTTTAAATTTCTTTGCAAATGTAATATATCAGAAAATTAATGACTAAAATATATATACTCTCAGAAAACTTTCAAATAAGTAAATTGACTCTGAAACATACTGATGTATCTTGGTAGCCTGGCACAATTTTTGAGTAGGGAAATCAATGACTAAGTGGATAGAGGAGTACAAGATAAATGATTTACCCACAGATTTCACTCTCATGAGTTTTTAAGTGAAAATTTATGGTGGAAATACAACAATAACAACTCAGAAAATGATTTTATACAACACCCATTATAATACATGTTTCCAGAAGGCCCTAGTTGGCTATATATTTTATCTCAATGTGTAAGATAATTTGTTGGAAGAGTTTGGAATGCATGATTCTTCCCTGGCATTATTGCTATCATAATTACAGTAAGGCAATATTCTCATGCTACTCCCCAGATCTCTTGTGAATTCCAACAGAATCAAACCAGCACCATGAAGCTTACAATTAGAACATCTTTCCAAAGTTGTATAAGTGGAGTCCTAGCTGCTCAGCTTAAATAGTCCTGTAGTTCACCTCTCTGCTAGTAGAATCTATATATCTTTATGTTTTTACTCCCCAAGTGCCTTATAAATATTAACTTCTCAAGTTATGTTTGCTATATGAGCGAATAGGAATAGAGAAAGGGAAAGGAAGAGGTAAGTCAAAGAATATGCAATAAGAAAACTGCATGAAGGGAGATAGAAATATGCACTACGGCTTTTACCTTTAAAGCCCTTCTTGCAAGTACACCTGTATCCGTTCACCAGATTGTCACAAGTTCCTCCATTCTGGCATGGGTTAGAAAGACATTCATTTTTGTCCACTTCGCAGTTGATGCCAACCCAGCCTGCATCACAGAGACACTTGTATCTGAAAGGAGATAGATAGTATTCTTGACTGTGGAGGACGAATGTACAACTGAGTCTTAGATGAAATCCAAGACTTGGTGAAGAAATGAGGGAAAGAGGAGCTCATGGGTAAGCTAATCTCATTTCTACTCTTCTTTGAACCTACACTTGGATTGCCATGGACACAGTATGAATTATGTGGTCCCACCTGGACTACTCAGTAAACAGATTTTTCTCGTGCTTCCCAGCTCACAAAGATGCTGGAGAAATTAATTAATTATAGTGAGCTTTCATGTGTAAACAGTGTTTGGTACAATACATTGGGTCAATCTGAAAGGCACATTAACATGGATAAATCTGCACTTTTATTATATATAAAACTAAAATAAAGCAAACCTTAGGATCATCTGTTTCTAATGCAAAACAGACACCCAAGAAGTAGGTTAGTATCAGAGACTCTAAGCCTCTCTGAGAGTCCTGGGATGTCTGACTTCCAAGACATGCTTTGCTGTTCTCTCCTGAAACCCTGCCCCAGAAAGCACCTAGGGTAAACTGAGCAGGAAAAGGAACAAAAATGAAGGTATGCAAAATATATGTACATTGTTCACAATCTGAACATTATTAACACTTATACTATGTTACCAGGAAATAAAAGCCTCTCTTGTCTGGAGATCTTTAGGAAAAAGGTACATGGGTTGGGATGCTTTGTAGGCTACCATAGTCTAAAACAGGAATACCGAGGTAATTCATCTGGAAATAATTTGATTTTCCTTTACCTCTAAATACACTCTTTGTTCTTTCACCTGTTGTTAAGTATGGCAAATGGCAATGCCCAGAGCCCTATCTTCCGGCCAGCATACAAGAGTATAGATCTATCTCTTATGACCTAACATCACACTCTGAGTTTCTAGAAAAGTACCTATCAATACATCACACAATCTCAGAGGCTTGCAAACCATGAATGTCTTATCAGGGTCACGTCTAAAGTCAGGTGAGACCAGCCCCACTTCAGTGGCACACATTGGTACCGTGATAGAACAGAAAGGAGCTTTTTTTTAAGCAGGGGAAAAATCAAATAGAACCTCCCTCAGAACTCAATCTTTTAATAACTACTAAAAGCACAATTGCCAAAGGCTCACAAAATAACGCTGGAATTCTCCCATGAACTACCTCCCCGCCCCACCCTATTTTCTACCTATTCAGCAATGGAAGGCAGAGCACAAGTGGTGGTTTGGAAGACTCAGGGAGACTACCAAAATCTGCGACTCAGTCTCAGCTCAGGTCCCTGACAGACTTCCACAGGGCATGGCCCATTCCGAAACCCACCGGCTTGACATAAGTCAATAAGGAACTGTTCATACATGGCAGCCACCTACCCGCTGAGGCCTCCGGTACAGTTCCCGTGGATGCAGGGACTGCTCAGGCACTCGTTCACCTGTGAGTAGCAGCTGGGGTGATGAGGTCCCTCGGGGCATAGACAGCGGAAACCATTCACGTCGTTGATGCACGTCGCACCCTTGCGACAGGGATTGGAGGCACACTCATCAATGTCGATGTTACATCTCTGCCCTGAAGAGGATGGAAACAGTATTTGTCAAATCCAAAATGTTTAGGGAATAGACCCAGAACTATGGGAGATGCTGTGTTGACAACTTCCTCTGCACAGGCTGTAAGATGCCTTGGGCACCAAATGTCAGGATTTAAGTAATAAGACACCCAAGAGCACTTAGCACCATGTGAGGAAGTAGTAAACAGCACAGTCTTGATAATGCAGCCAAGTTAACGAAATGCTGGAACATCACTGCACTGTTTTGATATGTATTTCTTCTTTACTCCATCTTAGAAACGGAAACTCCACAAGGATTCAAAAAGAGAACATCGAATGTTACCAAAGTTGGCTGTTCCTCTTGCTGCTGTTCTGAGTACTCTCGAAGAAGCTTTTATCACTGCTCTCAGCTGGTTCACTGCGCATTAATTTTTTCAGTTAGTCAACCTCCTACATTTCCACATATGGGATAGCTCAATCACCCGGAATACTTAGTGAATAAGCTACTAACTTAATTTAATGTTATAGTAGATAAAAAGCCATTTTGCTTTCATTCTCAGAGTTGTATTAATCCATTTCCCACCTCAGAAACAAGAGTATTCTAAGCATAATTTTATTGTCTTCTGATAATTGAGCGAACAATTTAGAGTCTCTTAAACTAGACCAGTGGTTCTCAACCTTAATGTGCAAAAAGAATCATTTAAAATACTTGTTTTATTATTTTTATTTTATATTCTTCTTTGATGTTTGTTTATTTCTGAGAGAGAGAGAGGGAGAGAGCGTATGTGAGAAGGGGAGGGGCAGAGAGAGAGAGAGAGGGAGACAGAGGATATTTGGCAGGCCCTGCGCTGACAGCTGAGAGCCTGATGCAGGGCTTGAACTCACGAACTGTGAGATCATGACCTGCGCTGAAGTCGGATGCTTAACGGACTTAGCTACCCAGATGCCCCTAAAATACTTGTTTTAAAAGGAGATTCTTAGGCCCTCTCACCACAGATTATGATGCATGGAGTCCAGAAAACCAATTTTAAATAATGCAGATGGTTCAAATATTCCATTTCGAAAAACTATGACGTAGACAATTATTACTTTATCATCATGTAATAATGTAAACGCTCAGAATATATGAAATTAAGTGAATATATTCTTCCTCTAAAACCTACCCAAGACTGCGCTTGGAAAAGATGTCTGCTATAACCTTGACATTTGATGCTTTAAGCTGAAGAAAGCGTGCCACTTATAAGAGTTTAGCTTTGTTAAATTTTGAATAATTGAGATTTAACTATATATTCCAAAATGATATAAAATTTTGAAATAACCCATAATTCTGTAAATGAGTGGCAACAAGCAACTGCTGTGAAGGAATTTATAAGTTTCAAAGAATACAATTTTCTGATTCAGATAAAAACATGCACTTTTATTTAAGAAAGAGTAACCCTGCATTTAGAACAGGAAATTCCAAATGAAATAGATCCACACCCCTTTAAAGTATGGGTATTAACATTTTTTTCACTCTCTGTTGCTCTCTAAACCATTATTGGTGGTTCTTGTGGTAAAGTCCCATAATCTGGTAGTGGTTGCTGTTTTCCTCTTCAGTGTTTTATTAATAACTTATTTTAAAGTACTATTTTCTTAGCCTCAACCTCAGAATTTTTTTTAGACATTTGCCACTGGCACCAAGATATGAGCCAGAACTCTTTACACAGCTATCCTTAGCCTGCTCTTCAGTGGAAAATAAGAGGAAAAAGCCTTCTTTTTCTATCCTTTTTAGGAAGCATTTTCTCAGAAGCCACTCTTCTCACGTTTTCCTCATTTGCTTTAAAAACCCTTCCCAGAATCAATGTTCCAGCCATCTTTAATGAGGAGGGTTAAGTGCCTCCTTTTGCAGTTTACCATGTGGACTGACTGCTGCTTCACTATCAAGGTCCTACCCCTAGGGAGTTTCCACCCAGCATCAGAAATGCCCAGCACAAGGCTATGGACCTTATTGGACTCAGGAACTACTGAATGAGAAGTTAATCAATGTTTCTCACCTTGTAGGTACTCAACAAATTAGTGTTTAATAAATGAAAGCATTTCCAGACTGGAAAGTCTGGAGTTGGATGTCAGAAGTCCCATATTTGAGTTCTAGTCATTCATTCTGAAGTATTTATTGAGTGTTTCTTCCGTGCTAGACACTGTGTTTAGACACCGGCTAAAAAGATGATTAGGGAGGTTCCTGCCTTCTGGGAACTCACAATCCTAGCTGTATGACTCACTAGCTGGGGGGCTCAAAATATACAAAATATATTTGTATACATTGCATGGACACATCAAGTTCTCTCTCTCAGTTGTCTTAGTTGTTTAATG